>NC_143576.1:27434715-28086538 GCF_048544385.1 Mastigoproctus giganteus
TACAGCAGATTGAATTTAGTTAAAAATAAAATACAATAATACATCAAATTAAAATGATAAAATAAATTAACTCAAAACAGTTTTCTTGAATTCAAGTTTCCCTGAAATCCTTGCCCAGCCGGAGCGATCTCCGGCTCGGCAAGAATCTCACATCAGTTGATGGCTGTGGGCGATCTCACATCAGTTGATGGCTGTGGAACACACGTGCAGATCTAGGATGCGCCGTCTGTACTTTTTGTCATCAACGATTTTGCACAGGTCGGCATCCAAGGACTGAGCTAGATGGAGCTTCTGATAAGGGAGGAACCAATCTTTAAAATGTAACCTTGACGGAAGAGCGAGAATCTTTGGAGTGGAACGGAACACTGGTTGGGGGATCCGCCAGCACACGGTGCTCCAAATGTTGGGCACTGAGATTCTTCCAGCGATCATTTTGATGGTGAAGGTTAGTCTTCTTTCGTTCATTAAGGCTGCGAATCTGGTTAAATTTAGTGCTTTGGCCGTTGGTGTTGTGTGAAGCTGTGGTGGGAGATGACACTTTCAGGTAGCTCACTTCAAGAGCCAGTATTCTGCGGCGTTCAGTGGTTTGATTGTTGTGTCTACGGCCGAGCCCCGCAACTCTACCCCATACAGTACACCTCCAAAGATCATCGTCCTGATATACGTTCTTATCAACGGTAAAAAAACATTACACATCACAATATTCATAGACTTTTAAATCTCTGGCCTTTACAGTGTACTGTATCACCCGACAATGTATACTACGTGGAGATGGGGGAACCCCTGGTGCCGTTTGACCCGAAAACACTTTACGCGTTTACACTTTGTACGTTCTTATCAGATTTGTGTTATGAATATGTAGCAAGTACTACTTGGCAACTCACCGTTTCTTGTTGAATTTAGCACAGAGTTCTTCAATGTGATGATGGAATATTAATTTTTTATCAAAGGTTACACCCAGGTCTTTCTGCTTTTCGACGCAGGGGATCAAGACTCCATCTATTGCCGGCTGAATTATGGTTGATGTGGGTTTCAGTGAGAAGACCGTGATAGCGAATTTTTCAGGATTAACTTGCAAGTCAAATTTCATGGGGTACTGCTGTATTTCTGATGAAGTCTTGTTGATGGTTGCTGTAGTGTCTGTTGCTTCATCGGTCGATTTTATTTTTGTTAGGAGCTTCAAGTCATCCGCATATGATGACATATCTGCTCTATTGTGTACTTGCGGGTTAATTATAGCTGTGAAAAGAATTCCAGACAGGACTCCCCGTTGTGGTACGCCTGCTTTTATTTGCCTAGTATACGTCTGCTTTCCTATAATACTTACACATAAAGAGAAGTGCACTTTATTCGTACTATGAACTAATAGCATGTTGGACCATTGTCCTGAATCACTGCTCTGAAATGACGTGACTTGGATTCAACAAGGTGGCGAAAAGTGATACGAGAAACACTGAACCACTTATGCAACAAAACTGTCCTCAATCCTTGGAGTGAGCGGACAGAGGACTGCGCTGGGGAACACACTTTTCTGGTTCATTTCACAGATGATCAGTGGGATTAGGCTGGTTTGGCAGATACAAGTCTTCTTCCTCAAACTTCTCTTTCGTACATTTTGTGCGATGGAGGATTGCATTCATCTTGAGAATATCTCTGTACATTAGGGAACATGCAACATTGCTGAATGTACCCGATTGCAATGAAGTTCAGATATGCTCTGGAATTCACGATACCTTCCATGGGATCGCTGAACTAAAATAATATCACAGAAACATGCCCCACATGATTAAATCTGTAGCAGCCTGTACCGTTGATACAAAACATAATGGTTCTAGCTAGTCACGTGGTTCTCTCCAAATGTGCACTCTTCTATCGGTGCTTAAAACTTAAATTAGGATTCATCCACTGCACGACTTCGCTTTCCTGGCTTTAGTGCAGCTGTATTTTACAGTTATGTCCAAGGTCAGTGTCTTCTGCGACGTTAAGTGCCGGATCCAGGCACGTTTGAACCATTCAGTGAAATTGGGCCCCTTATATCCTGGGGCCTCATTTTTTCAGATGAGTCATAAAAGTGTATGCATTTTTCCTCCCCTTATTCGCCCTTAGCTCGCCAAAAGGTGCTGAACTTTCATGGTGAGATACCATGATTATCTACAAAAATACAAGCTTCATTTAGTGACTAAATGACATGAAAATTTGAACTTAAAAGGTTAAAACTTTTTTTTTTACTTGAACTTTCACATTCGAGTCCACTAATGAGACAAAAAAAACTGTTTTTTGTTATAAATTTGAAACAGTTTATGCAGCTTGACTTTGATGGACTTTTTGAAGTCTTTTGCGGACTTTTTATGGGTTTTTTAATTCATTTTATTCTTTTTTTTTTTTTACTTTATTGTGGCAGTGTTTTATTATTTCTTTTTCAAATTGTTGAAATAATTTAAAAGGGACTTATGTTTTGTATAATTCTAATGCAATGAAATAGAAAATATCATGATCATCAAAAAATATATGTACTGTAAAATAAATGAATTCGCTGTAGCTGAGTGGTTAGGAGCATGGGGGTGTAAGTACTCGTACACCTGATTTGAATGACTGTGGTCGGTGCTGTTTCTTGCATTTTCTCTACCTTGTGAACTCCTCTGACCATTTGGTCATCCCAGAGTATAAAACATTTATTTTTTATTTTACCTACAGCGAACGTAACATCTGGTACTATCGCTTTCTCTACATTCTATCAGCCGAGAACACCATATTGAAGAGCCACATGGATAATCCTTACAAATTATCGACCGAACTCTACAATATTGATAAGACAAATATACAGTTAAAAATCTACAATCGAATAAATATCGGGAAGTTCAATTGGTGCGTGCTTGCAAGAACCCTTCATATGTCCGGTTTTCGAGATCCCAAAGTTTTGCAGTGGTATTGAAGCGTTGTGGCCGGAAATTCAATATCAATCCTTGGTACACGCGCTGTATTGGGATTTATTGTAGATCATGACTGATATACGTCTTCTGCAATTATATTTAGTTTAAAAAAACTACCTTTGGTGGTGAGTTTTAGTATTATTTTTTTCTCTTTTGTATCCTTTTAAACATATAGATCACAATTATGATTACTGTGTATATTTGCTCTTGGGTAACATAGTGGTTATAATCTCCGACCTTTCCGAATGTGTGGAAAAGCAACAAACCGATCGAAGAATACACGCAGTTATAGACACAATATACTGATGCCTAATAGTCTCGGTTGCCTTGCGCTTAACACACACATATAGCCTTGTTTTGTAAAAGCAAGTTAATAAAGTAGGGTGAATTTTTCAGGTACAAAAGTACTACAAAGTACTACATACACTTATTTCTGCATATCTTAGCATGTACTTATAATAATAAGTACATGCTAAGTACTTATTGGAGCAGAGTTCTTTATTAACATAAATCGCATATATTCGTGATTCTTTACACAGATAACCAGAGGAATCTTACAATACGTTGTCTATACAAGTGAACAAACACAGAGATGCAGAGTTAAGCTACATTACGAAGTTACATGAAATAACGAATAAAGATTTTTAAAAAAATGGAAAAAAATAGTAGTAATTAAAAATAAAAAAGACTACAAGTTTAGCAGAACATAAAATGACATCACCTAATAGGACCGGCACTTACACAACTGTTCTTTACAAACAGAAAGATAGGCCAAGATATCATCGCGATATGACTTGTCAGTAGACCACAAATTGATGTTGAGCGAGTTTAGAGTGTCCAGAGTCACATTTGGGAAATGTCTCTTGAAATTCTATAACCTCTGAAGCCTTGAGCACAAGGAGGGGATACTGCGGAGATGTCTTCCAGGCAAACGACAACCAACCGTGTTCCAGATGTTGATGTGATCATGCTTAGATGAGCACATATGAAGGAATGCCTTTATTTTTAGCACATGGGCTCTGTGAACTGTGGGCGTGTATTGAAAGTTGGAGCAGAGTGGAGATTTAGATTTGTAGATGTGGTAAGGCCACAAGTTAGCCCACTTCAGCACCCAGAATTCGAGACCCCATAGTTTCCTGAGGGGTGCGACAAACCAGCATCAGTAGTATACTCTCCACGGAATAGGATAGCATCAGTAGTATACTCTCCACGGAATAGAAGTACGTTGCGAGGTATTTCCTGATTATTTGTTTATTGTGAGTTTTGCACAAATATATTTTCATTCCCTCAGAAGGCTCTCAAGGCTTTGGAATATTGAGCTTGGATTTGTTGTTTATAGATGAGGTTCGCATTAAGGATTACTCCTAAGAATTTGACACTGTCTATGAGAGTCAGAACATTTCCTGCTAATTCCTGAAGTAGGAAGATGCAGTATCAGCAGAGGTCATCCAATTTCGAGTAAAGATGAGATAGCATGACTTCTGTGGATTAACTGAAAGGCCAAAAAATGTGGCATGCTCACAGAATGTATTTAGGTAGCTGGTTACAGTTTCTGAGGAGGTTTGTCTTGCATGTGAATCATCAACACGGCGTTTGCATGGCAAGTAACACAAAATATCATCCGCATACAGTAGGAACGATGGAACTTGATCCATAAACGGAACGAATATTGCAGCAAATAGCAGGGCTGAGATAGTTTTTGCTATATAAATATGGCAATAATGGCACTGTCACTGACATTTCAAATGTATCTCCTGATTATCTGCTGAAAAACACGAAATGTAATCGAATTTTTATTGTTTCCTATGCAGTATGATGACAGTTGATCATCGAACATCGGCTTGGTAGACCGGCCTTAGAAACATTAGACAAGTTTAACCTGCTAATTTACTTAGGACTAGTTGAATGCAGAATTTTTTTCACCTGGTGGATGGGGAAGTATTTAATGTGACTTGACATTTTATCCCATGAGCGAATTTTTTTTCAATTTTTTCCCGGAAAAAAATTTCCCTCTCCCGGAATCCTCCAATGCAACTGTATTCAGGACCAGTAGATTAGTGAATGCTAGCTAATAATCGAACTTATCTAAATCAGTAACAGAGGCAAAGCAACGTTTCGCTTATATTTCTTGGCCACATCAGAATGCATCCAGAAGTTGAATTTTGAGACCCTTCCACAACTTCCATACATTTCTGGTCTTTCGCTTTTGATTTTCATATCTTTGCACCACTTAAAGATGTATTTCGGAGCACAGACAGTGGGGTTGAGAGGGGAGTAGATCGAATTTAGCTACCCTTGTTCAGCCGCCGTGTAGGACCGAATCATAGCTATTACTGGAAAATGATAAAAAGAGGACTCGACACCATTCGGTGCAAATTCAAAATTGTCATAATTGTGCAAATTCAAAATTGTCATAATTATGCGCTCTCTTTACTAACCATTGTCATTGTCATCTCTGTTGTAATGAAAAAGCTTCTCAGCGCTAGTGGAAATAAATGCGCAGAGGTATAACATGATTACCCTGAAAAGTTGAATCCACTTGGATTTAGAATGAATAGTTTTGAGGCCGTGCTGAAATTTAATTGGTTGTTATTATTATTTATTCACTGAGTTACTTTGACTTATCCTCATATACACTATGTATGTATGTATGTATTTAACTGTCAAAGAGTAGCACCCGGACATACATCCATCTCCACCAATTTAGCATATAATACCGTGTTCTCATAATGGCCTGTTAGTGTAAGTGTGTGTAATGTGTTGTAAAGTGAAACAGGCTACCCTGCCACCAGGTGATAGTCCATTGGGCAATTACCACCTGATGCCCATCCCTGGCACGAAGAGTTAAGCCTGGGTCTACTAACTCTGGCGGTGCATATTGCACCTAGATTCCGCACCCACCAGTAAGTGTGCAAGACTGGTGGGTGCCAGCAGTCCCGCTCCTGGGGTGCCCACACCCAAGAGCCAGCAAAAAAAAAAGAAAAAAAAAAGTTCTCTCCCCGCCTCCAAGACAGAATGCCTATCCATCCAGAGAAGGAGAGGAAGGGGGAAAAAAAACGGTACAGGTCTTTATTCAGTATTAGTAACCACAGGTATACTCCTCCTTTTATTAAATGTTAACTTGCAAAACCGTTGAAATTCTACAAAATTCCTTTCATTAGACAGCCAAATTAATTCAGAACCACTAATAAAATTAGGTACTAAATTAAATAAATCTAATCTAAATTCGTCGTACAAATTGCATTCATATAAGATATGATCCCATGTTTCCAACCTTCCACAAACACAGTAAGGATCTTCCACTAAACCAAATTGATGCAACTTACTTTTTAAGGAACCATTCCCCGTAATCAAATATGAGCATTCCATACTTGGATAAAACCAGCAATGCAATTTGTTATTAAAATTAAATTCGACACTAGGTATAAATAAATAAGTTACCCTACCAGTACTACTGGAATCCCAACGGTCCTGCCATAATTTAATTAATTTCACCAAAATTTCTTTCTTCTGTTTGCTAATTGCATAAGAAACTTCATTAGTAATCCCTATAAATGTAATCTGTTTTCCGTTACGTATAAAATAACAAAAAGCTCTATACACGACTGCTAAATCCAAAGGCAATACCTGTAGAGCATTAGTCGAAACTGTCTTACAAACATGCAAAATAGTTAACAACATTATTATTTGTATTGATAATAGTTTTTGTTTAAATTTTACATTGACAGTACGAATACCAGATTGATGCAGCATACAACACAATCGGAATAAAAATAGCTTTATAATATAGATACAGAATGCGTTTACCTAATCCCCAATCTTTTCTGGTAACCTTAACTATAGAAGCAGTGTAATTTTTTATTTTCCTACTTAAATAATTCAAATGTTGTAAAAACAATAACTTATCATCTAAGATAACACCTAAATATTTTACCTGGGAAACAAGAGGAATTTGTTTACTGTTTACTAATAATCGAGGTGGTCTGTTGTAGTCTAATTTTCCTTTTAATAACATCATGACAGTTTTAATAGATGAAATTTTCAGTTTGTTTAATGTAGCCCAATCAGTCAAATCTTGAACAATAACCTCCATTCTACTTTCTAAGACTGCTCTAGATCTCCCTGTAATGCACAAAACCAAATCATGCATAAGCCACCTTATAACAATTAGGGATTATTCTACTTAACCACTGGTTTAAGACCAGATTCCATAAAATAGGACCCAACACAGATCCCTGTGGACAACCGCGATCAATAACTCTATTAAATGTTAGATGTTAGGATCTTATAATCTGCCTATCCATTAAATAACTTTTAATAATTTGGTATAACAAATCAGGACAATTTAATTCTCTTAATGAAAAAAAGAACACTTTAATACCATACAGCAGTGGTCTCAAACTGGCGGCCCGCGGGCCGCATCCGGCCCCCCGAAGCAATTTTACACGGCCCGCAAATACATTTTAATTATGTATTTGTTGTAAATAAGGTGCTTATATTCACTCTCATTTTGTTAAAAAAAATTCCGGCCCGTCAGCTGCTTTCAGATCGTGCATGCAATTTGAGTTTGAGACCACTGTCATACAGTATCAAATGCTCCTTTGAAATCTATGAATAATGCTAGCACATATTTCTCACCAGAATTTACACTAAAATTAATCAAATCGCGTAGGGCATCCTCTGTTGAGCTATTTCTCTTAAACCATACTGATATTTAAAATGAAGGTTTTCTTCATTGAACAATTTCTCTAGCCTTAACACCAACAATCTTTCCAATATTTTGCCCAAATTTGCTAACAAAGAAATGGGTCTATAACCCCTAGGATCAGTCAACAATTTGCCAGGTTTTTGTAATGATTTTAACAGAGCAATTTTCCAAAATCCTGAAAAAACTCGTTTCAATAAACACTTATTATACATATTAACCATTATTTCTGGACACAACTCAACAAACTTTATAACACAATTATTTTCAATCAAGTCTAAACCTGGTGTTTTATTATCCCCAACCTTAGAACGTACAAATTTCACTTCATCAATATTAAACAATTCCATCTCAGATGATCCAGTATATTGTTCATTCCCCTGTCTAATTTGTTGCTGCTGTACACTATCTTCCCCACAATTGTCATTCAGAAAAAAGTACTAGTAATAGTAGCAATTGTAGAGTACCAATCAATAGACTCAGTATCGTTTGAATACACAGTATTAATTAAATTATTAACATTCAACTTGTTTCTGGTTAACTTAATATACACTGGTGTTCAAAGCAACAAGCATCGGTTATTTTCTCGGATAAGAAGAAATTCAACCTGCATTGGCTCTGATGAGAGACAAACGATTCGCCGTAGAAGTGGTGAAGAATACCATCCAGACTGTATGGTGTCAACAGTGAAATTCTCTACCAGCCAAATGATATGGGGGGTGCATTTCGTATACGCGGAGTAGGTCACCTGCAGTTTATAAAAGGTTCCGTAAATGCCAATGGATACCTGGCTATATTGGAAGGCAAATTGCTGCCAACCATTAGAGACTATTTCAACCTGCCAACTAATTGCATCTTTCAGGACGACTCTGCTCCTTCTCATCGGGCGAAAAGTAGGCACTTCTGTAGTTACTTTAGTTTCATTTCTACATTAGAGGTTCGACAGTAATGTGTTTACATTTGTTACAGGTGAAAAAATGGTTGGAAGAACGGTCCATTACAACTCTTAGCTGGCCAGAAAATAGCCCGGACCTGAATCCTATAGAGAACTATTGGCATCTTGTGGAATCTGCAGTTGCCAGAAAGAAACCAAAGATCCTTCGTGAGAATCATAATTCGTGTTTGGAACCACGAATTATCAGTTGATTATCTTCATAAATTGATCTTGTCAATGCCTCGACGGTGTGCTGTCATCAGGGCCATAGGCGGTTCAACTAAATATTAGTTTGCACCTGGTGAACTTTTCATTTTGTTTTCCATTTACAATGATGAACTGAAGCAAACTGAGGGCTTCTGATAACATTTCAGCCATAATTGTCGTGTTTACCAAAACTGTTGTATAAAGATTGCAAATGTTCATTTTGGAATATTTTGAGAGCACCTGTCAAATATTACTTAGCTTTGCCTTAACTATTAATAAATATCTTTTGTTTATATTTCTATTTGTGATGCTGGTCATTAATGTAACATACCATCGCGAAAAAGGGTTAGAAATGTGAAATTCCTAGGTGATGCTCTTTCTTTGAACACAAGTGTATGTAAATGGCTTATAATATAATAGACCAGCCACAATTCATGAATTTTGGTATTTATCAACTGTCTTATCAGATTACCTGTGATTTATTCAAAGGTGCCACTAGGGTCGAACTCAGGAGGACACAAATATTAATTTAATCTCGACTAATAAAAAAGCATTGTATCTCTGAAAACACTGCGCTCCACCACTTATCATGTGCAAAGGTAATGTTACTTTTGCTGTTGTTTCCTTATAAATTCTTATTCATGCAACTCATTTTGTATTGGAATTGATATAAAAAAAAAAAATCATTACAGCTGTTAAACTGTCTTTGAATATGCTTGAGATGATGGAGCACAGCGTTTTCGGATATATATTGTTTTTAATTGGTCGCTAACATTTGTTTCTTCCTGAATTCGATCCTAGTGGTTACTTTCGAATAAACCATTAGTAATCTTATAATTAAGTAGAGAACTATTTTACATTAATGTGATTAATCCTTTCCCAAATATATTTCCCTTACTGTGAATAAGAAACACCGGGCTAACGATGAAGAACCAAAATTGCTGCATAATTTTATAATGTAATTATGGGATGCAAATAATTTGTAGCTTTAAATTATTGAAATAAAAAACGTGTTTACAATGCGTGAGTTAATTTGTTCCTTCTAATTACTGCACTTACAACATTTATCCATATAATAAGAGAGGTGTGCGGTATCGTTTGACAAACTTAGACACCACCCGTCGTGCTGAGCTTTTATCCCTATCCATTGTGACATAAGCAACAACGTCGCGCTATTGATGGTGGCTCTTTTTGCCCCATCGCTGTCCCCTGTCACGTATGAGATCTATTGTTGTATCGCGAGGGCCTAAAACAAATTGATGGCCTGTCAAGAAAAAGGTTCAGCTCTTAGTCGTGTGCAATTACTTGATTAAAGACGCCATATGGTGGAAGTAGCAGTCATATGTCGTGATTACACCTTTCATCATGATAATCACACTCCCATAGCCACCTAGGTAGTCATGCGTTCAAGAAAGGTGATACGTCCGTTTGTCAACTAAGTCATCTGTATCAAACAATATCGCTGTGGTAAGGGCCGATCACCAGATAGTCGTAATTTGTAACAGTGGAGTCTCTGGAAAGCGAGGGAAAAATAATACATGAAAATATATTGGAAGTACTGTGCTATTCTTTTTGTCATTGTTTTCTTATAAATGTTCATTTAGTTTGGTGCCTGTGATGTATTGCGTGGTGTATCATGTTAAACAGATTGGCGATGATCAGAAAGGTAACCAGTTACCTTAGTCTAATCACCAGTGAAAATAGAATGCCAGAAACACAACAGGTCTAATCTCTTAAAAGGTTACATTAAGTATTGGTCTAATAAAAAATAAATTACATCACCCCTTACATTTCTGGCTGTTCCTCTAGTTTCTGAAGATTCAAGTGATGTTTTCTGTCAATTTTTCTTAGTGTTATTTGTTAACCTATTGATCTTACTATTAAAGCTCCCCGTTATCAAATAAATGGACAGGTCTTAATTGCATCAATGTGTACATCAGGTGTAAATTCGCAAATAAATAATGCATGCTAATCGTATTCTCGCAAGCAGATCATGATGGAATATATATGGGTTTCTCACGTAATCCATTAATAACATTACGAATTTTGCCTGAAAATCCGTTGCGCAGTGTTTTTTTTTCCCTCATTGGCAATGATTTTCTAATCTATAACGGATTTCTCCGTCAAGGTTCTTCTAGATACCATAGAATGGATTCGTAATCACCACTGAAACCCCGTTGAGTCTGATGATTTCTCTTTTCTAGTTTGTTTTGTGTGTAAGTGAATATCCATTATTATAAAACGAATAATCTAGTGAGCTAATGGACATAACCTATTGGTTATGTCCATCAGCTCACTAGATTTTTTCCCGTCCCGTGGCAGGTAGTGGTACCAAGTGCATAGGGTAATTGGTTGTGTCCTCTTACTATTATTGTTATTTGGTCGACCAACTATTGTTAGTTGGTCGAGGAACTCTCTTACTATCCTACAGGTTTTCAGGATCACGGCTTTCTAGAATTCCATGTAAGTGATCTTTGGCAGGCCTATTTTTGCTAGGTTCTTATAGAAGTTCTTTTGTTCCATGCTCGTTACTTGTTCCATATGCACATATCTTTATCCTTCACTTCCTGTCTTAGGTCTCAGTACTTCCTGATCTTTACCTCGTATGTTTTCTGCAGGTTGCTGGTGTCTGGCACCGCTATATCGTAGGTAGGCATTTCCTTTTTGTCGATGAGGGTTATCTCTGGTCTCTTGTGCGGGATCGTCTTGTCCGTTATTATGACATGGTTCCAGTATAGTCTGTGAGTGTATTTTTGGTATTTTTGTGCTAGCTTCTGATGTATTATCCTGGCAACCCGGTCGTGTCTATGAGTGTACTCCTTCTGGGTGATCATCCTGCATCCTGCGGTGATGTGCTGGATTGTTTCTGAAGCCAGATAGCATCATCAACATGTGTAATCTGTTACTCCCGGATCCTTGGCGATCTATTTCCAGGTAATCAACACCAGCTCCTGGTGTTCATTACCTGGAAATAGATCGCCAAGGATCCCGGATGGCAAGCAGCAGCCTTATCTGTGTAGTCGCGATGGCAATGTAGTGTCTGCCATGGAGTGTCTTCTTCGCCCATCTTTCTATCTTTATTTCTTCTCTCTGTGTGAGTGATCTTGTTGAGGTTGAGTGTCGTGCGTATTTGTTGGTCTTTCTTATGGCTTGGTAGATTGGTGCTGTGTTTTCCTGAAAGTAATCCTGCAGGTTTTTAATCGCCTTCTTCTCTTGTTCAGTGAGGTCAGTTAATCCCATGCCTCCTTCTTTACGGGCTGTGGTCAGTCTCTCGATGGCCGACTTCGGGTGGTGTTGGCCCTTTTGGCCATCATTATCCTGGTCGATCCCATAATCTCCTCCAGCTCGGTGTTGGTCCAATCTGTGATCCAGAAGGAGTACGTTAGTACTGGGACTGCATAAGTATAATTGCGGGAACATGGCTGTGACCATGTTTCCCCCATTCAGCTTTAATTTAAGCAGGCTTCTCAGTCAAGTGGGCCTTTATCTCCTTCTCTTCTAATTGGTGTACCTGCATCATCCCCACTTATTTGTATATCTCTCGCTCTGTCATAGCTTCAGTCTTTCACCGGTCTTCAGCTGTTAGTGTCATCTGACTGGATGTCCATGTGTAATCCATGGGTCTTGCATCTGTCTGGCCCAAGCTGCATCCCAATGTCAATACTAATTCTTTGGCGATCCGGAGTAGCTATTAGAGTTGATTCTTGGTTCCGGCATAGTTTGATATCATCCATGTACACCAGGTGAGAGAGGGGAGGTGTAGAGTTTCTTCTTCCCTTCTTTTGGGGTATATCCGTACTTACTTTTATTGAATTGGTTCAGTGCTAGACAGAACAATAGTGGGCTCAGAGCATCTCCCTGGAAGATTCCTTTTCTGATGGGTATCGGTCTGGTCGTGATGTTCTCGACCTTGATGATGGTCCTCCATCTTGCCATGGTGGCTTCTAGGTAGTGCGTCAGGGTCGGGTTGACTTTGTAGCTGTTTAGTATTTCTATCAGCCAGGCACGGAGACTGCAAGTTGCCATGCTTCTTTGAGGTTAGGTTTTCTCCAAGAGAGAGAGAGAGAGAGAGAGAGAGAGAGAGAGAGAGAGATCTTGCCTCGGTCTTGGTGATGGGCTTCGATCCTAACCTGGAAATTCAGTGAACTGTCTGGGTTGCTTGGAACCCATTTCACAACAAGCGTGAGAAATCTGGAAAAATCTGTGTGCGATGATCTTGATATGGTAATCGATATGTGTGTGCCTTTTTCAGCTGTAGTTCACGAATGGGGTGGTTTTAGTCATATGCGGATGCTACCTTAACAAAAATAAATTCGACCAATGAAGAAAAAGACACCAGAGGAACCATCAACAAGACCTTATGTGGACATGTATGGACATGTGTTTTGTCTTTTGCGCGGCGGCACTAAACGTTAGTTCACACTGTGATGAGTACAGAGCTCTGTGAAATGGCCAGATACAAGTATAGTACTATGTGTGCGAAGTGTGTGTGTCTTGTTCTGTTGTTTTTTTGTATCTGGCCACTTAGCTACTAGGGAGCAGCGATTACCAGGATGGCTGCTCCTAGTACCCGTCGACGCCACGAGGAGGCGGGCCACAACAATACGCGTACTGTCAAACGACAGTGACAAGGTAAGAATCCCGCATCCACTATAGGAAAAATCAATTCCAGTGGATGCCAGCAAATCCCGTACCACTGGGAGGCCAATCCGGTGGTGCCAGCGGATAAATAAAAAAATAATAATAATAAAATAAAAAAAATAAAAATAATAAAAATAAAATAAAAATAAAAATTCTCAAAAAAAATTATTATAGGAAAAAAAATAATAATAAAATAAATAAAAACCACCAAGAATAATGAATTGAGCAGTGGTCATGTAGCTTAGTGATGGGGTGGCAATCAGCAGTAGTCGAGTCGTTAGAGAAATGAGTAGGTAAAGTCTGGTTTCCCTTGTTTCATAATAAAATTTCACGTAGACTTGGCCAGGGTGACACGTGACAGAACAGAAGACTCAGTGAAACTGATGCCAGCAAGAAAGGAAAAACATATACAGTCAATGATGGTAGGTGGGACCTTATCAGAAGTACAGCACCTCACGAAATTTGACCTGCAAGTTAACCCTGAGAAATCTGCTATCATTGTATTTTCACTTAAACCCATGCCAACCATAATTTACCCTGCGATTGACGGAGTCCTGATCCCCTCTGTCGAAATGCAGAGAGATTGGGTATGATCTTCGACAGAAAATTAAGATTCCATCTTCATATAGAAGAACTCTGTGCTAAATTCAACAGGAAACGATGGGTTGCCAAGCAGCACTTGCTACACATTCAGAACACAAAACCGATAAAAATGTACACTGAGTGATCAATGAACTATCACCACCTACCTAATACTTCGTAGGTCCTCCTTTTGGCCTCAGTATAGCAACTATCCGACGTGGCGTTGATTCAACAAGATGCGTTCGGGAGGTATGGCCAACCAATCTGTGTGTAATGCGGTCAGCAATGCAGGTATGGAGGTGATTGGTGTATCCAGACGCCTGATATGCCTTTCCATAGTGTCCCACAAGTGCTCTATAGGATTGATATTGGGCGAGTTCGAAAGGCAATTGATATGCTGGAAGTCAGAACTGTGTTCCTCAAACCATTCCTGCACAACAAGTGCCCGATGGCTCGGCGCATTGTCATCCTGGAAGACACCATCGCCATTCGGAAAAAAAGTGTAACATAGCGGGGTGTACACAGTCAGCAAGCAGTTGATGATAGCGGAGACCACTGGTGCATGTTGTTCCACATGCACCAGGGGTCTAAGTTCCTGGCAGCGAAATATGCCCCACACCATACAACCGGCCTGCACTTTTGATACCATGCATGATGGATCAAGAGCCTCATGTTGTTGACGCCAAATCCGTACACGACCATCCACGGGTGTGGAGTAAATAACGTGACTCATCCGACCAGCACACCTTCTTCCAGTCTTCTAACATCCACTTGCATGCTCTTTGCACCAAGCGAATTTTTTACACCGATGAACCTTGGTTAGGGGAGGATGCCGTAGAGGGTCGTCTGCTGTTATAGCCCATACGTGCGACGCATGGTCATGGCAGATATTGTTCCGGGTTGGCCCACGTTGTATTGGGTAGTCAACTCTTCAACAGTGCTGAGCCTGTACGAGTCGTCGGACCCGACGCTCACCTCTAACATGAACCTTTCGCTGACCTTTGGAGTTTTGCCGTCGGGTCGTTGTTTGACCATTTTGACATCAGTCCTGGTACACTTTAACTATGGCGGCTCTCGAACACCCCATCAGATCTGCTATCTTCAACTTAGTAGCTGCTTGGAAAGGTATGAAGATTAGAAGAATGCTCGGAAGAAATTGTACGACGTAGAACCTGAAATGGACTTTGAGGGAGTTGATGCGTTTAATTTTCAGGACACTCTTCTGAGGGCCGGCAACAAAAATGCACCCGAGAATGATGTGGAACAGTGGCTCGAAAATGATTAAGGTGATCTGAGGTAGAGATTGCGGAAAATGTTCTTCATGGAGAACAAGAGGACGATGATGATGAAAAAGATGAAGAATCAGTTGCACCTCATCCTAAATTGTCTGTTATAAGACAACATATGGATGACATCATGCATTATATTGAATCATCATGAGACCCTGATGTGCTTCCTTATTATGAACATTTTAGAGAATTTCGATCTACAGTAATAAGGAAGCAGCACCAAGGTGTGAGGCAACTGAAACTTGATTTCTTCAAGACTACTTCATCAACTGGACCTGTTTCACCAGAACCCTCTACCAACAAGGAATTAACACCTCTCCCTCCATATGACAGTTGTTTCTGACTCTGAAAATTGTGATCCTTTCAATTAAGTTAATATTAATATTATGTATCTTTTTTTAACGTTTTTTGTATGTTTTTTATTCAATGGAGTTTAAGAATTTAAAAGTATTCTTTCCCTCTAAAATGGATTTAAATGAAAAAACTAATGTTCACATTGAATACAACTTTGCGTGAGCTTTAAGAAAAAAAAAAATAAATAAATAAAAAAAAGTGGTGGAAACACTCCATTAGTTACATTGTGTAGGTTTTTGTCTATCTGTCTATCTATGTTCGACTTAATACGGCAGGTCGCCGCCTTGTCGTTCCCATTTTCCAAAGTCGCCGAACGTGGGCATCTTCAGCTTTCAAATTTCTATTTCTCATGGCTGATAGTGCACCTTCCTTCCATGTTTTTCTAAGGCGTCCTCGCCTTCTCTTCCCTTATGGTATCCACTCATATATAATTTTCGGCCATCTCACTTCATTCATGCACAGCAGATGTCCAAACCATCTCAACCTCCTATTTTCTATTCGTTCTATAATATCCTCTCTAGCCTAGAAACCCTAGCACTCCGACGTAAGTAGTCCATCTCTAGAACTCTAAGCTTCTTTTTGTCACCCTCTTTCAGTGTCCACACCTCACATCCGTAGCAAAGTACCGATTCCACTACCGATTGTCCAATATGTTTTTTACTTCTACAGGAGATATTGTTGTCCCACCATATAGAGTTTAAGGGCACTATGAATCTTCCTACTTTGATGAATTCTTGTCTAAACTTCCTCTTTCCCCCATCCTTCCTTAGTTAATCTGCATCCAAGATATTTGAAAAAGTCCACAGGTTTTAGATCTATAGACTCTGTAACTTCCAATTCATCAGGATGTTCTGCTGTGCTTAGGTATTGTCTTTGTAAAATCGATATTGAGGCCCTATTAGTCATATGTAAGATGCAATTTTCTCAACATGTATTCTAAATCATAAGCTTCTTGTGCAATGATAACTTGATCATATAGTTTTTGACGCGTTTAATTAAAATAAAGTTTGGTTACTGTCGTAAATTTATTTTTATATTTTTAACAGATTTTAGTGGCATGTATAAATTACTCAATGTACTTCTGTAATTTTTTATAACGAAAAGCAAAAAATGCACATTTGCTGTTTCATTTTAACAGCCCAGTTAAATTTTAACAATTTGGAAACAGGTGCCACTGCACTTTCAAATAACTGTACATACAATAGTTGCTTAGTGCTCTAGACTGTGACCAAGTACCAATCTCAAAGATAATAGCTGTACTGGCGACCTGATCTTTACGTACACATAAAAGCGGCCGCCTATGACTCAGGATAGGGTACCTAACCATATAAACCATGCTCCAATGTTACTCAGTTTCGACTAGCACCCCCGAATGTTAAACGGATACGTACTTCGTCCCAAGGGAAGTCACTAGGATCGATCATATTCTCAATAAAACAGAAGATTCGAATCATTGTCCACTTTCCTTTGTACTTTATTCGTGGAGAACTTAATTTGCCTTTGAGCTGAAAGCAAACTTTCTGAAAAACGTTATTAATATCACAAAATATGTGAGTGCCCTTTTTTACTGATGCATTCTTGATTAATATTAGGGAAATATCATTACAGCTATGAATACCGAATGCGAAATCTTTATCACTTTCATTGAATGTGTGGCTGTTAGCGTTGCACTTAAATGAAAATTTAATAACTTAATAGATTAATATAAAATTAAAATAATGACTAGAGAGACGACGACGAAAAGAAAGTAGTCTTAGCGCAGCTATATACCGAAACAGTAGTATGTGTATCAGAATCATTGATTAAATGATTTATATGAAGAGTTTAAGAAGAGAGTTTGTATCATTAACTTATTGATAAGGGGCGTATTCTTCGATCAATAATATCACTAAAAAGATCCTAATGGTTGTCACTGACGACGAATAGGTGCTCACATAATTTTGTGATACTTCGCAAAATATTCAGTATCCCTGTTTCTTCACAAGTTTTTTCAAACTCAAAATCCGCATTTTCCCTGTTTCTCGTTCCGATAAAACTGGGACAATGCGAATTTTGAGTATGAAAAACCCAGGACACTACTAATTTATACACGCCACTATAGCTATAAAAGGAAATCTGATGTAAATACAAGAAATACAATACAATACAATACAAAGGTGACAGGGGCTCAACTCACGTGACAGCATATCGTCTGACTCCTTCGAAGTCAGACAAAGAATTGTTGTATTATAGTACGTGCTGACATCTAGTGGTGAACGATCACATTAGAACTGCATTAAAGATTTTACAGTCTCGGAGTGGTTTTATACAAACGTGTTTGAGAATTAAAATATTCCGTACCAAATTTGAAAAGCTATGGAAAATGTCATGATGTTATATTTTAAATCAAGTTATCGATTTAACCAATTTGTATATGTATTCGGATTATTATTATTATTATTGACGTTTCTGGTTATGGGTTCCTATGCGATTCACATTCCTTTAGATGTTACCTAAACATTTGTTTAGGTAACATCTAAAGGATGTTACATCTAAATATTTGTTACCTAAACATTTGTTTAGGTAACAAATATTTTTGAGACACCATTGTATTATTATTATTATTATTATTATTATTATTCTCTTGATAAAAATAAATTGTATTGAATTGTAATGTATTCTATTGTATTATAATTATTATTACCATTATTATTAGCTATATGGTGCAAGGAAGCCTGAGGCTTATGCTGCACCAGTCAAAAAAAAAAAAATAAAAAATTCCCAAGTTATCCTAAGAGAGAGAGAGAGAGAGAGAGAGAGAGAGAGAGTCAAAAGTAGAAGGGAATCACCAAGAAAGAGAAGAATGATGATATCCAGCTCAGGACCCCGGGTGTGCCGAGCCCACATTCACCAGATGTGAGCCCTGGGATTAATTACTCACGGAGAAAAACTCTGCCCCCCGTTTGAGATCGGTGAACTATTGCACCGACTGAAGATACCTTTAAAAAATTCTTCAGTCAGACCACCACTGTATTGGGGAGTGTGATTTGCACAAAATGATTACCATCAAAAACAGGCGAGGGTTACAATAGTATATATGTATACTAAGAGATCATATGTCCGAAGAGTAGGACGTCTCCACACAGAGAAGAATTAAGATATTCATGCACCTCCACAGGCAGAATTCCGGCGAACAACCACAAGAAAAACGTCAGCGGTTCTATTGAAACATTCAGCAGCGTGGAAAGCGAGGTGTCGGAGATTACAAGGCCTGCTGAGGGATCTTCATGGGACAAGCGTAATGGGCTATGTTAGGGTTACTAAGAGCGAAAACAGATGTTTATGCAATTATTTGTAAACTAATTCTAGGAGTATAGTAAACAAAGTTATTACTGGAGACTCCCCAGTTTCGATGCTGGACCCATTGTTGTTTTCTGTATTAATGATATTCGTGGAGGTATATTAGGCTTAATGTTTAAATTTGTTGATGATACAAAGGTTGGGAGGATGGTTAATGACAGTAATCAAGGTACTATTGTAACAAGTTCTACAAAAATTAGGCAGACTTGCTGTGAAAATGGAATTTGAAGTTTAACATTAACAAATGTACGGTACTGCATACGGGTAGCAGTAATCCTAGATTAACATACCTGCTCTGTGGTATTATATTGAGCATGGTGGAAAATGAAAAGACCTGGGGGTAATTGTGCAGTCAGATACGAAATTCTCTGACCAGTGCAGACAGGATGCCAGGACAGCTCATGGAATTTTATCAGTGATATACAGGGAATTTTGCTAACAGAGATAACGATGTGATTATCCCGTTGCAATGGTCAGGTCACACCTTGAGTACTTCATACAGGTCTGGAGCCTCATTTTTGGCAGGACGTGGACCTGTTGGAATGGATGCCGAGAAAGGCAGCGAAATTAGTGAGAGGAACAAAGGGATGTTCTAACCAAGAAAGGCTTCAGTGCTGCAAATCGCAGCATCTGGAGATTAGGCACCTGTGAGGTGATTTGATTGAGGCTTTTTAAGGCTTTGAATGGATTGAGCAAGCTCAATGCTGTTGGGATGCTTCGTCTTGCTCAGACCACACACATAAGAGGGCACAATTTCAATTTAAGGGAGTACGGTTGTAGAATAGATGTGCAGAATTTTGCCTTAACCAGCGGGTGGTTGATTGCTCGAACAAACTTTCCGTCTGCTGCTGTGACAGTGGATAGCTTGAATAAATTCAAGGAAGAACTAGACAAACTATTGGAGATGATGGATATTTATTTTTTATTTTTTGGCTGTATAAGGTTGCTTTTTTTTTGTATTATTTGTCACTACTAATACTAATAATGAATTTGAAGTACTGGTTAAGTCATCAAATGCGGATATAGCAGAGATATTGCAAACATCGTGCAATAAGGAATGCAGAATTTGATATACTGTGAGTACAATGTATAAGAACAATACAGTGTGAACAGGAAGAGGAGAGGAGTCATGTTCTTGGTTAAAAAAAGCATATAGAATCAAAGGCAGTGCACCCAGATGATGTGAATGGTCACCCAGATGATGTGATGTTAATGTTGGGTCAGCTTGGCGTGACGTAAGCACTGAGAAAACTAAAATGAGAGTTGAAGCCTGTAATAGGCCAAATGACTGTGATATATATATATATAATGAACAATTGTATAGATGATGCCAGTAGATTGTAGATCGTAATGCCTTATAATGGGAAATTTTAACTTTCCAGATATTGATTGCAACCTGTTGTTTGCCACTCACCCAGTAGCAGAAAATTTCTGGATTTATTGGATGAATGTTTTCTACAGCAGCATGAAAGACAAGAGAAAGCAATAATCTTGATCTGATTATTATCAGTAGTGACTCATCATCCATTAAGAAGCTGCCGATAAAAGAACCACTAGGTTGGCAGCAGTGACTTACGCAGATTTGTGGGGGGGGGGGGGGTCAGAATCCTCCCATTAGACCTACGCATACTTTTTAATCAGTAATAGTATCATTATTCTAACAGAAATATTATAATGCCACATTACAATTTTTTTACTCAGCAGTACTACTACTACTACTAAGTGTGTGAATGACATTGGCGGTGTGGTGTAGCAGGGTGGATACGCGCCTGCGCACGCTCGTTGTATGTTAAAATAGCGAGGTTCGATTGAATGGTTTGGTAACATTAAATATTCATCGTGATATAATTACGACAGAAATACGTGGTGAACTAGCTAAAAACACAAGACGACTTGAGCTACGTTTGTAGCTTTTTATCTACTAATATTATTTACAGTTAAGATGTTAGTGATATACAGGATTGTTAAAATTAAAGTATCCCTATGTAAAGGGCACCGGCAGTGGCGGATTAAGGATTGTTGGGGCCCCTAGGCAAATTATATTTGGGGGGGCCCAAAAAATAATAATAATTAAAAAAGAATAAAAAATAAATAAAATTTAGGTGGCAAATAAATGAAATTTTGTACTTTTGAATTTTTTGCTTAAATGTTCGCTTAAATTAATCAAGATTTTTATGATGTTTACTGAAAACATTAATCTATTTTAGAACACTATAGGAAAATGTCTTGGCTTTGGGAACCCCCAAAGCCTAGGGCCCCTAGGCACGTGCCTCATTGCCTTAATGGGTAATCCGCCACTGGGCACTGGAGCGAGTTCTAAGGCTCGTACTGAAGAGAAATTTGGACAACAGGTACAATAAAGAATGCGCTCGCCATTTATTGGGGAATAAATTAGTTACGAAATTTGTCACTATATGGCGCTGTGGAAATACAAATCACTTGAACAGGGCTACAATTGTTCAATATGTCCTCCATTTTGGTCAACAACAGTTTCCATTCGAAGAACAGCATTTTCTACAGCAGAATAACATGTCAACTGGAATAGCCAGCACATGACGTCTAATGCTGTCCTTCAGATCTGCCAGAGTTTGACATCCTTCCCGATACACCTGGTTCTTCAAAAAACCCCACAACTAGAAGTCGCATGGGGGTGAGGTCCGGTGATCGGGGTGGCCAAGATGTCTGGAAACAACGGCTGATGACCCGTTCGTCTGTAAAGTGTTGGCTTAGCAATCTTTGTACACAACGGTGGATGTGGGGTAGCGCACCATCTTGCATGAATATGATATCCTGAAGGCACCCACGTTGTTGCAGCTCTGGTATTCCGAAATTTGCCAACATTTCATAATATCGCTGTCCAGTGACGGAACAGGTGCGGGGTCCAGTCGGTGTTACCTGTTCAAAAAAATATGGCCCAGTCATGAATGTGGCCGTAAAGCCACACCACACTGTCACTTTTGGAGAATGCAACATGACCTCTTGGATAACTCGAGGGTTTTCTGTTGCCCAAATGCGACAGTTGTGTGTATTCACTTGTTCATTTAAGCAGAAGTGGGCTTCATCACTTCAAAGGATGTTCCATGGTCAAGTGATATCCACTGTCATTCGCGCCAAAAACTGAAATGAGTATGTGAAACGAATATCTACCTCACCATGCTTTAGCTGCTGTGGCATGTGCATCTTGTAAGGATATTACCGCAACACCTGACGCATTACTAGCCTTACAGTGGAA
The DNA here is from genome assembly GCF_048544385.1 of Mastigoproctus giganteus. Classification (NCBI taxonomy): domain Eukaryota; kingdom Metazoa; phylum Arthropoda; class Arachnida; order Uropygi; family Thelyphonidae; genus Mastigoproctus; species Mastigoproctus giganteus. Next base: position 27,456,929 of record NC_143576.1, read on the forward strand.
TACAGCATGTCCACTTCACGAGAAACAGTTGGCACACTTGCGCTACCACATGGAGATTGACTTGATAAATCCACAACAGCTATAACCACATATTCAACACGAGAGGAGTCCACTCGTTTTCGACCTCTACCTGGTTGAACATATGTTATTGTTAGGACGGCTCCTAGAACGTTAGTTCAAACCCGTCTCGTATTACTGTAAGTTTTAACAGACTCTATAAACTAAGCCAGACTTGGAGTAGTGTGATGTTTGCGTATTTTATGTGTGTTGTGTTGTTGTGATGTGCTGGCCTCTTAGCTACCTAGAAGCAGCAGTCGCCAGGAAGGCTGCTTCCTTCGTAAAGGTGGCTACAATGGGCTCAGATAGGTTTTAAATTCTATTCAGTGGGATCTACTGATGATATTACTAACAATAAATTCAAAATGGGAGGCATTCAGAAAAGTAATAGTAGAAGCTATTAAGCTTTTTATACCTTTAAGCTTATTATTTTAAGCTTTTATTATAACTCTTATTAAGCTTTTATATTAAAGTTTTTATTTTTTAAAGAGAAATTGTTCAAGGTTTATATCTAAATGGATGTCAGATGAACTGATGCCCCTAGTGCGAAAAATGCATTTTTCTCCAGAGAAAGAGGGCAAAGAAACTTAAAGTAAGTACAAACTAGTTTGCAACCAGGTCACTAAGGGGTTTAGGCTAGCTAAGGCAGATTATGAGAAGTCCTTGGCTAAGAATGCAAATAAAAGTAACAAAGAATTCTTTGCTTATTTTAACATTGGAAGGAAAGGGCCTTCTACAACATTGGCCCACTATATATGAATGGCATAACTGTTGGTGATCATATTCACTTTGCTGACAATTAAATGGATATTTTACATCTACGTTCACGCTTGAAGAAATTTTTAGGGATATGAACACCAGAAATACACAAAATTATTCCTGGGAGCTGAACGATTTTGTTATAACTGAGATGAAAGGAGAAGAGAAATTGCTGAAGCTAAACCTAAACGAGGCACCTAGGGACTAATGTGATCTATAGGTTTATTAAAAGAGTAAAAGTATGTCAACAAAACTTTAGGCATATTGTTAGAGCATCCTTGGATTCATGGAAGGTTTCTGTAGATTGGAGATGTGCAACAGTTGACTACACCAGAAGTGCATCAACCTATAATTGGGTGCTGAATGATTTGTTATAACTGATTAAAAAAAAATGGAAGAGAATTTGCCGAGGCTGTTCAAGGCGCCTCGAGCAGATGTGGTCTATCCAGTTATATTAAAAGAAGCGGTAAAAGAGGTAAGCAACCTCTGACCATAATTGTGGTCAGAGGTATGCAAATGTGTCCCCTATTCAGAAAGGAGATAAAACGGCGACATGACCAACTATAGACCTATAAGATTGACTTCTATTCCAGTGAAAATAATGGAGTCAGTGGTTAAAGAAGTCTTGCACGGTCATCTTAACATTACTACAATCACTATATTTGGAAATCATAGCATGGGTTTGTTAAGGGGAGAGTGGGGTGTTGTTCTTTTAGGCGCATCAGCAACTTAGCACTTTCTAATTATCTAAAGGCCAGAGGTCAGAACAATGCATACAAATTTGTCTCTCCTAATCCGTTCGTTACATGGAAATTTTCTTCGTTCAACGGAAACCATTTTAAATGTAATTATCAAGGGGGAATAAAAAAAAATTCGCTGTAAAGAAGTTCGTTAAACAGAGGTCCGACTAATTAAATCAAAAATGAAGCAATTTTAAAATACATAACCGATGATTGCTCTATGAAAATGCTGGGAATGGGAAACCGCTCGTCCCACCGTAGTTTTGGCTCTGGATACTCAATAATTGCATCCAGGATTTCATTTGTAAAATAAATGATCGTCTCAACAATGGGCTAGCAAATTTTCGAAAAAAAAAAAAAAAACATGGGCTCTCGCGAGCCCACTATAGCTCACCATTGGCCATATATATTTTTTCTGTAAATTGCATGGGTGGTGTGGTCGATTTGCTGGGAAAAAAACCCGAATTTCCCAAATGAAAAAACTATGTTATTCTCGCCTGAGACCGAATAACTCAGTCACATTGTGAAAAAGATCCATAAAAATTCCTCGCGTTATTGACTGGATTGAACTCGGGTCTTTTCCATCTGGTGTGGGGGTGGTTCTACCAACTGTGCTTCCACGAGGGCGGGGAATGCGGCCTGTCTAACCAAGCTGATTAGGTACTAAATCAAATTACTATATTAGGGTTACCCGTAAATGATTACATTAACCCGTATTCGTGTCTGTAAAAATTGCGTGTGTTCTCTGGTCGATTTGCCTGTTTTGCTGGATGAAAAAACCTCAGTTTTTGAGGGGAAAAAACCTTGCTATCTACGCCTGAGACCGACTAACTCAGCCACGGAGTGAAAAAAGCCCACTAAAGTTCCTCGCGTCATCGACGGGATTCGAACCCGGGCCTTTTCCACCCGGTGTGGGGAGGACGGTGACGATACCACTGTGCTACCCACGCAGACTCTGATTAGGTACTCTGACAAACTGCCTTTGTTACTGCGAACCTGAGCGTTTTATACCCGTTGTGGGAAAGATGGTGATTGTAACCACTGTGCAACCCCGCAGACACACGACGCCCGTGGTGAGTGTTGTGTGTCTCTACTCGAAACAGCAGCGAACCGGCACAGAGCCCATCGCACCACCGAGTACAACGTAGGAATAGAAAGACTAGCAATTCACATGGACTTCATTTAGTTTAGTGTTACATGACAGGCGGCACTGGGGATCACCTCCAACTCCGCGTATTGAATTCTGTGTCGTATACAAACTCTGCAAAGGCCAGAGAGTGTGTTAGTAAGTGTTTGTGCAGTGTTAGTGATGGGTTGTGATGTTATGTTGTTCATCTGTCTGCTTAGCCAGGGGGATCTAGGGAACACTACTGATCCTACATTGCCGGTCAATTGGTGTGGAGCCAGGCCAGGAAGTAGGAAGTAATAAGTACTCTGGAGGGACGAACCCTCGGGTGACCTGAGCCTACCAGGTAGGGCCCAAGAAAAAATATATATAGAAGTTTTTGTTTGAGACGAGCGCATGGGGGAAAGACCAAACCCAAGTGATGGCTGTGCCCACAGCAAGCCTGAAACAAGCTGAATTCCCATACCACTTCCCAAGTAGTCACTGTTATCAATCCAACGCCATGTGGCGTCAGCTCTCATGATCGGTGGGTGCTGCTTAGCAGTGACGATCTGGTGGTAGTGGAAGCCCAACTCTTTTAATGCCCTTTGTCACAATCGTGAGCATTTTCAAGATGTCATTCCAACAGTGGCCCTGAGACCAGCATCAACAACAACAACAATCTCACCTAACGCCATAATGCATTGTCAGTAGTTCAGCTGTTCTAGACCCCCAATACCAAGCCACTTAATTCACAATAGAGAAAAGTCTCAGTGTGTTGTCACAACCAGGTCAGGTTGGGCTCCTGGAATACGCCGTTGGATTATTCAATTAATTTATGTTGTAGTTTAAAGCAGCGCTAGTCGTTGGTTAGAATGTTTAGCCGTCTTATTGTAAAAACTCTCTGGGCAATTTCAACCAAGACTTTTGTTTCAACCATTGTTTTGCTCTATTGTGAAAAGATGCTCATGATATTTTGGCACTGGGCAGATTTTTCTAATTAATTGAGTCCTTTAATTGTTATTGTTTGGGTAATCATATGGTATGTGTGCCCAGTCTTCATTGGCACTGCAGGGGCATATTAGATCTTCTGACAACCCAAAACTCTGGGGTTTAGCCTTGAAGGAGCCATGCCCTATTAAGAATAAAATTATTATAGGCCAGGAGAGTACCATAAAGAAGGCTTAGAGCAGACTAAAGTTACCTCGGGTAGAAACTGTTTATTCACCTTTGTGCTTTTATCTTAATCAGCTTGCCGCTTTTAATCGATTTTTTTCTCCTTCTTGGAATCGTTTGTCAAATTTAGAGTGATTCCCATAAAATTAGTTGATATTTGACGTTTCAGGTAATAACTTCTTACAATCTAGGTCCAGCGGTGATGTGCCTGCTATTATCAGAGAGCAGGTGTAGTAACTACAAAAAATGCTGTTATTAGTTAATAATATTATTCTTTGTATAGAATTTATTTCTGGTTAGTTTTTATTCATCGGTGTCTTGTGGAGCTAAATGCCTGCTTCATAGGTAATTATTAGTAGGAGTACTGCTTTATACATCAGTATTAAAAACAAAGTTCTCCTTTTTAGTCCCCAATGAGATCTGCTGATTCGGATAATAAGCCTGTATAGTTGTACCTTCTTAGAGATGTAGTGAAATATGGGAAAAATGAGTTTGGTGTCAAACATCACTCCTAGATATTTTGGTTCTTGAACCATATCAATTGAATTATCGGATATTTTTATTAGAGGCAGTCTTATTAGAGGTAAGGTACCTTTGAGAAGGATAGTTTTTTGTTTTTTCAGTTGTACCAATGCAAAGTTCACACGATTTTCAATTAATGCTATGATGTTTCCTTCAACAAAGAGGACAAGATCTTCCGCGAAGACAACCTTGTCCATTAAACCGAGATCTATGTTCGTGAATTCATCAAATACTGTGGTTCAAAAATATGGACCTAATACGGAACCTACTGTTTCCTTTGGTCACAAGGCGAGTGAGCTTCTGATACCTTGTGCATACTGACTTGTCTGTTTCGTAGGTAGTCTCTGAAACAAAGAGAGGAACAAACTATTATACTACAGAACCTACTTTTCGTAGGTTCTATAGTATAATAGTGTGGCTTACCTTCTCAGAACGCTTGGCCATCATAAGCTGTCAAATGCAACTGCAAATCCCACCGATAAAGCCAGCATGCAGACATTAGGCAGTCGACGGCTGTCACGGCCACCGTGATTTTGTGAGACACAACAAACTGCGCCTTGTACCACCGACTTGTGGAAGTTGTCGACTGGTCTGATGAATCCTATTTCCAACCCTTTCGGGCTGATGGCTGTATGCAGGTGCTCTCGGCGGATGAGTTAGTCAGTCTCAGGCGTAGATAGCAAGGTTTTTCTTCAGAAACTGGGGTTTTTCGTCCAGCAAACAGACAAATCGACTATACAACACACGCACCTAGTAATATTAAAACCGACCTCAACAGCACAACACCAGACTAGTGAAGAGGTGAAACAAACCATTATGAAGAACCTCTCACAGGATCTTAAGACTACAAAAATCAAATCTCTCCGAAAAATAAGGAATACAGGTGTCATCATTGAAACCCAGACGAAGGAAGACGCAAACGAAATCCTCAACAACCCAAGGATCCAGACACTTGGCTTAGAGGCAGCGTCCCCCAAGAAAAAGGGCCCCAGTATAGTCATTTTTAATACCAGCAAGGATCTAACACCAGAAGCTCTGCAGAAGGAACTATATTCCAGGAACCTTCAGCATGAGTACCCAAACGTGGAACCAACGACACTAATCACCCCAAAATTCCAAACAAAATCCAGGACAGGAGACCACACAAATTGGGTAGTTGAACTCACACCAGAGGCATGGAAAACGATTGCACAAACAACCAGGGTTTTCATACATTGGGGCAGCCATCGCTTCAAAGAGCATGTGTCTGTTCCCAAATGCTTCCGTTGCTGTCGATTTGGACACACGACGCACACCTGTGCCCAGACAGAGCCTACTTGCGGCCACTGTGCAGAGAAAGGCCATGAATTTGGCACCTGCCCTAAAAAAGATGATCCGCCCACCTGTGCAAACTGTAAATCACAGAAGATGCCAGCGGACCACTCACTCAGGGACAATCAGTGTCCCATCTACATCAAAGCTAAGGGTGCATACCAAATGAGGATTGATTATGGATGCACGCCTTAGACCTTTTAACCTAGACAGGGTAAACTTCGCGCAGCTAAACGCACAGCGATCTAAGGCCGTGGCCGGACAACTCACCAAGAAAGCGAATGAACAGAACCTCGACATCCTACTTATCTAAGAGCCATATGTGCACAGCCGGGGGGTGAGAGGATATCCCCTATCCTACAAAATAGTTCAGGATAATAGAGACAACCCCTGGGCTTGCATCCTGGTTAGGAACCCTAGTATCACTGTAACCAAGATTTCCAGCTACTGTACATCCTGGGCCGCATGTGCCCATATTATAACCCCGCTCGGCGAACTCTATGCAGTCTCACTGTACTGCCGCCCAGGGGGAGATATCCTCCCAGCTACCAGGTACCTGCAGAGTTTACTCACAGAATTCCAGAATGCCAGGATCGTCGTGGGAGCGGATGTGAACTGTCGATCCCCGGCGTGGTTCAGCCAAACCCGAGGGCATCACAGCGCCACAAATGGACAACACCTAGAGGAGTTCCTGGCAAACAGTACCTTCACTATACTCAATCAGCCAAATAACCCCACCACCTTTTCCAGCACAATGTGGGAAGCCACAATTGACATTACACTCGCCTCAAGGTCTCTGGCTGGTCACCTCTCGGGATGGATGGTCAGGGAAAGCTGGGCCACTTCGGACCACAGGGTCATAACCTTCACTCTTCAACGCACCATAGACAGACAACAACCAACCCGACAAATCCAACATAGATATGCCATACAGAAGGCAGACTGGTCTCTCTTCCAGACTACCTTAAGAGAAGCAGCACAAACCCTCCAAATAGAGGGGCTGAGCCCGGACCAGCACCAAACCGCCGTGGTGGATCTCATCACTGCCGCTGCAAACTGCTCAATTAAAAGGAAAAACCCAACTCCAGGGGCCGTCCCCTGGTGGTCGCCGGAACTACAACAGCTCAGACGCGAGGTGAACACAAGGAGACGACTATTCCAGAGAGCACGACTTTCCTGGCCAGCAGCAGAAATAGACCAACTCCGCGACCACTATCGCACCGCAAGAAATGAGTACACGGCTCTAATCCGACTCAGAAAACAGCGCTCATGGGAGCAACTTGTTTCTACAACCGGAAACGAGCACCCCTGGGGGGTTGTCTACAGAATAACGACAAACAAACTCCCCAGGGGAGAAGTCATCCCTGCAACAAAGACGCCGCTAGGCACTTATACCAAGACCTGGCAGGATAATGTCAACAACATCCTGGACAGCATGTTTCCTGGACATATTACTCCCACTACACCAGAACAGCAAAAATTATGTCAAGACAATGATACCTATACCAATAAGGAAGAACCACTTACCATCACCGAACTTCATACTGCTGCAGCAAAACTGCGCAACAAGAAATCACCGGGTATCGACTTACTGGCGCCTGAAATCGTCAAGAAGACCATCGAGACAATTCCAGAGGTAATACTCACCCTCTTTAATCACTGCCTTAATGAGGGATGCTTTCCACAAGCTTGGAGGACTGCCAAATTGCGCTTAATCCTGAAAAGTCCAAACAAGCAACAGGACCTTCCGGAGTCATACCGACCAATAGCCCTTCTCTCTGTACTAAGTAAACTCTTTGAACACCTCCTCAAAGTTAGAATCGAAACTTGCTACATGGCTGCAGGCCTAGAATCACAGAATCAATTTGGCTTTAGGAGGGGCTGCTCCACTCTGGATGCCTTGGAAAACATTACCAGAGCTGCTGAAACAACAAACCATAAATATCTACTTGTAATCGCAATAGATTTTGCCGGGGCATTTGACACCCTGTGGTGGCCAAGCGTCCTCGGCAGGCTCCGGAAAGCCAACATCCCGGCCAACCTATACCAATGCGTCAAAACATATTTTGACAACAGAATGGTCGTTGTAGAAACTCCATATCATTCTATTTCCAGACAGATCTTCAGAGGCTGCCCACAGGGCTCAATCTTGGGCCCGCTCTTCTGGAACATGGTTCTCGACGGTTTTCTAAATCTAGACCTAGGTCATGTGGCAACTCAGGCATACGCGGACGACCTGACCCTGGTACTGCGAGAGGACAGCAGAGCCAGGCTAGAAACTTCTGCTACTCGCGCCATTGACATCCTACAGAAGTGGACCGACGAAAACAATCTCCGCATATCCTCAACCAAGACCAGCTCAATACTGTTAAAAGGTAACCTGGACATCAGGAGACCACCACAAATCCGCATCCAAGGAACTACAATTAAGCTGACAAAGGAACTAAAACACCTTGGAGGGGTTGTCCTAGATAATAACCTCTCATTCACCCCTCATCTGACCTACATTCAGAAAAAAGATCAGAAGATACTCTGCTCTGTTCATGAGGGTCTCCCGCAAGGATTGGGGCCTGCGGAGGAGAACCCTCAAGCTATTCTATAAAGCCGTATTCCTGCCTGCCATAACGTATGCCGCTGGCGTGTGGTACCGGAAGGCTACCACGGCCGTCAACAGAAGAAAACTGGACACCACGCAACGGTATATATTACTTATAATAACAAGAGCCTGCAATACTGTAAGCACACACGCCCTCCAGGCCCTGACAGGGACTCTTCCCCTAGACCTTGAAATAGTCTTCCGCGGTCTAATATATCAACTCTCCAAGGGACGCGAGGCTAACCATCTGAACTTCACTTTGGACCCTGAAACTGACCACAAATTGGAACGCAAACGTCTCCTCACACATCTCAACCAGAGCTGGCAAACCCGCTGGCAGACATCAACCAAAGGTGAAATAACTAAAAAATTTATTCCTGATCTACAACTGGTGTACCCAAACTATCCACCTTGGCTTTCTCCTGGACTACTCGCCACCTACCTGTTGACCGGCCATGGCGCCATAAGAGAAAAACTCCATGGATTCGGATTGAGTGACACCCCTCTATGCCACTGCGGACTACGCGAGACATGGGGGCACTTGATGTACGACTGCCCACTGTACGAGGATCTCCGCTGCCGATTTATAACCACCACCCAAATAACACTAAGAGACCAGGAATATCTGATACTAACTGAAAAAGATACTTATAGTGCCTTCACTCAATATGCGCAAGACCTCTTCACAAGAAGGCGGACTCTCCCGCATCCACCACCACAACAACAACCATGAAATGATATGTGGACCTCCTTTGGACAGGACACAGCCTCACGAGTGACTTTCTATTCGGCTGAATTCCAACCAGCCCAATGAGACCGCTCTGCATATGCCAGCCATAATGGCAATCGGTGCCGGCGCTCTTGCTGGTCCCATCTTTCTTTCCCCCTCCCTCCGCGGTAGGGGAGGAGACAGGATTTTTTTTTTTTTTTTTTTTCCCTCCTGCCTTCTCCCCTACTCGCCAACCCAGATTTCCTCCTGGTGGGGCATGGGCATGCCCCACTGACTTATAATGGGGTCGCCTCCTCTATCGACCCCATTTCTTCTGTCTTTCTCCCCCCAGTCTTCAGTCTCCTCTCCCTCTCTACCTGCTCGCCAGCGTATATCCCACAGGTCAAAATTTAATAGCTCCAAATTAAGTTCGCTCACATTTCGGTCTTTCAATCTAGCGATCAACCCACGCAAACGTTTTTTTTTTTTTTTTTTTTTTTTAAGGTCCTTGCCACTGAAATCTCAGGAAACTAGGTGGCAGGGCCTGCCAGAGTAAATAACTGTAATACTAGTGTACCTGGTCTGCCTCCACGGGGCGAAGTGTGGGCAACGTCGGGCCTCAGCTGGGGTCCGGCGGCTAAATGGCCAGAAGAACAACGGTACACAACATCACACACCTCAAGATCCATATACTTTTAAATCTCTGGCCTTTACAGTGAACTGTATCACACCACAATGTAAACTACGCGGAGATGGGGGAAACCCCTGGTGCCGTTTGACCCTAAACACACTTTACACTTTACACTTTACACTATACAACACACGCAATTAACAGACATAAGACACAGCATGGTACATGAATTTAATTATTCGGGTGGCCTAAATATAACAGTTTTTTTGTATGCAGGTGCTAGTCTGCGCGGTAGCACAGTGGTATCGTCACCGTCCTCCCACACCAGGTGGAAAATGCCCAGTTCGAATCCCATCGATGACAAGAGGAACTTTAATGGGCTTTTTTCACTCCGTGGCTGAGTTAGTTGGTCTCAGGCATAGATAGCAAGATTTTTCCCCCAGAAACTGTATTTTTTTTTTTGTCCATAAAATCGACCTGAGAAGACACGCGATTTATAGACAGAAATACGGGTTGATGTATTGAATTACGAGTAACTCTAAAATAATAATTTGATTTTTTTTGTATGCAGGCGCTCTTCCCCGTGATTTAGAGGCGATCAGAAGGTAATTCCTATATCAGCTCTCAATACATTTCACATACCATTCTCAACTACACAACCAACCTGGCTAATGGATGTAAGGAAGAAAAGCAACGCCTACTTAACCACCTGCAGCAGGAGTATTATTATTATATTGCTGCTCTTATATTATTTCTCCCTGATGGGGGGGGGGGGTCCTCCTCGTGACGTATTGCTACCAAGTACACAGGGTGGTTGTTGTTATGTCTGATGTTACTGTTGGTCGAGGAACTCTCTGACAATCCTACAGGTGCTCAGGATTGCGACTTTCTGGAGTTCCTTGTAGGTGTTCGCTGAGAGACCTATTGCTGCTAGGCTGTTATGTAGGATCTTTGGCACCATACCTGTGGTTGACACGATGATCGGGATGGTCGTTACTTGTTGCATATGCCACATCTCTTTGATCTCTTGTCTTAGGTTCGTGTACTTCCTGATTTTTCCCCATGGGTTTTCTGCAGGTTGCCAGTGTTGGGTACCACTATGTCAACCAGATAGGTAGCCTTTTCCTTCTTGTCCACAAGGGTTATGTCCGGTCTGCTGTGCGGGATTGTCCTATCCGTTATTATGGCGCGATCCCAGTACAGCTTGTGGGTTGGGGGTCTCTAGTACTGCCTGGGGTTCGTACTTGTAGTACGGTACACTTTCTTTGATCAACTGGTATTTCCTTGCTAGCTTCTGATGTATTATCCTGGCTACCTGGTCGTGTCTATGATTGTACTCAGTCTGCGGGATCACCTTGCAACCTGCGGTGATGTGTTGGATCGTTTCTGAAGCCGGGTGGCATCGTTGACATGTGTCATCTAACACTCTGGGCTCCTTGGCGATCATTTTCTGGCTAAATGCCCCTCATGATGATATTGTCAACATTGCCTACGCCGACGATCTTGCCTTGCTTGTACCTGGGAATTCTCGTCTAGAATTGGAAATTAAAGCAAACCACATCTTGGATGATCTTCACATGTGGTGTTCCCTCCATAAACTCTCCATTTCAGTCCCTAAAACTAAACAGGTTCTTCTGAAAGGCCTACTGAATCGTAATCGTCCCCCTGTGGTTAAAATTCTTGACCAGGCTGTTAAATTGGTAAGTGAATATAAATACCTTGGGGTGGTGATTGATGATCGTTTATCTTTCATTCCCCATTGTAAGTACCTTCGGCAGAAAATCCGTTCTCTTACCGGCTGGCTGTTGCGTCTTGCCCGTTCCCTCTGGAATCTTAAGTCGTCTTCTCTTGGTCTTTACTACAAGTGTATCTTCATCCCCATCGTCTGCTATGGTGCTGGCGCTTGGGGCTTCAGAATTCTTAATTCACTGGTCCAAAAATACCTTCTGCAGGCGCAGCGGTCCTTCCTTCTCTATACTTGCAGGGCATGTAGAACTGTTTCTACTGATGCCCTGCTTGTTATTAATGGTCGTCTCCCTGTCTACCTGGAAATTATATTGCATTTCTTGTCTTACCATAGGAAATCTCTCTCTCTCCTGCCTCGGTGGGAGATTTTGCTAATAATTATGAGAACTCTACAAATGTTGATCTGGCCAGACTTTCCAATCTTGCTTTGGAAGAGTGGCAACACTCTTGGGATGATTCCTCTCTCGGCAGAATCACATACGCTTTCTTTCCTCGTGTTTTTATTAAAGATAAAAACTTTAACTGGCTTCAACTTGGGTTATTTCCCACTTTCTTAATCACGGGACATGGAATTAATTCTCGTTTATATAGATTTGGACTCGTCCCCTCTCCTCTCTGCTCTTGTGGCTCTGAGGAGACGGTTGAACATATTGTCCTACATTGTAATTTATATGTGGATTTAAGACAACAATTGTCTATCTGTACAAATGTATATAATTTAGATGATTTTTGGCGCCTGGTTGGGTCGGCGGACTCTCTTTCTGCCTTCTCTTCTTTTGCTAATTGTGTCTTCCGGAGAAGAGCGGCTTTATCAAGGAATAACCCTTGATTTCGTTATTTGTTCTTAATATTTATATATATTACTGTATTGATTTTTTTTTTTTTTTTTTTTCGAGAGGAGTTCTTCCTTGCCTAAATTGTCTTGTGTTTTGGACGCAGAGTTTTTGCGTCTTTTTCTGGAGACTTGTTTCAGGTTTTTGCCTGGCCGAGTGGGAGAGATGGACCTCCCCTCTCCCACTTCGAACTCTGTCCGGGTTGCCTGAAATGATTTTCTGTGTTAAATTGTATGTATTTTGTAAATACTGTAATTATCTTGTTAATATCATGGTGCTTTTGTTTGATTTGTTGTTTGCTCTCAGAATTGAGAGTAACTGATTTTATTGTGTTTTAAATCAGCAGTTAATCTTAAATGTTTATATTGTACATTACTTGTGTAGTTAGCTCATTATGTTGAAGAGACAGTTTTTCTCTTCTTGCGTTGTCTGTTTGGCTCTGAGGAGTGGGATGGACCTCTCCCTGCTCCCTCAGATCCAACCTTCAGTTGGCTGTTCTGGTTGAGTGAGATGATTTTCCTCTCTAGCCTGTCTTACTGCTGGCTGCTTTTCTTGCTGCTTGTGTTTTGATTTAATTTTGTTTTCCTGCGGGGCTGATTATTTGTTGTATTTTTCTTTCCTGCCTGATTGCAGCTGCAATCAGTTGGGTTTTTGCTAGTACCATATAGTTCTTAGTCTAGCATTTTTAGTTGTAAATGGGTTTTGGTTCTGAGGGGTGGGATGGACGTCTCCCCGCCCTCTCAGATCCAATTGCTTTGTTGGCAATTGACATCCTTTTTTTTTTTTTTTTTTTTTAATGCTTACCTATGCATTATTGTTAATTCTACGTGTCTTGTTATTTGAAACAAGTTTTGTTTTTCGCAGCTTGTGGTAGCAGCTTTGCACTTGCTGGTTATGTACATATGTTTATAGATTAGATTACTTGTGCAGAGACATCTTCTCTGCATATTAATTAATTATTGTTTAATACTTAACTTATTATTTTGATCTGTTATACTTAGATTTAAATTTAGAATTGCTTTTGATTCGGTTAACTAATTTATTTGTACAGTATTTATTGGTTTTGCCTTTGGCATATATTTGCCTTGGGTGAGTTCTGTTTGTCTCTTTGTGTTTTGTATATATGTTTCTACATTTCTTCTGGATGACTATTTCTGTTAATTTCTTGGTTGACTAATTTTCAGCCAAGATTTTAATTACTTTGTAAATATTGTATATTTTACTCTCTGCTTATGCAGTGTAATTTGTTAATATGTTTACTGCTATGTTTCATATCGGTGACATAAGTATTTATTATTTATCTTAATTTATTCTTTTTTTTTTAAGTGGCTATCTAATAGCCACTTGTACATTACCTATGTTCTTTCCTTGAGACTTTTCTTTTTCCCCTTGTCGGTGCAAGTTGGGCTTCCTTCCCGGCTTGGGGAATCTTTCTTTCAAATGTACAAGCCTTCAGGCTTCAAAATTTTACCTCTTCAAGCTCTCTCGCTTGTTAGATTTTCCAACTAGTGTTTTCCTCTTTCCTGTTTCTTCTTTTCCTGAGAGAGTGTTTTGCTCTCATTTCTTCTTCTACTTTCTTTTCTCCTACTTTATCCTCCCTATTCATTATTTACTATAACCGGGATTCCACTTGTTGGAATCCCACTAAGTGTAATTTAGATAGTTCCTGGAGCGCCTCCACGTGGCTAGGGACGGGAGTCGGGACGCAGGTAGCTTGCTCCCTGCCTCCCGGCTGCTAAGACTCCAGGGCCGGCAAACAACAACCATCACAACACACATATATACTTACACACACACAGACACACACTTACACACACTTGCCGGCTATAAATAACCTACAGATGCTACAGCGGTATATAGGGGTAACCCTGGAGGCCGCAATCAATACAAGAATACCTTGTCCTTTGTCCCTTGTAGTTCCTGGTGTTGATTGCCTGGTCTTGGATGGCATGAATCCTTCAATCTCGAGGAAGAGCGTCTCGCTCGTGAGCCATGCATTGGACGCAATTTTATCTAAGTGACCCTGATGGAAATCATTGCAGTGTCTGCCATGGAGCGTCTTCTCTGCCCATCTTTCTAGATTATTATTGTTTGTGTTGCCAAATATTGGATAAACTTTGACACAGTTTATCAAAAGTATATATTTATTATTGTTTGTGTTGCCATTATTAACCAAAAATGAAATATGTTTAATATTTAATACCCGAAAAACAGATATATTTTTCGGTTATTAAATTATATTTTCCGATTCAAACACGGATTGATGGGCTTTATTGCAGTTGTTTCTTCAAAAAAATAACCCTTCATCAAATTGCATTTTTGAAAGATTTGGGAGAACGATGAAAAGAAAAAGTTAAAGAAAAAAATGATAAAATAATAATAATAAATCCATGACACTGAAAATTTCCCCTACATAATGCACTTGTTTATGTAAGAATAGCCGTCGTGGTCGATGTGTGCGGTTCCTGTGATTTATCAGTGAATTAACTAATTTGATACCACATCATGGTATCATATGTGTATATACAGGGTGTTTCAATTAAAAGGCGCCGCGATTTGCCTTGCTTATTTTTAGTTTTAGGTTATTTATTGTCTTGAAAATCAGAAAAAAGTAAAACCGCAACAGTTATAGCGTGAGTGGGGCGACTTCAACTGCCCTCGTATTGCCAGTACCAGTGTTGTCAACTCTTAATAATACTTCCCACTAGCCACATGCTCAAAATCCGCTATTTTTAACACTTAACACACAAACTTTTTAAATTTTCATTTGGGTTAAATCCTATTAATGAGCGCCATAAAAAAAATTTAAGACCCTACATTATGTCCAGACAAAAACCTCCAAATTGCATATCAAATCCAGTTTTTTTCTAAGGAAGAAGTCAAAAATAACAACTACCGTTTAACGGAGTTGATGAATTTATGCAGTGGCAATATTAATCACTTCATTTCTTGGTTGGCGAAAAATCACATTTTGCAAAGTACAGGTTTTGGTGAAGTTCGCAAACTTGAAATGCGGCTAACAAAAATAAATGCAAAACTGATATGTTTAGATGGGGTTATAAGAAACCTTGCCGTAAAAAACAAAGAGTATTAGACATAAATCATTTTTTGATGATAGTACATTAGCGTCATCTAAAAATTTATTATTTCTATACTTTTGGTCCTAAGATTGGTTTCAAGATCGCATTGCTCTTGATTTAAATATCAATAAAAAAAAAAACTGTTATTGGAAAATGCAAAGATCTGAGGGAGATCTGCATGATATAGTAGTAGTAGTAGTAGTAGTAGTATGTAATGCAAGAAAGCAAGTGTATGAGCTTATACAGCATCAGCCAAAAAAAAAAAAAAAAAAAAAAAATCACACCATTCCATCCAAATGCCTGTTCAGTTCCTCCTTAAATTTATTTAACCTATTCCACAACTACAGATGGAAGTTTGTTCCAGCAATTAACCACCCGCTGGCTAAAGGCAAATTTCTGCACATCTATTCTACATCTGTCTTTTCTTAATTTGAATTTATGCCCCCTTAGGTTCGTAATCTGAACAAGTGGAAGGATCCCATCAGAATTCAGCGTGCTCAATCCATTTAAGGCCGTATACACCTCAGTCAGATCACCGTGCAGGTGCCTAGTCTCCAGCCACTGCAATTTGCAGAACTTAAGCCTCTCTTGGTAAGAGGATCCCTTCATTCCCCTCACCAATCTTGTTGCCCTTCTCTGTACAAACTCAAGCAAATCTACATCCTTCCTAAAATGAGGCCTTGAGACCTGTACGCAGTACTCAAGGCGTGGCCTGACCATTGCCTTATACAGAGGGACAATCACCTCATTTTCCCTTTATCAATAATTGATTAAGATAGTTAACTAGGGGGGTTTCAGAAAATGGAACACCTATCGAAGTTGAAATTAACGAATCAGCATTTTTCAAAAGGAAATATATAATAACCCCAGGAACTCACATCTGATGAGTATGGGCTTGGGATACCCAGGGTCCTGAGCTGGATATCATCATCGTTCTTCTTTTTCTTGGTGATTCCCTTCCACTTCTCTCTCTCTCTCTCTCTCTCAATAATTCAGATTTTTTTTTTTTTTTTTTTTTTTTTTGCAGCATAAGCCTCAGGCTTCCTTGCACCGTATAGCTAATAATAAAATAATAGAGGACGACTAACAGGAACACAATGGGTTTTTGGTGCATTCGAAAGAATTACCAAACGATGTTTTTTTTTCGTTCCGGTAGAAAATAGAGATAAAATAACTCTATTATCAATTATAAGAAAGAGAATATTGTCAGTTTTACCCTAGGGGCTCACATCTGGTGAGTATGGTCTTGGCACACCTAGGATCCTGAGCTGGATATCATCATTCTTCTCTTTCTTGGTGATTCCTCTCTCTCTCTCTCTCTCAGGGTAATTCAGAATTTTTTTTTTGGCTGGTGCAGCATAAGCCTCAGGCTTCCTTGCACCATATAGCTAATAATAATAGTAATAATAGGTACAAGAATCATCAGTGATGGATGGCCTGCATATAAAGATCTCTACCGAGACATTAATTATACCCATGATGAGGTTATTAATCGCTATAATTTTGTTTCTCCAGATGATTCAATTACGACAAAGAAAAATAATCCAATGGCATTCCTGCGCGGTTTCAAAAAAACCGCGAAGGAATGCCATTCATTTCTAATTCATTAGAATTTTTTCCACATTTTTAGATTTGATTCAACAATTTAAAGCTATGAACCAACGGTCATATCGTTTAACGGCGAGTATAACTACGTATTGAAATTGTTGTGATTCCCCTCAGGGGATCCCTGAATAATATAAAACCGATCTTCGCGTTATAAAAAAAAACTATTAAATAAGATATCCCTACTATGTTTACGATGTACTTCAATTATGAAATATTTATATTGTTAAATAAATATTTCTTAATTTAAATGTTACATTGCCAAAATATATAAAATGCTAAACATATTTTAAATTTTTATATTTAAACTCGTTCCGCTAAAAAATCCGTTATTACATATTTTAATCCGCCAAACCTGAAGCAATTCCATTAAATCTAGCGGGAAAACCTCTAAATTGGCAACACTGCCCAGAACTTGTGTATGTGTAAACGTGTACTGAAGAGCTAGCGTCACATACAACCGTTATGTTCTTTACGTTTTTTCCCTTCAAATAAAATCGGCTATGTTCGTTTCAGGAGTACAGTACGTCAATAATTTTTAGGCCAAACTGAAGACGTCGAAAAACTACCATTCAGAAAGAAACAGTTGAAAATTTAAATTTATAAATCGCAAAAATCCATTTTTAATTTTAAAAGGATCGATTTAAACGTAAAATTAATTTCATCTCAAACAACAAAAGTTCAAGAAGATTAATAGCCTAAACCTAAAAATTAAAACACCCACTGTGTGTGGATATATTTATCATTATTTATTTATTATTATTATTTTTTTTTTATTACAGTCCTGAAGACATCTCAATATGAATGATGTACTGAAACAAGCTTTAGATAGTGAATTCTTAGATTTAATTAAAGGTCTGCCTAAAGTGGTAAGGAGGCAAGCATTTTTTGTCATTGTTATCTTCACAAAAATGACTGAGAATTATTATACTTTCAGATATCTCATAATATTTGATTACTTATCATATAATATATTTTGATCCCTTATGAAACCATTTGTCCTCCTTTGGCCACCTTACTATGCCTGAAGTTTTAGTTATTTGACTATGGCTGCATTCATTAGTAATTTGGAGTTTTATTACAATTGACATTTAAATTGGTTAGATGATGGGTGTTGACACATTATTTTTTAAGGTAGAAACATAGTGTAAACAAAATGCTGATTAGCATTGTAAGCAGTGTTGTCTCCTGTATTTCAGACAAATAATTGTTTCTTCTTTTTTTTCCAAATTCAATAATAGTAATAACCATATAGTACAAGGAAGCCACAGGGCTTTTGCTGCACTGGCTGTTGGGGAGAAAGAGTAGATTAAAAACACCCCACAAATTATTTGCATTCCTCCTCGCGTAGGTTAAAGAAAGCTATCTAGTTGATCTTTGAATTTATTCAAATTCCTCAACTACCTGCAAAGGCAGCCTGTTCCAGCAATCAGCAACTCACCAGCTGAAAGAAAACTTCCAACAATCTTGTCTAAACCTCTTCTTCTGTAATTTGAATTTATGCCGAGTTCTGAATTCTCTATAACAGTGAAAATTCTACCTTCATCCATTTTACTAACCCCCTCTCAGAGCCTTGTAAACCTCAGCCAGGTCATGTCTGAGGCACTTGGTTACCAAGCTCTATAACCCACATAATCGGAGTCTTTCCTCATATGATGACCCTTTTGCTGATCTCATCATGCGAGTTGCCTGTCTTTGGACTCCTTCAAGAAACTCAGTCTTTTTTCAGATGAGGTCTCCATACTTGAGTGCAGTATTCCAAATGTGGTCATACAATTGCCTTATACAGTGTGACTATAACCTCCTTATCTCTACAGGATAGTATTCAATAAATCATTGATAGGACACAATGGGCTTTCACGGCTGCATGTTTACACGGTTCAGAAAACTTCATATCTGCCCATATCGTAACTCCCAGATCCCTTTCCTCTTCCACTGTTTTTAATTCAACCCCACCAAGTGTATAATTTATTTTTGGGTTGCTTTTCCCCAAGTGTAAGACCTTGCATTTAGCAGCATTAAAACATAGCTGCCACTTCTCTAACCACCTTTGACGTCTATTCAAGTCATTCTGAAGGAGTGCTGCTTGGCACTAATCATTAACAACTCTGCCAATCTTTAGCATTAGTAGAGGCATATGATGCAAGAAAGCAAGCTTATACAGCATCAGCTAAAAAAAAAATCCTTCCCATTTCACCTATCCATTTGCTCAAAACGTTTGTCTAGTTCTGCCTTGAATTTATTTAAGCTGCCCACTTCTACAACAAGATATGGAAGTTTGTTTCAGAAATCAACTACCCACTGACTAAATGAAATTTTCTCATAATTTTGGCTAGGGGTTCACTTACTTTCTTTGCTGCCTCCTTTAATGTAATGTTTCTTATGTTTATCTTCAACGGTTTCTACTCCACTTTGCTCTCAGTTATTACAAAATTATTTAGCTCACTGGCAGAGTTTAATACACCTCTGGCATTCCCCTCCCTGAATAACCCCTCATGTGTAAATGTAGATGCAAAATATTCATTTGGTGTGCTAGCTACCTGAGCAAGATCATCAACAGTTGAACCATCAATATCAAGTGGACCAATCTGATTCATCCCCTTCCTTCTAGAGTTTACATAAGTAAAGAACTCTTTGCTGTTTTTCTTTGCATCTTTGCCAAAGATTTCTTGTAATCTGCCTTTGCCTGCCTAATGTCCTTTATGACTTGATTACAGACCAGCTTATACCTACTGTAGTCTTCTGTGTCACCTATTAATTTATATGTATGCTATGCATTTTTCTTCTCTGCCACATGTCTCATTAATTCATCTGACATCAATTTAGACCTAAACCTTGAACAATATTTCTTAGTTGGTATGAAATGCATAGTAGCTTCCAAGATTAATTCTTTGAATGCTTCCCATTTAGAATTTACTGTTTGTAACATCAACAGTTGGTCCCACTGTATAGAATTTAAAAACCGTGTCAGACCACTTTAGTCACCTTGATGAAAGCAAAAACCCTTCTCTTTACCCCTGATGGTAGTTACCTCTTTGAGTAAATCCCACATCAGAACACTGTGATCACTACCATTTAGTGGTTCCTTTTTCTGCAGATTCTTAATACATGAAGAATCACTACTTATAATCAGATCAAGAATATTACTCCCTCTAGTTGCCTCCCAAACGTGCTGCTGTAGAACACAATCATCCAATAAATCCACAAAAGCCTTGCTAGTGTGCGAGTATCAAGTTCCAGTCAATTGTCCATTATAAGGCAATCTGATTTACTGGCCCACTATTTCTCTGTACATTTGTTCATTATATTCATCTGAGTCATTAGGCCTATAGCATACGCCTACTCTCAATTTTGCTTTGCCAGTGTTTTTGTCACACCAAACTGACTCAACACTGTACTGTCCACCCATAATATCTGGTTGCACTTCCTTAGATTTTATGTGTTTCTTAACTAATAGCATAACCTCTCCTCGTTTCCTACCCTGTCTATCCTTTCTGTATACATTCTGTACACCACGTCTCTGATATCCCAACAATATCTGCCTTTGATATTTTAACCAACACATCAAATTTATTTCCAAACTCCTAGCATTGGTGTACCCACAAGTATACATGCACTTGTTCTTATTCTTAGCTACCCTAACACAGCCCATGTATTTATTTGTTCCGTGATGACTCCCAGCAATCTCCGAAATTCCCCAAACCTTGTTTTTTTTCACACTTTACATCGTTTGCAAATTTTGACATCATGCTGTCTATCCCTTCATCTGTCATTTATGAAAATGAGGCACAACGGTGGTCTAAGGATTGATCCTTGAGGAACCCCACTCCTGATGTTACACAAATCTGAACCATAACCATTAATCACAACCCTCTGCCCTGTAGTGACCCAGCAATCCATCTTAGAATTTTTCTAGTAATCGAAACATGTTCCAGCTTATACAGTAACCTCTCAGAGGGACTGAGTCAAATGCCTTGCTAAAATCCAAATAAACTATGTTGAAATTGTTCCCTACATTCAGCTCACGAATAACTGTGTCAAAATAGCCTACTAAGTTAGTTAAACATGATTTTCCTTTATGTGCTGTTCAGAATGCCATATCTTTCTAAATTCCTGGATTACACTTAATTGCTGCTAAGATTTTTCCCTACCACTGAAGTGAGACTAAATGGCCTGTAGTTACCAACTTTGCTCTTAAACCCACCTTTCTGTATTGGTGATATGTTGCCACTTCTTCAATCAAAAGGAATCTCTCCTGAATTCAAAGATGCCCTCATAATTAACTTCAGTGATTCAATAAACAACCGGAAAGCCTTCAAAATTACTGGGTATATGCCATGAGCTCCAGGAGCCTTACTTTCCTTTATGCTCAAACGTTTTTCTAATAACCAGTCATCTGTAAATTCAAAATCACTAATTTCATATGTCTCAGCTTTGCTTGCAGAGCTTCTTCTCAACGTGCATCTGTCTTTACTGAAGAAAGACCCTTCATGCTGAGAAGAAGCTCTGCAAGCAAAGCTGAGACATATGAAATTAGTGATTTTGAATTTACAGATGACTGGTTATTAGAAAAACGGCTTAGACCACCCAACATCAGCTGGGTGGTCTAAGCCTTTCCCACATCCAGTGCACAAGAGTCCAATCTGATTCACTTACATGAAAAATTCCTTGTCCCTATCCTTTGCTCTCTTAGCCAGTGCTTTCTCATTAGCATTAGCATTAGTAGAGGCATTTGATGCAAGAAAGCAAGCTTATGCAGCATCAGCCAAAAAAAAAACCCACTTCCACTTCACCCCTCTGTTCATTCAAAATACCTGTCCAGCTGAGCCTTAAACTTATTTAGGCTATCAACCTCCACGACAAGGGATGGAAGTCTGTTCCACCAACCAACCACCCGCTGGCTAAAGGCAAATTTCCGCACGTCTATCCTACATCTGTCTTTCCTCAATTTGAATTTATGCCCTCTCAGGTGATTATTCTGAGCTAGAGGAAGAATCCCATCAGCATTGAGCATGCTCAAACCATTCAAGGCTTTATACACCTCTATCAGATCACCTCGCTGGTGCCTAGTCTCCAGACACTGTAATTTGCAAAACTTAAGCCTTTCTTCGTAAGAGCACCCCTTTGTTCCATTCACTAATCTTGTTGTCCTTCTCTGTACTCGTTCCAGCAGCTCTACATCCTTCTTGAAATGAGGCCTCCAGACTTGTATACAGTACTCTAGGTGTGGCCTGACCATTGCCTTATACAAGGGAATAATCACCTCCTTATCCCTTCTGGAAAAATTCCTGTATATCATTGATAATACTCCATGTGATAATACTTCATATCTGCCTGCACAACCCCCCCTCCAAGTCCCTTTCATTCTCTACCACTGTCAGTGTAGTACCACAGAGTTGATACGTTGCTCTGGGGTTGCTGTTTCCCATGTGTAGTACTTTACATTTGTCAATGTTAAACTTCATTTGCCACCTCTCAGCCCATCTGCTCAACCTTTCCAGATCCTGTTGCAGCAGCATAGTGTCAGTAGTGTCCTTGACAACCCTGCCAACCTTTGTATCGTCTGCAAACTTGGATATTAAGCTTGATATACCATCATCAGTATCATTTATAAATACAGAAAACAATAATGGACCCAACACTGAGCCCTGAGGGACTCCACTAATAACATTAGTACACGATGAGCAGTGTCCATTGATTACCACTCTCTGTCTTCTCCCCCTCAACCACCCCTTTATCCATAGCAGCAATTTGCCTCCAATGTCACACTGCTCCAATTTGTGTAGCAGTCTTCCATGTGCAACAGTATCAAAAGCCTTTCTAAGATCCAAGTATATAATATCAAAGCTATTCCCTGCATCCAGTTCTTTTGTGACTGCATCATAGTATCCAATCAAATTGGTCAGGCAAGACTTCCCCTTAACAAAACCATGCTGTGTCCGAGCTATAACTGAAGTCTTGTCTAAATGATCCTGCAGTGCTTCTTTAACCAGTGCCTCCATTAATTTTCCTGGAACAGAAGTTAAGCTCACAGGTCTATAATTACTTGTAAATGCAGCCTTGGCCTCTCTAACCTTATCTGCCATAACTGTTACAAATCAACTTGTGGCTATTGTAGGCTTCAGTACTTTTCATCACCCTGTAACTAACCCATGCTGTCCCTTTCTGTTCTGTTTGAGTAGCCAGCTCCACATTAATTCATTTCAGCAACCTCCTCCTGCAATATTTTCTTAATGGTATGTATGCTTTCTTCATCTTCCAACTGATGACTAACAAATGATTCCAGAACTAGGAGCTATAAATTCAAATTACAAGGAAAGAAGTTTAGACTGGATTGTAGGAAGTTTTCTTTTAGCTGGAGCATTTTAATTACTGGAATAAGTTCCCTCCATGGGTAGTTAAGGTTGACCGCTTGGAGAAATTCAATATTCATATAGATAGCTACACGAGGAGCAAAACACATAGGCAGCTTATTTTCTTTTTTGTGTGTTTTATTTTGTTTTTGTGTTATATACGAGAATATATAAAATATATATTTTCATAAATATAAAAACACAAAATATATAAAATATATATTCTCATAAATATAAAAACACATTTGTTTTTATTAAATTACTTGAACTTTAGTCACTTACAAAATAGGATACTTTAGGCATTCATTATTTACATTACCTTTTCATAAGGGGGTTCCCATAATCAAGCTTTTTGAGGGTGTTGTCATGAGGAATTGTAACACATTGTATATTAAAAGGTTCTTGCATAAAAGGTTCTATGTTAACTGGATTAATATAGAAACTTCAGTACATAATATTTTATTTATGCAAGATTTAACGTTCCACTTTCATAAATAAAAAATTACCAACTCCAAAGTTGCTACATTTCACTGTGAACATCCTTGTGCAGTGCATTTAAACCAGCATATTTAAGCATTATACCTTAGTTTTCATTAATTCTGACACCATAGTTATTTAAAAAAGAGGACTCCTTTTGTAATGGCCATCCTAATGTTTTAGATTTTTTTTTTTTTTTTGAAGAGCACCGTATTTTTTATAGTTTTAATAAATGTTCATTGGTGCTTTCTAAAATTCTTTAAGAAATGAAAAAAAATTGCATTCTAGTGTAATATCAAATAACTGGAATGTTTGGAGCTTAATTTAAAAAAGTAAATTTATTATCTGTGATGGCAGTATAGGCTAATATGAGCATTGCTTATATTCAGAATTTGTAACCAGTTGCATATGTTTGTATGCTTTTCTAAAAAGAGATTTTTTTATTATTTTTTATTTTTTTTATTTTTATTGTAGGAACTCCATGCACATCTTAATGGCTCAATTAGTGTATCAACATTAAATAAACTTAGACAGGCTAAAAAATTTCCTGAAGATGGAAAGTGTGTAGATATCCTCTCTTCTGTTAATGAAATTAGATCATTGGATAGGTGAGTTAAAAGATTTTAAACTGTAGAACTCAAAAAAATTATGTACCAGGTACATAATGAGTTGTGCCGTTCTACTCTGAGACTGATAGTTTCACTGATAATGTCACAGCGGCAGCTGTTAAAAACGTCTTTACTGCAGGAACTCATTATGAAACTGGTACAGTAAAATAAAACATTACGAAACTGGTACAGTAAAATAAATAAAAAAAAGTATTGCTGCGTTATTTTTATTGAAAAAATAATTTCAGTACAACATACAATGAATGGAATTTTTCATTGTACTAGTGTACAATGAAATAATTCGTATAAAACATATTATAATAACACTAAAATTATTGGTCTATGGTAACTGAAATAAGATATATAATTTTGACACTCAAATGATTTTAATTCCCAAGTGAATACTCCATCGATTATCGTTCCATTATGTGTAGTATTTGCTAAAGTATTTGACTTAATATCTAAATTGAAGCCATCTTTCATAAATTTACAAAACTTCTTTTCAGCCTCAGAATTTAATTCTAGATTGAAATCACCAGCGAGAACTATAGGTATATGATCCAGTGGCCCTTCCAATAATTTTGCACCTTGAATGGAATATGGCATCAAATTTTTGTTTATGAGTATTTGAATTATATCTAACAACATCCCTGGAGTGATGTATATGGCAACGATGAAAATAGATTCACTATTGAATTTGCACAAAGATCCACAAATGTCTCCAATTTCATCTGACACTGCTGTCGCATTGTTGCTATTATGTTGTGCAAAGATATGTGGTGTACTGATGATAGTTGAACCTTCATGTTGATATATCGTGACACCGATATATCAACATGAATTGACACTATGAACATCCAACCTTTAAAATTGAGTCATACATTGGAATGGTTTAAGTAATATATGTTCGTCATTATCCAATCACATTTCACTTAATATCAATATTTTAGATTGCTGTAAGATTGTGTCCATTTCGATATCTTGAACATGGGCCCATAAACTTTGTACATTAATTGACAATATAGATATACCACTGTACAAAATCTTACGGTTCATCCTGTAGAGACGGTAGCTTATTATATTTACTTACATGTTGAAATGCAGTTATGTATTATTATTAGTATGTAAATGTTGAAATGCAATTCTATATTTGAAGAATTTCATTACTAAGTTCAAGATTATTTGATAAACATATACAGAAAGCAGAGTGCACTGAGACTGCTTCTACAGGGATGGGATACACTTAAATAGAAAGGGTGCAAGAATTTTTGCTGATGCTGTCGAGGCAGTGTTAGGTGGGTCGGAAAACTGCTAGTTGGGGGGGATACAAGGACTAATAGATTAACAGTAGCCACTGGCAGAGGTGGAAGTGATTCTTGCACTGCTTCTATTGAAATGAGCAGAAGCCTGAAAAACAAGATGCAGGATATTTCAGAGACTGCTGGGAGTCATTATGGTACAAGTAAACACATGGGTTGTGTTAGGGTAGCTAAGAATAGAAACAGGTGCATGCATACTTGCGTGTACACCAATGCTAGGAGTTTGGTAAATAAATTTGATGAATTTGAGGTATTGCTCAAAACATCAAGGGCAGATATTGTTGGGATATCAGAGACATGGTGTCACACAGATATAAGGAATGCGGAACTGGAATTTGGGGAATACAATGTGTATAGAAAGGATAGACAGGATAGGAGGGGAGGAGGGGTTATGCTATTAGTTAAGAAACACATAAAATCCAAGGAAGTGAAGCCAGTCGACATCGATGGACAGGGCAGTGTCGAGTCAGTTTGGTGTTACATAAGCATAGGGAAATCAAAATTGAGAGTAGGAGTGTGCTATAGGCCTAATGACTCTGATGAGTACAGTAAGATATTGTAGAGAGAAATGGAGTGGGCCAGTAAATCAGAGAGTCTTATAATGGGGGATTTTAATTTCCCAGATATTGACTGGAATTTGTGGGTTGGTCACTCACACACTAGCCAGGCTTTTGTGGATTTATTGGATGATTGTTTTCTACATCAGCATGTTCGTGAGGCAACAAGAGGGAGCAATACTCTTGATCTGATTATCAGCAGTGATTCTTCATGCATTAAGAATCTGCAGATAAATGAACCACTAGGTGGCAGTGATCACAGTGTGTTGAAGTGGGATTTACTCAAGGAGGTAACTACCATCAGAGGTAAAGGGAAGGGTTTTTGTTTTCGTAAAGGCGACTATGATGGTCTGAGACAGTATTTAAATTCTATACAGTGGGACCAACTGATGATGTTACCAACAGCAAACTCAAAATGGGAAGCATTCAAGGAACTAATCTTGGAAGCTACCAGGCTTTACATACCAACTAAGAAATATTGTTCAAGGTTTAGGCCTAAATGGTTGTCAGATGAACTAATGAGACATGTGGCAGAGAAGAAAAATGCATGGAATATATACAAATTAATGGGCGACATGGAAGCCTATGATAGATATAAGTTGGTCTGTAACCAAGTCACAAAGGAGATTAGGCAGGCAAAGGCAGACTACGAAAAATCTTTGGCAAAGAATGCAAAGAAAAACAGAAAAGAGTTCTTTACCTATTTAAACTCAAGAAGGAAAGGGATGAATCAGATTGGTCCACTGGATATTGATGGTTCAACAGTTGAGGATCCTGCTCAGGTGGCTAACAATCTAAACGAGTATTTTGCATCTACATTCACGCATGAGGAGTTATTCAGGAAGGAGAATGACATAGGTAAAGTAGACATTGGCAGTGAGCTAGATGATTTTGTAATAACTGAGAGGAAAGTGGAGGAGAGATTGTTGAGGATGAACATAAAAAAGGCACCCGGGGTGGATGGGATCTATCCAGTTATATTAAAGGAGGCAGCAAAGGAAGTAAGCAAACCCCTAGCCATAATTATGAGAGCTTCTTTGGATTCAGAGGAGGTACCCATAGACTGGAGATGTGCAAATGTAACCCCAATTCACAAAGGAGGATCAAAGGCTGACACAAGTAATTATAGACCCGTTAGTTTAACTTCTGTTCCAGGAAAATTAATGGAGGCACTGGTTAAAGAAGCACTGCAGGATCATCTAGACAAGAATTCAGTTATAGCTCAGACGCAGCATGGTTTTGTTAAGGGCAGGTCTTGCCTGACCAATTTGATTAGATACTATGATGTAGTCAGAAAAGAACTGGATGCAGGGAATAACTTTGATATTATATATTTGGATCTTAGAAAGGCTTTTGATACTGTTGCACATGGAAGACTGCTGCACAAATTGGAGCAGTGTGGCATTGGAGGCAAATTGCTGCTATGGATAAGGGGATGGTTGAGTGGCAGAAGACAGAGAGTGGTAATCAATGGACACTGCTCAACGTGGACTAATGTTATTAGTGGAGTTCCTCAGGGTTCAGTGTTGGGTCCGTTGTTGTTTTCGGTGTTTATGAATGATATTGATGATGGTATATCAAGTTTAATGTCCAAGTTTGCAGATGATACAAAGGTTGGCAGGGTTGTTAAGGACACTACTGACGCTATGCTGCTGCAACAGGATCTGGAAAGGTTGAACAGATGGGCTGAGAGGTGGCAAATGAAGTTTAACATTGACAAATGTAAAGTACTACATATGGGAAACAGTAACCCCAGAGCAACGTATCAACTCTGCGGTACTACACTGACAGTGGTGGAGAATGAAAAGGACCTGGGGGTAATTGTGCAGGCAGATATGAAGTTCTCTGAGCAGTGCAGACGAGCTGCAAGAGTAGCTCATGGTGTCTTGTCAATGATATACAGGAATTTTTCTAGCAGGGATAAGGAGGTGATTATTCCCTTGTATAAGGCAATGATTAGGCCACATCTTGAGTACTGTATACAGGTCTGGAGGCCTCATTTCAAGAAGGATGTAGAGCTGCTGGAACGGGTACAGAGAAGGGCAACAAGATTAGTGAATGGAACAAAGGGTTGCTCTTACGAAGAAAGGCTTAAGTTTTGCAAATTACAGAGTCTGGAGACTAGGCACCGGCGAGGTGATCTGATAGAGGTGTATAAGGCTTTGAATGGTTTGAGCATGCTCAATGCCAATGGGATTCTTCATCTTGCTCAGAATAATCACCTCAGAGGGCATAAATTCAAATTGAGGAAGGACGATGTCGGATAGATGTGCGGAAATTTGCCTTTGGCCAGCGGGTGGTTGGTTGGTGGAACCGACTTCCATCATTTGTTGTTGAAGTTGATAGCCTAAACAAATTTGAGGCTCAACTGGACAGGTATTTTGAACGAACGGAGGGGTGAAATGGGAGTGGTGTTTTTTTTTTTTTTTTTTTGGCTGATGCTGAATAAGCTTGCTTTCTTGCATCATATGCCTCTACTAATGCTAATGCTAATGCTAATTACCACAGCAGCGTTGCCCATGGAGGCACAAGTAACATATGTTTTGTGAATATTTGATACATTACAAAAGCAATTATACGTTTCCATCAGTAATTTAAGAGTAAATGTCTTTCCACAGCCAGCAGGTCCAGTGAGAAATACTTGTATCGGTTCTTGTATCTGATTATCAATTTGACGATAGATAGCTTCAAGTAATAATGCTCGTTGTTCTTTATCAGTACTACTCACCAAATGACAGTATTCTTCAGATGGTAAGACATTCTCTCGCTTCCTAATGACAGATGATAATTTATCCATCATCACTATTCTGATCTCCTCATCAATAGTTTTCTTGTCAGTAAAGAAATCATCATTAATTTCTTTTCATTTAAGAAATTCTTCATTTTTTTCCACCGCCAGGCTATTTTCATCATTCTCATCAAATTCGATACAAAGTTGCCTACAAATTGCTAGCGTCTTTTCAATATATCAGATTCGAACTCTTTTCTTCTCAAGATAATTATCTCTGTGTTGGTTTCATAAAGTTCAAAGTATTTATTTTCATTCAAAATTTTATTCTCCTCATTGATAATTGGTATGTGTAAAGTTACCATTTCGCATATATGTTCATGAAGACGTATTATAATTCCGATACTGAATTATTTTAGGAAATTGTCTTTTCACCCATCCCCCATTTCCTTTTTGATAATGAGCAGTAAATTGTGCAAGAGTTATATCTTTTAATGTTTCACCCCGTTTTTCATATTTACAAAAAATACTATCTTTCCATATATCCAAAGACTCACTGTCAACTTGTTGTTCATCCAATTCAGCTTTTGATTTACGTAATTTCTGATGCTAATGTGGCCATACCATTGGCACGTATTCAATCGCTCTTAAAGACACGGACATTGGGTATCGTAATAAATACCAAGCTGCCTCTTGTGAACTCATCTCCACAGAATTCAATACATCTACACTCAATGCTCGTGTTATATCCATATCAGGATATTCTTCTTGTAGTTCTATAATTTTCCTCTGCAGGTTGCTTATTCCTCTGTTACTTTTATTCACATATTCAACTACATATGCTACACATGAATATTCTTCTGTGATAAATTGTAAATCCAAATTAGTCTTGAGCACTCCTAAAAATCCAAGGATTGTAATTATTCATAAATTTCTCTTCTATCTTGCATTTAAGAAATACACAAAGTTGTTTGATACCAGCCCTCAAAATATTTAGATATTCTTCTTCTGATTAGCATCGATTTGATTTAAGGAATTCTTCAAAATTAACATGATTATCCAATTCTAATGAGTCGTGCATTTTACGACATTCATTTATATATTTTATTCTTTTTTTTGCAATAAGCTAATCTTCGATTGTTCTTTTTTTTGCAATTTGATTGTTCTTTTTTTATTCTTTTTTTTTGCAATAAGCTAATCTTCGATTGTTGTCTGGGGTCATCGGTATCAATATATGAGTTTGCAATATTGGCCAAAAAGGTGCTTCAAATCGACATTCACGTCGGTTTGCATTATTATTTTTATCACAGGTAAAAGTATGTTTATGTTGCTGTAAATTTTAATAATCTGAAGTTTTCTCTATAGAACATAATGCATCTATTATTTGAATTGCTTCTTCCATCGCACATTATTTTTCTTCTAATGGTGCATTGTTCAACCATAATAATATATGTGCACGTGGATTTCCTCGATGTTGAAATTCAATGCATTTAAAGAAATTCACAACATAATATTTTCCAAAAGGACTATAGGTTTTCAATTTTAAAATTTTGAGTATACTCTCAACAATTTTATTAAAGTATATGGCACACGTTACGTGGTCTTCATTTATTAATGTACCTCTTTCCATGTAAGGTAGATCCATAACTTCATTAGTTGTAATTTCTCGTTTATATTTGAATTTGTATAACATACATGTAATACAGACCATGTTGGTTCACATTCACTCAACGTCAAGAACATTGTAGGTTTTCCTAATTGATGAATCATGGCAAACACATCTCGTTTACATTGACTCCAATAATATGCTGAATTGGGAATTGATTTTAGAAATGCCAAGTTAGACTCTAATGACTTGTTTATAAATTCTTTCGATTCCAATATAGAACGAGTAATGTTAGGTGTTATTCCTACTGATTTAATTGCAATTTGCAAATTTTCTGCAGTACGCATTCGGATAATTTTCATTGCCACATATAGCAAATGTTGGGGAGTTACTCCATGAAAATCAGATCTACGAATTTCACTCAATGCCATCATAAAGGGAGTAATTTTCAATCCATTTTTAAATTTTCGTGCATGTCCCAAATATATAGCTGGAAAAGAAAGTTCTTCTGCATGTATATCAAATATGAAACTTGTTGGAGATGATTTCTGACCCTGTGCTATACATAAATATTTATCTTCAGACCATAATAATGTTTGTTGTTGAATTAACAATAGTTCATCATCATTGTTGACAGGTTCCACAATTTTATCTGAATGTTCCTGTTCACTATCATCATTTGTCCCCAAGAAATCGTCACTCACTTTTATGCTGTAGAATTTATACAAAGGTGAATTTATAAAATACCATAACCATATTTTCACTATGTTATTCTCCACACATCCTTGTAGATATGATGATTTATGTATGAGTCTTCATTTTATATGTATATTAATGGCATAATCGTCATCTAATTCTCTAGGTAATTGATGAACTATCGTATGTACGTTAAGTGGTACATTTATTACTTGCCCAATGATCCCATATTGTCCATGTTCATAACATAAATGACGAATTTGCATAAAGGGTAATCGTGGTGATATCAAACACTCAGTTCCAACATCCAGTGGAGGCAAATGAGTAGGATATGTTGGATATATAAATCCATTTCACGTGGCCATAATTGGTATCCGCCCCTCTTTTAATGAAGTATGACCTGTATTACTCATCACGAACGTACTCACTTCTTGTAAATGAAATTCATTTTGAAGTAATTCAATTCATATGAAGTTGTTGGAAATGGTTTCAAATCTAATTGAAACCATAAACAATCACAAACATTAGCATTAGCATTAGTAGAGGCATTTGATGCAAGAAAGCAAGCTTATGCAGCATCAGCCAAAAAAAAAAAAAAAAAAACCACTTCCACTTCACCCCTCTGTTCGTTCAAAATACCTGTCCAGCTGAGCCTTAAACTTATTTAGGCTATCAACTTCCAAGACAAGGGATGGAAGTCTGTTCCACCAACCAACCACCCGCTGGCTAAAGGCAAATTTCCGCACGTCTATCCTACATCTGTCTTTCCTCAATTTGAATTTATGCCCTCTCAGGTGATTATTCTGAGCGAGAGGAAGAATCCCATTAGCATTGAGCATGCTCAAACCATTCAGGGCTTTATACACCTCTATCAGATTACCTCGCTGGTGCCTAGTCTCCAGACACTGTAATTTGCAAAACTTAAGCCTTTCTTCGTAAGAGCACCCCTTTGTTCCATTCACTAATCTTGTTGCCCTTCTCTGTACTCATTCCAGCAGCTCTACATCCTTCTTGAAATGAGGCCTCCAGACCTGTATACAGTACTCTAGGTGTGGCCTGACCATTGCCTTATACAAGGGAATAATCACCACCTTATCCCTGCTAGAAAAATTCCTATATATCATTGACAATACACCATGAGCTAATCTTGCAGCCCGTCTGCACTGCTCAGAGAACTTCATATCTGTCTGCACAACCACCCCCAGGTCCCTTTCATTCTCTACCACTGTCAGTGTAGTACCACAGAGTTGATACATTGCTCTGGGGTTGCTGTTTCCCATGTGTAGTACTTTACATTTGTCAATGTTAAACTTCATTTGCCACCTCTCAGCCCATCTGCTCAACCTTTCCAGATCCTGTTGCAGCAGCATAGTGTCAGTAGTGTACATTACAACTAAATCCAAATGGGTTTTTGTACACTAATTTTTCAAACTCACTGTCAGCTCATGTAGACACTATAGGGATTTAATCAGGAATCTCATTATTAGCCATTTCTAATTTTGCTTTTTTTTCATGCACGGTATTCCTTCATTCGTTCTGCTGGAGTTTTAGATTCCTGATAAGTATCAGGCATAGTAGAACTCTGTGGTTGAATTTCATTATGATTCAGAATAGTTTGAATTTCTAATTTCCCTTTCTTCCGTTCACGATATTCCTTCATTATTTCAGCTCGAGTTTTTTTGGGTGCAGTTTGAGAACTCCCAGGCATAACGAAACACTTGTTGAATTTCATCTGGATTCACATTTCTGTCCAACTTCCCTTTCTTTCACGATATTCTTTCGAATGCTGGGCTGTAGATTTTAGTACAGTGACTCACGTATTAATCATTATGCTGATATAACAACTTAGCGCGTGACTGCTCAATTGTACTTGTTGTGTCACTGTAACTTGTTTTCTTGGGCGCATGCGTTGTACTTGCATCACTGTACACAACAAATACAATGCATGCGCATCAGATTTCGTGACGATTTCTAGGTAACATAATGCTTTTTTCCAAATAATGCTGTTAAAAATGTTTTTAACATCAAAAATAATCTTTTAGATAATTATGGAAGTCCACAGATAAAAACATTTAGGAGATCATCACATCAAGTGGAAACAGTATTTGTGTAAATATGTGTGTGCCTTATGATGTAGTTGAAGCTAAATTACAACCAGTGTATTTTGAAAACATTTAGAGCAGCTCCAGAGTGAATAGCAATTGCAGCTTTATTGGAACATTACACATTAGAAGCAAAATAAGAAACCAGATGACAGCAAAAATTGTCATCATCATCTAGTTTCTGTCCCTGCCCCCATGGAGGCAGGCTATTATCTTCTTTCTAAGACTACCAAATTCAGTTACTTCACTTAGATTTATCACTTGGAAAATTAAATTTAAATCCCCCACCCCCATACAATTTTTTAACATGAATGCACAATAACTAAAAGTTAACCTATTAAGCTGGTATTTTTAGGTAAGAAATTTTAATTTTGCATGTGTTTTTTAATTCTTTTTTATATATTTTATTCTTTTCTTTTTTTTTTTTTAACCATTTGGATGAAATTTGGAAGATGGCAAATAGTTTTACACATTGATTAAATGATAATTAAATATGCTGTTAAACCAAAATAATTTAACTATTTTGCCATCAGTAGATGAAATGGGTTAAATGTTTTCAATGGCAATTGCACTGTTGCTGTCTTTTTTTAATAGTGCTATACTTTAGATTAAAAAATATTAAACAGCGATGCTTCATATACTTAAAAAATAATTTCAGAATTATCAGTTTGACAGAAGCTTACACTTGAAAATGAAACATGTTTACAAGTGGGAATCCATTTTGTAATATAGTGTATAAATAGGAAATAA
The DNA here is from genome assembly GCF_048544385.1 of Mastigoproctus giganteus. NCBI lineage: Eukaryota > Metazoa > Arthropoda > Arachnida > Uropygi > Thelyphonidae > Mastigoproctus > Mastigoproctus giganteus. The sequence continues at coordinate 27,490,995 of NC_143576.1, forward strand.
GGAACGAATCAGCCACCTAATCTAACTGCCACCGTAGCTAAGTGGCCATTAAGAGGGTGTGGAAAAATTTTTTTTTTTTTCTTAACAGCATCCTGAAAATCATTTCGTATATAATAGAGGCATGGGATGCAAGAAAGCAAGTGTATGAGCTTATGTAGCATCAGCCAACATCTCTGAAATCATTTTCAATAGGAAAATAGTGTAATGCAACTGGGTCAGATGCTTGATCAGACTATGGGGCCCCCTCCCTACAGTGGTGTAGTACTTTAGGTTATGAACAACACAAGTGAATTGTATAGTATTTCAGCATATTATGGAGAACACTAACTGCAATTAGGAGCAGCAACTTATAAAAATACCGAAACTGTTCTTCATTTTATGCACACTTTGGATTCTTCCTTTAGCAGTTTTGGCCATTCTAAATGTGGTTTCATCTTTGAAAATAATCACATGCTGTTGTTTGCAAAACATTATAACTGATTATATAGCTCAACTGATAAATATGGTAGCTGGTTCACTTCTCAGAAGAAAATGTTTAGTTTTGTGAGTGTCCTGTGCATGATTAATATTTCATTGATGTATTTTATATTGCATCTCTAATCGAGGTGAGCCATTGAGAACTGAACAAATACAGTAATTACTGTTATTTATAAAAATTTTGTATAATTTGAGGGAATATACCACAGAAGAGAATAAAATAGTTCAATGGTCTGCTCTTTGGAAACCAAAGCAATAGCTGGTCCCGCTCTGTGAGGTATAGAGTTTGCTTCTGCTAGTGTCTTGTGAAATTTGTTTTCCCTTAAACTATATTTTTATGTCTCTCTTGGGAATATGATCACACTCACTTTATATCTGAAACCATAGTATAACTAGGCAGTAAATAGAGATTGCACTGTATTTGATTTTCATCATATGCATTATTTTCTTGTTACCCCTCACATTTTATGATTGTAATTTAACATTTGGACACTAATGTTTTTCAGTGTTTATAATAAGTTTGAGTATAGAACTGTGTTAATTCTAAATTCTTGTACTTTTTATATTTATATTGTCAATCCATATTCTTTGTAATGGTATTGTCTTTTAGTTTATGTATAGTCATTGAATACTCTTCACATATATAATCTATATCTTTACATCTCTGTTAATGTGTATTTGGTTAATGAGAACTAATTCAATATGTTGTCATAGGCTGCAGAGGCTAACAAGGTATTATTATGTGTCTCAGGACCATTTTGAAATTAAATAACACTCACTGCAAATAAATTCATTAATTCATTCATTTGCTTCCTCAGTTTTTAAAGAAGAAGGAATTAAATTGGCAGTTGATTACCAATGTATAGTTATAAATTTTAATTAACAGATGCTTTGATGTGTTCAAGATGATTCATGAAGTTACTGACACTCCAGAGTCAATATTTGAGGTAAGCATCTAAAATTTTTCTCTCTCTCACATGCACGCACACACTCTCTGTATGCATATTCTTTATAACAGTTGTATCATAAAAATAGTGAATGGTTTCCTCATCATAATTTTTTTTTTACACCAAAGTTCTTTGTATAGAGAATACAGACATATTGTTATTATTTTTTTTAATTTTAATATATTTGAGTCTTGTAATAACACACTTTGGCAAACAGTTTGATAGAATTCCATAAAATAATTTTTTTTATATATCATAGATATTACAGTCGTTACTTTACTTTTTTTGGTACCAGTGTAATCACTATTTATGTTTGAGTAAGTAGCCATGTTAATTCAGAATCGCTATATTTTTGCCTTCATATTATCACTCCCTATTTTTTGGTGCAGTATGCCTTTCATTTTATGTACAGTCTTAAATGTCATTCATAATTTTGATATCATATACTAGGATTTTAGGAAAGCTTTTGATACTGTTGCACATGGAAGACTACTGTACAAATTGGAGCATATGACATTAAGGGCAAATTGCTGTTATGGATAAAGGGGTGGTTGAGTGGTAATCAATGAACACTGTTCTTCATGGACTAATGTTACTAGTGGAGTCTCCAGGATTCAGTGTTGGACCCATTGTTGTTTCTGTATTTATTAATGATGTTAATGAAGGTATATCAGGCTAAATGTCCAAGTTTGCAGACGATTGGTTGATTACTTGTTGTGGGGGTTTAAAGGTGCATAAGCTGCTTTTACTATAATACATCTATTTGCAGGCGATATGAAGACAGTTAGTATAATCACTGTCCTGCCCACACAGGAAGGAAATAACCTGAGTTCGAACTGACAACATGAGAAATTTTTATGGTTCTGTTTCACAACATGGCTGAGTTAGTCAGTCTCGGGTGAGGGTAGCTTGTTTTTTCCAGCCAGAACTTGGACTTTTTGTCCAGAACACACCAAATTGATCAGAGAACACATGCATTGGCAGGGTTGTTAATGACACTAATGACAGTTTGCTACTGCAACAGGATCTAAAGAAATTGAGCAGATGGGCTGAGAGGTGGCAACTGAAGTTTAAACATTGACAAATGTAAGTACTGCATGTGGGTAGCAGTAACCCAGAGTAACACATCGACTGTGTGGAACTACACTCAGCATAGTGGGGAATGAAAAAAACCTGGGGGGGTAATTGTGCAGTCAGATATGAAGTTTTCTGAGGAGTGCAGACTACAAAAGTAGCTTAGGTGTCTTTTCAATGATACACAGGAATTTATCTAGCAGGAATAAGGAGGTGATTATCCCCTTGTATAAGGCAATGGTCAGGCATACCTTGAATACTGTATACAAGTCTAGAGGCCTCATTTTAGAAAGGATGTAGAGCTGCTGGAACAAGTACAGAGAAGGGCAATGAGATTGGTGAGTGGAACAAAGGGTTGCTGTTATGAAGAAAGGCTTAAGTTCTGAAAATTGCAGTGTTTGGAGACTAGGCACCTGCGAGATGATCTGATTGAGGTGTATAATGATGGGTTGAGGTGTATAATAATGAAGCTCAATGCCAACGGGATTCTTCTTCTTGCTCAGATTTCGCACCTGAGGTGTCATCAATTCAAATTGAGGAATTGATGCAAGGCTCGTGGGGTAGAATTTTTCGCAGCATAATCTGTGCTTGTTTAACAGGAGACTGCTTTTACAGGGATGGGATACACTGAAATAGAAAGGGTGTAAGAATATTTCGGATGCCATCAAGGCAGTGTTGGATGGGTCGGTGAAACTGCTGTCTTGAAGCATACACAGACTAGTACTTCAATAGCAGCTATAGGCAGACGTGTAAAAAATTCTTGCATTCCTTCTATTGGAACATGCAGTAGCCTGGAAAAGAAACTGTTGGGAATTTCAAGGCCTACTGCTGGTCTCATTGAAAAAGCAAATACATGGGCTGTGTTAGAGCTACTGAAAATAAAAAGAAGTGCATAATACTTTAAACTTGCATGTACATTAATGCATAGTAAATAAATTTGATGAATTTTAAGTGCTGGTTAAGTCATCAAGTGCGGAAATTGTACGGTTATTGGAGCATGGTGCCACTCGGACATAAGGGGCACAGGATTTGGGTATGAGTACAATGTATACGAAAAGGACAGGCAAGTCTGTGGGGAAGAGTTGTGCTTTTGACTAAGAAGCACATGCAGTGCATTCAGTGGACATGACTGGCCAGTGCAATGTTGAAACAGAGTTCTGTGTGACATAACCACTGGAAAAACAAAAATGACAGTAGGAGTGTGTTGTAGCTAATGACTGTGATAACAAGCAATTACATAAAGTGGGCCAGGAAATCAGATTGTCTTATAATGAGGGGGGGGGGTTAACTTTTCAGATATTGACCGGAACTTCTGGGTTGGTCACTCGCATAGTAGCAAAACTTTGTGGATCGATTAGCTCACTGTCTTCTACACTAGCATATTAGAGAGGCAATAAGAGAAAGCAGTACTCTTTATCTGATTAGTAGCAGTGGCTCTTTGTGCATTAAAAATCTGCAGATAAATGCTCCACTAGATAGCAGTGATCACAGTGTATTGATGTGGAATTGACTTAAAAATGTAATTACTCTCAAGTGTAAAGGGAAGAGCTTTTGCTTTCATAGGTTAACTCCGCAATGCAATTAACTTGTTAACAGGAGAGACTGCTTCTACAGGGATGGGATACACTTAAATAGAAAGGGTGCAAGAATTTTTGCTGATGCTATTGAGGCAGTGTTAGGAGGGTCGGAAAACTGCTAGATTGGGGGGATATAAGGACTAATAGATTAACAGTAGCCACTGGCAGAGGAGAAAGTGATTCTTGCACTGCTTCTATTGGAATGAGCAGCAGCCTGGAAAATAAGATGCAGGATATTTCAGAGACTGCTGGGAATCATTGGGGTACAAGTAAACACATGGGTTGTGTTAGGGTGGCTAAGAGAAAGAACAGGTGCATGTATACTTGCGTGTACACCAATGCTAGGAGTCTAGTAAATAAATTTGATGGAATTTGAGGTATTGCTCAAAACATCAAAGGCAGATATTGTTGGGATTTCAGAGACGTGGTGTCACACAGATATAAGGAATGCAGAACTGGAATTTGGTGAGTACAATGTCTACAGAAAGGATAGACAGAATAGGAAGGGAGGAGGGGTTATGCTATTAGTTAAGAAACACATAAATTCCAAGGAAGTGAAGCCAGTCGACATCACTAGACAGTGCAGTGTCGAGTCAGTTTGGTGTGACATAAGCATTGGGAGATCAAAATTGAGAGTAGGAGTGTGCTATAGGCCTAATGACTCTGATGAGTATAATAAGAAACTGCACAGAGAAATAGAGTGGGCCAGTAAATCAGAGAGTCTTATTATGGGGGATTTTAATTTCCCAGATATTGACTGGAATTTGGGGGCTGGTCACTCACACACTAGCAAGGCTTTTGTGGATTTATTGGATGATTGTTTTCTACATCAGCATGTTCGGGAGGCAACTAGAGGGAGTAGTACTCTTGATTTGATTATCAGCAGTGATTCTTCATGCATTAAGAATCTGCAGATAAATAAACCACTAGGTGGCAGTGATCACAGTGTTCTGAAGTGGGATTTACTCAAAGAGGTAACTACCATTAGGGGTAAAGGGAAGGGGTATTGCTTTCGCAAAGGCGACTACGGTGGACTGAGACAGTATTAAATTCTATACAGTGGGATCAACTGATGATGTTACCAACAGCAAATTCAAAATGGGAAGCATTCAAAGAACTTATCTTGGAAGCTACTAGGCTTTACATACCAACTAAGAAATATTGTTCAAGGTTAAGCCTAAATGGATGTCAGTTGAACTAATGAGGCATATGGCAGAGAAGAAAAATGCATGGGATACATACAAATTAACACGTGACACAGAAGCCTATGATAGATACAAGTTGATCTGTAACCAAGTTACGAAGGAGGTTAGGCAGGCGAAGGCAGATTATGAGAAATCCTTGGCAAAGGATGCAAAGAAAAACAGCAAAGAGTTCTTGACTTATGTAAACTCTAGAAGGGGATGAATCAGATTGGTCCACTTGATATCGATGGGTCAACTGTTGATGATCCTGCTCAGGTAGCTAACAAACTAAATGAATATTTTGCATCGACATTCACACATGAGGAGTTATTCAGCGAGGGGAATGCCAGAGGTGTATTCAACTCTGGCAGTAAGCTAGAGAATCTTGTAATAACTGAGAGTAAAGTGGTGGAGAAATTGTTGAAGATAAACACAAGAAAGGCACCTGGGGTGGATGAAATCTATCCAGTTATATTAAAGGACGTAGCAATGGAAGTAAGCAAACCCTTAGCCATAATTATGAGAGCTTCCTTGGACTCAGGGGAGGTACCCATGGACTGGAGATGTGCAAAGGTGACCCCAATTCACAAAGAAGGATCAAAGGCTGACACAAGTAATTATAGACCTGTGAGTTTAACTTCTGTTCCCGGAAAATTAATGGAGGCACTGGTTAAAGAAGCACTGCAGGATCATCTAGACAAGACTTCAGTTATAGCTCAGACACAGCATGGTTTTGTTAAGGGGAAGTCTTGCCTGACCAATTTGATTGGATGCTATGATGCAGTCACAAAAGAACTGGATGCAGGGAATAACTTTGATATTATATACTTGGATCTTAGAAAGGCTTTTGATACTGTTGCACATGGAAGACTGCTGCACAAATTGGAGCAGTGTGGCATTGGAGGCAAATTGCTGCTATGGATAAAGGGGTGGTTGAGGGGGAGAAGACAGAGAGTGGTAATCAATGGACACTGCTCATCGTGGACTAATGTTATTAGTGGAGTCCCTCAGGGTTCAGTATTGGGTCCTTTATTGTTTTCTGTATTTTAAATGATATTGATGATGGTATATCAAGCTTAATGTCCAAGTTTGCAGACGATATGACAGGGTTGTCAAGGACACTACTGACACTATGCTGATGCAACAGGATCTGGAAAGGTTGAGCAGATGGGCTGAGAGGTGGCAAATGAAGTTTAACATTGACAAATGTAAAGTACTACATATGGGAAACAGCAACCCCAGAACAATGTATCAACTCTGTGGTACTACACTGACAGTGGTAGAGAATGAAAGGGACCTGGGGGTGGTTGTGCAGGCAGATATGAAGTTCTCTGAGCAGTGCAGATGGGCTGCAAGAGTAGCTCATGGTGTATTGTCAATGATATATAGGAATTTTTCTAGCAGGGATAAGGAAGTGATTATTCCCTTGTATAAGGCAATGGTCAGGCCACACCTAGAGTACTGTATACAGGCCTGGAGACCTCATTTCAAGAAGGATGTAGAGCTGCTGGAACGAGTACAGAGAAGGACAACAAGATTAGTGAATGGAACAAAGGGGTGCTCTTACGAAGAAAGGCTTAAGTTTTGCAAATTACAGTGTCTGGAGACTAGGCAGCAGCGAGGTGATCTGATAGAGGTGTACAAAGCCTTGAATGGTTTGAGCATGCTCAATGCTGATGGGATTCTTCCTCTTGCTCAGAATAATCACCTGAGAGGGCATAAATTCAAATTGAGGAAAGACAGATGTAGGATAGATGTGCGGAAATTTGCCTTTAGCCAGCGGGTGGTTGGTAGGTGGAACAGACTTCCATCCCTTGTCGTGGAAGTTGATAGCCTAAATAAGTTTAAGGCTCGGCTGGACAGGTATTTCGAACGAACAGAGGGGTGAAGTGGAAGTGGTTATTTTTTTTTTATTTATTTTACTTTAATTTTTTTGGCTGATGCTGCATAAGCTTGCTTTCTTGCATCAAATGCCTCTACTAATGCTAATGCTAATGCTAACTTTTGCTTTCATTGCACAACTTATTATTCGTACCGCTGTTTTGGTGCAAATGATGTAACACGAAACTAGTTTGTTGGAATAGTAGGGTTTGTGATGAACAAGTAGCTAAAAAGTTCTAATCAATTGTTATTTTTTTTTGTTTTTAGCTAAGAAATTTTACTTTTTGTAAGGATATAGCTAATTTAAAACTGCAATTGTAATGGTATAATATAACATATATCTTGAACTTGATAGAGCAAGGTATAACATAAAACTTAGAGTAATACATATCACTGCATTTAGGAATCTATTAGCTTAGTGTAGCATTGTCAACTAATTGATTAATTTTAATAATTTTCATTGTTGATCAATTAAATTGTTTTAAATGGAAATCATTCCCTAGACTAGAGCAACACAGCAACAGGCACAAAGTAGCAGAAATGCTGTGGCTCAGGCAAGTACTGAAGGATGCGATTGTCCTATGGATCATAGCCTAACAAAATGTACAACTTGTGCAATGTTTTCTGCTCTTTATATAACAGGACACGATACAGCTAAGGAGGATGTCTTTGTATACATTTAGCATAGAGAGTGTGAAGAAATTAGGTGCAAACTCAGCATTCTGATGGGCATTTATGAGAGTTTGAAGAGTAGGATAGAAACCTTCGAAGGGATTAAGATGGGACCCATCAAGCTCTCAGTGCCAGGGCTCACACTTGTGCATCAGGCAACACAGCAGCAATCTCTATTGCTGCTGTGCTGCTTGAAGCACTAGTTCTAAGGGAGTTATTATTGTCGGTGACTCTATTGGCAGGGAAATGAGATTATATGTTGTGCAAGAAGGATAGGTGAAATAGGACCAGGGTATGTCTGCCAGGGGCCAAAGTAGATAAATAAATCTTTATCCTACCAAAATAAATAAATGAAGTGTTACATTGATGAGTGATAAATTCCCTTCACAGCAGTAAATGCCAGGGGATAGATGATGTTGTAGAGTAGATATCATCTTTTAAGGGCACAAAAGGTGATACTGTTGTCCATGTTGGCACTAATGATATTAAGAATAGGAGGTCTGAGGACTTAACAAATACAGGGCAATTTTGGGGAAGTCACGAGTTGGGATTGAATTTGAAAGTGTCTGCAATTCTTCCCAGATACGATGTGAGGGATTACACATTGATAGCCTTTTCAGTAATTTTGGCCTTGGAGAGAATATGCAAAGCTCATGGGGTAGAATTTTTTTCTCAGCATGGTCTTCTTGTTAACAGGAGAGACTGTTTTTACAGGGATGGAATACACTTAAATAGAAGTGGTGCAAAAATATTTGTATTTGCTGATGCTATTGAGGCAGTGATAGGTGTGTTGGAAAACTTCTAGCTTTGGAGACACACAGACTAATAGATTAACTAGAGCCACAGGGTGTGAAGGTGATTCTTGCACTGCTTCTGTTGGAAAATGTAGCAGCCTAGAGAACAAGGTGGCAGGGATTTCAGGTCCTGCTGTGGATCATCATGAAACCAGTGAATACATGGGCTGTGTAAAGGTAACTAAGAGTAGGAACAGCATTGTAAATAAATTTGATGTTATTGAAGTACTGATTAAGTTATCAAATGCAGATATTGTAGAGATACCAGAGATATGGTGTCACTCAGACATGAGTAATGCTGAACTTGAATATGGTGAGTAGGTAGGACTGACAGGACAGGAGGATTGGAGGGGTTATGCTCCTAGTAGTAGTAGTAGTAGTAGTGGCATGTGATGCAAGAAAGCAAATGTATGAGCTTATGCAGCATCAGCCAAAAAAAAAAATCACACCATTCCCTCCAAATGCCTGTCCAGTTCCTCCTTAAATTTATTCAACCTATCAACTTCCACAACGACAGATGGAAGTTTGTTCCAGCAATTAACCACCCGCTGGCTAAAGGCAAATTTCCACACATCTATTCTACATCTGTCTTTTCTTAATTTGAATTTATGCCCCCTTAGGTTCGTAATCTGAACAAGTGGAAGGATCCCATCAGAATTCAGCGTGCTGAACCCATTCAAGTTAAGAAGCATATTAAATTTAAGCAGTGCATCCAGTCAACATGGATGACCAGTGCAGTGTTGAGTCAGTTGGTGTGATATAAGCACTGGGAAAACAAAATGGAGAGTAGGAGTGTGTTATAGGCCTAATGACTGGGATGAGTATATCAAACAGCTGTACAGAGAAATAGATGGGCCTGTAAATTAGAATGTCTTATAACAGGAGATTTTGACTTTCCAAATGTTGACTGGATTTTGTAGGTTTTTGTTAGAGAGACAACAAGAAGAAGGAGTGATTCTACATGCATAAAGAACCTGCAGGTAAAAGCCAGACTGGGTAGCAGCAATCACAATGTGCTAATGTGGAATTTAATTTAAGGCATAACTATTGTCAAGGGTAAAGGAAAAGGCTTTTGCTTTCATAAGGTTGACTGCAGTGATCTCAGACAGTTCTTCAATTCTGTGCAGTTGGACCAACTTATGATGTTACCAACAACAAATTCTAAATGGGAAGCATTCAGGGAAGTAATCAAAGGGGCTACTAGGCTTTTCATACCAATGAAGAAATACTGTTCAAAGCTTAGACCTAAATGGATGTCAGATGAACTATTGAGATATGTTGAAGGAAGAAAAGTGTATAGGATGCATATAAATTATCAGGTGATACAGAAGCCTATGGTAGATATAAATTAGTCCGTAATCAAGTCACAAAGGAGCTAAGGTAGATTATGAGAAGTCTCTGACAAAGAATGCCAAAAAGCAGCAAAGACTTCTATGTGTATATTAAAAGTAGAAGGAAGGGGTTAAATCACATTGGGCCACTTGATGTCAGTGGGTTAACTGTTGATAACCCTGCTCTGGTTACTGACAAAGTGAATAGATATTTGCATCAACATTTGCACATGAGGAATTCTTTAGGGAAGGGGATGCCAGAGGTTTATCAAACACCAGTGGGGTGCTTAATGACTTTGTGATAACTGGAAGGAAAAATGGAAGAAGAATTTTTGAAGCTGAACATATGGCATCTGGGGTGGATGGGATCTATTCAGTCATATTGAGGAATGCAGCAAAGGAGGTGAGCAAATTCTTAGTCTTAGTCTTAATTATGAGGGCATCCATGGATTCAAGGGAATCCCTGTATGCCTTCATCAATATCATTAATAAATAGAGAAAATAACAATGAGCCCAGTACTGAAACCTGGGGGATTTCACTGATAATATTAGTCCATGAAGAGCAGTGTCCATTGATTATCACTCTGTCTTCTCCCACTCAACCATCCTTTTATCCATAACAGCGACTTCCCCTTAAAGTAGCACTGCTCAATTTGTACAGCACTCTTTTATGTGTAACAGTATTAAAAGCTTTCCTGAAATCCAAGTATATGATATAAAAATTATTTTTTCCATCCAGTTCCTTTGTGACCACATCATGGTAACTGATTAAATTGGTCAAACAGGATTTCCCCCTAACAAACCCATACTGTGTTTGAATTATAATTTCAGCCTTGTCCAGTTGATCTTGCATTACTTCTTTTACCATTGACTCCTTAGTACTTTTACCAGTGACCCAGATTTTCAATGCAGGAGTTAAAATATGATGCTAACAAATCATTTTACTTTTACAAAAGTGTAAGTGTAGTAGTAAATGAACAATTGAACAATTTGTGTAACATCTTTAACTGACTTGCCATCCGTAAGAAATTGGAAACCAGAAAATTTTTATAATACAATTTTACTTTCAGCCTGAAGTTTTTGAAAGCACAAGTGCAAACACAAAAGATTTCTCAAAGTGCACTTTTGATAAAGAATTTAATTTTTATACTTGAATGTAAGATATACATGCTCAGTTATCACTGAATTATGACCACCTACCTGAAACTGCATAGGGCTACCATTTGTATGAATAACAGCTGCTATTCATCTTAGCATTGACTCTACTAGATGTCTGAAGATGTCTTTTCTGGCTTTTCACAGCGTTGGAATAGATGACAGTTGTGTGTCCATATGTTCCACTTCCAGTTCTAAAACATCCCACAGGTGTTCAAGTTGAAGTCAGGCTAATTTGGAGGCCAATCAAGATGGGTGATATCTTTGCTTTGTTCCTCGAACTACTCATGCACTGTGGAGGCATGATGACATGGTGCATTATCATCTTGGAAGATCCTCTTTCTCTCCAGGAAAAAGGGCAACATGACAGGGTGCACATGGTCTCCTAAGAGCTGCTAGTATATGTATGTGTGTAATTTGTTTTGGGTGGCCCTAGACTTATGTCAGACTCCACCTTGTATCCCTGTGATGGTTACAGAATGTTTGTAAATTAGGCCTGAATATGTAGTATTGTGTGTGTTTTGATATAAATGTTTGGGTTTGTTGTTAGTGTTGTTTCAGGCCAAAAAGCTTCCAGGAAGCTTGCTTATGTGAATGACCTTGTCATCTGCATATCGGGTATGTCTTGCAGGTTGCTAGAGAATTGTGCTCAAGTCATCTTGCAAGATCTTATGGACTGGGCCTGTACAAACAAATTAAGAATATCACCCAGCAAGACTAAGTTAATGATTCTTATTGGTACACTTGATTATGGAAGGCCAAGTTTATAGGTATGGCCAATTGGTGGCCAAGTTTACAGGTGTGGGACATGGTTGAATGTATTATTTAAAATATATAAATTTAATTAATTTGTATTTCAACAATTATCCACTGGAATTTATAGAAAATTTCTAAAATAAGTATTTTAATGGGAATACTAATGCGACATAAAGCAAGAAAAACCATCCAATTGAAAGGCCACAGTAGAGGTTCAAATTTGAGCCCAAAAACATTTATAATATATAATATACAATTGTATTTCCTACTGTCAGGGGTGAGGACCTATTGGGGAACAAAAGTAAGTATTATCGTGATCAGTTATTTACATCACTTGTAAATAATTGTACAGTAAATTTCTTAATATTATTTGCCAGATTGTTTAGTGAGGGAGGAAACTTGTCATAGAGTAGAATTCCTAAGTACTTTGAGAAACAGGAAATTTGTTTGCAATCTAAGTGGACCTTCCATAATCAAGTGTACCATTAAGAATCATTAACTTAGTCTTGCTGGGTGATATTCTTAATTTGTTTGTACAGATCCAGTCCATAAGATCTTGCTAGATGACTTGAGCACAATTCTCTAGCAACCTGCAAGACATACCGGATATGCAGATGACAAGGTCATTCACATAAGCAATACTAAGGCAATTCTTAAATTTATGTAAAAGCCATTGGGCAAGGACCACATTCCAGAGGAGAGGCCCAAGGAATGATCTGTGAAAGCATCCTTCACAGTGAAGATAATCCTGTAAATGCCTAGTTTGGACACTGAAGAGATTATCCATAAGGAATTTGGCCCTCCTGGCCAGACTGTCAATGCAAAGTTCTACTGCGACGTCCTGAGATGGTTAAAGGAAGTCGTCAGGAGGAAACGTCCAGTGAAGTGATGCACAAAGAACTCTCACTGTGGCGCAGTTTTTGGCATCCAACAACATGACAAATCATCCCTGCCCCCTGTGACTTCTTCCTTTTCCCAAGAATGAAAATCAAGCTGAAGGGTTGAAGATTTGACAGCATATAGGATATCCAAACCGAATTGCAGGCATTGCTGAATACTATGACGATGAAGGACTTTCAGGATGCATTCAAATCACGGTTAAAGTGCTGGGATCGGTGTTTACGCTCTCAAGGTGGCTACTTCGAAGGTGACGATGCCAAATAAGACCTATTTGGAGGGTGAGTCTGATTTATTTTATAAATACATTTTGGGAACTTTTGGGTAGCACCTCATATATATATATATTTATTTATTTATTTATTATTTTATTTTACTTGTTTTACCATCCCTGCATTTAATTCCATGAACTTGGTGATAAGTTAAGATTTGCTCTTTCTTCATGCACACCCTTCCTAATATTTTCTGTATTAGGCAAGACAGTGTTTATCTTTTACTACTGAATACACAGAGTGTGATTCATCATTTTGACTGGAATTGTGACACTACTTTACTTCTGTAGAGTATCAGAAACTGAATATGCTTGTTGTTCATTGGTTTAGATTTTTTACTCTTTGTATTAGAAATAAGTTTACCAATAAAATGACTTGATGTAAAACACACATGCTTTATTTTGTGGTTGTGGCTTTTAAGATTTGGAAATTTGCATTTATTCACTTAGATTTTCTTGTTCAAAATTCTGAACTTAAGATTATTTCAGTAAATTGTGATACTTACAGTCAATTGATATTACTTGCAGGCTGCATGCAGTGTCATTGAAGATTTTAAATTGGATGGTGTTCGGTACTTAGAACTCAGAAGCACTCCAAGGGAAGTAACTGGAGTAATGTCAAGACGTAGTTATGTTAATTCTCTGATAGCTGCTATTAATTCCTGTAAAAGCAAGGTGCCTGATATATCTGTTCGTTTGTTGCTTTCTGTTGACAGAAGAAATCCTATTTCTGTAACTGAAGAAATTGTGAAACTTGCAGAGGAGATGATGCTTTCTACAGAGGTAGTGGTTGGCATAGATTTAAGTGGAAACCCAGCTGTAAGTGCTTATTTTAAAAGTATTCTTTGAGTAATATATGCATTGCTTGTCTTGAAAGATTATCTACTACTAGAGAACATTAAAAGTTTGCCTACAGTTCAACTTGAGATAATATGAGTACCATATACACTAGTCTCCAACATTTATTAAGACACTAACTGAAAAAATAAATGGTTAGAAAAAAAACAGAACTTTTTAATATCAAATATGACCCATGTGAGCTTTAATAGCATAAAAATCCCTTTTGGGAAACACTTTCTATTATTAGAAGTAGTAATGACATATAGTGCAAGAAAGCAAGCTTATACAGCAACAGAAAAAAAAAAAAAAAACACACACAACCTTCTCACATCATCTGTCCATCCCCTCCAATAAAATGTCTAGCTCTGGCTCTTCCTTGAATTTATTCAAACTACACACTTCCACAATAACAGATAGAAGTTTGTTCCAAGAACCACCTGCTGGCTAAAGGAAAACCTCTATATACCTTTATATATATATATCCAATATTATAAAATTAAATAAAATAAAATAAAACATAAGCCAGTAGTATGGCAAAAACTGTAGAGCGAAAATTAACATAAAAATAACCCAAAATAAAACAAACGAACGGAAAAGGGAAAGTAAAGGTAAGACAAAAAGTAGCTAAAAAAAGACGATTTGTATAGCGATTGAAATGCAGCGGTTCCATGACCATTATTGGCCTCCTGGTCCTCTGTCGATATGGGGCATAATGGTCAGTCTATTATTTTGATTTTGTTATCTTTTAGTAGTTCCTTTAACCCTTTTTGGTGATATTTCACGTCTTTCGGAAATGGTACCTTTCTGGGAGGATACCGCTAAATTATTATGTAATTGGCATTATTTTAAATTTCATAACAGTTTTATTAATTGGTTTTAAAGTGCGAAATTATATTGGGGTTTTTCGGCTACTGTTTATACCTTACCTTTATATATATATATACCTTACCTTTTATATATTACCAAAGATGCAGCCTGACCATTGCCTTGTAGAATGGAATAATCACCTCCTTATCTCTTCTAGCAAAGTTCCTGTATATCATTGATAAAACCCCATGAGCTGCCCTCGAAGGATTAAAAGTGAGGGGCCCATCAAGCTCTCAGCTGCCCACACCAACGCCAGAGCTTGCACTTGGGCATCGCGCAACACAGCGGGAACCCCCAAGGCAGAATGCGCTGGTTCCAAAGGAACTAGTAGTTGTTGGCGACTCTATTGTCAGGGAAATGGGAAACATGCTTTGTAAAAAGGATAGGTGGAATAGAACCATGGTATGTCTGCCAGGGGCAAAGGTTGATGATGTTGTAGAGCGGATATCATCTTTTAAGGGCACAAAAGGTGATATAGTTGTACACGTTGGCACTAATGACATTAAGAGTAGGAGACCGGTGGAATTACTTAACAAATACAAAATTTGTACAGGTCACTGTTGAAAAAAAGCCGTGAATTAGGGTTGAATTTGAAAGTGTCTGCAATTCTGCCCAGACACGATAGGAGGGAGTATATGATGAGAGCCCTGTCGATCAATTTGGCCCTGGAAAGATTGTGCACGGCTCAAGGGGTAGAATTTTTTTCAGCCTGGTCTGTGCTTGTTAATAGGAGAGACTGCTTGTACAGGGATGGGATACACTTAAATAGAAAGGGTGCAAGAATGTTTGCTGATGCTATCGAGGCAGTGTTAGGTGGGTTAGAAAACTGCTAGATTGGGGGGATACAAGGACTAATAGATTAACAGTAGCCACTGTCTGAGGTGAAAGTGATTCTTGCACTGCTTCTATTGGAATGAGCAAAAGCCTGAAAAAACAAGATGCAGGATATTTCAGAGACTGCTGGGAGTCATTGAGGTACAAGTAAACACAAGGGTTGTGTTAGGGTAGCTAAGAAAAAGAACAGGTGCATGTATACTTGCGTGTACACCAATGCTAGGAGTTTGGTAAATAAATTTGATGAATTCGAGGTATTGCTCAAAGCATCAAAGGCGGATATTGTTGGAATATGAGAGACGTGGTGTCACACAGATATAAATAATGCAGAACTGAAATTTGGGGAGTACAACGTCTACAGAAAGGATAGACAGGATAGGAAGGGAGGAGGGGTTATGCTATTAGTTAAGAAACACATAAAATCCAAGGAAGTGAAGCCAGTCGACATTGCTGGACAGTGCAGTGTCGAGTCAGTTTGGTGTGACATAAGCATTGGTAGATCAAAATTGAGAGTAGGAGTGTGCTATAGGCCTAATGACTCTGATGAGTATAATAAGAAACTGTACAGGGAAATAGAGTGGGCCAGTAAATCAGAGTGTCTTATAATGGGGGATTTTAATTTCCCAGATATCGACTGGAATTTGTGGGTTGTTCACTCACACACTAGCAAGGCTTTTGTGGATTTATTGGATGATTGTTTTCTAAATCAGCATGTTCGGGAGGCAACTAGAGGGAGCAATACTCTTGATTTGATTATCAGTAGTGATTCTTCATGCATTAAGAATCTGCAGATACAGGAACCACTAGGTGGCAGTGATCACAGTGTGCTGAAGTGGGATTTACTCAAGGAGGTAACTACCATTAGGGGTAAAGGGAAGGGTTATTGCTTTCGTAAAGGCGACTACGATGGTCTGAGACAGTATTTAAATTCTATACAGTGGGACCAACTGATGATGTTACTAACAGCAAACTCAAAATGGGAAGCATTCAAAGAACTTATCTTGGAAGCTACTAGGCTTTACATGCCAACTAAGAAATATTGTTCAAAGTTCAGGCCTAAATGGATGTCAGATGAACTAATGAGACATATGGCAGAGAAGAAAAATGCATGGGATACATATAAATTAACATGTGACACAGAAGCCTATGATAGATATAAGTTGATCTGTAACCAAGTTACAAAGGAGGTGAGGCAGGCGAAGGCAGATTACGAGAAATCTTTGGCAAGGGATGCAAAGAAAAACAGCAAGGAGTTCTTTACTTATGTAAACTCTAGAAGGAAGGGGATGAATCAGATTGGTCCACTTGATATTGATGGTTCAACTGTTGATGATCCTGCTCAGGTAGCTAACAAACTAAATCAATATTTTGCATCTACATTCACACATGAGGAGTTATTCAGGAAGGGGAATGCCATAGATGAAGTAAACACTGGCAGTGAGCTAGATGATCTTGTAATAATTGAGAGTAAAGTGGAGGAGAAATTGTTGAAGATAAATACAAGAAAGGCACCTGGGGTGGATGGGTTTTTATCCAGTTATATTAAAGGAGGCAGCAAAGAGAGTAAGCAATCCGTTAGCCATAATTATGAGAGCTTCCTTGGACTCAGGGAAGGTACCCGGACTGGAGATGTGCAAATGTAACCCCAATTCACAAAGGAGGATCAAAGGCTGACACAAGTAATTATAGACTTGTGAGTTTAACTTCTGTTCCCGGAAAATTAATGGAAGCACTGCAGGATCATCTTGACAAGAATTCATTTATAGCTCAGACACAGCATGGTTTTATTAAGGGAAGGTCTTGCCTGACCAATTTGATTGGATACTATGATGTAGTCACAAAAGAATTGGATGCAACTTTGATATTATATATTTGGATCTTAGAAAGGCTTTTGATACTGTTGCACATGGAAGGCTGCTGCACAAATTGGAGCAGTGTGGCATTGGTGTCAAATTGTTGCTATGGATAAAGGGATGGTTGAGTGGCAGAAGACAGAGAGTGGTAATTAATGGACACTGCTCATCGTGGACTAATGTTATTAGTGGAGTCCCTCAGAGTTCAGTGTTGGGTCCATTGTTGTTTTCTGTATTTATAAATAATATTGATGATGGTATATTAAGCTTAATGTCCAAGTTTGCAGACGATACAACGGTTGGCAGGGTTGTTAAGGATGCTACTGATGCTATGCTGCTGCAACATGATCTGGAAAGGTTGAGCAGATGGGCTGAGAGGTGGCAAATGAAGTTTAACATTGACAAATGTAAAGTACTACATATGGGAAACAGCAACCCCAGAACAATGTATCAACTCTGTGGTACTACACTGACAGTTGTAGAGAATGAAAAGGACCTGGGGGTAATTGTGCAGGCAGATATGAAGTTCTCTGAGCAGTGCAGACGGGCTGCAAGAGTAGCTCATGGTGTCTTATCAATGATATACAGGAATTTTTCTAGCAGGGATAGGGAGGTGATTATTCCCTTGTATAAGGCACTCCTTGTAGTCAGGCCACAGCTTGAGTACTGTATACAGGTCTGGAGGCCTCATTTCAAGAAGGATGTAGAGCTGCTGGAACGAGTACAGAGAAGGGCAATAAGATTAATGAACGGAACGAAGGGTTGCTCTTATGAAGAAAGGCTTAAGTTTTGCAAATTACAGTGTCTGGAGACTAGGCACCGGCAAGGTGATCTGATAGAGGTGTACAAAGCCTTGAATGGTTTGAGCATGCTGAATGCTGATGGGATACTGCCGCTTGCTCAGAATAATCACCTGAGAGGGCATAAATTCAAATTGAGGAAAGACAGATGTAGGATAGATGTGCAGAAATTTGCCTTTAGCAAGCGGGTAGTTGGTTGGTGGAACAGACTTCCATCCCTTGTTGTGGAAGTTGATAGCCTAAATAAATTTAAGGCTCAGCTGGACAGGTATTTCGAACGAATGGAGGGTTGAAGTGTAAGGGTTTTTTTTTTTTTTTTTTGGCTGATGCTGCATCAGCTTGCTTTTTTGCATCATATGCCTCTACTAATGCTAATGCTAAAACAAGAGACTTGGTCATTTCAGTTGTGGTGGTTTTGTTTTATTACATGAAGATGAATAAATTAATTCATCTCAGTACTTCATTTCAAAGACATCATTTCCACATGGAGAATGAAGTGAAAGAAACAATAAAACAGTGGTGTTACCAGTAGACAGGCTTTTATGAGCAGTTGTGGTGTATAGGTGGGATAAATGCATAAACCATGTTTGTTGAAAAATAGTGTTCAGTTATTTGTAAAAATATAATGATTATATAAAAGTAAAATGAAGTAAAAACAATAAACACCACAGTTTGAAACAAATTTTTAGGTTATTGCTATTCCATAAAATAACAGAAGTTTCAGTTAGCTATATAACGGCCCAGTTTTTAATTGTATTTAGAATTCACTCAAAAATTCATTCTTGGGCCTAATAATAGAAAAGAAAAAATTAAACAGAACATATGGATTCTAAATGAAAATGTACTGTAGTGTTAAAAAGAAAAAAAATGTAATTTACCACCACAGAAAAAAATAATTATTCATGCAATATATGGTGTGTATTGTACATGTATGCATTCTTCTGTTAGGATTTCTAAACCAATTTGTATTGGGTGAGGGTTGCATAGTTTTCTTTCTTGGAAACTTGTGTTTTTTATCCACCAAAACAATCAAATCTGTCATAGAAAATACACAGTTAACACATACAACACAATGATGTGTTGTATGGCAAAAATCCAAAACAGCCATAATGGTCTGCACGATCAATATATCTGTGAATAACAATGTTAAGAGCCTGTGCAAAAGGCAGCATGAGACATTTTTTTTGACCCATTAAGTTCATCAAATTATTGAGCTTCTGACTGTTGATGGAGGAATCTAATGGAAGAAACACCAGTGATGATGCTTAGTTACATTTTATATCCTATTTTATATATATATATATATATATATATATATGCATATTATAATAAATATAAAGATGTATGAGTTATGTCGAAAGCCAAAAAGGAATTAGCCGAAACATAAAAAAATGTTTTCAAGGAAGTGACCTATAAAATAATGGTAGATAGTGGTAAATAATGGTAGCATCAGATAATAGTGCATAAATTTAGCCAAGTTCAAAAAAAGGGGAAATAGAATCAAAAATACAATAAAATTAGCATTAGCAAGGGCACATGATGCAAGAAAGCAAGCTTATATAGCATCAGCCAAAAAAACCAAAAAAAAAAAAAAAAAACACACACACACATCCTTCTCATTTCACCCATCCACTCACTCGAAATGTTTGTCTAGTTCTACCTTGAATCTATTTAAGCTATAAACTTCTACAATGGCAGATGGAAGTTTGTTCCAGCAATCAACCACCCACTGGCTAAAGGCAAACTTCTGCACATCTATCCTACAACACTTTTCCTCAATTTGAATTTATGCCCTCTCAGGCGATTGTTTTGAGCAAGAGGAAGAATCCCATCAGCATTGAGCATGCTCAAACCATTCAAGGCTTTATACACCTCTATCAGATTACCTCGCCAGTGCCTAGTCTCCAGACACTGTAATCTGCAAAACTTAAGCCTTTCTTCGTAAGAGCAACCCTTAGTTCCATTCACTAATCTTGTTGCCCTTCTCTGTACTCGTTCCAACAGCTCTACATCCTTCTTAAAATGAGGCCTCCAGACCTGTATACAGTACTCAAGCTGTGGCCTGACAACAAGGAGTGCCTTATACAAGGAGATAATCACCTCCTTATCCCTGCTAGAAAAATTCCTGTATATCATTGACAAGACACCATGAGCTACTCTTACAGACCATCTGCACTGCTCAGAAAACTTCATATCTACCTGCACAATTACCCCCAGGTCCTTTTCACTCTCTACCTGTCAGTGTAGTATCACACAGTTGATACGTTTCTCTTGGGTTACTGCTACCCATATGCAGTACTTTACATTTGTCAATGTTAAACTTCAGTTGCCACCTCTCAGCCCATCTGCTCAACTTTTCTAGATCCTGTTGCAGCAGCGTACTATCATTAGTGTCCTTAACAACCCTGCCAACCTTCGTATTGTCTGCAAACGTGGACATTAAGACTGATGTACCATCATCAATATCATTGATGAATACCATCATCAATATCATTGATGAATACAGAAAACAATAATGGTGTACTCCACTAATATTAGTGGTGTACTCCACTAATAACATTACGCCATGTAGAGCAGTGTTCATTGATTACCACTCTCTGTCTTCTCCCACTCAACCATCCCTTTATCCATAGCAGCAATTTGCCTCCAATGCCACACCGCTCCACTCCAATTTGTGCAGCAGTTTTCTGTGTGCAACAGTATCAAAAGCCTTTCTAAGATGCAAATATATGATATCAAAATTATTCTTTGCATCCAGTTCCTTTGTGACTACATCATAGTATACAATCAAATTTGTCAGACACTTCCCCTTAACAAACCCATGCTGTGTTCAAGCTATAACTGAAGTCTTCTCTAGATGATCCTGCAGTTCGAGCCCGTCACCACCAAATATGGAGGATGCGGAAAGATCAGGGAATGACCACCGCATATCCCAGAGCAATATGGCCTTAGTTGCTAATGTTCCTAAAAATCAAACAAACAAACAACATGATCCTGCAGTGCTTCTTTAACTAGTGCCTCCATTAATTTCCCTGGAACAGAAGTTAAACTAACAGGTCTGTAATTACCTGTGTCTTCCTTTGATCCTCCTTTGTGGATTGGGGTCACATTTGCACATATCCAGTCCATGGGTGCCTCCCCTGTGTCCAAGGAAGCACTCAAAATTATGGCTAAGGGTTTGCTTACTTCCTTTGCTGCCTCCTTTAATATAACTGGATAGATTCCATCCATCCCAGGTGCCTTTCTTATGTTTATCTTCAACAATTTCTCCTCCACTTCACTCTCAGTTATTACAAGATTATCTAGCTTGCTGCCAGAGTTTAATACACCTCTGGCATTCCCCTCCCTGAATAACTCCTTATGTGAGAATGTAGATGCAAAATATTCATTTAGTTTGTTAACTACCTGCGCAGGATCATCAACAGTTGAGCCATCAATATCAAGTGGACCAATCCGATTCATCCCCTCCCTTTTAGAGTTACATAAGTAAATAACTCTTTGCTGTTTTCCTTTGCATCCTTTGCCAAAGATTTCTTGTAATCTGCCTTTGCCTGCCTAACCTCCTCTGTGACTTGGTTACAGACCAGCTTATATCTATCATAAGCTTCCATGTCACCCATTAATATATATGTATCCCATGTGTTTTTCTTCTCTGCCATATGTCTCATTAGTTCATCTGACATTCATTTAGGCCTAAACCTTGAACAATATTTCTTAGTTGGTATGTAAAGCCTAGTAGCTTCCAGTTCAGTGTTGGCATTCGAAGTGAGCGGACGCGCTTAGTCAGGGCTCCTCAGGTAAGTGGTTTACTTTTGGTTAGTGCTTTTAAATATTTGATTTATTTAGATATTGTTGGATTATTTTGTTATAGGTTTCCTGTAACAGTTTGATTTTAATAATATTATAGATATAATTTTTTATTAAAGTTAACTTTCATTGATATTTATTTAATTTTATAATGGTAGTAACGAGATCTGCCTTAAACACATCACAGGGTATCATGACTCACACGGAAATAGCCGATGGCGATTTACGAGTGAGTCATGATTTAATCCGTTGTGGAACCTGTGGAATGTTTTCCAAGGTCGACCTGGTGACTAATCCTACCTCACCTGGGGATTCTTTTCTTTGTGATCGATGTAAGGAGTGTACCGATCTTAAATTACAATTTGGTGCACTGATGGAACAATTTGAGTCACTGAAAAAACAGGTGCTTGCCTCGAGAATAATGCATCTGGGAGCTCGTCAGGGACTCAAGCCTCCAGCAATCTACCAAGTGATGCACACCCGATTCGAGCCTCGAAACAGAAAAACCAAGTGTAAACTACTCTGGTTAAAAAGGACTTTGTTTTATTAGGAGACTCCATTGTCAGGGAAATGGGGAATATTTTTTGTAATAAGGATAGGTGGAGTAGAACCAGGGTATGTCTGCCGGGAGCAACTATTGATGATGTCACCAACAGATTGTCAGATTTTAAAGGGGGTAAAGAGAATATTATTATTCATGGGGGGACTAATGATATTAAATGTACACGATCTGACAATTTGTTGGAAAAATACAGGACCATGCTGAGGAAATGCCGCGAGCTAGGCCACAATGTCTATGTGTCTGCAGTTCTGCCCAGACACGATAGGAGGGATTATATGTTATGAGCCTTGTGGATTAACTCAAGACTTGAAGGAATCTGCAAGGCTTTAGGGGGGAAATTTCTATCAGCATGCCCCACACTTGTAGGTAGAAGGAATTTGTTTTGTAGAGACGGGATACATTTAAACAAAGGTGGTGCAAAAGTTTTTGCCAGTATTATTGAGGATACCTTAAAGGTCCAGGGAAACTGCTAGCTAGGGGGGGATGTGGGTAATACTGACACGCGTTTATCTGATAATATTGGTCAAAGTAACTCTTGCACATACCTTAAGAGTTGTTATCTGCTACCCCAACTGGACGTATTATCTAGATGTTCTGGGGGCAGAAACGTTTCACGTGAGCAGGTAGCTAATATCAGGGAAGAGAGCCTAAAAAACTTCAAGGGTTGTTAAATATACAAGAACTGTAAATCTTAATTGTTTATACAGTAACGTTAGAAGTGTCGTCAATAAAATGAGCGAATTCGAACTGCTGATTAAAACAAGTAATGCGGACGTAATAGGGCTTACAGAGACTTGGTGCCACCCGGAAATTGGGAATGATGAGTTTAAGTACGGCTTGTATAATGTATTTAGGAAGGATAGGGTAGATAGAAGGGGTGGTGGGGTAATGCTTCTTATCAGAAGCAGCCTGAGTGCGATGATAGCTTTCCCGGATTCAGACATTTCACATGCTAGTATAGAGTCTGTATGGTGTGAGATAGTTGGAAACAAAGGTATAATGCGAGTAGGAGTAATCTACAGACCAGGTGATTGTGAAGATTATGGGCAAGTAAGCGTCAGTGTCTTATTTTGGGTGATTTCAATTTGCCTCCAATTGATTGGAGTAAATGGGAAAGAAACTCGACATGGGGAACAAAATTTTTAAATCAACTAGATGACTGTTATTTGTATCAACATGTCAGGGAAAGTACTAGAGAAAAGAATATCCTAGACCTCATGATCACCCATGAATCAGATGACATAACAGGGTTGACAGTAGAGGAACCAGTAGCAGGAAGTGATCACGGAGTTCTACGGTGGATGACGACGACAGAGAGAGGTAGCAGAAGTAAAAGGCAGAGGAATGGATTTTAATTTCAGAAAAGGAAATTACGATGCCTTAAGGTACTACATGACCTCTATTAACTGGGTAGAAATCGTTCAGAAAATGAATACATTTGAACTGTGGTACGCTTTTAAAACATTAATCACAGATGCCTTGAATGCGTATATACCATTAAAAAAATACTCCACGAGGAGGGTTCCAAGTTGGATGAATAGTGAAGTTGCCACATTACTTGAGCAGAAAAAGGTGGCAAGGAAAGGTTACAGAGCAATAAAAAGTACTGAAGCCTATAACAGCTATAAGGTGATGTGTAATAGAGCCACAGAAAAGGTTCGACAGGCAAAGGCAGTTTATGAGAAATCACTAGCAAACAGACCAAAGAGGGGGGATAAAGAATTCTTCACATATATAAATGCCAAGAAGAGCAGGACAAACCAGATCGGTCCTTTACGTAAGGGAAAGGGGATAGTATTAAATACACCAGCTGCCGTTGCAGATGAACTCAACAGTTATTTTGCATCGATATTTACAAATGAAAAACCTTTTGTGGCAATGAGAAATTGTGGGAGCGAAGTTAAAAAATATGTAATTAATGATATTTAAATTTCGCAAGATTATTTAATGAAAAAACTTTCGAGCCTACAGACCAGTAAGGCTCCTGGAGTTGATGGAATATACACTATAATCTTAAGGGAGGCGGCAAGCGAGTGCATTGAACCATTGAGTCTAATTATGCCAGCATCACTAGACTCTGGGGAGATTCCCTTGGATTGGAAAAGTGCAAATGTATCTCCCATACATAAGGGTGGCTCTAAAAGTGAAGTTGGAAATTATCGACCTGTCAGTCTGACTTCAGTAGTAGGGAAAATCATGGAGGCAATGATCAAGGTGGAATTCAGGATCATTTGGATCGAATTGAAATTCTCAAGGATACTCAGCATGGTTTTGTAAAGGGAAAATCATGTTTAACAAATCTGGTTCACTATTTTGAAAGGGTCACTCACGAGCTGGATTTAGGGAATAATTTCAACATTGTTTATTTAGATTTCAGCAAAGCTTTTGACTCAGTCCCACATGAGCGGTTGCTTTATAAGCTCGAACAGGTTGGAATCACTGGGAAAATCCTTAGATGGATAGAAGGATGGCTTCAGGGCAGGAGGCAGAGGGTTGTGATGAATGGCTATTCCTCAGATTGGGTTGATGTAAGAAGTGGGGTTCCCCAAGGATCAGTATTAGGACCACTGTTGTTTTTAATTTTCATAAACAACATTGATGAAGGGATAGAGTGCGTGATGTCTAAATTTGCAGATGATGTTAAAATTGGTAGAGTAGTTAATGATCACTGTCAAGCTGAGCTTCTTCAGAGAGACCTAGATAGACTTCAGGAATGGTCAGAAAAATGGCAGCTGTGCTTTAATCCAACAAAGTGTAAGGTATTACACCTGGGAAACAGTAATCCCAAAAAAACTTATTCACTTAGTGGAGTTCAACTAAACCCAGTACTGGAGGAAAGGGACTTGGGTGTTACGATACGGTCAGACATGAAATTCTCTGAGCATTGTAAACAGGTTGCAAGGAAGGCCCATGGTGTCCTATGGATGATCTATCGAACTTTTGCAAGTAGAGATAGGGACGTGATAATCCCATTATATAAGGCTTATGTTAGACCAAACTTGGAATACTGTGTTCAAGTATGGAGACCGCACCTAAAGAAAGACATCGAGCTTCTTGAAAGGGTGCAAAGAAGGGTAACTCGCCTGTTGAGATCGGCTAAAGGGCGTCCTTATGAAGAAAGACTTCAAATATGTGGGTTGCAGAGTTTGGAAACTAGACATCTTAGAGGAGATTTGATTGAGGTGTTTAAGGCTCTGAGAGGCATCAGTAAAATGAATGAGGTTGAAATTTTCAAGATTATAAATGATGCTAGAACTAGGGGACATAAATTCAAGTTACGGGGGAAATGTTTAGATTGGACTGCGGGAAGTTTTATTTAAGCCAGCGAGTTAAAAATTTTCTGGAATAAGTTGCCTACATGGGTGGTAGAGACCGACAGTTTGGGGAAATTCAAAGGTCATCTGGATAGTACCTTCCGGTAAGGGAAGCGCATAGGATGATAGGTTTAATTTCCTTTTTTTTTTATTAATTATTATTTATTTATTTTTTTATTTTTTTTTGTTTTTATCATTGTTTTGTTCGGATATTTTTTTTGGCTAGTGCAGCATAAGCCATAGGCTTTCTTGCACCATGCGGCCATTACTAATACTAATGCTAAGATTAATCTTTGAATGCTTCCCATTTTGAATTTGCTGTTTTTAAAATCATCAGTTGGTCCTACCGTATAGAATTTAAACACTGTCTGAGACCACCATAGTCACCTTTGCGAAAGCAAAAACCATTTCCTTTACCCCTGATGGCAGTTACCTCTTTGAGTAAATCCCACTTTGAGTAAATCAGTGGTTCCTTTATATGCAGATTCTTAATGCATGAAGAATTACTAATGATAATCAGATCAAGAGTATTACTCCCTCTAGTTGCCCCCCGAACATGCTGTAGAAAACAATCATCCAATAAATCCACAAAAGCCTTGCTAGTGTGTGAGTGACCAACCCACAAATTCTAGTCAATCTCTGGGAAATTAAAATCCCATATTATAAGACGCTCTGATTTACTGGCTCACTCTATTTCTCTGCACACTTGCTCATTATACTCATCAGAGTCATTAGGCCTATAACACACACCTACTCTCATTTTCCCTTTCCCAGTGCTTATGTCTCACCAAACAGACTCAGCATTGCATTGTCCACCAACATCAATTGGACGCACTTCCTTAGATTTTATGTGTTTCTTAACTAACAGCATAACCCCTCCTCCCTTTCTGTCCTGTCTATCCTTTCTGTACACATTGGAATCCCCAAATTCCAATTCTGCACTGATTATGTCTCTGTGACACCACGTCTCTGATATCCCAACAATATCCACCTTTGATATCTTGACTAGCACTTCAAGCTCATCAAACTTATTAACTATACTCCTAGCATTAGTGTACATGCAAGTATACATGCACCTGTTTCTACTCTTAGTTATGTTAACCTAGCCCATGTATTTACTTGTTCCACTATGACTTCCAGCAGTCCTGGAAATACTCCCCATTGCCTTGCTTTCCAGACTGCTGCTCAATTGCATTTCAATAGAAGCAGTGCAAGAATCATTTTCACCTCTGCCAGCGGTTACTGTTAATCTATTAGTCCGTGTATCCCCCGAAGCTAGCAGTTTTCTGACCTACCTAACTCTGTCTCGATAGCATCCGCAAATATTCTTGTACCCTTTCTATTTAGGTGTATCCCATCCCTGTGGAAGCAGTCTCTCCTGTTAACAAGTACAGACCAGGGCCGAATTGATCGACAAGGCTCTCATCATATACTCCCTCCTATTGTGTCTGGTCAGAATTTCAGACACTTTCAAATTCAACCCTAACTCATGGCTTTTTTTCAATTGACCTGTACTTCTTAACTAATTCCGCCGGTCTCCTACTCTTAATATCATTATTGCCAATGTGTACAACAATATCACCCTTTGTGCCCTTAAAAGATGATATCTGCTCTACAATGTCGTCAACCTTTGCCCCTGACAGACATACCCTGGTCCTGTTCCACCTATCCTTTTTGCACAATATGTTCCCCATTTCCATGACATTAGAGTCACCCACAACAACTAGTTCCTTTGAGACCAGCACATTCTGCCTTGGGGGTTGCCGCTGCGTTTTGTGATGTTCAAATTTAAGCTCTAGCATTGATGTGGGCAGCTGAGAGCTTCATGGGCCCCCTCAATTTAGATCCTTCGAGGGCATCCACCCTGTCCTTCAAGCTCTCATATAGGCCCATAACAACGCTGAGTTGTGATTTTCTCACGATCCTTACATCACACACACACACACACACACACAAAGACATTCCCCTTGGCAGTATCATGTCCTCTTCCTGATTTATCCACAAACATCAAACAAGCAGTGCATTTTGATTCAGAGGACAACTGCCTCCCCTAAGCCACAGCACTCCTATTAGTTTGAGCCTTTTGATTTGCTGCTCTGGTCTGAGTCATGATTTCTATTCAATTTAAAATAAAATTCCAGTACAAAATATAACCCTAAACCTATATCCCAATGCAGTTATAACACTGTATATATATGTGTTTCGGTATCGAATATTATCTCTGAGCTATATTATATGACTTTCTTATCCCCTGTCAGCTTATATGCATTAATTTTTGATGTTACGTTTGTAATAACTAGGTCGCTATATTTATTTAGTTAAAAAAGTACAATTCAATTGACAATGAAATTTAATAAGATTAGTATATTTTACTGATTAATTGATACTACTATACTCGCTATCTAATTTTCCATTAAATCTTACACTATCTATTTCGGGTATACATTGTATCATATAACAATGGCGGCAAGTTACGAAAGATAAATCTATGGACACGAGGTATTAACTACTTTCACAATCGTGCTATCTAAATTCAAAATAAACCATGGAGCTTGACTAGATCTATAAGCTACTTATAGAAAATAATTTAATCTAACAATTAAGTTAATAAACCAGCTGAATATAATTAAAAACTTAGCATTCACGGGAGCTTCGAAACTTGTCCAACACGTGGAGTAGATACCCTTACTGATATAAAGTAATAACCTACAAAATCTCTTATCTAATTTCAAATTAAACTAAAATATTGTTACTAGGAATATAAAGCAACTCCAAAAAATATATTAATATGCCAATTTAAGTCAATAAAAAAGCAAAAATTTAAGAAAACTTCTCTATTAGTTGGAGCTGTAAAAACTTCGCCTGTTCACATGTACTCTCGTACCATTATCAATCCGATGTCAGCAAAAATAAAAGTTGATACATGGTCAGGTGTAATCCCCTGATGAAAACCCTGATCATGTATCAACTTTTATTTTTGCTGACATCAGATTTAATTGTTTTTTTTGTTCTATTTCCCCTTTTTTTGAACTATGGCTAAATTTATCTGCCATTATCTGACGCCAGCTACTGTTATTTTATTTTACAGGTTAATTTATTTATTTTATCGGTCACTTCGTTTAAAATTTTTTGTTTCAGCTATTATTCCTTTTTGGCTCTCTGTGTAACTCATACTTACATCTTTATATTTATTATAATATGAATATACACCAATGAGCCAAAACATTATGACCAGTGAGTCGTTATGTAAATCGAAGCAACTACAGGTGAACTACAGCATGTGCGCGGGTTGGGACACTATGAAAAACACCTGATACTGAGCTCCATTAATCAGTGTTACTCTTGTTCTTCAGATGGGAAAGGCAGCGGACATAAGTGAGTTTGACAAAGGCCAAATTGTAATGGCCAGACAACTGAGTCAGAGCATATCTGAAACGGCATGGCTGGTGGGATGCTCACGGTCAGCCATGGTTAGTACCTACCAAAAGTGGTCCAAGGAGGGGGAACCCATGAACTGCCATCGAGGTGTTGGATGACCACGGCCCATTGATGCTCGAGGTTAGCAAAGGCTCTCCTGGATGGAACGTGACAACAGAAGAGTGACTGTGGCGCAACGTCGGTAATTGGAATGCAGGTGATGGGAGTAATGTGTCACAACACACAGTATGTCGAACCCTGCTGAAAATCAGCCTGCGTAGCCACACGCTGCTAAGTACCCGTGCTAACCACGGTTCACCAGTGATAGCACCTGCAATGGGCAAGTGAGCATCAAAACTGGACCTTGACTGATTGGAAGGTCATCTGGTCCAATGAATCATGTTTCCTATTGCACCATGTGGACGGCCGGGTACGTGGGCATTGTTTACTTGGGGAAGTGATGGCACCTGGATGTATAGTGGGACGAAAACAAGCCAGTGGTGGCGGTTCATGCTTTAGGCGATGTTCTGCTGGGATACCCTGGGTCCAGTCATCCATGTACCAGGCACTCTGACATCTACCACCTACCTAAACATCATTGCTGACCAGGTACACCCTTTTATGGCAATGGTCTCCCCCGTCTGCCGGTGCCATCTTTCAGCAGGATAATGCGCCATGCCACACCGCCCAGATTGTTCCAGACTGGTTTGTGAACCATGAGGAAGACTTTGAGGTATTGCCCTGGCCTCCAAATTCCCTAGACATCAATCCCATCAAGCATCTGTGGACCTTACAGGAGTTAAAGGATCTGCTGGTTACGTGTTGGTACCAGATACAACAAGATACATTTAGAAACCTTGTAGCATCTTTGTCTCTCTGTGTACGAGCTGTTTTGGCTGCATGTGGAGAACCAACATCATATTAGGTAGGTGGTCATAATGTTTTGGTACATTTGACGTATTCAGTCAATTTTTATTTTTCCTTTATTTCTACTGTTTTTAACTTATTAGCAATATATTTAATATTATATATATATATATATATATATATATATGTTTTTTATATTATTATTTATTTTAAAATAATTTTACTTTATTATTTTTTATATATAATATGAAGTATTTATAAAACAGCTATTCTTGTGTATAGTTACTTAAATTTTCAAGGAGTAACTCTCTTTTGTTTTACGTTACAGGAAGGAAACCCTACTAATTTTATACCACCATTGCAGTTTGCTAAGAAAGCAGGACTGAAACTTGCACTTCATGTAGCTGAGGTAGGTATTACCACCATGAACTTTATTTATGAAAATTGCATTTGATAACACTTGGATTTTAAATTATGTAATACAGGTCATTACAAATTCTCTCCAAATCTGTCTCTCACAGTAGAATAGTAGTAATTAGTATAGGATTTCATTAATGACAGCATGTCAGCTTTATCCTTGGCTGAAGTGACAACAGTATGGTTTTGACAGAGGTGGGAGCAGAGATGGGTAAAAGTTGCAGCCAATAGCTTTGTCAAGAGACCAGAATGCTCGGCTACCATTAGTGCAAGAAGCAAGTTTTCTACTCTTAGACTGTTCAAAACCTAGTTTGGACTGATTAATAACTGCTTTACAATTGTTGCGAGCTTTTGTGTAGGAAGAAAATGAAACTAAGAATTGGAAAGAAGCCAATTACAATATGCAACGTTCTTCTCTTAAACAGCCTTAGCACATTTATTAGAAAACCTATGTTTAGATAAAGGACAAGATTTTAAAGTGGAGTGTGGAATAAAGGATTCCATTCCTACAAGAATAATTTCACTAACACAATCTGAGCAAATGTTAACATCAGAAGTTTTGAAACAGTAATCCAACCAGGGAAAAGAAGAAAAGAAATCTCGCAAGTCATCCCATTTTGCATTCTTGTAATGCCAAACAATACGAGGTTGGGAATAGTCATGAGACAAAGGCTCCATTGGAGAAGAGACAATCACCAAGTTGTGATCTGAGGTGCCTAAATGACCACTCACTTCGACCGTGTACTTAGAAGGGTTGTATGTCAGAAAAAGATCAAGCGGGTTGGCTGTATGGTTAATCTGTGAGCAATCACACATGATAATATGTGAATAAATGAACAATCTGTGCAAGGCCATTAGTAATTGCAAAAGCCTCAACATCTCGACCAGCTGGATCAATGTGACTAGAAAACGGAAGCCAGCTGGAGTTGCGAACATTAAAATCACTAAGGAAAATTACCTCTGTTAGGAAAGTTGGACTGGAGAAAGTCAAGTTGCAAAGAGAGGAAGTCAAAGAGCCCCAAGTGATTAGTGGAGTTGGGAGAATGGTAGAGACAACAGATGAATTTGACAATGAGGTAGAGAGATTTTAAGCCAGAGAAGATCGAGCCAAAGCCAACCGGGCTAGCCAGGTGGGTAAAGTGCCTGCCTGCCTGGCAACCCGAAGGTCGTGGGTTCAAATCCCGCCTTGGGCTTGGATCAGAGTAAAATGCAATGCAAAAACTTTGGGAGGTGCATTTTATGCCAATGTGCCAACAAATAACAAAAAAAAAAAAGAAAAAAAAAAAAAATCAGATCGAAAAGAGATTCCAAATTACCAAGTCTCTGGCAGGGAATATCAGAATGGACATATCCAGAAGTACCACCTTTGAGGTGAAAGGAATCATACAGTGAATAATTTGGGCAACTGAGATGAGCAGTAGTTGAATCAACCGATAACTGAGATTCTGTCAGAAAAAGTACATGGGGTTTGGCACACTGCAAGTGGAAATGGACATCGTTGAGATTAGAATTGAGACCACGTATTCACATATATTTGTGAAATGAACTAGGAAGTGTTTGGGAGATTTAGATGTTGTCACATATAAGCTTACTCTATTAGTTTGGCAATTCATGGTGTATTCAGTAGTAAGAAAAAGTGGGGTGGGGGGACATGCTGTATGAAGTAATGAAATTTTTGCATATGGTGTACACATGGTAAGAATATACCCAGATCCTTGACATAACGTGCGCCCCCCCCCCCCCGCATACACACTACTCGGACTCCCTCTAGTCACTATCTGGCAGAGTAGAGGTAGCAAGATTATACACTAACTGATCCAGAAGCCTCCTAAAGAGTTACCAATAGGTTTGGTCCAGTGTACTAACTAGCTGCCGGCCTGAGAACACCGTTTTAGAGATGTATCCTTGAAATGTAAGGAAGATTGGATCTCGCTATGATGTTCATCATAACTTCAAGTCATCAGTCATACTGCATGATGGAAGAGATGGGGAAGGGTTGACTGGAACTGTATGAGGAAAGACTTCACTTATATGGATTACAGAGAATGGCAACCAGGTACCTTAGAGGGGGACCTGATTGTGGCTCTGAGAGGGTTTAGTAAAATGAATGATGGCGGAATTGCCACTTATAAAAATTTCAGGGCTAGGGGCCATAAATTCAAATTACAGGGAAGAGATTTAGAGACAAGATTGTAGGAAATTTTCTTTTAACTAGCATGTTTTTGAATACTGGGACAAGTTGCCTCGGCAGTTAGTTGAGGCTGAT
The DNA here is from genome assembly GCF_048544385.1 of Mastigoproctus giganteus. NCBI lineage: Eukaryota > Metazoa > Arthropoda > Arachnida > Uropygi > Thelyphonidae > Mastigoproctus > Mastigoproctus giganteus. The sequence goes on from NC_143576.1 coordinate 27,523,855, forward strand.
AGTTTGAAGAAATTCAAAGGTCAGCTGGATAGTTACCTACATGAGGAGGGAAGCACATAATCTATACTTTTTTTTTCTGTCTGCAGAATAAAAAGCAAAAGCCTGTGGCTTTATTGCACTGTATGGGTAATACTAATAACATGGCATGCTGTTGTTTTTTTTTTTTTCTTTTTTTCTTTGAAGATTATATCCTCAGGGTGATCTCCATGTTTGCACAGACATTCTTCTAAACTTCCATACATGTTTCCTATGACACAATGTAGTGTCTCCTAAGGAATTCCAACAATTCACCAATTCTTTCTTTCACCTTTTCAATATTGTGTGGGAGATGAGAGTGCTACTTGCCTTTTAAGTGTCCCCATAATAAAAAAGTCACATGCTGCCAGGTATGCGGATTTGAAGAACAAAAATATAACCATTCCTGGAGATGACATTGTTATGAAAGAGCAACGGTATGACATTCATTGGCACCTTTTTGGATACAAGACATTGCACTATCTTGTTGAAACCAGCTGGCCTCATTAACTTGCGGAAGCCTAGTAGCCAGTTCATCATTCAAAAAAGTTGCAATCTTGTTAACCCACTGGCCTGACATCACAGATGTTACCCTTCTGTTACCATCTTCAAAAAAAAATATGGGCTGATAATGCCACAAGATGAAATTGTACACCATACTGTTACCTGGTCCCTGTGCAATGGTTTCTGGTACAATTAGCTAAAAGAATTTTCTTCCGACTAATAACGAAAGTTGCGTTTATTCAAAAAACTGTTTAGATGAATGTGAGCTTCATCCAATATCCATATACTGTGAATAAAGTCTTCATCACAATCCAGTTGAGTTAGTGTTTCTTGACAAAAATTTTTATGGTTAAAGAGATTATGAGGATTTAATTGTTGCAGTACCTGTACATTGTGAGAATGAAAATTTAAGTCCTGCTACAATATTTGTCATACACTCTTATTGGATAAGTTCAACAATAGCAGATGTGGATGTGCATAATTCTTTGGACTCTATATGAGAGAATTCCTGATAGCTGCAGTGTTTTCGGGTGTATGGGCACTTTCTGTTTCACCTAAAGGCTTCTTTTTCGAGAGCAAAACCAGTTTCTTCAAAATTACATATCCATGTTTTAATGGCATGAGCAAACAGTACAGGATTTTGATGCTTAAGCTTAAAGTGAAAGCAAAGTAAATATTGAGTGGTCTCATAACTGTTTTTTTTGTAAAATGCCTTAATGGCAAAAGCTTTCCCATCATGCTGGTATGCAGATAACCAGTTTTTAAAATTGCCTGTTTCCTTGACCTACCCTCTACTGCATTTTCATACCAAATTATTCTGTTTTAAGAAGCCAAGGACAGAAGTCTCTATTTTGCTGCTGCTGCATCCCTTAATACAAGTCATTATAGCAGTACAGAAGATTACTCAGTACTTCACTGAATATGCCTCATTTCTGCTTTTGGATCTTCAATAGTAGTTTTGGAAGAAAGCATTTTGCAATTTTTTTGATCATTATGCAATTCCAGTATCTCTACCACATTACTTATGTCCACTCCATCAAACCCATCTCATTTGCTAATCCACAATCTGTAACTCAATTTTGTGGACACTGGTGAGTTCTCAGTATAGTGAATGCCCTCCAGCCATAACTCAGGTGACTTTTCCCTATGATTCCGCAGTGTGTCTATGGTCTTCTTAATATTGTATCACCTCCAGATCTCTGAAACTGATGGGTGATCCTTACTGTCTGTTTAACTGATCACTTTTTCACACATTGCATCAGGAATAATAACTGGCTTGAATTTCACTGTTACCTCTTAGTCCATTGGTTGCAGCAGAGAGGTTGTTGTTTGGTTTTTAGGAGCATTCAGCAACTAAGGCCATATTGCCCCGGGATATGCGATGGTCATTTCCTGACCTTTCTTCATCCTCTGTATTTGGTGGTAGCAGGCTCGAACCCCGGTCTAATCAAGAAGCGTGTGCTACTCACTGCTGCTCCTTCCCACCTGGCTATGGAGGCGCCAGAGAGGTTGTATTTGTTGATATTAAAACAATTTGTTTGTTGTAATACCTATCTTCATTGTTAACAGGATGGCCAGACATGTCAGAAACAAGCAAGCCCCAGTTGTTCAGACTTTGTCCTTTGTAATACTTGTCGATGAAGAAAAAGAAGCAGCAAAATTTTTTAAATTTAGAATTTAACATTTTAAAATAAAATGATGTTACATTGACACAGTATAATTCAGAATGATGTAAATTGGAGACTGTCTGTATGTTATTTTCATAGTATAATACTCCAAAATCACCTGCTTTTGGCAATCAAATTCTTGAATCTGTAGAAGAGGTTAAGTTCTTGGGTGTAATCATTGACCAAAACTTACTGTTTCACTACATTGATTATGATTACTGGCGCCTCCGTAGCCAGGTGGGAAGGAGCAGCAGTGCGTAGCACACGCTTCTTGATTAGACCGGGGTTCGAGCCCGTCACCACCAAATACGGAGGATGCGGAAAGGTCAAGGAATGACCACCGCATTTCCCGGAGCAATATGGCCTTAGTTGCTAATGCTCCTAAAAACCAAATAACAAACAAACAAACAACATTGATTATGTTTGAACAAAACTCTGAAGTTTCAAACATAAAAATGTTAAGGAAATACTGTAATGTTGTTATTTATCCTCTGCTCATCAGTTTTAGCTGATATATCTATTTCATCCTAACCTTTAGTTGTGAATACAAGGTTTTCAAATAGGAAAATACCAAAGAACACCTTTGATACACCACTTCAAGATCTCATTTATTAGCAGTCTGAAATTTACAACTGTTCAACACTTGGAAACGACAAGCAATTTGCAACTTTTTGATGCACCATGGAGCTAGTGATTATCTCAGTATCTGGGTGTTCTTCTTTTTTGAAGAATACTTTTGACTGCCTTCAAAGCTGACTGTAACTCATTGTGGTCCTGGAAAGACTGAAAAATTTTTTACGTCTACAAGGGTACAGACATTTTGTTTTTCTATTTAATTTATTTTTACAAAAAAATAATTTCATGTGTATGTTATACATAAAATAAAAGCTAATACTGTGTGAACTTTATTTAGATACCAGGAAAAAATGAAGAAGTTGATCTACTGCTTCAGCTTCCACCTGATAGAATTGGGCATGGTACATTTCTTCACCCAACAAGAGGAGGATCAGCAGTTAGTTTTAACTCATATATGGAAACAAAGATACCATTAGGTATAGTTTTTTAGTTTTTTTTGTGTGTTAAATCTGAAATGTTTTTACAAAAACAAAGTAAAGTGACCATTGTGATTCATATCATGATTACTCAAATTGTATATTAAAATTCTAAGATATGCAGAGTTGTCCAATTTATGGTAATGCTAGAATATACTGTATGTAATATTAATTCCAGAGTTTGTTTTTATATTTCAATGGAGTAGTTGAAATCAAATAAAAATCTCCAAGTTTGAACATATGAGAGGTGGTCAAAAGATTCTGAGAACAGTATAAAAATCATAGATACAAATTTCTTTCTTTTTTTATTTTTTTTTTCACTATATTTGTATTTAATCCTTTAAAAAATTTCTTTAGGTTGGGAGTAAAACCAAGCTTCCGTGGCTGCATAGTTGCTTCCACAACACTTTTCCACAGATGTGTTTAGCTGTTTTTCATCCTTAAAATGAGTTACACAAAGATGAAATTTGAGGTTTCTGAAATAGTAGTCACTTGGAGCCAGATGTGGAATGTATTTGGCGGGGTTAGTTTATTCAAATTAACATTCATGAGTTTTGGCCAAAGAAACCTGGGATTTGTGCATTTGTTCATGGAAAACCAAACCCAGTGACCCGAATTTCCATGTTTTTTTTGTTTTTTTTTTCCAGAATGGCATCTTTTAACTGGAGTTGGAGATTCCTTATGCTTTCACTGCATTCTTTCTAATTTGGATTCAGGTTCATAAAAATGTAGCCAAGTTTCATTGTCAGTCACCAAATGGGATAAAAATCTATCTTTTGTTGACTCCACCCTGTGATGTTTGTCATGAATGGATAGCTTTCTGGAAACTCATCTTGCACAAACTTTGGACATTCCCAAATGCTCATGTATTATGGTTAAAATTCTTCCATTGGAAATATTAAATACATTTTCAGAGTCAGATACTTTAATTCTTCTGTTTTCTAAAATTTTTTCTTCAATGATGGCAGTTTCAGAATTGATTGCTTTAGATAACCGACCCTTAGCTAACTCCCATCCTTTATTGAACTCTGTGACAATCTTGTGACAGTACTGTTAGTGGGTGGTACTTCCCAAAACACTGTAGTCATTCTTTCATGGTTTCTTTAGTGGCTCTGCCGCCTTTGGTCAAAAATTTGATTACTGAATAATGCTCAGTTTGCTGGATATTTATTCTTCCACCTACCAACATAAAAAATTTAATTTTAGAAACTGCATAAGGCATTGACGTACAATTTTTTTTCAAGTTATTTTATAAGACATTAAGCTGTTCTGTAATTAACCTGTTAACATAGTTAACCTATTCTATAATTTATTTATATATTTTATATACCCTGTTGTCAGAACTTTTTGACCGCTCCTTGTAAGCCTATGCCTTGGTGATCAAAAACTCTTCCCATTAGCTTTAGTGAGAGCCCAAGACCTTCCCATGATTGAAATTGAATGCAACGCAATTTACAATTTTTGTTTGATTTCATCTACTGCATTGAAATATAACCCCACAACCCGTATTACTATACTGCGTAATTCTAAATATTTAAAGTACACAATACTGTCATTTTGTGTTTAATATTTTGCAGTCCAATGTTGCGGCCACCACATCCATCAGCATTTCCTGTTACAGAGTTTGTTTGCATACTGCACTTGCTCAATTATTGTACTGCCATTTATTTATATTTCATGTAAACAGTTTGAAAAAGCTTAATCGAAGTTTACTAATACAGCATCTTAATTTACATGAGGGTTACGTTCCAGAATGTCGCTCACAATTTAAATTAATGCATAATGTAAATAATTACCAAAAAACACAATAATAGGCATGTGAGAGTATCTTTTGAATCTAGCTGAGTTACCTCTACCGGTACATACCGTTTGAATTCTTTAATTAGAAAACTGGACATTCTAAAGAAAATGATGAGCAACCAAAGAGAATCATTCATCTTTATTGATTTACTTTTTCTTACTGTACAAAAAAAAAAAAAAAAAAAAAAAAAGAAGTATGTTTCCTATAACCAACATTTACAAGTACAACACAAACAACAATGGAGAGAGATTGAGGTGGAGGGTGGCCTTAGGCAGATTGATGAGAGGGACTGTCATGGTCAGATTCCATTTCCTTGGAATTGGACCAGATATTTGGGGGTGGGAGTGTTGTGCTATCTGAGAGGTGGAGGGTTCACTTGACTGCTCCCCTGAGTACTTGAAAAAGGAATCCAGAGTTAGTTGCTTTGCACATTGCCTCTTCTCACGCAAAAACTCATATTAGCAACTAAGTTCTTACGTACCTTTACGTGGAACTTTAGAGCTTTGTTCAAGTCTTCATCAGCTAACAGATTTAGGCCTTCATCTATAAAATTTAATACTTTTGATATTCCTTTCACTCTCAGGCTCCTTTCTTCTTTAACCTCTGGGCTTTCACTCACTGCTTCTGCCTCCTCTTTAATGCGATGCTGCTCCAGTGCAAACAGATCTTCATTTAACAATTCTTAATGATGAAATCAATTAATTCATTGACATCACTTGCCTTCACTTCAGTGAACCCTATCTTTTTAGCAAGTTTTGTGCATTTGTCTTTAATTTGTGTATAATCTTCATTGACATCAGAGCCTTTGAAGGAGTTGCTAAGATCTGGATATAACTTATGCCACTAACTTGGAATACAGTTATGTGGAACTTCACACCATGCAGCATCAATGAATTTTAAGGCATCTTTTATATAGAAGGTTTACCAATATTGCTGCATACTCATCTGTTCGTGGTCGGTCTTGTCAATTAAATCAGCCAGAATTAACTTTAAATATAGAGCCTTAAAATATTTAATGACATGTTGGTCCATAGGCTGGATTACTGAGGTTGTATTTGTCAGGAAAAAAACAATCTTGATATTGGACAGACATCAGAAATACTGGGTGGATGACTTGTAGCATTATCAAGAATAAGTAAGATGTTGAACAGAATTCCTTCTGCCTTGCAATACACTTCCAATTCTGGTCGTAACCGAGATCCAAGAAACTTATAAAAATAACAGCAGTCATTCACTCTTTAGGGTTTAAGTACCAGTACACAGGCATGTGCAACCTGTTGTAACCTTTAAGGGCACGAGAGTTTTGATAGTGGTAAATGCACACAGGTTTCAGTTTATGACCCTCCATATTGGACCAGATTATGACCCACCAAACAGAAGTGTTAGCCGATCTTTTACCGCCTTGAAGCCAGGTGTAGTCTTTTCAACAATGGAAATATAAGTGCGATCAGGCATTTTTTTCCAATAAACCTGTAGGAATGAAACATAAACCTGTTTTGTTGAGGTTGAATATCTGTTTGGGTATGTACTCCCCTCTCTTGTGGCACTTTCTGTAAATATGGTTGCCGTGCATTATTTTAAATTTGCTTAATTTAAACATGCATAAAGTAAGAAGTCACTGTAATTATATTCAGTTTTTAATGGCAGGTGGCAGTACTTTATTTATTTTTTTTAGTTGTATGCTCTGGCACCCTAACCGTTGGTGTTTCTGATTATGATATTTGTTTCCGTGCTGTACTGGCTCAATTATTGTACTGCCCTCTATTTATACTGCATATATAAAATATGGAAAACTAAATCAATGTTTATATTCAATCATTAATGGCCGGTAGTGTTCCCCCAGCCCTCTTTAAGTTTGTCTCAACCTGCATGACCATCGACATTTTCAATCATGAAATTTGCTTTCCTGCTGTGATGGCACAATTATTGTACTGCTGTCCATTTGTACTTTTTTATAAACAATCTTAAAAACAAAGTTGATGTTTATATTCAATTGTTAATGGCAGACAGCATTGTTTTTTTTTCACCCTCCAGTGTAAACTTCACTGAATAACTTATATTCTGCATTAGAATGAGGTACTTAGACATGACATAAAAATCTGATAAGGTCTTCCTGATGAAGAAATGAGGGAACTCTTACAAATCAGGTAGTTTCTGACTGTTCTATAAGGTGTGGCTGAGTTTTGGTTTCACTAAATGAACTAAAGGTGTTTTTTGGTGTTATTATCAATATGGGACTAAACAAAAAATTTTATATAAAGAAATATTGGTCTGAAGAATGGACACACACAGTTCTATTTTTCAAAAATGTATTTAGGAAGAGATGGCTACAGATATTTTGGTTGTTGCATCTGTGCCCATCCACAAAAGATCAAACAAGGAATTCGAAGGAAGAGGCTTAAAGTAAAAAAATATTGTCGATTATTTGGATCAAAAGTTTCATGAATATTTTCTTCCAGGAAGAAATATTGCATTAGAACTTTTAAAATATATTGCCATACCATTTTATATATTAGCAGATGCAAACCCTGAAAATAAATAAATTTTGAACATTACATTTCATCAAATCATTTTTTATTTTTTTATTTTATTTTTATTTTTTAATGAAAATCCCAAACGCAAAAGGTATTAGAACCTATAGTATGATTGTTTCAGCTGGACTGCAAACAGCTAAACGGAAGTTTGTACCTCCTATATGTACACTGCTTTTTGCTGTTCACTTAAAATACATTTTTAATTCAGCATACATTTGTAATAAAGGCCACAATCCAGCTGGTGAGAAGACAATAAGCTTAGAAACGGCTGTCCTGGTGATGCCTTAGATTTTTAAATGCATAGCAGATTTGTCTTTTCTGGTGATGTGTTACAATTTAAAAAAAATGTTAGAAACTTAGGCAGAACCATGGATAACTGTGTTTGTCTCTGAGTTAAATATAAGCCTGTCTTGATAGTCGAAAACTTGTCCTTTGGTCTTTAGCGAGAACTAAATCATCCCTCTGATAAAAATTTAACACAATATAGAATATGATTTTAATTTGATATTAAAGTTTCATCTATGATAATTATTACTGAAGACATTATTGGAAATGAGTGTGGCAATTTATGTTGTTATTTGGTTTTTAGGAGCATTAGCAACTAAGGCCATATTGCTCCGGGGATATGCGGTGGTCATTCCCTGACCTTTCAGCATCCTCCGTATTTGGTGGGTACGGGCTCGAACCCTGGTCTAATCAAGAAGTGTGTGCTACGCACTGCTGCTCCTGCCCACCTGGCTACAGAGGTGCCTAGCAATTTATGTGCACCATGAAAATGCAAGAACTGAATTACATTAAAATCTCTTTGTCCCCAGTTGTTGTTATTACATTGATTGGAGATTTCATTTATCATGTGAGATTATTTCTGGAATAGATATGAATGCTTCCAACAACAGTGACTTGACTTCATTTTATACTTGATGTCAATGATGAGTATCCCTATCAGTGATAGGGTGCTTATGCATAAACGATTTCTTGGATCTGGTTTTGTTTTTATAAGTCAGAATACTACTGTAATTTACAGTGACTCCTTAAAAGCTAATCATTTGGCTGTAAAATTTGAAATCAGTTTATTAAATTATGACTTTTAATTAATATTTAATTAATTAATATTATGACTTTTAATTAGACATGAATTTCAGCTAACAGCAGGCACATCTTAGAACTAGTGTTTTTATCTTTATTTGAAAAAAAAAAAAAGCATTTCCCTAATGGTAAAGTCCCCAATAAAATTAAATCTATATTGCCCAGAGCAGTTTGTGCTTGACCAATTTCTCCTGAAGCTTGAATCAGGCAGGCATCATCTAGCAAGTTTAGACAGTTGTGTTTCTGATGAGTCCCCAGAAGAACACGGACTGTTACATATATATGAAGACAAAATAAAAAAGACTACATCAGATCAGACACTTATATAACGGATGTGAGAAAGTCTTATTAGTTGATATATTAGTTGGTCACTTAAGAATTTAACAGGTACCTGCATCAGGCTTCACAGAAAAAAAGACCTTTCATGGTGAAGAGAAACTGCATGAGTGATATGAAATTAGTAATATAAAATTAATAATATTAAGATTGTTTATTAGATAAACTAACTGCCTAAAGATAAGTGAGGTCTCTCAGTTTATGGCATATATCCAGTAATTCCCTAAGAAGGAAATGAGAGTGCACTGAACAATTAAGATTAATTATGAGGACATCATTGAATTCATAGGAGATTCCTTTCAGTTGGAGGAATGCTGAAATGTTTACCAATACATAAGGGTGGTTCTAAGAGTGAGGTGATAATGACTGTTTAATCTGACTCCAGTGGGAGGAAAAAATAATGAAGAAATGAAGATTATGCTTGACGTGTAATACAGGGATATACAGATAGAAATAATATTCTAAAAGAAATTGCATAGTTGTGTAAAGGGAAGATGATTAACTAACCTGGTTAGGTGTTTTGCAAATCACTCATGAGTTGGATCGAAAATGGTGTCAACTTTGTTTATTTATATTTCAGCAAATCATTTGACTCAATCCCATGTGAGAGGTTAATGTATAAGCTGGAATATTTGGTGATCATGTGAAAAGTCCTTAAATTAATCACAGAATGGCTGTGGGAAAGGAAGAAGAGGGCCGTGATTAATAGCTAGTCTTCATTGTAGTAATTTTTTTTGCCAATTTTTCTTTGCTCACAGATCATACCTCTTTCAGTTGCACCTCTCAAGCTTTATGATTTCTAAGTATGTAGTTTTATTAAGAGTATGACTGCCTGATATAAATAGGTATATGCAATGAGTAATATAGAGGCAATATGGAAAAAGAATGAAGCAACGAATAAATAAGTGAGGGTAGAACTAGAAAAGCAGTGAGAGTCAAAGTAATATGTATCTAAAAAATTTTGAAAATATTAAATATAAAGCAAATATAGTCAAAGTTATAAGCCAATAAATAATAAATTTAGACTGGTGGCACCTGACCACGATGAGACCAAAAAAAAGTGTGAAATATCACAAATATGATACGATAAACCAATCACAAAAGAAAAATAGATATAGGACAAACAAATAATAGACAACCATTGTATCCAACCTCATCAGAAGGCCCCTGGACACAACAACTGTGAATATTACTGCATTTCAAGCATAATGCAAATTACCGCAACAGAAAATTACCGCCAGCCTGCTGAAGCAATAATATCACATGACAGAGGCCCTGATGCAGTAAAGAGAGAAACAAGAAAGCTTAAGTGCTCAATCACTGACAAAAAAAGACTGCTGCCAAAGAAAGAGAAATAAAGTAGATAACAGAAAATAAAGCGAAAATACAGGGCAGTATGAGCAATGCAAAGAAACTAGCGCTCACTACAGCCATTAGAAATAGACTAAGAATATTATGGAGAAGAGTAAAAATAAAGAAATAAAAAGATGACTACAAATGTAAGTGGCTGCTTATGCAATAATACGCAGTGGATGGCTGATTGCTGTAATAAACTTCCATCCATTGTTGTGGGAGTGGGTAGTTCGAATAAATTCAAGGAAGATCTAGACAATCTATAGGAGTGAATGGACAGGTGATATGGGAAGGATTTTTTTTTTTTTTTTTTTTGCTGATGCTGTATAAGCTTGCTTTCTTGCATCATTAGTGGATTAGGAGTTAGTTGAAGAACAGGAGTCAGAGGATACTTATAAGATACTCATAAATGGGTTTTCTTCAGTGTGAACTGGAGTAGCAAGTGACAGTTCCTCATAGATCAGTGCCCAGAACTCTTGTTTCTTATCTTCCTAATGATATTGTTGAGGGAATACAGGGGAAAGCCATCGAAGTTTGCTGATGACATAAGGGTTGGGAAGGTAACAATTAGAACCATGCTATGCCACATGAAAATGACTTGGGCCAACTGCAAGTGCAGTGTGAAAAAGGTTAGTTAAATTTTGATGCTGTTAAAAGTATAGATGTAGCTTATAGATTTGTGTGTTGGGGAGAGGGAGGAATTAAAGAAGGAGCATAATGAAAAAGACTTGGGGGTTATGATACAGAAAGACATGGAGCTAAACATATAGTGTAAACAGGCAGCAAGGAAAAATCGATACATTGTGTTCTGTGTATGATTTCTTGGAATTTTGAAAGCAGAGAGTATGCAGTCATTATAATTCTGTATAAAACAATGATACATCTGTTGGTGTTTGTTTGGGAATTTTTTAGGTGCATCAGCATCTATGGCCATATTGCACCAGTTGGTGTTTGTGTGCTTATATGTTTACTAAGGTGCAAGGGTGCATAAGTACACATGCTTTGAGTGACCATGGTTCAAACCTGCATGCTGCTAAAATACAGAGCTGTTTCTTGTATTTTCTCTCTCTCTTTTGAACCTCTGTGATTTTATTTAGTTGTTTCAGAGTATAAACAAAAAAATTATTTTCTCAAAATAAAATCAAAGCTCAAATTATTTTGTAGTCAAAATAAACTTTAATTCATGGACCCCTACTGTGTTCCTTTTAACCTGAGAAAAGGTATTTATTTAATAATTTTTTCCTACCATGGTCTCTAAGTTCCTTCCAATATGAAAGGCAGGTCCAGTCACATAAGTGAACTATGAATAGACATTTTATGCAACTAACTAAAAAAAACTAGTTTTTTATGCAAAAACTAGAAAAAACTTCTAAAACAAAGTAATGTCAACGTATTTTCTTCATAAACATCTTTATCAAGTTCTGCATGAATAATTTTACAAATATGCTTGGAATTGGAAGTTCTTAGCAAGTTTAAACACTCTTGAACACTTATCTATAAGTGATTCGCAGCTGCCTGTTTAATAAACAATTCAAAATTGTGAAATCAATGACATGTATTGTCCTTGAATTAGCATGCATTGTTCTTTAAAACTATCGGTCATAACACAACAAACATTAATGACCACCTTTATGTGAATGATGTTTTTATAATTCCTTTAGATGACAGAATCCTTGATCATGCTGAGATATTATACTAAAACTTTTCCTGCCTTGTCCTTGATTAAGATTCTTTACATGTTTCTTTAATTCTCAAAAAGACAAATTTTTAATAAACAGTTGAAAACCTTGAAATTAATTTCACAATATTAGAATTGTGAAAAACTCTTAGCCATAATTATAGAGCATCCTTGAGCTCAGGGGAAGTCCCCACGGAATGGAGATGTACAAAAATATCCCCAATTCACAAAGGAGGATCAAAGGGTGACATGAATAATTGCAGACCAGTTAGTTTAACTTCTGTTCTGGGTAAAATAATGGAGTCACTGGTTAAAGATGCATTGCAGGATCATCTAGAGAAGGCTGCAATAATAATTCAGACACAGCATGGGTTTGTTAAAGGAAAGTCTTGTCTGACAAATTTGATTGGATACTATGATGTGGTTACAAAGGAACTAGATGCAAAAAATAATTTTGATATCATATACTTGGATTTCAGAAAAGCTTTTGACATTGTTGTGCATGGAAGACTACTGTACAAATTGGAGCAGAATGGTATTAAGGGTAAGTTGCAACAATGGATAAAAAAGTGGTTGAGTGGGAGAAGACAGAGGGTGGTAATCAATGGATGCTGCTCTTCATGGACTAATGTTATTAGCAGAGTCCCACAGGGTTCGGTGTTGGGCCCACTGTTGTTTTGTATATTTATCAGTGATATTGATGAAGTTATATCAGGCTTAGTGTCAAAGTTTGCAGATGATACAAAAGTTGACAGGGTTATTAATGACAGTAATGGCAGTGTGCTACTGCAAAAGGATCTAGAAAATTTGGGCAAATGGGCTGAGAAGGAGCAACTGAAGTTTAACATTGACAAATGCAAAGTACTGCATATGGGTAGAAGTAACACCAGAGGGACGTACCAACTGTGTGGTACTACACTTAGGGCTGTAAAAAATGAAAAAGACCTGGGAGTAATTGTGTAGTCAGATATGAAGTTTTCTGAGAAATGCAGACAGGCTGCAAGAGCAAGTCATTGGGTTTTGTCAGTGATATACAGGAATTTTGCTAGTAGGGAAATGGAGGTGATTATCCCTTTCTATAAGGCAATGGTCAGGCCACACCTTGAATACTGCGTACTAGTCTGGAGGCTTCATTTTAAGAAGGATGTAGATTTGCTTGAGCATGTATAGAGAAGGGCAACAAGATTGGTGTGTGGAATGAATTGATCATCTTACTAAGAGAGGCTTAAGTTCTGCAAATTGCACCTGTGAGGTGTATAAGGCCTTGAATGGGTTTGGCACGCTGAATTCTGATGGGATTCTTCCACTTGCTCAGATTATGAACCTAAGGGGGCATAAATTCAAATTGAGGAAAGACAGTTGTAAATAGAAATTGCAGAAATTTGGCTTTAGCCAGTGGGTGGTTAATTGCATGGAACAAACTTTCATTGTGGAAGTTGATAGATTAAATAATTTCAAGGAGGAACTGGACGAACCTTTTGAAGGAATGGTTGTGTGAATATTTTTTTTTTTTTTTTTTTGGCTAATGCTATATAAGCTCATAGGTTTGCTTTCTTGCATCACATCCCTCTGTTACTATTACTAATTAGAAAATAATTAGCATTAGTAGAGCACATGATGCAAGAAAGCAAGCTTATGCAGCATAAGCCAAAAAAACAAACACTCCCATTTCACCTCTCCATTCGTTTCAAATACCTGTCCAGCCCAGACTTAAATTTATTTAGACTATCAACTTCCACAACAAAGGATGGAAGTATGTTCCACCAACCAACTGCCCGCTGGCTAAAGGCAAACTTCCGCACATCTATCCTACCTCTGTCTTTCCTCGATTTGAATTTATGCCCTCTCAGGTGATTATTCTGAGCAACAGGAAAAATGCCATTAGCATTGAGCATGCTCAAACCATTCAAGACTTTATAAACCTCGGTGAGATAACCTCGCAAGTGCCTAGTCTCCAGACACTGTAATTTGAAAACTTAAGCCTTTCTTCGTAAGAGCAACCCTTTGTTCCATTCACTAATCTTGTTGCCCTTCTCTGTACTCGTTCCAACAGCCCTACATCCTTCTTAAAATGAGGCCTTCTAGACCTGTATACAGTACTCAGTGTGGCCTCACCATTGCCTTATACAAAGGGATAATCACCTCCTTATCCCTGCTAGAAAAATTCCTGTATATCATTGACAAGACACCATGAGCTACTCTTGCAGACCGTCTGCACTTTTCAGAAGACTTCATATCTGGCTGCATAATTATCCCCATGTTCTTTTCGTTCTCTACCACTGTCAGTGTAGTACCACACCATTGATACGTTACTGCTACCCATATGCAGTACTTTACAGTTATCAATGTTAAACTTCATTTACCACCTCTCAGCCCATCTGCTCAACTTTTCTAGATCCTGTTGCAGCAGCGTACTGTCATTAGTGTCCTTAACAACCCTGCCAACCTTCATATCGTCTGCAAACTTGGACATTAAGCTTAATATACCATCATCAGTATCATTTATAAATACAGAAAACAACAATGGACCCAACACTGAACCCTAAGGGACTCCACTAATAACATTAGTCCACAATGAGCAGTGTCCATTGATTACCACTCTCTGTCTTCTCCCACTCAACCATACCTTTATCCATAGGAGCAATTTGCCTCCAATGCCACACTGCTCCAATTTCTGCAGCAGTCTTTCATGTGCAACAGTATCAAAAGCCTTTCTAAGATCCAAATATATGATATCAAAGTTATTCCCTGCAATCAGTTCCTTTGTGACCAGATCATAGTATCCAATCAAATTGGTCAGACAAGACTCTCCCTTAACAAAACCATGCTGTGTCTGAGCTATAACTGAAGTCTGGTCTAGATGATCTTACAATGCTTCTTTTACTAGTGCCTCCATTAATTTTCCTGAAACAGAAGTTAAACTAACGGGTCTATAATTTCTTGTGTCGCCCTTTGATCCTCCTATGTGAATTGGGGTCACATTTGCACATCTCCAGTCCATGGGTACCTCCCCTGAGCCCAAAGAAGCTGTCATAATTATGGCTAAGGGTTTGCTTACTTCCTTTGCTGCCTCCTTTAATATAACTGGACAGATTCCATCCATCCCAGGTGCCTTTCTTATGTTTATCTTCAACAATTTCTCCTCCACTTTCCCTCTCAGTTTTTACAAAATCATCTAGCTCACTGCCAGAGTTTAATTCACCTCTGGCATTCTCCTCACTGTATAACTCCTCATGTGTGAATGTAGATGCAAAATACTCATTTAGTTTGTTAGCCTTTATCCTTGATGATCCTGAGCAGGATCATCAACAGTTGAATCATCAATATCCAGTGGACCAATCTGATTCATTCCTTTCCTTCTAGAGTTTCATAGGTAAAAAACTCTTTGCTGTTTTTCTTTGCATCCTTGCCAAAGATTTCTCATAATCTGCCTTTGCCGGCTTAATCTCCTTTGTGATTTGGTTACACACCAGCTTATATCTATCATAAGCTTCCATGTCACCCATTAATTTATATGTATCCCATGCAATTTTCTTCTCTGCCATATGTCTCATTAGTTCATCTGACATCCATTTAGGCCAAAACCTTGAACAATATTTCTTAGTTGGTATGTAAAGCCTAGTAGTTTCCAAGATTAATTCTTTGAATGCTTCCCATTTTGAATTTGCTGTTGGTAACATCATCAGTTGGTCCCACCGTATAGAATTTAAATACTGTTTCCGACCAATGTAGTCGCCTTTACAAAAGCAAAAACTGTGATCCAACACCTTGTGGTTCTTTATCTGCAGATTCTTAATGCATGAAGAATCACTACTGATAATCAGATCAAGAGTATTACTCACTCTAGTTGCAGCCCAAACATACTGATGTAGAAAACAATCATCCAATAAATCCACAAAAGCCTTGCTAGTGTGTGAGTGACCAACTCACAAATTCCAGTCAATATCTGGGAAATTAAAATCTCCCATTATAAGACTCTCTGATTTACTGGCCCACTCTGTTTCCCTGTACAGTTTCTTATTATACTCATCAGAGTCATTAGGTCTATAACACACTCCTACTCTCAATTTTGATCTCCCAATGCTTATGTCTCACCAAACTGACTCAACACTGCACTGTCCAGCGATGTCGACTGGCTTCACTTCCTTGGAATTTGTGTGTTTCTTAATTAATAGCATAACCCCTCCTCCCTTTCTATCCTACCTGTACACATTGTACTCCCCAAATTCCAATTCTGCATTCCTTATATCTGTGTGACCCCACATCTCTGATATCCCAACAATATCTGCCTTTGATGTTTTGAGCAGTACCTCAACTTTATTAAATTTATTTACTAAACTCCTAGCATTGGTGTATACGCAAGTATACATGCACCTGTTCCTATTCTTAGCAACCCTAACACAACTCATGTGTTTACTTGTACCGCAATGACTCCCAGCAGTCTCTTAAATACCCTGCATCTTGTTTTCCAGGCTGCTGCTCATTCCAATAGAAGCAGTGCAAGAATCACTTTCACCTCTGCCAGTGGCTACTGTTAATCTATTATTCCTTGTATCCCCCAAGCTAGCAGTTTTCCGACCCACCTAACTCTGCCTTGATAGCATCAGCAAATATTCGTGCACCCTTTCTATTTAAGTATATCCCATCCCTGTAGAAGCTGTCTCTCCTGTTAACAAGTACAGACCAGGCTGAAAAAAATTCTACCCCTTGAGTCTTGCACAATCCTTCCAGGGCCGAATTGATTGACAAGGCTCTCATCATATTCTCCCTCCTATCGTATCTGAGCAGAATTGCAGACACTTTCAAATTCAACCCTAATTCACGGCTTTTTTTCAACAGTGACCTATACTTGTTAAGTAATTCCACCGGTCTTCTACTCTTAATATCATTACTGCAACGTGTACAACAATATCACCTTTTGTGCCCTTAAAAGATGCTATCCGCTCTACACATCAACCTTTGCCCCTGATAGACATACCCTGGTCCTGTTCCACCTATCCTTTTACATACCATGTTCCCTGTTTCCCTGACAATACAGTCACCAACTGTGGGACCAGTGCATTCTGCCTTGGAGGGTGCCTCTGTGTTGCGTGATGATCAAGTGCAAGCTCTGGCATTGATGTGGGCAGCTGAGAGCTTCATGGGCCCCTCAATTTAGATCCTTCGAGGGCATCCACCCTGTCCTTCAAGCTCTCATATAGGCCTGTAACAACGCTGAGTTGTCGCCTGATTTTCTTGCACTCCTTACATCGCGTGCACACACACAAAGACACCCCCCTTGGCAATATCATGTCCCATACCTGATTGCTCCACAAAGATCAAGCAAACAGTGCATTTAAAAGGCTGTGATTCAGAGGGCAACTGCCCCCCTTAGTTCTCCCCTGAGCCACAGCACTCCCATTAGCTTGAACCTTTTGCTTTGCTGCTCTGGTCTGAGTCATGATTTCGATTCAATTTCAATAAAATTCCAGTCCAAAATTATAACCCTAAACTTGTATCCCAACACAGTTATAACACTATGTACTATATATTTTTTTCAGTATCGAGTATTATCTCCGAGTTCTGATATATAACTTCCGTATCAAGTTATGTATTAATTAATTATGTTGCGTTTGTAAAATCTGAGTCGTTATATGTATTTAGCTAAAAAGTACAATTTAATTGACAATGAAGTTTAACAAGATTAATAAATTTTACTGATTAATTGATAATATTATATACTATACTAAGCTAACGCTATCTATTTCGGGATATAACATTGTATTGTATAACAATGGCGGCAAGTTACGAATGGTAAATCTACAGACACTTACGTATTAATTAACTTCCAAAATCTCGCTGTCTGAATTCAGAATAAACCAACGATCTTGTCTAGGTCTGTACGCTAAATATAGTTAAAAAAACTTTCTCTTCGCTGGAGCTGCAAAACTTGTAAAACATGTGGATTGGATACCCTTGCTGATACCACATCATAATATATTTCTATACACATCATAATATATTTCTTTACTTAGTGAACAGTTTCTATCTATTTTGTTTATGACTATAAACATTAACATGGAAATTCCTCTTGAATTTCTCGAAAGCTTGCATAACATAAGATTCCAAATTTTACCTCCTTAATCTTTCTCTTCTATTTTCTCTCTAATGTCCCTGGTGGTCACACAGGATGAGTGTATTTCACTTTCAGAAATGATGTGGCATGTGTGAGATAGATCCTACACGTTATAGTATTGTTATTTGGAAATGATGAAAACATTACTCCAAAGTAATTTTTTCACTTTCAGTAAAGTTGAGCACGCTGAATTTTGATGGGATCCTTCCACTTGTTCAGATTACGAACCTAAGGGGGCATAAATTCAAATTAAGAAAAGACAGATGTAGATTAGATGTGCGGAAATTTGCCTTTAGCCAGTGGGTGGTTAATTGCTGGAACAAACTTCCATCTGTCGTTGTGGAAGTTGATAGGTTGAATAAATTTAAGGAGGAACTGGACAGGCATTTGGAGGGAATGGTGTGATTTTTTTTTTTTTTTTTTTGGCTGATGCTGCATAAGCTCATACACTTGCTTTCTTGCATCAAATGCCACTGCTACTACTACCACCACTACTACTACTACTACTACTACTACTACATTTGTATGGCTAGAGTTTTGTAACAGTGCAGCTAAGCAAGCTTATACAATATCAGCCAAAAACAACTTCCCACATCAACCAGTCCTTCCTTCCAATGGTTTTCTAGTTCTTTATTGAATTCACACTACCCACAATTTCCACAACATTAGATGGATGTTTGTTCTACCAATCGACTATCCACTGGCTGAAGGCAAACTCCTGCATGTCTGTCCTGCAACCATCTTTCCTCAATTTGAATTTCTGCCCCCTCATGTATAGTCTAGAAAGAGGAAGAATGCCATCAGAGCTTGTTCATTCCACTAAAATTTTTTACTCCTTTAAAATAAAGTTATATGTAACCTTCTTTTACAGCTTGAATTCCTGGATTTCTTATAACATCATAATATATTTTTTTACTTAGTGAACAGTTGCTATCTATTTTGTTTATGACTATAAACATTAATATGGAAGTTCCTCTTTAATTTCTCGAAAACGTGCATAACATAGAATTCCAAATTTTGCCTCCTTAATCTCTTTCTCTTCTATTTTCTCTCTAATGTCCCTGGTGGTCACACATGAAGAGTGTATTTCACTTTCAGAAATGATGTGGCATGTGTGAGATGGATCCTACACATCATAGTATTGTTATTTGGAGTAATGATGAAAACATTTGTATGGCAAGAGTTTTGTAACAATTTAAAAGTATTAGCTGGTTTGTTAGGCAATAAAAATAACAGGTATGTTAGTATAAATCTTTATCTTAACAACTAAAACAATACAGATAAATTATGAATACAAAACATTGACGTTTTCAGTTCAGTTCAGTTCATTTTTTAGTAATAGTAAAAAGTGTTGGTAGGAAAGTTCATTATAATGTATGAAAAGCTTTAAAAAAATTAAACATAATAAAATTGAAGTTTTGGTGAGCAATATATATAGCCTATAGGGATAGCATATTAATGTCTGGAGACTGCATCTATATAAAGGTGTAGAAATTCTAGAAAAGGAGAAGATGCAAAAAAGGACAAATTGATCAGTGAGGAACACTAAATGTTATCCTATGAGGAGTGGTTAGAGATTTGGCCTTTCAGCGATTAGTAACTAAACACCTTACGGAAATTTTGATTGAGGTGTATAAGGCCCTGAGGGTGATTAGTAAAATAAATGAGGGGAGAATATTCTTTCAGAATTTTTTACAGCCTTTCCAGATATCTGAGAAGGTTACTTACAACAACTGCTGCATCTACATAGCAAGAGCATTCTGTGCTCTTGAGAAAACCTTGGACCACATAAAACTCAAATTTATCAAGTGTATGGTCCATACAGGTTCATTAGTACATTACAGTTTCTCAAGTGCATTACTGGCCTTATTAGCAGTGAGATATAATTATCATCCAGTCATGTCTTGGGTTCAGTGGATGCTGCCACCAAATTGGCACAACTCCAGAACAGCAACAGCCTGCTAAGTTTGAAATGATGTATATTACAGGCAGTTAATACATACTGGTTTATAATCCCAGTGGAATAGACTCCCAATCCCAGTTGTGGCACAGATAGGTCACAAACAATCTCTATCGGATTAAGCCTGTAATAAAACTTGGACACTCTTGATCTGCACATGAACTCTAGTGAGGAAGTTGTCCTTGTTTGGCTCTGCATGGAAGGCAAGTCATTGTACGTATTACTTTTTTCTGAGGACTGATCATCCTCCTGAGTGTGAGGATTGAAACACCATTCTAACTATGCATCATATTTTGTACAGATGTCCTCATTTTATTAATGAACTTTGATAGTAGTTGGAAGGTGCAAGATCCAGGCTAAGAAGGCAGTGAGGAAGAATAATGCACCCCAGTTTTGCAGTGACCTCTATCATGCACAGACTAGTGTGGGGTCATGCATTTTCATGGAGAAGAAGAACCTTGTTAAGGTCTTTGTCTGGTCGGACCGGACAGATGCAGACTTTCAACTTTTTCACCGTTTCCACATATCGAGCACAGCACCACAGTTGACTGTGGTGCCCTGCTCTAAGAAGTCCACAAGCAAAACCCCATCTTTGTCCCAAAACACTGTCGCCATGACTTTACCAACAGAAGGCTGTTTTTTGAATTTCTTCTTGCGCTGAATTTTGATGGTGCCACTCCATCGACTGTCTCTTCATATCAGGGTCATAATAGTGGATGCAGGTGTCATCACTGGTGACTATGCATGAAAGAAAAACCTCTCCTTCACTCTCATAGCACTGCAGAAGTTCCATACAGATGACTTTCCGGGCTTCTTTGTACTCATGTGTCAACATTTTCAGGACCCGACAGGCACAAACCTTGTTATAGCTTAGTTCCTTTATGACAGTCACTACAGCAGGTTTCTCTATACCTACTGCATCACGCAATTTGCGTGTTGTGATTCAGCAGTCCTCTTTGATCAGCGCTTCGATCCAGCTCTTGTCTGTTGTCACTGATGTTACTGGCCAGCTGCTTCGGGGATGTCAACAATATCACTCCACTCGTAAAGTGTCTTATGCAATTTCTAACTGTACTCACATCCACAGTATTGTCACCATAAACATTTTTGAGACGCATATGGATTTCGATAGGCATCACTTCTTCCATGGTATGAAATTCAGTCACCACTCTTTGCTTCTGTAACATCCACCATTTTGAACTATCCGTGTGCTGCACTCATGAGACTGATCATAACGCCACTCAGTGTGATGAAATTAGATACCTCTAGTGACCACTTAGTGACACCAAAATGATCTATGGCACCGCATTTGAAAGCAAAAAAAATTAGGAGGCAATACTTTCATACCAGTCCTCGTAGAATAGTGTTGTGTTAGGGCCAACAAGTTACTGCTATGGATAAAATTATGGTTGAGTGGCAGAAGACAGAGGTTGATTATAGATGGTCACTACTCTTCTTGGACTAGAGGAGTCCCTCAGAGTTTAGTGCTGGCCCCTTACTGTTTACAATATTTATTAACAATATTTATGGAGGAATATGAAGCTTATTTTCAGATTTCGAAGTTTGCAGATAATACAAAGGCAGTGTGGTTAATTACAGGAATCAAAGAATGCTATTGCAAAAAGACCTAAAATATCAAACAATCAGAGAAGCTAAAATAATCAGAGACCTAGGAGTAATTCTATAGCCCAACATGAAATTCTCTGTGCAGTTTAGAGGTTTTGGACTAGGGTTCATGGGGTTCTGTCATTGATATACAGCAGGGGTTCTCACACTTTGTAATACCATGACCCCCTAAAGTGCTGAATGAATTTGTGCAACCCCACACCCTTTTCGATGAGTAAAACTAATGATTATATTGAGACAAATAAATATCTGAATAACTTTGATAGCTAATGATTCATTGTAAATAAACAAAAAATATCAATTTGAAATCATATTGTTCAGAGGAGAGTTTGAGGCTAGCAATTTCGTGACATTTAGCGTTTCTTGTTCTTTTCCCCTTAGTACCGTGCTTGGGTTGGAGGTTGAGAAGACAAAACAAGGTATTTGTTAACATTGGACTTGAACTTCTGTAGACTGTAATTTTCAGGAAATATGTATGAAGGAAGGTTGTTCCAGAAAACGGCAGTTGAATGAATAAACGAGGAAGATGAAAAGTTCCTTCTGTGAGTTTGAAGTTGGACAGTAAATGGATGTTCACTGGTGGCGACGTGTTCGGACTGTTTTGAAAGAGAGAGCGGGAATTATAGAAGCCAATTCAGAAGAACAGTGCCTATGGAAGTATCTGTAGAAGAGGCATGCAGCAGAAACAGTACGTCTATGAGACAGCGAGTGGAGAGACTCTGTTAGCGATGAATCATTAATTAACCTTACTGCCCTCTTCTGAATGGAATCAAGAAGCCTGAGAGCAGTTTTGGGGGCACCACCCCAGATGTGGGAACAATATTCCATAGCAGGGTGGATTTGTGATTTATACAGAGTGAGCAGCTGTTTGGAAGAAAAGTAACACCAAGAGCAAAAGAGAAAACCAAATTTTTTAGATGCAGAGGAAGCAATATTTGTATAATGTGCTTGTGCCAAGAGAGATTAAAAGTCAGGGTAATCCCAAAAAAAGATATATCATTTTGCCTAGAAATCGGAGTGTCACCAAAGATAAGCATAGGAGCAGAAGAATCCTTTTTGCGAGCTGAGTTTTAGAAGGGTTGAAATCAACTAAGTTGTCTTTGCCCCACTGGAGAATTACCTGAAGATCGGCATTTAAGGAATTGGTAGCAGATTTTCGAGAAGTTGAAGCTGATTGAGCAGGGCAAGGTTTCTCAAAATGGAAAGTAGAATGCAATGTGCTATCATCGGCAAAACTATGGATAGTATTTCCAGTCAATGGAAGAAGGTCATTAATATACAAGAGGAAAAGAGTGGGGGACATGGGCATTAGTGGAGAAGTTAGAAGACAGAAAGCCATCTACCATCACCCTCAGTGAGCGATCAGAGAGAAAACTGGATAACCAATTACTAAAAACAGTTGGCAAACCATAAGATGGAAGCTTGTTTAGAAGACCTTTATGCTTATGAAAACATGATCAAAAGCCTTTGAGATATCAAGAGCAACTACTTGTGTTTCACCGAACCTTTCCATTGAATTAGTCCATAAATGGGTAACATAAGTCAGAATATCACCAGTGGAATGACACTGATGGAATCCATACCGGCGATCGTTGATCAGCCAGAAGGTTTCTAGGTAGTTTAAGAGTTGGCGGTTAATTGATTTCTCCATTACTTTAGAAAGAGTAGAAGTAATTGCAATGGGACGATAATTCGATGGGAGGGATTTGTCACCCTTTTTATATATAATTATAATAATAATATCCCCAGTGTTATGGAAAAGTATAATAGCTGGGGTGATTCCTTGGCATGTACTGTTTTCTGAATTATTTAAAGGTGAAGTGCTTTATCGATATGCTTTGAAGGCAAAGCATATGGCGAAATCGATATGCAGTAAACCTATTTTAAGGCAATGCAATGATATGTTTTATCATCTGCCTTCACGATGAGTTGCCCACCCACTGATGATAGGCCAATAGCCTTGAAACATGTCTGGGTGGTGGTACTCACTGAGAATAAGTAACAATAGTCTTCTCTATTAGTGAAGTGTTACTTATTCGAGGTAGTGCAATATCATGGCAACTCGTCGTGAAGGCAGAGCACAATATGAGAAAGCAAATGATGCCTACTACAACTACTTTGTAGTTTCTTAAGAGTTGTCTATGGTGTATCTACACACCGATATTATATAGATATTAAACTCTTAATGTATTATGCCTTGTGCATTTAGTTATTTTAAATATTGTCATATACACCTTTTGGCATCTCTCATATTGTGTGATTATCTTCACAACTGAGTTGTCATGTCTGCAATACCAGGGTACCTGCCCACCCACTGATGATAGGCCAATAGCCTTGAAACATGTCTGGGTGGTGGTACTCACTGAGAATAAGTAACAATAGTCTTCTCTATTAGTGAAGCATTACTTATTCGAGGTAGTGCAATATCATGGCAACTCGTCATGAAGGCAGAGCACAGTATGAGAAAGAGCAAATGATGTCTACATAGTTTCTTAAGAGTTGTCTATGGTGTATCTACACGCCGATATTGTATTATACTAATATATAAAATGGGAGATAAAGTCAGCCATACCACCTTTTCATTATATTTTTTTATATTCTGAACATATAATTAATTTTGAATCTATTATAAATTTTTCTGCTCCTTTCAAATAATTTAAAACTAACTCCTTTTATATAATTTTCAGTAAACCTTATTATTGATAACCTTTTTCAGAGATCTGTCTAACTTCAAATGTAATTTCTAAAACTGTGCCATCATATGCAGACCACCATTTAAAACTGTGGATAGAAAATGATTATCCATATGTTTTGTGTGTAAGTATTAGAGTAATTTTGCTTTGTATGTTTATCATTGTTGTTGCTTAATTGGTAAGACGAGCATAATTTTGCCCAAAACAGATCATCTTAAATCTGTATACTCCAAAAATTTAGCATATTTAAAAAGAAACTTTTTGTGTGTATATTAACCTGTATACTGTGACATTAATTTTTATAGTGAGAGTAAGCAACTTGCTGAGTTCTTTAATAGAAAATTTTAAAACTTGTAGCAAGTTGTTTTTTTTTTTTTTTTGCTGTTCTATAGTGTTATAAGGGATATCTGATGAGTAAGATACACACTGGATACAGTAGACACTATCATTTTCTCCTGAGTTAGATATAGTCCATATGTTTTCATGAGCATGATGTCATACAAATGGTAGTAATTAGGGCTTACAATACTGAATACCAGGATCCCAGTCATTTTTTTCCAGTATTCAAATACCGGTATTGATATAAAAATACCTGTTTTTCAGTACTAATTTAAAAAAAAAAGTTTATAATTTTTTAATCACAAAGGTTATAAAATCACCTTTATGTGATTATGATGTCCTTATCTCTACTAGAAAATGTTCGATAAATCATCGATAGGACACCATGCAACATTGCAACCTGTCCACAATTCTCGGACAACTTCATGTCTGACTGTATCGTAACTCCCAAGTCTCGTTCCTCCACTACTGACTTTAGTTCAACTCCACCAAGTGTATAAGTTATTTTGGGGTTGCTGTTCCCCAGGTGTTATGACCTTACATTTTGCTGAATTAAAGCATATAGCTGACACTTTTCTGACAATCCCAGAAGTCTATCTAGGTCACTCTGAAGAAGCTCTGCTTGACGGTGATCATTAACTACTCTACTTATCTTTACATCTGCAAGTTTAGCATCACGCCCTATATCCCTTCATTTAAGATAATCAAAAACAACAGTAGTCCCAATACTGATCTTTGGAGCACCCCACTTCTTACATTAACCCAATCTGAGGAATAACCATTTATCACAACTCCCTGCCTGGTGCCATCGTGCTATCCATCTAAGGATTTTCCCTATGATCCCAGCCTGCTCCAACTTATAAAGTAACCACTCATGTGGGACTGAGTCAAATGCTTTGCTGATATCTAAATAAACAATGTCGAAATTATTCTTTAAATCCAGCTCACAAGTGACCTGTCAAAATGGCTAACCAGATTTGTTAAACAAATGTTAAGTTGTGAATTGTCATCCAGTTTTTGCACGCCCATACCTGGCTAAATTCAAAGCTACTGTTCATCAAGCGAAACCATGACTGCTGCAAAAATGTGTTCTTGCTCCGTGATAGTGCCATGCTAATCTAGTAATGTTTCAGATACTATGAGTGGGAGGTTTTTAAACCTTTTGTAATAAAAAAAAAATTGTGAAATTGAAAGCAGCTTGTTCTCAGTGGCAGCATTGGAAGGTAATTCTACAGACTACAACACTGTACAACTGGCTGCCACTTAGTGTTGATAATGCACATGTTATGGTAGAAAAACTGGAATAGCAAAAGATATTTAAATAATTTCAACTGATGCATACAGCCAGGGCCGGATTTCCCATTAGGGCCTATAAAAGAAGAGAAAAATTAAAAAAAAAAAAAAAACAGTTTACTCTTTTCAGTGTGACTAGCAAAAAACGAGCTGAGAAAACATGCGCAATTGACTCTAGGAGCTTCAATTCAATATGCATATGCTATTTAGTGACTGTTCTCGAAACTATAAGAATCAAAGTGAAAGTCACTCTGTCAATTGAGGCGGTTTATCATTTATTATAGTTGAAACTTGAGTCATGTTAATTGACGTGATTCGCAGTCAAACTTAAAATAGAAGAACCCCCTCCCCCTTTTTTAAGCACATTTTGGAATAAAAGTGCCTAGGGCCTATGAACACCAAAATCCAGCCCTGCATACAACTGAAGTAAAAGAGATTTTGAAGCATGTGTGTACATGTTAGCTGCTTGGGTTAAATGTGCAACTAGACTGGTAGAACAGTAGTAGCCTTTGA
The DNA here is from genome assembly GCF_048544385.1 of Mastigoproctus giganteus. Taxonomy (NCBI): domain Eukaryota; kingdom Metazoa; phylum Arthropoda; class Arachnida; order Uropygi; family Thelyphonidae; genus Mastigoproctus; species Mastigoproctus giganteus. The sequence continues at coordinate 27,550,420 of NC_143576.1, forward strand.
CAAGTGTGTTTAGAGAAGTTAAAAGTGACAAGAAAAGCAATATAAGCCTTTTCAGATTTATGACATTGAAAAGGACAACAGGCAGTCATTATTGCTTGGCACTGATGTTCAAATGCAGTTCAAGAGCTGCATTTGAACTGATGTTCAAATGCAGTTCAAGAGTTTGAAAGAAGGCAAATTGAAAAATTCAAGAAAAAGAATTTCTGAATTTCAAACTTCTGATAAAAGCAAATGTAAACAGACCAAGCAGGCTGATAGTTCTAGGCACATCATCCTCTTTTGTACAGAAAGTCTGTTCATTTCTCTTTTCTGGCTTTCAAGAAATTTGCATGTTTCTTTTAAGTGTTATGCCAATGTTTGAAAATCGAAACATAGCTCTTCAATTCAACTTGCCTACATCCATATACTGAGATCATTATTCCTAATGTTGAAGAAGAATACTATGTGCAAATTTATTTTACCAACAGTTCAAAAATCTTACATTTCTATTTTGGAAGTGGATTACCATAGCAGACTAAACCAGAGGGATGATTCTGGCTTAGTTATAGGCATTTCTACTGCCAAGGTTGTAGTAGTCTAAAACAAGAGAATATTCTGTTCTTTTGTTCAGTGAAGAAGTGTTTTATTGCTGCGTGTGACTACATGATGGACAGGTTCCCATTGAAAAGTGATGTTATAAATGCTAAGATAGCACATATTTCTTCAGTTGGCAGTGCCTCGTTGCAGCTTATGATGTGCCAAGAGAGATTAGAAATCAGAGTAATCCCTAATAGAGATGGGATCTTGTCTAGAAATTTGAGTGTCATCGAAGATAAGCATAGGAGCAGAAGAATCCTCTTTACGAGATAAAAGACTGGACTGAGTTTTAGGATTGAAATCAACTAAGTTATTTTTGCCCTGCTGGAATATTCTGGAGGTCAGCATTTAAGGAATTGGTGGTGGATATTTGAGAATTTGAAGCTGTTTGTTCAGGGCAAAGGTTTCTCAAACTGGAAGTTGGAATGCAATGTGCTATCATCAGCAAAACTATGGATAAGATTTCTGGTCAATGGAAGAAGGTTATTAATATACAAGAGGAAAAGAGTGGGAGAGAGAACTAAACCTTGGGGAATAACATCGTTGGTTGAGAAGTTAAAAGATAGAGCCATCTACAATCACCAGCAGTGGGCTGTCAGAGAGAAAATTTGAATACCAATTACAAAAAACATTTGGCAAACCATAAGATGGAAGCTTCAGAGCTGGAACAAGGCAATCCTATGCCTGGGGCAAAGGTGTTATAAGTATGCCCAAGGGTTGTAGTAGTAGTAGTAGTAGCAGTAGTAGTAGTAGTGGCACATGATGCAAGAAAGCAAGTGTAGGAGCTTATGCAGCATCAGCCAAAAAAAAAAAAAAAAAATCACACCATTCCCTCCAAATGCCTGTCCAGTTCCTCCTTAAATTTATTTAACCTATCAACATCCACAACGACAGATGGAAGTTTGTTCCAGCAATTAACCACCCGCTGGCTAAAGGCAAATTTCCGCACATCTATTCTACATCTGTCCTTTCTTAATTTGAACTTATGTCCCCGTAGGTTTGTAATCTGAACAAGTGGAAGGATCCCATCAGAATTCAGCGTGCTCAACCCATTCAAGGCCTTATAGACCTCAATCATATCACCGCGCAGGTGCCTAGTCTCTAGCCACTGCAATTTGCAGAACTTAAGCCTCTCTTGGTAAGAGAATCCCTTCATTCCCCTCAGCAATCGTATTGCTCTTCTCTGTACACGCTCAAGCAAATCTACATCCTTCCTAAAATGAGGCCTCCAGACCTGTACGCAGTACTCAAGGCGTGGCCTGACCATTGCCTTATACAGAGGGACAATCACCTCCTTTTCCCTGCTAGCAAAATTCCTATATATCATTGACAAAACCCCATGACCTGCCCTAGCAGCCTGTCTGCATTGCTCAGAAAACTTCATATCTGACTGCACAATTACTCCCAGGTCTTTTTCATTTTCTACCACCTTAAGTGTAGTACCACACAGTTGGTACGTTTCTCTGGGGTTACTTCTACCCATATGCAGTACTTTGCATTTGTCAAGGTTGAACTTCAGTTGCCACTTCTTAGCCCATCTGCCCAAATTATCTAGATCCTGTTGCAGTAGCACACTGTCATTACTGTCATTAACAACCCTGCCAACCTTTGTGTCATCTGCAAACTTCGACATTAAGCCTGATATACCTTCATCAATATCATTGATAAATACACAAAACAACAGTGGACCCAACACCGAACCCTGTGGGACTCCACTAATAACATTAGTCCACGAAGAGCAGCACCCATTGATTACCACCCTCTGTCTTCTCCCACTTAACCATCCTTTTATCCATTGTAGCAACTTACCCTTAATACCATTCTGCTCCAATTTGTACAGTAGACTTCCATGCGCAACAGTGTCAAAAGCTTTCCTGAAATCCAAGTATATGATATCAAAATTATTTTTTGCATCCAGTTCCTTTGTGACCACATCATAATAACCAATCAAATTTGTCAGACAAGACTTTCCCTTAACAAACCCATGCTGTGTTTGAATTATTGCTGCAGTCTTGTCTAGATGATCCTGCAATGCATCTTTAACCAGTGACTCCATTATTTTACCCGGAACAGAAGTTAAACTAACTGGTCTGTAATTACTCGTGTCACCCTTCGATCCACCTTTGTGAATTGGGGACACATTTGCACATCTCCAGTCCGTGGGAACCTCCCCTGAGTCCAAGGATGCTCTCATAATTATGGCTAAGGGTTTGCTTAGTTGCTTTGCTGCCTCCTTTAAAATAACTGGATAGATCCCATCCACCCCAGGTGCCTTTCTTATGTTTAACTTCAACAATTTCTCCTCCACTTTGCTCTCAGTTATTACAAAATCATTAAGCACACTGCTACAATTTGATAACCTTCTTCCATTTTCAAACTGTAATAATTCCTCACGTGTGAATGTAGATGCAAAATACTCATTCAGTTTGTTTGCTATCTGAGCAGGATCATCAACAGTCGAACCATCGATGTCAAGTGGACCAATCATATTCATCCCCTTCCTTTTAGAGTTTATATAAGTAAAGAAATCCTTGCTGTTTTTCTTAGCATCTTTTGCCAAAGATTTCTCGTAATCCGCCTTCGCCTGCCGAACCTCCTTTGTGACCTGATTACAGACTAGCTTATATCTGCCACAGGCTTCTGCGTCACCTGATAATTTATATGCATCCCATGCATTTTTCTTCTCTGTCACGAGTCTCATTAGTTCATTTGATAACCATTTAGGCCTAAACCTTGAACGATATTTCTTAATCGGTATATAAAGTCTAGTAGCTTCCACGATTAATTCCTTGAATGCTTCCCACTTAGAATTTACTGTTGGTAACATCGTCAGTTGATCCCACTGTACAGAATTTAAAAACTGTCTGAGACCACTGTACTCCCCTTTACAGAAGCAAAAACCCTTTCCTTTACCCCTGACGGTAGTTACCTCTTTGAGTAAATCCCACTTCAGCACACTGTGATCACTGCCACCTAGTGGTTCCTTTATCTGCAAATTCTTAATACACGAATGATCACTGCTGATAACCAGATCAAGAGTATTACTTTCTCTGGTTGCCTCTCGAACATGCTGCTGCAGAAAACAATCATCCAATAAATCCACAAAAGTCTGACTAGTGTGTGAGTGACCAACCCACAAGTTCCAGTCAATATCTGGGAAGTTAAAATCCCCCATTATAAGACATTCTGATTTACTGGCCCACTCTATTTCTCAAACAGCCTATTGTCTCAAACAGCCTTAGCACATTTATTAGTAAACCTAGATTAGATAAAGGTTGGGATTTTAAGGTGGAGTGTGGAATAAATGATTTCATCCTAACAAGAATAATTTCACTGACTCAATTTGAACAAATGTTTATATTAGATTTAAAACAGTAATCCAACAAGGAAAAGAAGGAAAGAAATTGCACAGATCAGTTTGAAAGCATATTCTACTGGTAAACAGACTGGCAAATATTACCTGTTCAAAGAGAGTCACACAAGTGTTGATGTCCACTTGAAGAGGTAGTGTTTATTGGTTCCCAGTTCTATTTTTATACATTTGCAAAATTTGGTATGCATTCTTTGGTGGGTTTGGGATATATGTCTCCTTGGACTGGCTCATGCATTTCCATTGCTGGAGGTGAGTGTTTTTTTTTTTTGTCTCCATTATTTTATTTCAGTTTTTTTTTTTTTTTTTTCATTATTCCATTATACAAATAAATATGAGGCCGCATAATACTGTATACATTAAAGGATATGGATATGCTGGAAAAGGGAACACAAAGGGATCTGCTCCCTTATTTTAGGAATTATGTGGATCTGTTGGAAAAGGTGCACTGAAAAGCAACAAGGTAATTTTCATTAAGAAATATTCCTGCAGAGAGGAGAGAGCAACTTCAATTTGGTAATTGCCAAATCTTGTAATGAGATATCTGTTTGGTGACCTAATGAAGTATTTAAGGTTTTGGAGGGTTTGGGTTGTAGGTCACACATATTTAGGGACACAACTAAATTAAAAAAGGCTCGTTATGGATTTCATTCAAGAAATTTTTTTTCATTTAAAGAGTAATTAATTACCCGTTAAAATAACTTGCCATATAATATTTTAGAACTAAAGTGCTTGCATAAATTTAAGATCAGGTCATAGTTTGTTTTTTGACTCACTCACTCACTCACTCACTCACCCGCCCGCCAAGTGGTCAGAAGTGCAATAGTACATGCTCTTTGTATAGACAGAGATTGAAGCCCCTAGCTGCTAAATACACTCATTCTGCCAACCCACACTGGACCATTGTGGCAGATTATGGTCCACTCTCTCGTGACTTGTTGAGGGACCTCCAACCTGATATATATAAGGCTAAACTAATTCCTTGCATTATTCTGCCTTTATCAACCATTTAACAATGAGTTTCTGGACCATATGTATCTTCGTGTGGGAATCGTTCACTATCTTCTACCTTGAGTGTGGTACCACACAGCTGGTATGTTATTCTGGGATTACTGTTACCCATATGCAGTGTGTTGCATTCATCAATATAGCTTCAATTGCCATTTGAGTTATACTGTCAGTGCAACTTCAGTTGCTCATTCAATCAGTTCACTCTACCCTGTGAGCATTGCAGATCAGGTAGATTGAACTTAATTGATTGACAAAGCTCTCATCATGTATCCCTTCCTATCATGTCTAGGCAGAATTACAACACTTAAATTTAATCATAATTCTGTGACTTTTTCTCAACATTTCCCTGTCTTAGCATTAGTAAAGGCATATAATGCAAGAAAGCAAGCTTATATAGCATCAGCCAAAAATAAAAAAAAAACCTTCCCATTTCACCCATCCATTCATTCCAAATGTTTGTCTAGTTCTGCCTTGAAGTTATTTAAGTTGTTGACCTCCACTACAACAAATGGAAGTTTGTTTCAACTATCAACCACCCACTGGCTAAAGGCAAATTTTTGCACATCTATTCTACAAACTTTCTTTCCTCAATTTGAATTTATGTCCCCTCAGATGAGTAATCTTAGCAAGAGGAAGAATCTCATCAGCATTGAGCTTGCGTAAACTATTCAAAGCTTTATACACTTCGATTAGATCACCTCGCAGGTGCCTAGTCTCCAGAAGCTGTGATTTGCAGAACTTTCTTGGTAACAGCAATCCTTTGTTCCACTCACCAGTCTCGTTGCCCTTCTCTGTACTCGTTCCAGCAGCTCTACACCTTTCCTAAAATGAGGCCTCCAGACCTGGCATACTTGTTCATCATTATTTTTGTTTTAGCCATATTCATCTTTAGTCCAAAATCCTTACTAACTCCGCATAACTGATTAAGATTTTCCTCTAATTCTTTGGGATCATGGCTTATGATCACAGTGTCATCTGCAAATCGTAAATGGTTTAGGTACTCTCCATTCACATTGACTCCTTTCTGGAACCAGTCTAATTTTCTGAAAACTTTCTCAAGGGCAACAGTAAACAACTTCAGAGATAGTCTCCCCTTGTCAAACTCCTTTCTCAATTTTAAATTTGCTGTTGTCTTTGTCTAGTCTAATATACGCACACTGGCATATCCGTATGTGCACACTGTCCCTTAAAATAGTATTGACTGTTGAAGCAGCAAGAGCTAATTCCGTGCAGTAGATGACAAACTTTATCCTGCTTCGTACTTCTTAATTAATCATCTTCATTTCTAAATCAATTTTGTTTCGTTTCCTAGCACTGCCAGCACTTGCACTTTCCATTGGTCCCTTTCCCTTCATCATTGTAATTAAGTAAATAGGAATAAAGAGAAGATTCTGAAAATTTATTTGTTTTTTATATGATTGAAGATCTCATTTAAGGGGAACTCATTTCGTCATAATACCGTAACGTAAAAATATAACAGAAAAGCTCAATAAACCAGAAAGTGCAAATTGTTTTTATTGATTTATTGTAGCGATCTTCAGAAATGTGTTTTAGAAAAATATCACAAAGGCATTCAAAATTGATTCTTATAACGGAACATATGGTAATGATGAAAGTGTAGTGCAATTTCCATTATAAAAATGACCTTTTAGAGAGATAAATAGCGTAGTTATATAGCAAAAATTTCAACTTATGAGGTCTGGGAACGAATTACCAAAAAAAAAACAGTGTTATTGGGTTCACATTACAATATTTTCACAATACCTTCATTTATTACTATGGGATGCAAAATACATTTCCATGATTTTTTTAAGTTTGTACCGGCCGGCAAAAACTTACATAAAGTCAAATTTCTGCAAGTCGAGTATTATGAAAGCCAGGAAGTGCCTGTATGTGCCTTATATATATATCGTCATCATCAGCCATTTTCAATTCACTGCAGGATGAAGGCCTCTCCAGCATCTTTCCAGTTCCTTCTGTTTTGTGAAATGGCCACCCATTTACTACCCACAAACTCATGAATTTCATCTGTCCATCTCTGTTGTTGTCTTCCAGGTTTTCTTCTAGCTCCTCTTGGATACCATTCTGTTATTTTCTTAGTCCATCTGTCATCATGTCTTCGAGCTTTGTGCCCTGCTCTAGACCATTTTAGTTCTTTAGTTTTGATAAGAATGTCCTTTACTTGAGTTTGCTGCCTAATCCATGTGTTTCTTTTCTTATCTAATAGTCTGATTCCCAATATAATTCTTTCCATTCTTTGCTGTGTAATTCTCAGCTTCTCTTCCATTCTTTTAGTGAGTGCTCAAGTTTCACTTCCATAAGTCATGGCAGAGAGAGTATACATTGGTTCATTATTTTATGTTTCAAACAAATTGGGATATTGCTCCTCAGTATGTGACTATATTTCCTGAATGCTATCCATCCAAAATTTATTCTTCTCTTGACTTCCAGCCATTTATCATTATTACAGCTAATGGCTTGTCCCAGATAAGTACATGACTCCACCTTCTCAATTACTGCTACTTCAATGATTATATCCCTTTCTGTGGCATACTTGTTTATCATTACTTTTGTTTTAGCCATATTCATCTGTAGTCCAAAATCCTTACTAACTCTGCATAACTTATTAAGATTTTCCTCTAATTCTTTGGGATTGTGACTTATGACCACAATATCATCCACAAATCGTAAATGGTTTAGGTACTCTCCATTCACATTGACTCCTTTCTGCGACCAGTCTAATCTTTTGAAAGCTTCCTCAAGGGCAGCAGTAAACAACTTCAGAGATATTGTCTCCTTGTCGAACTCCTTTCTCAATTTTAAATTTGCTACTGTCTTTGTCTAGTCTAATAAAGGAGGTAGCATTCTCATATATTTTCTTCAAAATCATAATATATGGGGTATCTATGCCTTGTCTTTCCAGTGCCTGAAACATTGCCTTATGCTGTATGGTGTCAAATGCCATACAGTATACAGCATGCTGTATGGTGTCAAATGCCTTTTTATAATCCACAAATGCCAGGCATAATGATATTTTATATTCATTTGCTTTCTCCATTAGCTGTGACATTACGTGAAGGCGATCCATAGTTGAGAATTGTGTCCTAAAGCCAGTAGCGGATTAAGATAGGTTGAGGCCCCAGGTGCAGAAGAAAATATTGGGCCCCTTAAAAAAAAGAGAGAGACAGGGAAAATAAAAATACATGTTAACCATTTTTTTAAATAAATAAAAAATATTATGTACTATTGATGTTTTATTTCCAATAAAATTTGAATATAATATATGTATAATATAATTAATAATAGCATAATAATAATCACAAAGTTTTGAACTAATAGTTGAACATATTAGTTCAACTAATTTGTTTGGATTTTGCATATAAAGTTGGGGTTTTGCGTGGGCTCTTGAGAAGTCAGGGCCCAGGGCGTACGCCCGGTGTGCCCGCCGTTAAATCTGCCTCTGCCTAAAGGCAGCTTGCTGTTTCGGTTGATTCTCATCAAGTATTCTTTCTAATCTCTCAGTAATGACCCTTGTGAACAACTTGTAGATGTGGGATAACAAGCTGATTGGTCAATAGTTTCCAATTTCTGATTTATCTCCTTTCTTATGCAGCAAAACTATGATTGCATTATTTCACACCTTTTCTAATGCATTTTGTGAAGAGTCTTGCCAGTTTTTGTGTCATGTCTCTTCCTCCCAATTTTAACAACTCTACCGTAACTTCATCTTTTCCCCGAGGCTTTCTGATTCTTCATTTTCTTCAACACATGTTCTACCTCATCAGGAAGCATATCAGTTATGTTGTATGTGTTACTAATTTGCGATCCATCTTCCCCACTGCTGGCATCATTCCCTCGCTCCTTGTATAACTCTTTATAGTAGTCTTCTGCTATTTATAAGTACACCATCGCTATTCTTCAGTTTCAGTATCATTTGTCTTTCTGTATTACTGCTCATGACTGCTGATTTAAATCCTTTGTTTTCCCTTAATGCTTGTTCTACTTTTCTTGTGTTAAATTTTCTTATGTCTTCTCCGAGTCTCTTTCTAATGACTTTGCATAACTCAGTATACTCAATTTTCTCCTTGTCAGTGTTTTTCTTGCTCTTCATTTGTCATCTTTGGTTCATCATGACAAGTGTTTCTTGACTAATTTTTTCTTCTTTGGATTTTTCTTTACCTATAGATTTCTTGGTCTTTATTACTTCAGAAAGTTGTAATATTCCTCGTCGATATCTTGGTCCTGAGCAGTCTGCAGAAGCTCAAACTTGTTCTTAAGTTCCAGTACATACTGCTTTTTCTCCTCTTCTGTTATCTCAGACCTTTGTATTATTTACTCGATTCAGTTTTTTCCTTTCTTTTCTTACATCGATATCAAGTGTGTATCTTACCATTCTGTGATCACTTCCAACATTTACCTTGTTCAGGACAATAACATCATTTGCGAAATATCTTCTTTAGTGAGGATGAAGTCAATTTCATTAATTGTTAATCCATTTGGGCTTCATATATGACATATTTGCCATATATAAATATATATGGCAAATATGCCATATATATTTATATATAGTATGTGTATACCCTCTGGAATTGATTAATAAGCCTTCATAGAGTATACCTTCTGCTAATTTTACGACTAAAACACTGGGCCTGACCATTGCCTTATACAAAGGGATAATCACCTCCTTATCCCTGCTAGTAAAATTCCTGTATATCATTGACAAGACTCCATGAGCTGCTTTGGCAGTCTGTATGCACTGCTCAGAAAACTTCATATCTGACTGCACAATTACCACAGGTAGGCCCCGAGTGCCAAGCGATATTAGTGACCACAGCGCCTTTCCAGAGTGATTATCTAGTACGCTTAATTGTAAATACGTTTCTCGTGAGTTTCGAAAGTCCGATAACTCCTGAATATTATAATTAAATAGATATATTCAAATACTATAACCTAGAAAGGAAAGCCACCTTTCTTTAATCCCTCTTTTTATTTTTAGTTATTACTAACCCTTTTCTTCGCTTGGGTCACTAGGCGGCACCGCTCTTGCCTCCACGTGGCGGGGCTGGTAACCTGGGAGAAAAAGGCAATCTCCCGGGGCCAAAAAGAGCATATCATGAGTAAATCAAACTCAGACTTATCTGGGCTGCCAGACGCAACCCAGATATCAAAAAAGAAAGACAGTTCCACAGCAGGAACGGCAAAGCGCCAAAAAACTGAGCCAGAGACATATCCAATTCCAACCTATCTAATCATCCATTCAACTGGTGAGAATGCAGTTGGCAAACTCTCTCCCTTTAGAATTCAAAAGGAATTGGAAAGTAAAGCAGGATCTCCGAAATCCGTAAAAAGACTCAGATCAGGAGATATTCTCATTGAGACATCTAATACCAAACATTCTGAGCGACTTCTGAAAACAAATTTCTTTGCAGGTCTCCCAGTAACTGTAACACCCCACAGATCACTAAACACCTCTAAAGGAGTGATCTCAAACTGGGACTTACTAGATGTAACTGAAGAAGAAATGCTAGAAGAACTGAAAGAACAAGGAGTTATTCATGTCAAGAGAATCTCCACGAGAAAAGATGGTAATCTGATCCCTACCCGCAATCTGATCTTGACCTTTAACACACCGAATCGTCCATCATCCATTAAGGCTGGATATCTGGTATGTAATGTCAGACCATATGTCCCAAACCCGCTACGGTGTTTCCGATGCCAGAAGTATGGACATTCCCAAACAGCTTGCCGGGGAACCCCTACTTGCGCAAAGTGTGGTTCAGTCGAACACGATTGCGAAAACTGTAATGCTCCTCAATCAGTATGCCCAAATTGCAAAAAAGATCATCCCGCTTATGCCGGAATATGCGAGCGCTGGAAAAGTGAGAAACTTATCCAGAAATATAAAACTGAGCATAATGTTTCTTACCAAGAAGCAAAAAGAATCATCTCACCACCAATTCATGCAGACAGACCTACGTATGCCCAAGCCACCAAAAAATTCCAATCAACCGGATCGCAAACTGTAATAACAGTACCTCCAAAACAGTCTTTCTCAAATTACGTAAAATCTTTGTACAGTGCAACTCAAACCCAAGCAGTCAATACACCAATTACCATACCACAAGAAAACATACACACTCCGGATGAAGGATTTAAAGAAAAACATATCCTAACTTCTAGTCACCAACAACAAATGGACACTAAAGAAAAATCAGCAGATGACCCTGTTCTTCAAATCTTTGTTGAAGAAGATATGGACACCGAAAGGCCTTCCTTCCCAAAAAAAGATAAAAACAAAAGTGAAAAACAGAAAACCTCAACAACCCGAAAACGCTCAGAAAGTCTAATAAGAGATAAACAATGAACAGAATAATACAATGGAACTGTTGTGGATTCCGCGCCAATATCGATGACCTATACGATCTTTCCTGTAAATACTCACCAATATGTATCTGCCTTCAAGAAACTTATTTAAAACCCCAAAACACACCAAAACTGTCTCATTATAACATTATTAGAAAAGACAGAACCAATCAGAATATCGCACATGGTGGTGTAGCTATTTTAACAAACCCACATATTCCTACCAAACAGGTCTCACTGAACTCTCCCCTCGAGGCAATAGCAGTCCGTATAGCTGCTGACATCCATATGACAATCTGCTCCTTATACATTCCACCAAGCTATACCTTCCAGCAAAATGATCTCAACAATCTTATAGCTCAACTCCCAACACCTTTCCTCATTCTGGGAGACTTAAATGGTCATCACACTCTTTGGGGTAACAACAACATCGACCAAAGAGGAAAACTAATTGAACAGTGTCTAGACAATAACAACCTCCTTCTAAATGACGGTTCACCTACATACGTTCACCTTCCTTCAGGAACAAGCACTGCAATAGATTTGTCTATCTGTTCTGCAACCTTATATCCTATTCTAAAGTGGACGGTAAACAACGATCCGCTACATAGCGATCATTTCCCCATAATAATTGAATTACTTAATAAGCCCCCTCATCATCCTACTAAAATTCCGCATTGGCTTACTGATAAAGCAGATTGGCAGTCCTATAAAAAATTAACCAAGCTTGATCCCGAAATAATCCAAAATTCCACAACTGACGAAGCAGTTGACTATGTCACCAAAATGATATTACATGCAGCAGAACAAACCGTACCGAAATCCTCATCAAAATTGCCGATTCATCCAAAAACCTGGTGGAGTGATGAATGCCTTGTGGCTAAAAAAATGCAAAGCAAAGCTTGGAATTCTTTTCGCCGGAGTCCAACTACAACCAATCTCATTCAATATAAGCGTGCTAGAGCAAGAGCGAGATATGTTAGACGCTGCAATAAAAAGGCTGCTTGGATCCGCTTCACTTCGACTATTAATCAAGCAATGCCTACACATAAAATTTGGAAAGCAATCAGAAAAATGAGTGGCAAATATAAACCGATACCCCTACCCATCATGGAATGGAGAGGGCAGAATGTAAATGATCCTGCTGGAATTGCCAATATACTAGGTGAAACCTTTGCAAAAACATCAGCAATAGAAAGTTATACACCGACCTTCAGAAGATTAAAAACAAGTTTAGAAAAACAAAAGTTAAACTTCTCTTCAAATCTCATTCAATATAAGCGTGCTAGAGCAAGAGCGAGATATGTTAGACGCTGCAATAAAAAGGCTGCTTGGATCCGCTTCACTTCGACTATTAATCAAGCAATGCCTACACATAAAATTTGGAAAGCAATCAGAAAAATGAGTGGCAAATATAAACCGATACCCCTACCCATCATGGAATGGAGAGGGCAGAATGTAAATGATCCTGCTGGAATTGCCAATATACTAGGTGAAACCTTTGCAAAAACATCAGCAATAGAAAGTTATACACCGACCTTCAGAAGATTAAAAACAAGTTTAGAAAAACAAAAGTTAAACTTCTCTTCAAAAGGAGATGAACAATACAATTTACCTTTTACCATTCACGAATTACATAGAGCTTTGTCAACATCTAGACGCAGTGCTGTAGGACCAGAGAACATTCACTATTCCATGATTCAGGAACTAAGTACCGAATCATTACAGTTACTTCTTCATCTATTCAACAGACTCCTCCTGGAAGATAAATTTCCTAATCAATGGCATCACGCTACGGTCCTTGCCTTCCCTAAACCAGGTAAAGACCCTACAAATCCCACTCATTATAGACCAATCGCCTTGACCAGTTGCATTTGCAAAATTCTCGAAAAGATGGTGAACCGCCGACTGATCTGGTACCTTGAAAATCTCAATCTGCTACATTCTGCACAATACAGTGTCCGACAAAACAGATCTACACTAGATATACTAGTCAGACTAGAGAATTCCATCCGTAATGCATTCCTCAGATCGGAACACCATGTGTAGTCTGCTTTGATATCAGTAAGGCCTATGATTCCACGTGGAAGTATGGAATACTCCGTGAATTACATCGTCATGGACTTCGGGGTCACCTCCCGATTTTCATACAGAATTTCCTATGCAAGCGTACATTCCAGGTTCGATTCAAAACCTCACTGTCCCAAGTATTTTCCCAAGAAGAAGGAGTTCCTCAAGGCTCTGTACTCAGTGCTTCACTTTTTATAATTGCAATAAACTCCATTGCCGGACAAATTCCAGACACTGTTGATAAAGCACTGTTTGTAGACGATCTTAGTATTTGGTGTCATGCTAAAAATATGAATACTATTGAGAGACAGTTGCAAGTGGCAATAAATAAGATCTGTTCATGGGCTCAGACTAATGGATTTCAACTTTGTCCAGAAAAAACATTTTGCATCCATTTTTGCCGCCAACGCAAACTCCATCCCAATCCGGAGCTACAACTGAATCGCCAACAAATAACAGTTCATCCCAGCATACGGTTCTTAGGAATCACTTTAGACCATAAACTCACTTTCGTTGAGCACATCAAAAGACTAAGAACATCATGTCAACAAAAACTAAATATCATCCGGGTTCTCTCTGCAACCAATTGGGGAGCTGATCGCCTTACTTTATTACGGTTATATAGAGCATTAATAAGATCGAAACTTGACTACGGAGCACCAGTCTATAGTTCAGCAAGATCTAGTGCCCTTCGCTGGCTTGACCCTATCCATCATAGTGGAATACGCGTTGCTTTAGGGGCATATCGCACGTCTCCAACACATAGCTTATATGCTGAAGCACACGAACCACCTCTCTCAATCAGGCGACAACAACTGATACTACGTTATGCCTATAAAATTAGATCTATGCCAGAACACCCGAACTGGCCTATACTTTTCACATCACAGCACAGTAGGTTATACCAAAACCGCCCTAATGCTAATCGTCCTTTGGGTATGAGAATAAAACACCTCTTAGAAGAATTAAATCTAACCTTAAACAATGTGGCACATAGCCTCCCATCCTCTCTTGCTCCTTGGAATATCATTCCACCCTCATGTGACTTACATCTGCATGAATGGAATAAATCTACATTGCATAGAGAAAACTTCTTGCAACTATACCATGCAGTAGTGGACCAGTTTCCCAGCTTTTCCATAGTACATACTGATGGATCAAAGAATGATGTCCACGTTGGAATCGCCGCAGTTTTTCCAAACATCACATTAGCTTATCAGTTATCACCTGAGTTCGGTATATTTTCCGCCGAACTAATAGCAATTCAGGTTGCACTGAATCATATCGAGTCCTCTGATATTAACAACAGTATAATTTTCACAGATTCTTTAAGTGCACTTCAAGCACTAAAAAACACCATGAACATCACCCACCCAGTCGTGAAAAGAATAGTCAGCTCTTTACATAGCTTATCAGAACTTGGAAAAAAACATACATTTCTGCTGGGTCCCAGGACATATGGGAATTCCTGGAAACGAACTAGCGGACAATGCTGCCAAATCAGCTCACCTACCGCCCGAGAAAAAGTGGAAAGTGCCTCATTAAGACTATCGACCAATAATCCAGGAAAAATGCATGTGCCAATGGCAGTTATCATGGGAAAATCAATCTAATAATAAACTTCGAAGTATCAAGCCAAACCTTGAGCGATGGCCTTCCAGCTTTAATTCAATCCGACATCAAGAGGTAATATTGGTTCGACTGCGAATAGGGCACACAAATATCACTCATGGTTATCTTTTAAGAGGAGAAATACCCCCTCAATGTCATCACTGTAATACACTGCTCTCAGTGAAACACATTCTGATTGAATGCACAAAATATACAAGAGAACGCCAGATTCTTTGCACTTCAGCCACAACAAAAGATCCTACAATTACCTCACTTTTAAACAATGAAACAAATGTCTCAAGCATATATAACTTTCTGAAGATGATTAAAGTATATCACCTCCTTTAGTTAAGGGAAAAAAAAAAATTATTTTCTGGTTTCTTTTTCCATTTTCTGTAATTGAGAAGAAATAGCATGCATAATTATCATATGTATGGCGCACTATGGTCATAGTTGCCGATGCGCCCAATAAATCACGAAACAAACAAACAAACCACAGGTCTTTTGATTCTCCACTAACCTGAGTGTAGTACTGCACAGTTTTTATATTACTATGGGGTTACTGCTACCCATATGCAGTACTTCATATCTGCCTGCACAATTACCCCCAGGTCCTTTTCATTCTCTACCACTGTCAGTGTGGTACCACAGAGTTGATACATTATTCTGGGATTACTGCTTCCCATATGTAGTACTTTTCATTTGTCAATGTTAAACTTCATTTGCCAACTCTCAGCCCATCTGCTCAACTTTTATAGATCCTGTTGCAGCAGTGTACTATCATTAGTGTCATTAACAACCCTGTCAACCTTTGTATCATCTGAGAACTTGTACATTATCGGTATCATACCTTCATCGGTATCATTCACAAATACAGAAAACGTCAGTGGTCTCAACACCGAACCTGAGAGACTCCACAACGAGCAGTGTCCATTGATTTCGTCTACCACTCAACCATCCCTTTATCCATAGCAGCAACTGGCCCTTGATGCTATACTGCATTTGTACAGCAGTCTTCCATGTGCAATAGTATTTTTTGCTTATTATTTTATTATTTATTATGCCAAGTATTTTATTATTTTTTGCATCTATTTCCTTTGTGACCACATCGTAGTGTCCAATCAAATTGGCAGACAAGACTGTCAAATTTGATTGGACTTTCCCCTTAACAAACTCATGCTGTACCTGAACTATAACTGCAATCTTGTCTTGATGATCCTGCAATGCTTCTTTAACCAGTTACTCCATAGTTTTATTCCCTTTGTCTGTACATGACTCGTTACAGATAACTACACAAAACGATGACAAATAGCACATTGAATACAGCTTTGATTTTCTAGCAACCCATTGCCATTTCTCTCCTGAGCTTTTCCACTATTTTAAGCTTTTTTGCTTTTGGTACTCTTTGTTCACGGCATGATTTTTGTCTAAATTTAATTTAAAAATACTATACAAACTATAATAATGCTATGCTATTCCCAGATTATGGGAATGTGCAATTTACATTTTATGCTGTTGTTTCTAAATGATGGTATTGGCTTTCTAAGTGTTTAGCTAAATATAAAAATACTCATACCTATGTGATTAGGACCTTTGCACTAATTGTTTATTAACAATTTCAAATGTGGCAGTTAACTACTTTGATGTACTACACTATGAGTTACTAATCAAAAAAAATATACGATTGTCACACTGAAATTTAGGATAACAAGGGCTCTATAAATATTAAATTGTAAGTTATTAAATTCTTAGCTAAATTCAAAAATAAGCTGATGTATCTGATTAGGCACAAATAAAACAATTAAACACAATTTAGGATGTTAAGTTTAAAAAAAATCAGTATTTTCCAAAAACTTTTCCATTTTCAAAAGCTCAATTTCAGCTGCTGCACACTACAGCCTTGTGTTTTCTGACATAAAAGGGAGTCCACAGCAGTCTAAAAGCAAAAACTGTTCACACTTTAAAACTGGGCACATAATTACATGCTCATTTTGACTACTTTTCTTTATCACATGCTGTAAGATAAAGCTGCTTACTGGTATTGTTGAAAGTCATTATGATAGTGCATACCTACATACTGACCTATTTGAAGTATTATCTGCATGTAACATAAATATAATATTTTACTGAAGTTATATTTTAAATGTGTAGAATAATCATTTGTTTGTGCAGCCATAGTGTTAAATAATATTACAGCCTTTGTTCAGCATGAGAGGTAAGTAAAAATAGTCTCTGTTCGTTATTAGAGGGAGCAGGAATTCCATGTGAGTCAATAAAACACATGTGGAACCTTAAAGAATACTTAAAAAAATTTTGTTTATTAAAATTTTTACACATTTGAGTTTTTTTAGTCATAGTAGCATACTTTAAATTTCCACAGTTATGGTTCTTTACATTAAAATAAATCTCAACTATCACGATGAATACTAACATTATAATTCTTTATTTCAGACAGATGACAAGGGAATTTTTAATACAAGCCTATCTCAAGAATACAATTTTGCAAGAATAAATTTTGGATTCAGTATTCGAGATTTATGGGAACTTTCATATAAGGGTATTGATTACTGTTTTATAGATGATATCACAAAATCTAATTTAAGAGCATTCTGGATAAAGGAGAGAGCTAACATATTGAAAAATTATTGTATGCCTGAATAATATGAATACTTATATGTACCTTCAAATAATAAATTACAGCAGAAATAATGATAAAATCTTTAAAAAGATAAAATTATGGACAGAAATATCAAGACACTGTTCAAAACAGACACACCATGCATGCACAAATTGCTTGCAGAAATGTCTTCAAAAAGGTAAGGCTAAAATGTTATTTTTCCTGTTGACGGGCCTATTTTGTTCTTGAATATACTGACATTATCATTATCATCATTTTATATAATTATAATCATAATTTCACATAGAATACTCTACAGGAATTGCATGGGGATTTGTAATGATTCTTTCCAAGTATAATGAATAGTTTTCCAAATTTAACCAAAAGTACTCCTTTTGGTTAAATTATTGGATTTGGCTAAATGGATTATCCTGGTTTTTTAACCCTTTCAGCAAAATGTGACCAGATCAGTGAATTTCCCACTGCCAGTATGCTTTGTGAAGTGGTATTTCATGGAATTTTTATGTTTTGTAAAAAATATAACTTTGTCCAAATGCTTTGAAATATTTTTTTCCTTATTTTGAAATTGGAGTAAAAACATTGGTTATTAACATTGGAGTAAAATTGTTAAAAATCAAATAAGGTTTTTTTTTTTTTTAATTGAGAAAAACAAGTTGACCTAAACTAGAATATCAATGGGCAAGATTTAAAGTACTGCCTTGCACATGGATTTCTTAAAAAGATATACTAAAATAAATATAAGTTTATACTAAAGTAAACTTATTTTTAAATTTAAGTTTAAACAAAAATTTCTAAGCTTATTTTGAAGATAATAGGCTAAACTTATAATTATAATGCTAAATCCTAACGTTTACCAGTCCACATTGTCAAATATGTTTCAGTAAAGTAAAATTTTTATATTTATTACGAAATTAAAGATACAGTAAAACGTCGATTATCCATAATAATTTGGAGACGCTAGAACCCAGATAATTGAAAAACACAGTATATCAAAATTACGTTTTTATTTGTTTAAATAACTTCCAAAATGCATAAAAACATAAGATATTATATGTATATAACAACAATATTTTATTCATTTTGATAGAAAGTCTGTGATTTTTGATTCTTTTTTTTTTTTTTGTAGCATTATTTTTTCTTTTATTTTTCTTATGTGTCCACAAATTTATAAACTTTCAATATAATCTATATCATCTTGACTTTCCACAAATTTAAGTAATGTCTCTGCAGATGTTAGGGCTTCATTACAACTTACTTTGCAAGTTGGCTGTAGTTCCCCATCCTCGTCAGGTCTTACCGTAGGGAAGACCTGACGAGGATGGGGAACTACATCATTCTTGCACACTTTGGATTAAGTGTGGAACTACATCATTCTTGCACACTTTGGATTACATAATTCTTGCACACTTTGGATTAAGTCATTGTCAGTCATTTTTTCGTAGCCAGGTTCATTTTTGTCTATATTTAACCATTGATTAACACTTGCCTCGTCTAAGTGTTTGCCTCTTTCAATATTTTGAACTGAGTTTAAAATATTAGGAATGATTACTACAGTGTTATTATTTTTATATTTATTACGAAATTATTTTGAGTCTCCCACGTC
Source organism: Mastigoproctus giganteus (assembly GCF_048544385.1). Taxonomy (NCBI): domain Eukaryota; kingdom Metazoa; phylum Arthropoda; class Arachnida; order Uropygi; family Thelyphonidae; genus Mastigoproctus; species Mastigoproctus giganteus. Next base: position 27,569,662 of record NC_143576.1, read on the forward strand.
CAAGTAATTTTCAGCGATGACAAAGTCATCGGATAATATATTTTTGAACAATTTTATAATTGTTTCACTTTTAACTTCCACTCATGCAGTAGAAATGTTATAGATAGCATCTTTAATTGTTAGTGACTTCCAAAATAAAAGAGAATTCTTTTCTTCTATGATTAAAGTCCATCATTCTATACAATCATTTCATGCTCTCAATCACCCCCTTGTCCATAGATTGTATCAGTGGTGTTATGTTGGATGGAAGATAAATGGCCAGTATATCGTCATTTCCCGCAGATAGTTTTTCCAGTGGAGGATGGGATGGAACATTATCTAATAGCAAAATTGCTTTGTGGGGGAGACCTTTACAAGGCATAATTTTTTTAACGTGAGGAACGAATTTATCTGTTCACCACTTTTCAAATATATCCCCAGTCATCCATGCAGATTGGTGATTATAATAATCTGTTGGAATATTAGTTGTGTCCTTTAAACTTCTAGATTTCGATTTTTCCACTACAGTTAATTTTAATTTGTCATTCCCTGAAGCGTCTGCATAGCATAAAATTGTTACCCTGTCTTTAGTAATTTTATATCCTGGTGAACATCTTTCTTGTACAGATGCCAACACGTGATTGGGCATTGCTTGCCAGTAAAGTCCCATCTTGTCTGCATTGTAAATTTGTGATTAAACAAGCCCCTTTTCTTTAATAATCATAGCTAATTAATCACAGAATAAAGCTGTTCCCATGTTATCTGCACTGAGCTTTTCAATCTATATCTCTAACTCTCCTATACCATGCCTGCCTTTAAATCGTTTCAACCAACCAGATGAAAATGTAAGTGTTCCAGGCATTTCTAATTTGTCAAAAAAATCTTTTGCCTTGCTTAAAATCATTGGTCCAGATATTGGATTTCCTTCAGCTCTTTGTTGTAAAAACCACTTTATCATTACACTTTCAAGTTGTTCATTTGTAGCACTTTTGAGCAATTTTCTTTGTGAAGCGCAAACAAATGTGACACGTTTAGAAACAAATTTGCTGGTCCCATACCATCAAATGCGAAGTCAAGACACTTGACTTCGAATTTGACGGTGTAAAAACATTGACGTGATTTACCAGGTAGCAAAACAAGAGATGCAGCAGTGATTTCTTGTATGTACAGAATTTACAAACCCACTCATACAGATAAATAATATTCTTTAAATTTTTGTTAAAAATAAAACTACATACATATAGAGGACACGATTATCCGACCCCAGTTATCCGAGCCCCAGATAACTGATGTTTTACTGTATATAATAATATAAAGGTCAAATATAAGATTCCGGTTTAATATTCAATAGTCAATTTACTTAATCATTAAATTCCATTCCTGGTGACATTTCTTTTTTATTTACTTCTCTGTTATCACTTCATTTGATTTTTCTGTCAAAAGAATCAAGAAATAGTTGTGAGGGCAGAAGAAACTGTCGACATCTGGATATGATCACATAAACTGCAGCCGTTACATTCCACAGAAGGATGGAAGCCTCTTCAACGGTTCATGTTGGACCATTATCTGCCACGCTCATCCAGTGCAGGTTAGCAGATTGACTGTATTTAGCATTCAATGGCTTGAACCCCAGTCTACTCAAAGAGCATGTGCTACTGTACTCCTGCTTCTGACCACTCAGCTACAGAGGCCTATGATCCCATACCCATAAAAATATATATGAAACTCCTTTATCAATTATAATACTGAATCACTGTTATTATTATGCATATAATAACATGATTTACAATGTCTATTCATGTGCAGAAACTTGTCAATTACTTAATTTTATATTTAAAAATTAACTCATTAAATTCTTGTTAATATCAGAACCTTAATTCCCATTTAAGCCTTCTCGAATGATATATGAATCATCTTTGCAGAACTCAAGACCAGTATTGTAAACAAATGTATATTCAAGAATGGTTTTGATAATGTATAATAGACTCATAAAGAAAGAAAGAACTTATTACTTTTTTGATGATGCAATAATATCTTTTACATCTGTTTGTTTATCACTTCAATTATATCACTTTTTTTGGATCTGATTAGCAGAGAATTTCTTCAGTTTTGGATTAAAGTCAGAAAATTAGGCTAATAGTCTTTTCCAAATTTGCAGTCTCGTCCAAATTTCAAAGCTGGCTTTGTGCTGCCACCTATTAAAGCTGCCTTCTATTACTTGGAAACATAGATAAGAGATGGTAGCAAGTGCTGTATGATTTCAAAACAGTTCATTCATAGATTAACACATTATTTGAAATGAACATGAAAGATGTAAACATATGTATGTATTGCTAAAATGTTAAAAGCCTGTTTTTTTTTTAATTGTTAAGATGACTCGTACAAAACATTGTTGGTTTATCAACAATGGAAAAAACCAACCACATCAGGTTTATAAATATTTTTATTGTCACACAGATTATACACTCCTCTGCAGACTATAAAGATTCGCTATACAAAATATGAACTATGTACATATACCAAAAATTCCATTAAATGACAAATATATTGTATTGTTTTATATTTTTTTTCCCAGAATAAAAGAAAACATTCTGCTTACAACTGATACCATCAGTTTTGAAACTATGTACCTCTTACCATTATAATTTTTAATTCTCTTAAACTGGTTTTTTTTAAATATTTTTTACTTACACCATTTGCTAGTTGCATTATTATGTTAAAATATTAAAATTGTAGGTAATTTGTTCTTGAAAATTCTTTTTAAATAATATATATTCGTTCTTGTTAGTTTTATTTGTATTTAAAATTGACTAGCTTCAAAAAATATGAAGTTTATATTTCTCCCATTACAAACTTATTTAACAGAGGTTTTAAAAACTTAAATCTTTCCTTCATAGTTATTTAAACCAAGGTTCTAACACCAATTCTGAACCAATGCTCAGAACCAATGCTCTGAGCATTGGTTTCAGCATTTCCAATCCCATGGGGGGACCAAATTGGGGATGCATATTCCAATACAAAGACCACTACCATTCAGTATAGAAATAACAGCCATATCTGGAATGCCTAAGTTTACAAATGATGCAAAGGTTGGCAGGGTGGTTAATGACAGTAATCAGGGTATGCTACTGCAACAAGGTCTAGAAAAATTAGGCAGATGGACTGAGAACTGACAATTGAAGTTTAACATTGATAGATGTAAGGTACTGCATATGGTAATAGTAATCGCACAATAACATACTAACTGTATGGCACAACACTGAGGATAGTAGATAACAAAATGACCTGAGGGTAATTGTGCAGTCAGACACGAAGTTCTCTGAGCAGTGCAGACAGGCTCTTAGGATTTTGTCAATGATATACAGGAATTTTTCCAGCAGGGATAAGGTGATTATCCTGTTGTATAAGGTGATGGTTAGATCACATCTTCATTACTGCATAGTGGTTTAGAAGCCTCATTTTAGGAAGGATGTGTTATCTATTGGAATGGTTGCAGAGAAGAGTAATAAGATTAGTGAAGGGTACCAAGGATACTCTTACCAAGAAAAATGCCAGTTATGCAAATTGCAGTGTCTGTAGATCTGATTTAATTTATTTATAACCTTAAACACCTCTATTGGATCTCCTCTGATTGAGTTTAAGCTATGAATAAATTGAGTAAACAAGATGGCAACAGCATCATTACTCGTGCCCAAACAGCATACAAGGGAACACAATTTTAAATCGAGGAAGGATGGCTGCAAAATAATGTGCAGAAATTTGCTTTCAGCCTGCAGGTAGTAAGTGTTGGAACAATCTTTCATCTAAATATATATTAAGGAAGAATTAGACAAATTCTTAGAGGGGATGGACTGATGATGTGGGAAGTGTTTTTTTTTTTTTTTTGCTAATGCTATATAAGCTTGCTTCCTCGTATCGTTTGCTAATACTAATGCTATCTGCATTTATTTTACTTAGCATTTCAGCATTTCCCAATCCATGGGGGGACCAAATTGGGGATGCATATTCCAATACAAAGACCACTACCATTCAGTATAAAAATAACAGCCATATCAGGAATGCCTAAGTTTACAAATGATGCAAAGGTTGGCAGGGTGGGTTCAGTTTTGTTTTAAATAATAGACTGATTTCTTTTCACTTTTATTTTCAGATATCATCTTGTCTTAAGTGCACTGAATTTATTTGATTTCTTACATATTGATGAGTATTTGTTTTACAGTACATATCTAGAAGGTCTCAAAACAGCAGCTTTATATCAATCCTAATGTTAAATTAACAAGTTTGTGAAATATTAGGAATTTTCCATTACTTAAGGTATGATCATATCTTTTTTTGATGTTGGTGAGAGCTTTTCCTTCATCACCATTTTTAGTGAACAGAGTGCACTAGTGGCATCCCAACACATCTTTATCTGAGTCTCTTGTATATATCACACAATATGATCCTTGACATGGGCACCTGTACCTGGTGAGGGGAACTTTCAGCGATGCTGCTAGTCTTCTAGATCAGCATCACTGGGTTCTGACATCCATACTTTGTTCCAGGGTTACACCATTAGAATTCTGGTAGTTGGAGGACACAGCCCTAATACTTCATTTGGTCCCTGCTTCAACTTAGATAGGAAGTTCTGGACTGGCCAGATTGGGATCAATCAGTGAGTGGTTTTTACTACTGTAACTGTATTCCAATAGGTCTCCTTCCCCTTGGTCCTGGGACAGAGTCAAGACTTGTTGGAAATAAGATTATGATATCCTAAGTAAATCTGGCATCCCATTCACATATGTGGTACCTGCTAGTTCAAGTGGGAACCTTCTTGTAGGGATTCAGTGGTGGGTGAGGTATTTAGGCATAAGAAGCCTCCTTTTTACCCATGTGAGTAATTTAAATCTAATACCGTTTCAAAAATGTTCATTCTTTTTAAACAAAAAAAAACCAGGTGTATTATATTAAATACACCTGCCTGCAAAAAAAAAAAAAAAAAAAAAAAAAAAAAAAGTTATCTACCAAAATATTGATGAAAAATAGCCTCCAAAAAGAGGGGAAACCCTGGGGCAAGTCCCTTCAAAAGCTTTATGAGAGTTTACCGTATAAATATTTCCACATCATAATTCATAAAAACAAGAAAATTTATTTAGTCTATGATATATGTTAATATAGATGGTATTAGGGAACAAATATGACAAAAATAAAATTTTATGAAAAAGTTTATATTCAAAACAAATCATATACAAAGTTCAAATCAAGTGGAACAAGAATTGTTTTTTAAATAATAAATTTTTAATTAATGTTTAAATCATTAATTACCATAAATTTAATCAGATGTAGATGGTTTTTCCCCAATCTTTTTTTTTTTTTTTTTTTTGGAGAAATTTGAAACTTTGCTTCATAAAGATACTATTGTATTGACATTTCTTAATGTTCCTATATCTCAAGAATGAATTAAATAATTTTAACTGTCTACCCCATCAGATGGCATTATAAACATCACAAGATTCTTATTATATGCTATATTATAACCTATAACTAATTTTACCAATCCTCACAAAATATATTATGTGAGAGTTGGTAAAATTTTAAATACATAAATAAATACGTGTCTCGATAATAGATTGACTGCTGAAGATGATTCAGAGTGTTGAATTTGATCACAGCTGTTTGTTAGCAACTGCATATAAATGTCAACTAAGTATAACTGTACTAATGGTTCCCCTGGCACTGTGCCTGTTAAAGTTATAAAATATAAAATGTGAATAATTTGTATGTACTATGCAATAATAGCTGTTTCATAAATTATACAGTCAAAGCTCTTTCTTTATAGCGACCCCCTTTTTAACGTCCCACATGTTATAATGTTCTGGGTGGTTAGTCGCGGTTAATTTTTCATTAACTTAATGCTATTTTATGAATAATCAATATAATGACCGTTTTATCATTCCCTGGGGGGCAATTATATAGAGCTTCGACTATTACATTATCCTATTGTTGTGGTGCTATTTTAATTATTTTTAAAGTATTCCCAATACTCTACTCCTCTAGCCAGCAGGCTATTCAGGATAAAGCCTCATGTGAGTTCACTAAATTAGACCTGTGCTTTCAGTAACTGGAACTGCACCTGAACCTGACCTACATTGAGAGGGAGGAGAACATATTAAGAAATTTGTAATAAAATTTATACATGTCAGTAATAATGCAAGTTAGATTTAAATTAAAATAAATCAAGGAATAATATTAATATTTTATTGTATTATAATTTATAAAAATAATATAAATAAATAAATCTGCAGCCATTGCAATCCACTGCAGGATGGAGGCCTCCTCAACAAGTTATGTTGAGGGAATGGACCGTAATCTGCCACGCTGGTCCACTGTGGGTTGGCAGATCAACCATATTTAGCAGTCGGGCTTGAACCCCGGTCTACTCAGTGTGTGCTATTGCACTCCCACTCCTGATCACTTGGCTACGGAGGCCTTATAATTATATATATAATTATATAAAAAACTAAAATGAAAAAACAAAAAATTAAATTAAAATTCTTTTAATTTAATTTAATTAAAATTAAAAGCTAGAAGTATGGCAAACCAAGGGAGCAAAAATAGGTAAAAATAAGCATGAAAAATCAAACCAGTGGGGAGGGGGAGAAAGGTAAGCAAGACTAAAATTATTGTAGAAGCAATGCTCCAAAATAATTTAGAAGCCTGAAGAAAGGATAAATTTGAAAAATCAATTAAGTTTTTGAAGCCAATTAAATGAGAAATTTAATGGCACTGCTAACAAGCACCAGATCCAAATTGTGTGAAATATGAATGAAAGAAACGTAAGCTAACTACAATTAAAATAAAATAAACAAAAATAGACTGACCATTATGCCCCATTTTGTTAAAGGACCACAAGGCCAATAATTGTTAGGGAATCACTGCATTTCAAAAGTTAGACAAAGTGCCGCAAAGGCGAGCTGATCGAAAGATCAGTTCCCCATCCATTCAATAGATCCGCAAATGCAGAGGATTTGAATAATGGTGGTCCTTATGCAAGATACAAGCACTCGAGTAGATAATTTTCACTATTTTTTTTTTGCCATACTACTGGCTTAATTTTAATTTAATTTTTGTTTTTTCATTTTAGTTTTATGCAATAAGCAACGTGTAGAGGAATTTGCTATTTTGCTACCTCTGATGCTTGCATTACTAATTTTTTAATTAATTATTATATTCTTTCATTAAACTGTATTACATGGTAGTAGTGTAACGATATGCAAAAGCTACGCCTGTACTACCCTCTGTAACCTAATTTATGTCTATATAATCTTGTTCAATGCTCATTTTGTTGGTGGTGTGGTTTTCCTACTTGAGTGCTTGTATCTTTTCTGTTTTATATTTTTCACTGATAAGGACCACAGTTATTCAAATCCTCTGCATTGGCGGATCGATCTATTGATTGGATGGGTAACTGAGCTTTCGATCGGCTCACCTTTATGTCTAACGTTCAAAATGCAGTGATTCCCTGACCATTATTGGCCTTGTGGTCCTTTGGCGAGATGGGGCATAATGGTCAGTCTATTTTTGTTTATTTTATTTTATTTTTATTGTAGTTAGCTTACGTTTCTTTTGTTCATGATATTTCGCGCAATTCGGACCTGGTGCTTGTTAGCACCAGGAGGAGAACATTAAATTTCTCATTTAATTGGCTTCCAAAACTTAATTGATTTTTCAAATTTATCCTTTCTTTAGGCTTTTATATTATTTTGGGGCGTTGCTTCTACAATAATTTTAGTCTTGCTTACCATTTTTACCCTCCCCACTGGTTTGATTTTTCATGATTATTTTTACCTATTTTCACTCTCTTGGTTTGCCATACTATTGGCTTAATTTTAATTTCATTTTAGTTGTATACAATAAGCAACATGTAGAGGAATTTGCTATTTTGCTACCCTGATGCTTGCGTTACTAATTTTTAATTAATTTTTATTTTCTGTCATTAAGTTATATATATATATATAACTTAATTTTTTTTTTTTTGTTCCAAATTTTTTTTTGAACATTTTGATGTTCAAACCAAAATTAAGAACATTTTGTTCCAAAATGTTCTTAATTTTTTTTTTTTGTTCCAAATTTATATTTATATATATATATATATATATATAAATATAAATTTGGAACAAAAAAAAAAATTTTTTTTTTTTCAGAAACAGCTGAAGTTCTTTCTGCATAGCAACTTCTGGCTTCAGCTGTATTCTCCTTCCTTAGATTAGAAATCCAGAAAACTTTTGTTTGCTATACTGGCATTGTCAGAAGCAACAGCATGAATTATATCCCTCTTGTTCTCAAACAGAGGAGATGAATGTATTGACAAAGACCAGAAAAAAACTGTATACCTTAAAATGATACCTGCCATATTAGCATTAGCATTAGTAGAGGCATAGGATGCAAGAAAACAAGCTTATGCAGCATCAGCCAAAAAAAAAAAAAAAAAATGCTCCCATTTCACCCCTCCATTCATTCCAAATACCTGTCCAGCTCAGCCTTAAATTTATTTAGGCTAACAACTTCCACAGCAAAAGATGGAAGTCTGTTCCACCAACCAACTACCTGCTGGCTAAAGACGAATTTCCCCACATCCATCCTACAACCGGCTTTCCTCAATCTGAATTTATGCCCTCTCAGGTGATTATTCTGAGCAAGAGGAAGAATCCCATCGGCATTGAGCATGCTCAAACCGTTTAAGGCTTTATACGCCTCAATCAGATCACCTCGCAGGTGCCTAGTCTCCAGACACTGTAATCTACAAAACTTAAGCCTTTCTTCATAAGAGCAACCCTTCTTTCCATTCACTAATCTTGTTGCCCTTCTCTGTACTCATTCCAACAGCTCTACATCCTTCTTAAAATGAGGCCTTCCTGACCTGTATACAGTACTCAAAGTGTGGCCTGACCATTGCTTTATACAAGGGGATAATCACCTCCTTATCCCTATATATCATTGACAAGACACGATGAGCTACTCTTGCAGACCGTCTGCACTGCTCAGAAAACTTCATATCTGCCTGCACAATTACCCCCAGGTCCTTTTCATTCTCTACCACTGTCAGTGTAGTACCACAGGGTTGATACGTTACTCTGGGATTACTGATTCCCATATGTAGTACTTTACATTTGTCATTGTTAAACTTCATTTGCCAATGTTAAACTTCATTTGCCACCTCTCAGCCCATCAGCTCGTTTTCTAGATCCTGTTGCAGCAGTGTACTGTCATTAGTGTCCTTAACAACTCTGCTAACCTTCATATCATCTGCAAACTTGGACATTAAGCTTGATATACCATCATCAATATCATTTATAAATACAGAAAACAATAATGGACCCAACACTGAACCCTGAGGGACTCCACTAATAACATTAGTCTAATGTTATTAGTGGAGTCCCAATGTTATTAGTGGAATCAGTGGACACTACTATGAGTAGTGTCCATTGATTACCACTCTCTGTCTTCTCCCACTCAACCATCCCTTTATCCATAGCAGCAATTAGCATTAGTAAAGGCATTTGATGCAAGAAAGCAAGCTTATGCAGCATCAGCCAAAAAAAAAAAAAAAAAAACCCACTTCCACTTCACCCCTCTGTTCATTCAAAATACCTGTCCAGCTGAGCCTTAAACTTATTTAGGCTATCAACCTCCACCACAAGGGATGGAAGTCTGTTCCACCAACCAACCACCCGCTGGCTAAAGGCAAATTTCCGCACGTCTATCCTACATCTGTCTTTCCTCAATTTGAATTTATGCCCTCTCAGGTGATTTTTCTGAGCTAGAGGAAGAATCCCATCAGCATTGAGCATGCTTAAACCATTCAAGGCTTTATACACCTCTATCAGATCACCTCGCTGGTGCCTAGTCTCCAGACACTGTAGTTTACAAAACTTAAGCCTTTCTTCGTAAGAGCACCCCTCTGTTCCATTCACTAATCTTGTTGCCCTTCTCTGTACTCGTTCCAGCAGCTCTACATCCTTCTTAAAATGAGGCCTCCAGACCTGTATACAGTACTCTAGGTGTGGCCTGACCATTGCCTTATACAATGGAATAATCACCTCCTTATCCCTGCTGGAAAAATTCCTGTATATCATTGACAATACACCATGAGCTACTCTTGCAGCCCATCTGCACTGCTCAGAGAACTTCATATCTGCCTGCACAACCACCCCCAAGACCCTTTCATTCTCTACCACTGTCAGTACCACAGAGTTGATACGTTGCTCTGGGGTTGCTGTTTCTCATGTGTAGTACTTTACATTTGTCAATGTTAAACTTCATTTGCCACCTCTCAGCCCATCTGCTCAACCTTTCCAGATCCTGTTGCAGCAGCATAGTGTCAGTAGTGTCCTTGACAACCCTGCCAACCTTTGTATCGTCTGCAAACTTGGACATTAAGCTTGATATACCATCATCAATATCATTTATAAATACAGAAAACAATAATGGACCCAACACTGAGCCCTGAGGGACTCCACTAATAACATTAGTCCACGATGAGCAGTGTCCATCGATTACCACTCTCTGTCTTGTCCCCCTCAACCATCCCTTTATCCATAGCAGCAATTTGCCTCCAATGTCACACTGCTCTAATTTGTGCAGTAGTCTTCCATGTGCAACAGTATCAAAAGCCTTTCTAAGATCCAAGTATATAATATCAAAGTTATTCCCTGCATCCAGTTCTTTTGTGACTGCATCATAGTATCCAATCAAGTTGGTCAGGCAAGACTTCCCCTTAACAAAACCATGCTGTGTCTGAGCTATAACTGAAGTCTTGTCTAAATGATCCTGCAGTGCTTCTTTAACCAGTGCCTCCATTAATTTTCCTGGAACAGAAGTTAAGCTCACAGGTCTATAATTACTTGTGTCAGCCTTTGATCCTCCTTTGTGAATTGGGGTCACATTTGCACATTTCCAGTCTATGGGTACCTCCCTTGAGTCCAAGGAAGCTCTCATAATTATGGCTAAGGATTTGCTTACTTCCTTTGCTGCCTCCTTTAATATAACTGGATAGATCCCATCCACCCCGGGTGCCTTTCTTGTGTTTATCTTCAACAGTTTCTCCTCCACTTTACTCCCAGTTATTTCAAGATTCTGTAGCTTACTGCTGGTGTTGAATACACCTCTGGCATTCCCCTTGCTGAATAACTCCTCGTGTGTGAATGTCGATGCAAAATATTCATTTAGTTTGTTAGCTACCTGAGCAGGATCATCAACAGTTGACCCATCAATATCAAGTGGAACAATCTGATTCATCCCCTTCCTTCTAGAGTTTACATAAGTAAAGAACTCTTTGCTGTTTTTCTTTGCATCCCTTGCCAAGGATTTCTTGTAATCTGCCTTCGCCTGCCTAACCTCCTTTGTAACTTGGTTGCATATCAACTTGTATCTATCATAGGCTTCTGTGTCATGTGTTAATTTGTAAGTATCCCATGCATTTTTCTTCTCTGCCATATGCCTCATTAGTTCATCTGACATCCATTTAAGTATAAACCCTGAACAATATTTCTTAGTTGGTATGTAAAGCCTAGTAGCTTCCAAGATAAGTTCTTTGAATGCTTCCCATTTTGAATTTGCTGTTGGTAACATCATCAGTTGGTCCCACTGTATAGAATTTAAATACTGTCTCAGTCCATCGTAGTCGCCTTTACGGAAGCAATAACCCTTCCCTTTACCCCTAATGGTAGTTACCTCTTTGAGTAAATCCCACTTCAGCACACTGTGATCACTGCCACCTAGTGGTTCATTTATCTGCAGATTCTTAATGCATGAAGAATCACTGCTGATAATCAAATCAAGAGTATTACTCCCTCTAGTTGCCTCCCGAACATGCTGATGTAGAAAACAATCATCCAATAAATCCACAAAAGCCCTGCTAGTGTGTGAGTAACCAGCCCCCAAATTCCAGTCACTATCTGGGAAATTAAAATCTCCCATTATAAGACTCTCTGATTTACTGGCCCACTCTATTTCCCTGTACAGTTCCTTATTATACTCATCAGAGTCATTAGGCCTATAGCACACTCCTACTCTCAATTTTGATCTCCCAATGCTTATGTCACACCAAACTGACTCAACACTGCACTGTCCAGCGATGTCGACTGGCTTCACTTCCTTGATTTTTATGTGTTTCTTAACTAATAGCATAACCCCTCCCCCCTTCCTATCCTGTCTATCCTTTCTGTAGACGTTGTACTCCCCAAATTGCAGTTCTGCATCCCTTATATCTGTGTGACACCACGTCTCTGATATCCCAACAATATCTGCCTTTGATGTTTTGAGCAATACCTCAAATTCATCAAATTTATTTACTAAACTCCTAGCATTGGTGTACACGCAAGTATACCTGCACCTGTTTCTATTCTTAGCTACCCTAACACAACCCATGTGTTTACTTGTACCGCAATGGCTCCCAGCAGTCTCTGAAATGCCATGCATCTTGTTTTTCAGGCTTCTGCTCATTCTAATAGAAAATTATGTGATACAATGTCTATCCTGCAACTGTCTATGGGCGCCTCCGTAGCCAGGTGGGAAGGAGCAGCAGTGCGTAGCACATGCTTCTTGATTAGACCGGGGTTCGAGCCCGTCACCACCAAATACGGAGTATGCGGAAAGGTCAAGGAATGACCACCGCATATCCCGGAGCAATATGGCCTTAGTTGCTAATGCTCCTAAAAACCAAATAACGAACGCAACTGTCTATCCTTACCAAACTGAACTGCTTTATTTCTCCCACAGTGGCACATCTATTATCCTCTACAACTTGGTCTATTCTCCATTCTGTGGATATCACAACAATTGACACACACACACACACACACAATTTGCCTCCAATGCCGCACTGCTCCAATTTATGCAGCAGTCTTCCATCTGCCACAGTATAAAAATCCTTTCTAAGATCCAAATATATGATATCAAAGTTATTCCCTGCATCTAGTTCTTTCGTGACTGCATCATAGTATCCAATCAAATTGGTCAGGCAAGACTTTCCCTTAACAAAACCACTGCTGTGTCCGAGCTATAACTGAAGTCTTGTCTAGATGATCCTGCCGTGCTTCTTTAATCAGTGCCTCCATTAATTTTCCTGGAACAGAAGTTAAACTAACAGGTCTATAATTACTTGTGTCACCCTTTGATCCTCCTTTGTGAATTGGGATCACATTTTCACATCTCCAGTCCATGGATACCTCCCATGAGTCCAAGGAAGCTCTCATAATTATGGCTTACTTCCTTTGCTGCCTCCTTTAATATAACTGGATAGATTCCATCCACCCCGGGTGCCTTTTTTATGTTTATCTTCAACAATTTCTCCTCCACTTTCCTCTCAGTTATTACAAAATCATCTAGCTCACTGCCAGAGTCTAATTCACCTTTGGCATTCCCCTCCCTGTAACCTGAATGTAGATGCAAAATACTCATTTAGTTTGTTAGGCACCTGAGCAGGATCATCAACAGTTGAACCACCAATATCAAGTAGACCAATCTGATTCATCCCTTTCCTTCTAGACTTTACATAAGTAAAGAAATCTTTGCTGTTTTTCTTTGCATCCTTTGCCAAAGATTTCTCATAATCTGCCTAATCTCCTTTGTGACTTGGTTACAGACCAGCTTATATCTATCATAGGCTTCCATGTCACTCATTAATTTATATGTATCCCATGCATTTTTCTTCTCTGTCATGTCTCATTAGTTCATCTAACATCCATTTAGGCCTAAACCTGGATTAATATTTCTTAGTTGGTATGTAAAGCCTAGTAGCTTCCAAGATAAGTTCTTTGAATGCTTCCCATTTTGAGTTTGCTGTTGGTAACATCATCAGTTGGTCCCACTGTATAGAATTTAAATACTGTCTCAGACCACCATAGTCGCCTTTACGAAAACAGAAACCCTTCCCTTTACCCGTAATGGTAGTTACCTCTTTGAGTAAATCCCACTTCAGCACGCTGTGATCTCTGCCACCTAGCTGTTCCTTTATCTGCAGAATCTTAATGCATGAAGATTCACTATTGATAATCAGATCAAGAGTATTACTCCCTCTAGTTGCCGCCCAAACATTCTTATCTAGAAAACAATTATCCAATAAATCCACAAAAGCCTTGGTAGTGTGTGAGTGACCAACCCACAAATTCCAGTCAATCTCTGGGAAATTAAAATCCCCATTATAAGACACTCTGATTTACTGGCCCACTCTATTTCCCTGTACAGTTTCTTATTATACCCATCAGAGTCATTAGGCCTATAACACACTCCTATTCTCAATTTTGATCTCCCAGTGTTTATGTCACACCAAACTGACACGACACTGCACTGTCCAGCGGTGTCAACTGGCTTCACTTCCTTGGATTTTGTGTGTTTCTTAACTAATAGCATAACCCCTCCTCCCTTTCTATCATGTCTTTCCTACCTGTACACATTGTACTCCCCAAATACCAGTTCTGCATTGCTTATATCTGTGTGACACCACAGCTCTGATATCCCAACAATATCTGCCTTTGATGTTTTGAGCAACACCTCAAATTCATCAAAGTTATTTACCAAACTCCTAGCATTGGTGTATACGCAAGTATACATGCACCTGTTCTTAGCTACCCTAACACAACCCATGTGTTTACTTGTACTGCAATGACTCCCAGCAGTCTCTGAAATACCCTGCAACTTGTTTTCCAGGCTGCTGCTCATTCCAGTAGAAGCAGTGCAAGAATCATATTATTATGATAATTTGGCATGTTTGCAGCATTTGTCCCATTTTTCCACTGCATATGTTAACACAAATCTAACTTTTTATTATTTTTAATACTGATTAGGTGTCCTTGTAAACGTTAGAATATCAACCTGTATAATTTAAGCAGATCGGTAATCAGCCAAAACTACAACTACCGTTAACTGGGGGGGAGGGGTACGTCTGCCTGTACTCCCCAACTTCCAGCTCTGATTTGAAACTCCAAATACACATTTTATTAATTATATATAATCTGTTTTCTTCTTAAATCTGTACTCTAATATTTTTTATTAATGTACTCTATCATTTTATATTTTTATATCCTTATACCTGAGATCTTTATATTAAATATCTCACATCTTTATATCCTTAGACTTTTGTGCTTGAAAGATTTTATTTTTAATGTCGAATCAGTTTTTAATTCTGCAGCACTGAGTGAAAATTTCGGCTAAGGTAAAGAAAGCCTGCATGAGAAGCACACAAAAGTTTGATAAAGTTTACCAGTAAAAGTACTTTGCCATAACGGCATTTGTATTGTTGCTCGCTAGGTAAACAGACGGTGGGTGTTATCGGTCTGGAGTAGAAGTTGAATCCCACGGGAGCTTGAAACCCTCCCGAAGTGGTGGAGAGGGGTAACCTGACCTTTTTTCTTTAGAATCACTAATTGAATTAACTAATTGAATCACGAACAGAGTCATATTGGAAGTTCTGGCACCGTCAAAAATGTTCGTAACATAGTTTCTCTGGTAAGCTCTTTCGAAAATTGCTGTGCTTCTCGTGTGGGCTTCCTTTGCCTTTTTTTGTTTCTTAAACAGTTTATCCACTAGTCCACCAGTGATTCTAAAGAAAAAGGGTCAGGTTACCCCCTCCACTTTGGGAGGGTTTTAATCTTCCATGGGATTCAATTTCTACTCCTGACCATTACCCCCCCCCCCCCGCCTGTTTACCAAGTGGGCAACAATACAAATGCCGTTACGGCAAAGTACTTTTACCAGTAAATTTCATCGAACTTTTGCATGCTTCTCGTGCAGGCTTTCTTTACCTTCGCCAAAATTTCATAATCAGAAGCAATGATATAACAACATAACACAAAAATAACATCATAATCAGAGATAATTAAGAAATCAAAAAAGGATGTCTAAGAGTCTCTCATATTTTTGACTACTTTTCACGTCAGGAAATGCAATATTGAGTGGGGGGTTAAAAATAATTTTAAATCTCAAAAACTATTTGTTTTAATTAACTATTTGTTATAATTGTATACAAATGTATACAATTATAAAGAGAAATAGTTGAGCAGCATTGTATGTACTTCAAATCACGCACACACACACACACACATACACAAACACAGAGGAGGGAAAAAATTTATTTTTGATTTGGCACATTATGGCCTTAGTTGCCAATGCACCATCAAATACCAACCAACCAGAAAAATATGATACCCCTGATAATTTATTAAATGATGTTACTTAAAAAAATATATATATAAAAATTAATGAAAGCGGTTACTTTATCAGTAAATATATTAGTACCAACCCAATGCAGGACTCTAATTTAGGACCTTAATTCTAATTCCTGTATATTGCATTATTTTCCAATTTTCAAGTTCCTTATTTTATCCAGTCTAGTTTTTCATGTTACATTTTTAAATATTAATTTTGCGTGTTTGCACCATTTGTCCCATTTTACTGTTGTTTTTTTTATGTTGTTTTTTTATGTTGTTTCCACTGCATATGTTAACACAAATCTACCTTTTTATTATTTTTAATACTGATTAGGTGTCCTTGTAAATGTCAGAATTAAAAAAAAATTTAAAAAAAACTTCAATTGTTCCCTTTGACACAAATGTTTACATCTGAGTAACTCTCTGATCCATAGGTTGCTGTTAAGAGAGCTGTGGTACTAAGAGGTAATAAAAAGGTACAGTCAGTCATCGTATAACATGTGTTTACACTACACGATTTATAAATAGGGGAACGATATCGTATATAACACGAACCGAATTCGCTTATGTACGATTCGCCTTTGTGTTTACAAGAAATGGCAGTCAAACACGGAATCACCCCAACTGAACGCAACACGATAGGAATGAAGAGAAGTTTCTGAAAATATATTTATGTTTTTTATATCAGTGAAGGGGAAACGCATTTCACTATAATAATGTAAAAACCCACACAATTCCAGCTATCGGTATTATCACAAATGCAATTTGATCGAGGTTACTACCAGTTTATAACAGATTCCACTAACAGAAATGCAACTGGAAATTGTTTTTATTGTTTTATGGTAGTAACCCCCAGAAATGTGCTTTTGTAAAATGTGAGCTAATGTTTTGGTTACAAATATGTTCAATCTTGGATGATCAGCACCTAACCCTATTTTTCCCATAGGGCCTGTTATTTATATTGCACAAGGGTTTCTAGGAACACAACTATTATACTATATGAGGACTGACTGTACTCTGAAATGTTATCATTGCATGATAAAATTTCAGAAGGATGTGCAGGTGCATCATCCAATAGTAACAATGTCTTAATGTTTTCATTCACGTTTAATTTTTCGATTTGAATTTATTTTAAAATGTGCTTATGAAATCATTCCACAAAGTTTTGAATTGTATTATTAAACTCTCATTTAGTGTCACTAAATGATTAAATTAAATAATACTCGTGTATCATTAAATTTTCAAATATCAAATTTCAAATATCATTCTGTATAAATAAAATACATATATAAGAAAAAGGCAGTCTGAATTAGTAAGATTTTACTGTATTAAACTGAATATGTAGCTTATTTGCTCTTTTGATATGGAAATAGCTTATGTGAATTATGCCTCGCTTAGTGCAAATTTTCATATTAATTCCAAAACTGGTTAAATGAATTATAGCTAGACCAGTAGACAAATTTTTATTAAATTGCAAGTGAATGTAGTTTGAAAATATAATATAGGAACTGTAATTGATATATAAAAACATATATTTATTTATTAAGAAACGAACTCCACAAATATATGCAGCCTGTCTCAAACTATATTTATTGTACATTATATACATATTTAGTAGTAATAATTAATACTGTTGGTCTTGCTGAGCTTGCTCTTCTTGGCTTGGAGGAGTTCCCTTAAGTGGACGTCTGAATAAAAGAATATGAGGTTCTGTAAAACAAAATGGAGGACACTTAATTTCATAATGAAAATTTATAATGTCATGCTATCTATACCACACAATGAGTTTCTATTTAAAATCTAAAAATGTACCAATAATATATGATTAAGAAAATCCATCGCAAAAACAATTTTATAGTTTAACTTTTAGGTTTATTCATGGTCTGCGTGCTACTTAGACATTTGCTTACTATTAAGTCTGTTGGGTTGTCCTGACTTCAGATCATCATGTAATAATTATATGTTCCTTTACTCGCAATAAAATAGTAGTCTCATTTTACTGTACCAAATTTGAAGTATTTATTGAAGTACTGTATTGGAATTAAACTCAGTCAAATGAATAAAACACTTAAGTTCTATATTTTATAAGCAACAGTTATTTTATTGATCCTATAATGTTAAGAAACCGGCTGTTTCCAAATTCACATTTGGTTACTCTTATCAAATAATCCTAAAAAAGACAAAAAGAAAAAATATTAACATCGCTACAAATTTTGAATTACACAGTCTGCCAATTAAATAATGAGACAATTCAAAAAGAAAATAACAATGCCAAAGTTTGAAAATGGTTATATATACCGATGAGCTAAAACATTATGACCGGAGAGTGAACTATGGCATGTGCATGGGTTGGGACACGGTATAAAAAACACCTGATGCTGAGCTCCGTTAATCAGAGTTACTCTTGTTCTTCAGATGGGAAAAGCAGCAGACTTAAGCGAGTTTGACAAAAGCCAAATTGTAATGGCCAGACGACTGGGTCAGAACATATCCAAAACTGGTGGGCTGGTGGGGTGTTCAGTAAGTACTAACCACAGTCAGCCATGGTTAGTACCTACTGAAAGTGGTCCAAGGAGGGGGAACCCACGAACTACCAGCGAGGTGTTGGACGACCACGGCTCATCGATGCTTGAGGTGAGTGAAGGCTGTCCTGGATAGTACGTGCAACAGAAGGGCGGCTATGGCGCAACTCGCTAGTAATTGGAATGCTGGTGATGGGAGTAATGTGTCACAACACACTACATGAACCCTGCTGAAAATGAGGCTGCGTGGCCGCAGGCTGCTTTGAGTGCTCATTCTAATCACAGTTCACTGCCAACAGTGCCTACAATGGGCATGCGAGACTGGATCTTGATTGATTGGAAGGTCTGGTCCAATGAATCATGTTTCCTGTTGCACCATGTGACGGCCGAGTACGTGTGCATCATTTACCTGGAGAAGATGGCGCCTGGATGCACTGTGGGACGGTGGCTGTGTCATGCTTTGGGCGATGTTCTGCTGGAATACCCTGGGTCCAGTCATCCATGTGCTGGGCACTCTGACATCTACCACCTACCTAAACATCATTGCTGACCAGGTACACTCTTTCATGGCAACAGTCTTCCCCTCTGATGGTGCCATCTTTCAGCAGGTGTGCCATGCCACACAGCCCAGATTGTTCGAGACTGGTTTGCAGAACATGAGGAAAACTTCCAGATATTGCCCTGGCCTCCAAATTCCCCAGACATCAATCCCATCGAGCATCTGTGGTTTGTGTTGGAACAGCAGCGTCTCAACTACGGACCTTACAGGAGTTAAAGAATCTGCTGGTTACGTGTTGGTACCACAAGACACATTTAGAAATCTTGTAGTATCCATGCCTCCCCGGGTACGAGCTGTTTTGGCTGCACATGGAAGACCAACATCATATTAGGTAGGTGGTCATACTGTTTTGGCTCATCAGTGTATTTTCAAATTAATCTCAGTATGCTCAGTATACACAATACTCAGAATGATTAATTTAATCCTGGAAGAACCATTGATACTGTGCCAAAGTAATGCCCTTCAGCTGTCACATCACTCCCTCCTGGATGGCCTTAAATGTCATTGAAATAGTGTCCTTTCAGTGTCCTCTGAATTTTCGGGAACAAAAAAATAGTCCACTGGTGCCAAATAGGGAACGTAGGGAGGGTGCCCAATCGTTGTGATTGCTTTCTTTACCAAAAACTATTTCACGCTGAGGGCCGTGTCTGGCAGCTTGTTGTCATAGAAAAGCAGCCAGCTGTTTGTATCAAACAAGTCACATCTTACTCACTGCATGTGCTTGCACAGACATTGCACGACACCCAAATAATAGTGGCTGTTGAGTGCAGTGCTCTAAGAGATGAATTTCTTGTGGAAAAATTCCTTTGATGTCAAAGAAAACAATCAACATCGTCTTCACGTGAGATTTCTCGAGTTGAATCTTCTGCTTGGTTAAGCTCAGTGATCACCACTCTATGCTTTGTCTTTTCATCGCCAAGTATATTAGAAGCACCACCTCTCGGTGCCTGTCACAATTCACTTCAAAATGTCAGGGTCCTCTGCAGCAGATTCAATCAAATCACAACAACAGTTGATTCATTTTTGCTCCAGGTTCAAGGTGTGGTTCAAATCGTGAACAATTTTTTCATTTCCCTAAATCATTGAATATACGAGGGGGTATCAAAAAGTTCTTGCCCTTACCTAGAAATAATAGCCCTAGAAAGGTGAAACTTCACAGGAACTTTAATCCTTTTCTATGTACGCTCCATATATGGATCAGTTGTTTAATGCCTTGATCATAGAAGTTTGCACTTTTTGCCTGACACCATGATTCCACTTCATTGATGACTTCCTGAGACACTAATCAAAGCCACTGCTTTGACATGTCTTTAGTCTCCGGATCATACTGGTACACCCGGCATTTGTCATTTGTTACCAATCGATCAAAAAAGTTCTCAACATCCACATTACACAAATCCAACAGTTGGCGAGAACATTGCTGCAAAGGCATCAGCAATCTTTGAACTCATTGTGCAGATGGTCATGTAAAATGCCATGGGCAGACCCATAACTAATTCCCACTGCATTTGCAATGAAATTAATTGTCACACGTCTGTCACTCAGCACCTGCTGCTCAACCTTTGCAACAGTCTCACTGACTGTGGATGTTGATGGCCTTCCTTTCTCTTGGCTCGTCAAAGACACTTGTATGACCACAGTGGAACTCCCATTTCTACTTTTTTACAGTGTCATAAGATGAACAATTCTGCCCATACACAGCTTTCATTTCTTCGTCAATTTCCTGAGCTTTCTCGCCCTGCAAATGCAGGAACTTGATCACTGCACGATACTCCATGTTGTTAACCATAGCATCCTTCCTCAGATTCCGGGCCCCACCTCTGGTGTACAATCACCTATGGGAATGAAATTTCACATTTAGTTATTGAATATGTAGACAACTTATATTAAAAACGGCATCGTCCTACTGATGTTTTATCTAGGTCAGGGTACGAACTTTTTGATATCCCCTCGTAGTTTTAAAATATCACGAACCATTTCTTTATCAATGTTCAACATGTCAGTGATCATACAGGTGGTGATTCTTTGGTTTTCATTCATAGAATTTCAGTTTCTAAGTGTTTCCTTCAGTTTGAATGAAAACTGGCTGTCCAAATCTGGGGTTTATTATTTAAAAAAATTATTATTATTGTTATTACTATTAGTTGCATATGATGCAAGGAAGCATCATATGCAACTAACATATGCAAGCTTATAAAGAATCAGCAAAAAAAAAAAAAAAAAAAAAAAAAATCCCACATTATTTGTCCACCTGCTCCAATAATTTTTCTAGTTCTACCTTGAATTTATACAACCTGCCCACTTCTACAACACCAGATGGAAGTATGTTCCAACAGTCAACCACCTGCTGGCCGAAGGCAAACTTCATCACATATATCCTGCAACCATCCTTCATCAGTTTGAATTTTTATGCCCCTTCGTGTGTGTGTAGTCTGAGCAAGAGGAAGCATACCATCAGCATTGAGATTGCTCAATCCATTAAAAGCCTTAAGAACCCTGATCATATCACCTCACCTCATTGTTGTTTTCTCATTGTTGTTTTCTCATTGTTGTTTTCTATATTTATTAATGATATTGATGAAGTACATCAGGTTTAATGTCTAAGTTTGCAGATGATACAAACGGCAGGGTGGTTAATGACAATAATCAGAGTAAGCTGCTACAAGGTCTAAACATATTAGGCCAATGGGCTAAGAAATGGCAGTTGAAGTTTAACATTGAGAAATGCAAGGTATTGCATATGGGTAGCAGTAATCCTAGATTATTGTACCAACTGTGTGGTACTACACTCGGCAGAGGAAAATAAAAAACACCTGGGGGTAAATGTGCAGTAAGATATGAAGTTCTCTGAGCAATGCAGACAGGCTGTCAGGACAACGTATGGAGTTTTGTCTATGATATACAGGAACTTTGCTAGCAGGGACAAGGAAGTCATTATCCCATTGTATAAAACAATGGTTAGGATGTAGATCTGCTGGAATGGGTGCAGAGAAGCACGAGACTGGTGAAGGGAATGAATGGATGGTTTTATCAAGCCAGGCTTCCATTCTGCAAATTGCAGAGTCATTTCTGAAAATGGGGGAACCCTGGGGGAATCTGCTAATAACATTAGTCCACGAAGAGTTGTCCATTAATAACCATTTTCTGTCTTCTCCCACCCAACTATCCCTTATTCCAGAGCAGTAACTTATCCTTGATGCCACCCTGCTCCAATTTGTACCGCAGTTTTTTATATGCAATGACATCAAAAGCTTTCTTGAAATACAAGTACAGTGGATTCCAGTTATTTGGGCCACCGGTTAATCGGGGCAAATCTTAAAAAAACAGAAACCAATCGAGAAAATAGTCAGGGTTTACTTCGCTTAGCCGTTTAATCGGGGCAGGAGACCGCAGCACTGGAGATTACCCTACGATTGTCTCCGATGGTACCACATGGTTTGGTCGAAATTCTGGAGGTCACAACCATAAAACAATAAAAACAATTAGCAGTCACCTGTTTATTGGGCTTTTCTGTTAGTGAAATCTATCATAAATGGACAGTAAACTCGATCTTACTGAATTTGTGATAATACCGACAGCTGGAATTCTGTGTGTTATTATGGTGAAATGTGTTTACACTTCCATGAAATCTTCAATCATATAAAAAAATTAATTTTCAAATCTTCTCTTCATTCCTATTTTTAAAGCTTTGTACCAATTACTCCGTTCTCACTTGCACGTATTGTGTTACTTGGAATTTGTGTGTGCCGTATTCTTAGTTATTAATTGCTTATCTTTTTACTGTTTTAAATTTTAACCGCCACCCACAAATGTCAGTGAACAGAAATGTCAACTAGTTCGTATGTACATAACACAGTATGTATTAATTATTCCGATTATCACATATATTCTTCCGATTTTCACGTATCATTTAATTTTTTTAATTCTGAAGGTAATAAAGGGTAAATTTGTGCTTAATATATCTTTGCTTTTATAGCCTGTGGATAATATTCCTCCTATTTTCGCTAATTAGAATCACTGTTTAATAGAATTAAAATTCAATTCACAAACATGATCACAATGACCAGCACTTACTGCACATCGTATAGTGAACAGTACTTTGCTATGTTGAGTTCGTCGTAACGTGATTTGACTGTATAGTGAACCAATTGTAAAGGGGGGAGGGTATATTGTATTTTTAACTATTTACGTAAAACTTCGGATAATTGGGGCAGCCGCTTAATCGGGCCAAAATGCACTAGTCCTGATGTCCACATTGCCAAATAACCGGAATGGACTATATGATATTAAGATTGGTTTTTTTTTTGCATCCAGTTCCTTTGTTACTACATTATAATATCCATGCTGTGGAGTCTGCTAATAACATTAGTCCATGAAGAGCATTGTCCATTAATAATCACTCTCTGTCTTCTCCCACCCAACCATTCCTTAATCCAGAGCAGTAACTTATCTTTGAGCTGGTTCATTTGTATAAGTAAAGAAGTTGTTGCTGCATTTCTTGGCATTCTTTGCCAGAGACTTTGTGTAATCTAACTTAGCTTGATTACAGACTAGTTTCTGTCTACCATGGGCCTCTGTATCCAATAATTTATATGTATCCCATGCATTTTTCTTCTCAGCCACACATCTCATCAGACATCCGTTTAGGTCTAAGCCTGAAATGGTATGTCTTAGTTGGTATGAAAAGCCTAGTATCTTCTACGATCACTTCCCTGAATGCTTCCCATTTAGCATTTGCTGCTGGAAACATCATCAGGTCTCACTATATAGAATTTAAAAACTGTCTGAGACCACTGTAGTAACCCTTACAGAAGCATAAGCCCCACCCTTTACCCTTGATGGTAGTTATGTATTTTAATCTAAGTCCCACGTAAGCATGATGTAATCATGCCACCTAGTGGGTTCTTTATCTGCATATTCTTAATGCATGAAGAGTCACTGCTGATAATCAGATCAAGAGTATTGCTTCTCCGTGTTGCTTCCATAACATGCTGCGGCTGTAAAAAAAAAAAAAAAAAAAAACAATCATCCAGTAAATCCACACGCCTCCGTAGCCAGGTGGGAAGGAGCAGTAGTGCATATCACATGCTTCTTGATTAGACCGGGGTTCGAGCCCGTCACCACCAAATATGGAAGATGCGGAAAGGTCAGGGAATGACCACCGCATATCCCGGAGCAATATGGCCTTAGTTGCTAATGCTCCTAAAAACCAAAAACAACAACAACAACAATAACCAGTAAATCCACAAAAGTCTTGCTAATGTGTGAGTGACCAACCCACACACTAGTATCTGGAAAGTTAAAATCCCCCAATATATGACATTCTGATTTATTGGCCCACTCTGTTTCTTTGTATAGCTGTTTCTTACACTCATCACCATCATTAGGCCTATAACACACTCCAACTGTCATTTTTGTTTTCCCATCACCCATGTTGACTGGATGCACTGCCTTTGATTTTTTATGCTTCTTAACTAAGAGTATGACTCCACCTCTCTCTCTTCTTTCTGTAAACATTATACTCTCCATATTCAAATTCTACCACTTCCATGTTAAACTAAAGTTTATTGAAGTTTATAAAACTTCAATAAACTTCCTCATTAAACTTCTGTTTTCAATTTATTGGTTTCCAGTTAGTTCTGGTTTACATATTGATTATGTGCATTTTGTATTTTGTTTCTGTGTGACTGATTTTAGTTTACTGTGTAAGTAGTTTCGACTTCTCTCTCATTCTGCCCCCCACCTCTGTTTTCAAAAAGATCAAGCGAGTCAACTAGTGCTAATAATGTGAGCAGATGCCATTGATTAGTGGGTGGCACCTACACATAATATAAAATAATAAGAGTGCTAATAATACAAAGAAAGTGGAATGTTATCAGAAAAACTTGTCATAGGAAACTAAACTAGAAATTCTAAAAAGACTGGATTTGGTACATTTAGTGGTTTTGATGATCTGAAAATTAACATAAGCTGTTATCGTAAATAATGCAGATACAGTATATATACAAGGTTCCTTCACTTTAAGGTAAGCTTCCTTGCATTTCTTGAACATAGCCATATATTGTATTTATGTTTTATTGTATAATTTATGTATTTAAAGTTTATGTTTAAATGTTTCTGCTACATTTAATACTGTTATATAGAAAAATGGCACCTTAACATCAGCCAGTACTGGTTACACCAACCAATTAAAATTGTTTACGTTACTTCCTATAGATAAATCTCCCCACTTAACACATTCACTGCCTCTTAAATGTGGGAGAACTCGCATTAGGTGGCAGAAAAAGTTTTAATCCGATTCACTTATCATTCTGCTTTTATGGGCCTAAGCAGGGGAAACCTATATGCGTGTTATTCTGAAAACTGAAAACCTGACTTGTCTCATATTCTTTCAGGATAATTTGTTTAACACCTTTATTATATCAAATAATGTGTTCTTCTGTTGTAGTTACTCCGATACACATCATTCAGCAGTGGGTTATGCAATAAATGGATAATCCTGAATATTAAATTTTACATTCCTTCTGAATTAGGCCTAGAAAATATTCAAATCAAACCTGGCTCATGAATCATATAATGAATCCATCCTTCACTCTGTTGAACTCCCAAATCTCTCCACTCTTTTTCACTCATAAGATGAGCTTTTGGTACTTGCTTTGCTATTTCCTTTGGTAACATTACATGCCTGCAAAGAGAAACATAATATTTTTGGTTAAATGCAATAATTATTTCAAAAATCAGTTGCTTTTTTTTGTTATTTACTTTCTTCTTACATGGGAATTCTGTAAGTGTTATTTCCTCCCATTTTTTACACAGTAAACCCAACTGTATTGTTAAATTAAATATACTGTCTATTACACACAATTTTAAAGCTAAAGAGATATGTTAGCAACTTCATTATTACTGGCCATATGTAGTGCTGGACTGCATAGCAAAAATCAGAATTACCATACCTCAGAACTATAATAATTTATTTTACAAATGAAGTGATCATAGTGTAAAACATTAGCAATACTACAAAAAAAGCGAATCCTTACATAATTTAATGTGCATAAAATCAACATGGAACCATCATAAATCATTAAGTTTAGAACTCTTTTCTATAACTGGCCATTTAATATTTTTATCCTACGTCTTTACTGGATTGTTAATTCTTTTTATATATTTTTATTTACTGTTTATGGTAGTGTAACTACACCATGCCTACAATCTCAAAATAATATTAAATATTGTTAGTAATATTTAATATTATTTTGCTTTACTTATGTACATACATGTACATAAGTAAAGATGTACTTTTTTAACATGTACATACTTATAAAGTATGTACATGTTAAAAATATATTTTTCTAAAATTATTGATAACTGTCATAGCCAGAGAAAAAGGTTTATTTTCTTATTAATCTAAGATTTTTTATTAACTTCATACCATTGTGATTGATAATTTTTGTTTCAGTGAACGTATTAGTTATCAGTTGTTTATAAATGAAACAGTATGGGAATGTTGACCAGAAAGTACAAAAACTATTAGATATTTAGTAACTAACTTTCATAGAGCTTTAAGAAAATTTGATCAGACAACAATGGTTCAAAAAAATTAAATCTGAAATAACATTTGTTAATGTAGCAATTACAGTAGAACCCAGATAAGAAGTTTTCCAAGGGACTCGAGATTTAGAACTTCTTAGAAGGGAAAATGACCTAAGGGTATGGAATATTAACTACATAAATAAAAATGAAAAGATACACATACTTAAGTTAAGGTTCATTTTTAAGTTCCATTTCAG
Organism: Mastigoproctus giganteus; assembly: GCF_048544385.1. NCBI lineage: Eukaryota > Metazoa > Arthropoda > Arachnida > Uropygi > Thelyphonidae > Mastigoproctus > Mastigoproctus giganteus. The sequence continues at coordinate 27,596,696 of NC_143576.1, forward strand.
AACTTATAAATATTTCACTATACCTATGGGACACATTTTTAAACTGAGTATTTCTAATTGCTTAACATTCTGTTAATTAAGTTCATTACCAAATACTCACACCTCAGAATGTAACTCGCACCCTCCTAGCCAATGACTGTCCCGGGGTGTCTCCTGAACAGAGAAATAAATGGATAATAATACTAATTTTTATGAAGTTGGAAGTGAACTCCTTCGGAGTTTCAAAATACCTTAAATTATAATTACAATAAGACAGAGCAACAGTCTACTAAGTAATTCAGAACAGTTCAGAAAAATGAGAATTTAATGGCAAATACTTCACTGTGCTATTCATGGTCGATGCTATCCAATTATGGATATTGATGTAAACAATTGCAATATGTCACTTCAGTTATATCAAAATGTTTATACCAAAAAGGTTTTAGTGCTGAAAGCCTCAGACTACGGAAAATTCACTAATCAAACAGGGCATCGTTTTTGTGATATCTCATATTGTGAATCGTGTGCACTGGCAGGATATTTTGCAAGGCGGTGCATGTGGGAATAAATTTTTTGTTCACCAAATTTTCGAGTACTTGCAATATTTTAATTAAGTTTGGCTGATTTACAAGTACAGCCGAGCCAACGTTTCATGATCAGTGGGAGAAAGTATTTGTATTTTGAAAGAAAGAATTTATTGTTGTAATGTTTCAATAATTTTATGAAAATATTAAATATTAGGTAGTTCAATATCAGAGCAACTCGTTGTGAAGGCATTCACAACAAGTTGCTCTGATATTGAACTACCTAGAATAAGCAAAGGTTTGCCACTAGATTCTCGAATAGGCAACACTTCGCCAGTGGATTCTCAGCGGATACCATCACCCAGGAGTGGTGGTATCCGCCAAGAATAAGTAACATTAGTCTTCTCCACTAGCGAAGCATTGCTTATTGGAAGTAGTGCAATATCAGGATAACTCGTTGTGAAGACATTCACAATATGAGATATATCAAAAATGTTGCCATTTCACCTACTTTGGTGATTTATTACGAACTAAAATGATGCTTGGCACTAACTTGTTCACTTATCAAAATGTTTATATTGTTTAATACTTTTTAATATAAACATGAAAAATTTCTATATTTAAAAAATGTATTAAGTGGGAAAACATTATAATAATACACTGTGTATTCCTTATCACGAACTTTTTATGTGGGAAAACTTTTTACCCAGGAAAATAATACATTACAATATATAGAGGTTAAATTGAGACTTAAGAAACCAAACTTAGTACATACAGGGGAAAACTTCTTATGCGGGAATTTCTTATTCGGATTCTACTGTATATTGATTAAACGATGATTTCCCCCCATTTTTATGCCTGATTAACAAAAATGTTACTGAATTGTTCCACCAATCTCTAGTTTTTTGGAAAGGTAAATTGCAATTTCTTTTTGGAAAAAAAAAAAAAATAATAAATAATACAATACAAACTTGACTAGTGTCAAGTAACCAGCTATTGAATTACTCAGCCAGTAGTTAGGAGATTGTTTGAGTGTACCCTGATTTACTGAGAAATGACATCATATTCAGACAGCTATCTTATAGCTTTCTTACTGTCTGTTGTTAGCTTTGATTTTTGTTTGGGTGCTCTCTGGTGTGCTGCAGAATCTGTTGGCTGTTTTAATGTTGTAACTATGTTTGAAAAGTGTGTTGATGATCCTAATACATTTTGTTGTGTGTGGGAGAGAGAGAGCTTAACTTTGAAACCAGAACAAGTGTTTATTTCCATTACTAAGAAAGAATATGCATTATATTTCAGGTCCTCTATGATAGTATAGTGGTTTTGCTGCTTATCACTTTGGAGCAGTTTGACTTTGCAGTCTGTTGGAGAATGGAGGAATATTTTTAACCTGGAATCAGTTACTTAGGGTCAATTCAATCACAGCAGTATTTCAGTGATTTGTGTTTCATCTATTCCAGCGTCTCCCCAAATTTTTTAATCACGGAACACTTTTCATCTCACAATATATTGACAGAACACTTTTCATTTAACAATATATTAACAAAACACAAGCTTTAGAAGGAGCCAAAGAACTCTTTGTAATATTTTATTACATACAACGCACTGTGCATCAGGAGCATCTTTATTTCCAACACATGTAAAGCCGAAATTCAAATAACTGTCATCATACTTTTATTAGGTGGTTCCTGTTTTTTTCACTTCAGAATTTTGGGGAACAAAAGGCTGCGATTGTTCAGCCTCACTTTTAAGTGTGACAATATTACATTCCTTTTCATCAATTACAGTTGCAATACTAGAAGTACTTGCTTCTCATTTAAAAGTTCCTTTTTTCAACCACAAATCCATGGTCATTTATTTTAATAATAGTATTTCGAAATACTGATAATTATCAAAAAAAAATTTAAACAAGGAAGTGTTTAGTTATGATATCGGTTCCCTTCCCTCTTTCCTTAAACTTGTATACTCCAGGCTAAATCACATATGAATGGCATATTAGATCACTACATTGCTACTTTTTAGTAGATGTCATTACTTCTACCATATCTATGCAAAAAATCCGCCAAAATAAAATGTTCTGCGGTCTATTTGATTATTAGTCTATGCCAGTACATTAATAACCGAAAAAGAAATAATGTTAAAAGTTATAATAATACAAAAGCAGAGTCCACTACAAATATGCAAAATTTATTCATTTTATTTATTTTTATTTATTATTATTTTATTTATTATTATTTTTTTTTCAATTATTAATTACAATTTTTCGCAGAACACTTGTTCACATCTCACGGAACACAGTTTGAGAAATGCTGATCTATTCCATCCACCTACACCTGAAATTTCTAATAGCTATTTTTGAAAATATTTTTTTCTGAATTCTTTGCATAAAATTCCAGAAATGTCTTATTAATTATTGCACAATTAGGAAAAATTCATGATTAAGTTAAACCTAATTATAATGCACATGTTGATTGAGATATGTCATATTGTTATTAATAGAATGCACTCTTTACTGCCAAGTGTTTTTCTCCAGTCGGTAATGTACTCTGGCTTCCCGACATTCATGCATTGTCTGGAATTGGACTCTGATGTGTGCACATCATGTTTCATGCAGCAAGCACTCCTGTTAGTGACGAACTCGTCTAAACGAAGCATTTGTTAAAGGGTGTGATTTTTAAATTTGGATTTGCTCACCAACAGGAGTTTTAATTTTCAAAAATTAATTAAAAATATATGTTAATGGTGATGATACTGAAATTTCTAGATATGATCATGCAGTAGCAGTCCAAGGTAGGAGCCATAGTCCCCTCATTTTGATTAAAATAATATATATATATTTTTTATTAGTACATTATGATTAAAACTTAATGATTCTCTGGACACTGTTTTACCCTCCCCCTTTAGAAAATTCTGGGGTTACCACTGCGATCATATGTCTATTAGGAATTACCTTCACTTCTAATCTCTCTTGACATAAATAAGCATGTCACAAATTTTGCTTTCTCTACATCAAAAAATAATTTTCTTTTTCACTCACAGTGTTACTTTTCTTCACAACTGCTACTCACTCCATACAAATCACAAATCTGCACTACCATGGAATATTTTTCCCACATCTGGGGCAGTGCCCCAAAAATCTCTTTCAACCTATTCGAAAGAATAGTTTGAAAGAAAGAAAGAAGGCAGTCAGGTTAATAAAATATGTGTCACTTACAGAGTGACAGATCTTTTATTATTCATTCTTACTCTCTGTCTTGCTGATTCAGTTGTCACTGCATGCCTTTTCTATAGATATTTCCATGGGCACTGTTCTTCTGGGCGCAATATAACCTTAGTTGTTTTTGCGCCAATAAAACCAAAATCAAATCAAACTGTTCTTCTGAATTGGCATCTCTAATTTTCCCATTGTCTAGTCCAAACCTGTCATGGATTTCACAACCAGTCAGCATGCATTCACTTTCCAACTCCAAACTCACAGAATCAACTTCTGCTCATCCTCATTTATCCCTTCTAATTCTGTTTTGTGGAACAAACTTCACATGTTTTCCAAAATTACAGTCTATAAAAATTCAAGTGTAATGTCAACAAGTATCACCTCCTGTTCTCAACCTTCAACCCATGCATGGTACTAAGTACTATAGGTTCTAATATCATTCATGTTTGGGGTTTTATTAAAAAAAAATGAATGGATAGCAACTGTAATTTAAGGGTTTGAGTAAAAATGCACCAAGGAAGAATTTTGATCATGGCACTTTCCATAATCACGGAACTTGAATTAAAGTCAGGAACATGCCCATACATAGTTAGCATGTGCGACAGGATGTTAGTGTTATAGTGTTTAATAAATATGTTTTCCATACTAATTTTTTTTTCATTCTCAAAGACCATTGTTCATTGTTCAGACCACTGGTCTCAGTGTAGCTGAGACCTGCTAATATTCATAAAATCGGACAAGTGCTAACGAGATTGTGGATTATAAACTGTTACAACTGACCATCATTTGGAATTTCCTTGAAAGGTGCTGGAGAGTATAAGACAGAAAAAAAATTTTAATATATTTTTAGAGAGAAATAGTGGAATTTCCATCTTAAGCTACTCATTTTTAGAGAGAAGTATTGGAATTTCCACCTTAAGCTATCACAGATGAGTTTAATGTTCCTAATTTAACACATCTTGCATTTCAGAGTGTCGTTTCAAATACTTTAGTTTTAAAGCACACCCCACCACAAATTTTTGATTTTAAGTTGTATTCAGAGCTGTGGCGGAGGATATTTAGTAATATATAGTATGTACCCTCTGTTGTTTGTTTAACCTTCCATTGCCAGAATGGCATCTGACAGATGTCACTTTTTTAAATGTTTGTTATTTTTTTGAAGTTGTAAATGAAATCAGATCCTTCTGTGTACCTTTTCCCACCAATATTCTCTAACTGGTTATTTAGTATTTTCTGCTTTCATTTCGACATACTATGAATGAATTTTTGTTTGGCAATTATTAGATGCCAGGTGAGAAAAAGTATCTATCTTTCTTCTAGGCAACACCCATTCCCATGTATAATCTGTGAGATTCTAGCAACAGATGCCTAATCTTGTCGTAGAGCTTTGGTTTCACCAGTGAAATGTGAACACTTGCCAATGCTCGTGTGGCATCTGGCAGATGCCACATGTGCATTTCTGTTTCAGCATGGTGGATGAGTGACCTTAAATTCTAATGAATATGATAAAAAAAAATTTATTAAAAAATAAAAGAGAGAAACCAAAACTATTTTTGGTTTCTTTCGTTTATTTGTATTCATTATTTTTTAACTGAGTTTAGCATATCATAATTATATAGATCACTGTTTTCAATTCAGTAAAAAACTAAAAATTATTTCTTTGTAGTTAAAACAAAAAAGTGTCTGACAGATGCCATGCAAGGGGACTTTGTTGAATTGAGGGCACAAATGACAGGAGGTTAATTACTATTAGCATAGCTGTTTTACTTTTACATATGATATACCCACTTTTATGGTACATCCACTGCACTTTTTTTTTTCTTTTTTTTTTTTTTTTTTACAACTACATCATTGGATGCACTCCTATTGTAACTGAGTGGCCAAGTGCACATGCTACACTGACAGTGGTAGAGAATGAAAAGGACCTGGGGGGTAATTGTGCAGGCAGATATGAAGTTTTCTGAGCAGTGCAGCGGTCTGCAAGAGTAGCTCATGGTGTCTTGTCAATGATATACAGGAATTTTTCTAGCAGGGATAAGGAGGTGATTATCCCCTTGTATAAGGCAATAGTCAGGCCACACCTTGAGTACTGTATACAGGTCTGGAGGCCTCATTTGAAGAAGGATGTAGAGCTTTTGGAACGAGAGAAGGGCAACAAGATTAGTGAATGCAACAAGGGGTTTGCTCTTAAGAAGAAAGGCTTAAGTTTTGCAAATTACAGTGTCTGTAGACTAGGCACCTGCAAGGTAATCTGATTGAGGTGTATAAAGGCTTGAATGGTTTGAGCATGCTCAATGCTGATAGGATTCTTCCTCTTGCTCAGAATAATCGCCTGAGAGGGCATAAATTCAAATTGAGGAAAGACAGTTGTAGGATAGATGTGCGGAAGTTTGGCTTTAGCTAGCGGGTGGTTGATTGCTGGAACAAACTTCCATTTGTCGTTGTAGAAGTTGATAGCTTAAATAGATTCAAGGCAGAACTTGACAAACATTTGGAGCGAGTGGATGGGTGAAATAAGGGGTTTTTTTTTTTTTTTTTTTTGGCTGATGCTATATAAGCTTTCTTTCTTGCATCATGTGCCTTTGCTAATACTTTGAATGAATGGAAGATACTAAATAATAGTGTAATGTGCTTGTATTCTCTCTATCTTGTGAACTCCTCTGACCTTGTAGTCGTCCAGGAATATAAACAGAAAAATTTTTATATCAGTTTTAAGGTGTTGCCCATGCCACACATTTGACATTCAGTGTGGCCCGCTTCTGCATAGAGGTTTGGGCATAGCAGTTCCATAGTCCACATTCTGCTGGCAGGAACAAAATTATCATTATGCAATAGATTTAAATAAATTTTTCATATAGTATATCCCCACACACACTGCAAAAAATGTATCGTAAATGCCTGTAGTTGGGTAAACAAGCAATGGAAAACAGTTTTTGCTTTACAAGTTAAACTGCTTTATTAAAGAAATGGTCTTAATGCTCACATTAGAACAGACTTGGCCTTTGCAGGTTGCTCTGGTATTGTTCTAAATACATTTGTATGAAATTAGTGCAGTTGGTAGATTAACCTTTTGGCCATTGTTTCATCTTTTAAATGAATGTCAGAGATTAACCTTTTGAAGATGCCTTTTTTTAAGTACTGTATTGCAATAATTTGGGAAGGTAGTTCTGTTGGGATTATTAAGTCAATTACATAGTCCTAATTGAACAGCTCAAATCATTCTGACTGCAAAGAAGAAAAAAAACGAGAGGGCATCCTAACTATATATAATTTAATAATTACACAGTATTATTTTATTATTATAATTAATTAAAGTTACATAAATATTTGTTTTATTAAATAAATTTATAATTTTATTTATTTAATGAAATAATGAATTTTTTTGCATGCAGCCATTTTATTCCTTAATTTCAATAAGAAAAATTGATAAACTTAATATAGGCCTTAAAATTTTGATTTTATAGCCTTTTGATATTTTTCTGCATACATTTTAAGAATTTTGTATACATTACACTGGGATTAGTAATTACTGTCTCCCCCCCTCCCCCAAGTTTAGTTAACATTTGGAATCCCCACTGTAAAAGGATGCATATTTCTTTGCCTTGAAATAAAACACCTGCACTTCTTTTACTTTGTGCCAGCTCAAAGTATAAAACAGCACACCATACCACTATAGTAGGAGGGGAGTGTGATATAGATAAATATGTTTCCTTGCATGAGGTTGCAATGAGAATAAATATTGAGAAGACAAAATTTATGGGAGTGAGGAGAGAAAGATGCAAGTTAAACAGTGAAGTAGGAGAAAGAATAGAACAGATGAGCAAGTATGTGCAATGATGGAAGAGCAGCAGAGAAATAAGAACAAGAAAGCAAGGGGTAAAAAAGGTTCAAAAAGTTTTTGAGAAGCCAAGAAGATTGTGGCAGATTAGGAACTAGTTTAAGAACACTTGAACATTGAGCATGAAAGATACTGGAAAGTTGTGAGGTGTGAATATGCAGAAGGATGAAAAAGATAAGATGGATTGATAAAGTTAGACAGGTGGGGAGAAGAGATGTTTGACTGAAATAATCAGAGGGCAGATTAATTGGATTGGACATGTGTTGCAAGGTGAAGGGTTGATGAAGGATGTGATGTAGGGAAAATTTGAGGGGAAGAGAGCCCAGGGGGAGACTGAAGAAAAATATGATAGATGAGGGATTGAGAGGGAATGGTGGATATGGAGAAATGAGAAGGGCGGCTGAAGATAGGGAGATATGGAAAGATAACTGAGTATATGGACCTGTCCTTGGCAGAACACCGATAATAGTAATAATGTTACTAATATTTATGAAATAGTTTGCATTTATTAGAATATAAATTAAAAATGTAAAGACGAAAATATTATTATTATTGTCATCATTAGCCATATTATTATTATTAGCCACATGGTACAAGGAAGCCTGAGGCTTATGCTGCACCAGCCAAAAAAAAAAAAAAAAAAAAAAATTCCCGAGTTACCCTGAGAGAGAGAGAGAGAGAGAGAGAGAGAGAGAGAGAGAGAGAGAGAGAGAGAGAGAGAGAGAGAGAGAAGTAGAAAGGAATCACCAAGAAAGAGAAGAATGATGATATCCAGCTCAGGACCCTGGGTTTGCCAAGCCCATACTCACCAGATGTGAGCCCCCGGGGTTAAATATGGTGCAAATAAGTCTGAGATTTATGCTGCACCATCCAAAAAAAAAAAAAAAATTCCTGTGTTACCCTGAGAGAGAGAGAGAATATCACCAAGAAAGAGAAGAATGATGATATCCAGCTCAGGACCCTGGGTTTAAAAAACTTTTGTTTTGTCAACTTGTCATCATGAGTAACCATTCCTTCAACTACCTGAGCTTGCCCTGCCTTTGATGCATATCCTTAACTAATTTATTTTTATCTATTTATTTATTTATTTATTTATTTTTTTTTTTTACGCGTTTCCTGCTACATCATTAAAAGTTAGAGTGGCATTCATGTCACGTTCAAAATACCTAATCGACCTGTGAGCAAACCTGTACTTGACATACAGGTGAAATGTGGTGGTCTAGGAAGCAACTAAATACAAATTACGTAACCTTATAATGCGCTGTGGGGACGGGTGGCATGAATGTTATGGAATAGTTTTTTTATTTATTTATTTTTTTATATAAAAATAAGTAATTCACTTAATTTGACTGGAATAATTCTTCATCTAATAACAGAGGAAGACGGTAATTTTTACGGAACAGAAAATCCGGATTTCATTGAGCTTAAACACTACTTATTTACCTGTATTCGTACGTTTCGTCGTAGTACTTATCAGAATAATATATATTCTTACTAGCCATAGATGAAATTCCCCAAAGTAAACAAACAACGAAAATATGCAATTTTCATATAAATTTGTCAATTTATTTAAATGTTATCGTTTGCCTTTTCTCCACGAATATCAAGCGTTTAAAACACGCTCTAAAGTGTTCATTCGCTCATTAGTATCACGTGTGGGAGATAAATTATATATAAAAGCGGATCAGATATATGATGGAGGCACAGTTCATAAATGCTGTGTGTTTCGGTTATCTAATCTAAAATTCTTACATTAAAACGAATTATTGTTGATAAATGTTTAAAACGAAAATCTGGAGTAAAAACTGACGAATAAAATAGGCTTTCATAAGTAATCCAAATAAGTTTTTTCTAAAAATGCAGAATTATTTATTGTTTGTAACTTTCAGTAAAGGAATGGGCTATACTCCAGATCTTGGGTACAAGTTGTCTCTGCACAGTGGGCGTGGTCTTAAACAGAGATACTGTACGGTCGAGTTCTGTGATTATTGTGAATCCTTCGCTATCGTTATCCCCCACCTTACCGCTGTTTTTAAAGCGGAAAACGAGTTCCCTATTTAAAAACAGCTGTAAGGGATATTTTAACAAAGATTAGTGTGTACGCAACTTCGGGAGGGATTTAAGCTAAAAACGTAGTTATTCTTGAAAATGTGTAATTATTTTCGCTTATTTTAATACCATATCATCGTTCTTCTCTTCTTGGTGATTCCCTGCTACTTTTGACTCTCTCTCTCTCTCTCTCTCTCTCTCTCTCTCTCTCTCTCTCTCTCTCTCTCTCTCTCTCTCAGGGTAGCTCGGGATTTTTTTTTTTTTTTTTTTTTGGCTGGTGCAGCATAAACCTCAGGCTTCCTTGCACCATATAGCTAATAATAATAATACTAATATTGCCATTTCTCTTTATCTTTATTTAGACTTCGATGTAGTACGATGTTTTTAGCTTGTTACATGTGGGTGGTTTCCCCACCCACATGTAACAAGTGAGTGGCACCAGTCAAGCACTGCTTTGTTTCTGACCGTTGGTCGAAACAAGGACTTGTACCCAATATCTGGAATTTTATCGCAATGTAATAGTTAAAAAGATTGTTAATGGTGATATATTGGTGACTACCGTTTGTCATCCATATCGCCACATGCTGGCTTTTTCGAAGTTATTATTATTATTATTAGCCATATGGTGCAAGGAAGCCTGAGGCTTATGCTGCACCAGCCAAAAAAAAAAAAAAAAATTGCTGGCTTACCCTGATAGAGAAGTAGAAAAGAATCACCAAGAAACAGAAGAATGATGATATCCAGCTCAGGACCCTGGGTATGCCAAGCCCATACTCACCAAATGTGAGCCCCTGGGGGATGGAAACATGGAGAGAGGAAATTCAAAATTGCAGTTTATGCAGGTTGAAGATTATTCACAATTATCTTCTAATTTGTCTAGAACTTTATTAAACTACCCACTTCCACAATACTGTAAGTATATATATAAATATATATATATATATATTTTTTTAAGATGGGAGTTTATCGACAGAATACGTTATTGTTTATACATTGACATGACCTAATCGTATTTAGCAATCATGCGAGTTTAAACTACGATCCACTCAAAGAGCGCGTGCTGCAGTACCAACTTGTGACCACTCACGAGGCCGACCGGGCTAGTCGGGTAGGTAAAGTGCCTGCTTGGCAACCCAAAGGTCGCGGGTTCGAATCCCACCTCGGGCTTGGATAAGAATACAAAATGCAAAAACACTTGGGAGGTGCAATATGGCCACAGAAGCCGATGCGCCAACAACTAACAAAAGAAAACGAGCCCGAGTTTGAATCTCGGGCCTTTTTCATTCGGTGTGGAGAAGGTGGTGTTCATAACTACTCTGTTAACCCCAAGGACAACACAAAAGGAATAGGTAAGAAACAGTGAAAATTATGTGTGGAAAATGCGGATTGATGTGGTATTTAAACCAGTAAAGAAAATCAGTAATTTTCTCAGGGACGCAATTTTCCCGACTAAATGCAGACACGTGATTTACAAAAACGGGCGATTTCAGCAAAGTTTTTACATCGGGTATTTCAAACGAGGCATGGGAGGAAGCTAGCAGAGCACTCCTATTGATGGCCTCGCACTTTTAATGTAAAAAGTTTCGAAAATACTGATCGAAAAAAAAAAAAAAAAATATATATATATATATATATTTTTTTTTATCAAAAGTTGCATATATATTTTGGATGCATATATTTTCGGCAACAGAATATAACCTTACAATTAACTTTATAATGAATAATATGTTTATTTGTTTTTCCTCTTCAGTCGGGGTTAAAAATTCATGTACGTACGAGAGAATTGAAGTTTAGAAGGCAGGAAACGTTACTGATGCATGATAAATCGCCCTTTTATGATGCCATCTTTCTTCACTTGTCTAGACGTGCTGACAACCAGGCAGAGTTCGGAACGTGATATTCTTTATAAAGGTAATAACTGTTTAAATTTAAACTGCAGTTTTCTTAATGGAAATAACTTGCGAGGAGAAAGGCTTTTTTACAGTCGTCTATTCGTAGATTAATTATTTCTAATAATACTTGATAATTATTTTTAATACTGTTTGATTAAACTACAAGCAAAGATATAATACCCATTTAAACGATTCATTTTTAATACACTGACCAGTCAAAACATCATCCCTGTGTTTTAGTAGTCGGTTGTTCCCGTCTGGTGACACACCAGTTCCGGTGAGAACCGATAAATGTGATACTGCTGCGACCTTAAGTCACTTCCTTTAATTTATCAAAAATCAGTGTTACAACCACTAGTAGAATATTGCAGTATAGCCATACAACCCCAGAGGCTCACATCTGGTGAGTATGGGCTTGGCATATCCAGGGTCCTGAGTTGGATGTCATCGTTCTTTTCTTTCTTGGTGATTTCTTTCTACTTCTCTCTCTCAGAGTAACCCAATTTTTTTTGGCTAGTGCCGCATAAGCCTCAGGCTTCCTTGCACCATATGACTAATAATAATAATATTGAAATAAATAAGTGTTGAAAACCTTCGTGGTGAAATTTCTAAATTTCTATAAAAATAATCGCACTAAGAAAACCGCGGCAACCCCCACAGAAAACACTTTGCGATCCCCTTGGGGGTTGGGAACTTAGGAACCGGATTATAACATCAACATTCCACAATCTGAGAGGTGCCTGATGGTGTTTAGTAATTTGAATTTCTTCGCATTTAAGGCAAAAGCCTCATGTTGCATAGTGGGTTAACTTATAACTAATAATAGTTAACTTCTAACTAACCAATCTTATAACTAGTAGTTAGCTGCGAACAGATCTGATGATTTGCACTAACTCGTAAGCATGTTAACTCACTTAGCAACTTCAGGCTTTTATCCTAAAATGCGACGTAATTCAAATTACTAGACTCCATCAGGTATCTCCCCTATTGTGTAGTTATACTTCGCAATTGCATTGCAACACCAGGGTACCTGCCCACCGACCGAAGAGAAGCCAACAAGCTTGGAAACGGTGCCGTCTGGGGATGGGGGGGGGGCTGATGGCCACTGACTTTCCTCGAATAGGTAACAACAATCTTCTCTACTGGGGAAGCGTTGCCTATTCGAGGAATATATGAGGTTTGTGTGTGTGTGTGTGTGTGTGTGTGTTGAAGGAGCTAAGTTTCCTCGAATAGGTAACAACAGTCTTCCCTACTGGGGAGGCGTTGCCTATTCGAGGAATATATGAGCTTTGAGCGTGAGTTGAAGGAGCAACTGTCCCTTTCTTCCTTCTACGGCATTTCCTTCCTCCACCTCTCCTACTATCACCTTCCTACATCTTTATCTCTTTTCTAAATCTAATAGGGATAGTATGAGGATAACCGAGAACTTTATCCCATATCATATTTCAAAACGGTGCCGTCTGGGGGGGGCCTGATGGCCACTGAGTTTCCTCGAATAGGTAACAACAATCCTCTCTACTGGGGAAGCGTTGCCTATTCGAGGAATATATGAGGTTTGTGTGTGTGTGTGTTGAAGGAGCTGAGTTTCCTCGAATAGGTAACAACAGTCTTCCCTAGTGGGGAGGCGTTGCCTATTCGAAGAATATATGAGCTTTGTGTGTGAGTTGAAGGAGCAACTATCCCTTTCTTCCTTCTACGGAATTTCCTTCCTCTACCTCTCCAACTATCACCTTCCTACATCTTTATCTCTTTTCTAAGTCCAATACAGATAGTATGAGGATAACCGAGAACTTTATCCCATACCATATTTTAAAACGGTGCCGTCTGGGTGGTGGCGCCCGCCGAGAATAAGTAACAATAGTATTCTTCTATGGTGAACAGTTCCTTATTCGAGGTCGTGCAATATAATAATGTGAAGGTATTCACAATATGAGATATACATAATGATGCCAGTCTTATATCTATTTAGTAGTTAGCTGCGAGCGATATGATGCATTTGCACTAACTTGTAAGCATTTTAACTCACTACGCAACTTGAGGCTCTTGCTCTAAAATGCGACGAAGTTCCTATCTGCAATCGCAATCCTGATTTCTTGTGTTTCGTAAATAGTAGTTTTGTAAGTTTGTTAATTAGTAAATTGGTGTTTTATATATTTTAAAATTTCTGTATTTGCTAATTATAAACATTCTTTAACTTATTGGTATCATTATCGTGATGATGCAATGATACCAATAGAAAATAAATCCCATGCAGTGAAATGTAAACATATTAAAACTATAAATTTGGTACCGCATGAAGAAAAAAATATATATAATAATACTGAGAACATTCAATAGAGGAATGATGGGGGTAGGTTGGTTTGGTTTAAGGTGGGATGCAGCGGGCATAATGAGTGTGTTGGCAGAAAGTCAGATGTATGTAAACTGCCCTGCCGTTAATTTTCAGATTCCTCCATATTTGCAAATAAAAATGTCCCTTATTTACTGGAAAATTAATTACGTTGTGCTGAAACATTTAGCCTTTATAAAAGCTTCTTGTCTTTGTGGAAAAATCCCACGAATTTTTTTCCTATCTGGGCTGGTCAGTCCATTCTTGCATTCATAATCATGCTACTGTCTCTTCGAAGGCCTATGAATATTTTTAGTTGTGTCTGACATGTGGTGCTTGGGTAGGAAGTGACTACTTAGCAATGGAGGGGATATCTGCCTATCAATGGTATTGCAGTGTATGTTTTATAGATTTTGAGATTTGATCGGGTAGGTCGAGTTAAATTAATTCATATATTGTAAAGGGGAAGAGTGGATTGGAAGGATAGATGATCAGCTCACCATATTATGGAAAAAATTAATAATTAGAATATGACAAGGTGAAACTATGTGTAGCGACAGAAAGAGATGATGGCTGTCCCTGACTTTATTTAATATATGTGTAAAAGAAATGGTTAAAGAAGCATTTAGCATTAGCATTAGTAGAGGCATTTGATGCAAGAGAACAAGCTTATGCAGCATCAGCCAAAAAAAAATAATAAATAAAAAATAACCACTTCCGCTGCACCCCTCTGTTCGTTCGAAATACCTGTCCAGCTGAGCCTTAAACTTATTTAGGCTATCAACTTCCACGACATGGGATGGAAGTCTATTCCACCAACCAAGCACCCGCTGGCTAAAGGCAAATTTCCTTACGTCTATCCTACATCTGTCTTTTCTCAATTTGCATTTATGCCCTCTCAGGTGATTATTCTGAACAAAAGGAAGAATCCCATCAGCATTCAGCATGCTCAAACCATTCAAGGCTTTATACACCTCGCTGGTGCCTAGGCCCCAGACACTGTAATTTGCAAAATTTAAGCCTTTCTTCGTAAGAGCACCCCTTTGTTCCATTCACTAATCTTGTTGTCCTTCTCTGTACTCGTTCCAGCAGCTCTACATCCTTCTTGAAATGAGGCCTCCAGACCTGTACAGTACTCAAGGTGTGGCCTGACCATTGCCTTATACAAGGGAATAATCACCTCCTTATCCCTGCTAGAAAAATTCCTATATATCATCGACAATACACCATGAGCTACTCTTGCAGCCCGTCTGCACTGCTCAGAAAACTTCATATCTGCCTGCACAACCACCCCCAGGTACCTTTCATTCTCTACCACTGTCAGTGTAGTACCACAGAGTTGCAACGTTGCTCTGGGGTTGCTGTTTCCCATATGTAGTACTTTACATGTCAATGTTAAACTTCATTTGTCACCTCTCAGCCCATCTGCTCAACCTTTTCAGATCCTGTTGCAGTAGCATAGTGTCAGTAGTGTCCTTGAAAACCCTGCCAACCTTCGTATCGTCTGCAAACTTGGATATTAAGCTTGATATACCATCATCAATATCATTTATAAATACAGAAAACAATAATGGACCCAATACTGAACCCTGAGGGACTCCACTAATAACTTTAGTCCACGATGAGCAGTGTCCATTGATTACCACTCTCTGTCTTCTCCCCCTCAACCACCCCTTTATCCATAGCAGCAATTTGCCTCCAATGCCACACTGCTCCAATTTGTGCAGCAGTCTTCCACGTGCAACAGTATCAAAATCCTTTCTAAGATCCAAGTATATAATACCAAAGTTATTCCCTGCATCCAGTTCTTTTGTGACTGCGTCATAGTATCCAATCAAATTGGTCAGGCAAGACTTCCCCTTAATAAAACCATGCTGTGTCTCAGCTATAACTGAATTCTTGTCTAGATGATCCTGCAGTGCTTCTTTACCCAGTGCCTCCATTAATTTTCCGGGAACAGAAGTTAAACTAACAGGTCTATAATTACTTGTGTCGCCCTTTGATCCTCCTTTGTGAATTGGGGTCACATTTGCACATCTGCAGTCCATGAGTACTTCCCCTGAGTCCAAGGAAGCTCTCATAATTATGGCTAAGAGTTTGCTTACTTCCTTTGCTGCCTCCTTTAATATAACTGGATAGATCCCATCCACCCCAGGTGCCTTTCTTGTATTTATCTTCAACAATTTCTCCTCCACTTTACTCTCAGTTATTACAAGATTCTCTAGCTTACTGCCAGAGTTGAATACACCTCTGGCATTCCCCTCGCTGAATAACTCCTCATGTGTGAATATCGATGCAAAATATTCATTCAGTTTGTTAGCTACCTGAGCAGGATCATCAACAGTTGACCCATCGATATCAAGTGGACCAATCTGATTCATCCCCTTCCTTCTAGAATTTACATAAGTAAAGAACTCTTTGCTGTTTTTCTCTGCATCCCTTGTCAAAGATTTCTTGTAATTTGTCTTCGCCTGCCTAACCTCCTTTGTAACTTGGTTACAGATCAACTTGTATCTATCACAGGCTTCTGTGTCACGTGTTAATTTGTATGTATCCCATGCATTTTTCTTCTCTGCCATATGTCTCATTAGTTCACCTGACATCCACTTAGGCCTAAATCTTGAACAATATTTCTTAGTTGGTATATAAAGCCTAGTAGCTTCCAAGATAAGTTCTTTGAATGCTTCCCATTTTGAATTTGCTGTTGGTAACATCATCAGTTGGTCCCACTGTATAGAATATAAATACTGTCTCAGTCCATCGTAGTCGCCTTTACGAAAGCAATAACCCTTCCTTTACCCTTAATGGTAGTTACCTCTTTGAGTAAATCCCACTTCAGCACACTGTGATCACTGCAACCTAGTGGTTCATTTACCTGCAGATTCTTAATGCATGAAGAATCACTACTGATAATCAAATCAAGAGTATTACTCCCTCTAGTTGCCTCCCGAACATGCTGATGTAGGAAACAATCATCCAATAAATCCACAAAAGCCTTGCTAGTGTGTGAGTGACCAGTCTCCAAATTCCAGTCAATATCTGGGAAATTAAAATCCCCCATTATAAGACTCTCTGAGTTACTGGCCCACTCTATTTCCCTGTACAGTTTCTTATTATACTTATCAGAGTCATTAGGCCTATAGCACACTCCTACTCTCAATTTTGATCTCCCAATGCTTATGTCACACCAAACTGACTCGACACTGCACTGTCCAGCAATGTCGACTGGATTCACTTCGTTGGATTTTATGTATTTCTTAACTAATAGCATCACCCTCCTCCCTTCCTATGCTGTGTATCCTTTCTGTAGACATTGTACTCCCCAAATTGCAGTTCTGCATTCCTTATATCTGTGTGACACCACGTCCCTGAAATCCCTACAATATCTGCCTTTGATGTTTTGAGCAATACCTCAAATTCATCACATTTATTTACTAAACTCCTAGCATTGGTGTACACGCAAGTATACTTGCACCTGTTCTTTTTCTTAGCTACCCTAACCCAATCCATGCGTTTACTTGTACCCCAATGATTCCCAGCAGTCTCTGAAATATCCTGCATCTTATTTTCCAGGCTGCTGCTCATTCCAATAGAAGCAGTGCAAGAATCACTTTCACCTCTGCCAGTGGCTACTGTTAATCTATTAGTCCTTGTATCCCCCCAATCTAGCAGTTTTCCGACCCACCTAACACTGACTCGATAGCATCAGCAAACATTCTTGCACCCTTTCTATTTAAGTGTATCCCATTCCTGTAGAAGCAGTCTCTCCTGTTAACAAGTACAGACCAGGCTGAAAAAAATTCTAGCCCTTGAGCCCTGCACAATCTTTCCAGGGCCGCATTGATCGACAGGGCTCTCATCATATACTCCCTCCTATCGTGTCTGGGCAGAATTGCAGACACTTTCAAATTCAACCCTAATTCACGGCTTTATTTCAACAGTGACCTGTACTTGTTAGTAATTCCGCCGGTCTCCTACTCTTAATATCAATAGTGCCAACGTGTACAACTATATCACCTTTTGTGCCCTTAAAAGATGATATCCGTTCTACAACGTCATCAACCTTTGGCCCTGGCGGACATACCTTGGTCCTGTTCCACCTATCCTTTTTACAAATCCTGCTTCCCGTTTTCTTGACAATAGAGTCACCAACAAGTACTAGTTACTTTGGGACCAGCGCATTCTGGTCCCGCTGTGTTGCGTGATGACCAAGTGCAAGCTCTGGCATTGGTGTGGGCAGCTGAGATAAAGGAAAATTTTGATAAAGGAAATATGGATGAGGGAGGATATTGAGAATGTTATATTCATAGGGGATTGACGATGACAGATATAATAATTATCCTAATGGGTTAATAAGATAAATAAAAGTTGTAATGGGAAAACTATGAGTTAAGTAGTGAAATACGAGGAGAGAGAATAGAACAGGTGAGAGCGGATATAAGTATTTCTGTATCCGAATAATGAACTCAGCAAAGAGCAGAGAGAATAAGAAAAGAAATGGATAAAAAAAAAAATTGAGAAGCAAAGAACATTATGTGGGAGATTAGAAATTTGGTTAAGGAGAAGAATGGTGCAGTATTGAGTATGGTACTTTATGGAGTAGAGACATGGACTTTGAGAACGAGGGCGTATTAGTAGATTAGAAAATTGATACGTGTGAGGCTAGTGACTGATGAAAGATTTGATAGAGGAAAAGTTGAGGGGAAGAGGCCTGGAGGAAGATTGAAGAAAATTATGATTGTTAATTTGAGAGTGACATTGAATATTAGGAGATAAAGAGGGGGGCTGAGGATAACTGCCACATTAGAGATAGCTGAGAATTGCCTCATCTACCTCTGTGTATTATTTTTTAAAATTTAGTCGTTTTCCTTCCCTGATTTTTTGGACGAAAAATCAGAGTTTCTGTGGAGAGTCTTGCTATCCTCCCCTGAGAACAACTCAGAAACAAACGGAGTGAAAAAAAGCCGATAAAACCCTTGCTTTAGAGATATTGTCGATTTGCATGCTTTGAGTTCACATTGTCGGGAAACTGATGATCGGTGCTCGACTAAGCCGAGTCGTCAAGGAAAAGTGTGCTGCAATGCATAAACGCGTTTGAATGGCCCTTGATTCATGTTTTCTTGACTGCTAAGTATGCTAATAATTAGCATTAGCATTAGTAGAGGCATTTGATGCAAGAAAGCAAGCTTATGCAGCATCAGCCAAAAAAAAAAAAAAAAAAAACACTTCCACTTCACCCCTCTGTTCGTTCAAAATACCTGTCCAGCTGAGCCTTAAACTTATGTAGGCTATCAACTTCCACGACAAGGGATGGAAGTCTGTTCCACCAACCAACCACCCGCTGGCTAAAGGCAAATTTCCGCACGTCTGTCCTACATCTGTCTTTCCTCAATTTGAATTTATGCCCTCTCAGGTGATTATTCTGCATGATGATTGCAATTGTTGTCAAAATAATTAATTGTAAACTCCTCTGACCTGGTGGTCGTGCTAGAATATAAACACGAACATTTTTTTTTTTTTTTTTTTTTTTTTAATTTGTGCCTCTTTTAGGAATTTCTGATTTTGGCTGATGTACTCGCAGCCTTGATTCTGTGGTGCTGGATATCGATATTTGCAACAGCAATAAGCTAATATCAAGATCAAGCCCGTGTGCTCCCTCTCATAAAGCTTACAACTTTTGATAACTGTGATTCTAGTGTATTGCCTGCTAAAAACAGTTACAATGAAACTACATTCCCGTAACTACTTTCGAAGTGTATCTAGCATATGTTTTTACTGTTTAATAATTCTCAAAATTATGAAAATGTAAATTTCTGTTATTCTGGTTTCATAGGGAAAAAGAAATTTTTTCCCTATGCAAAGGGAACGTTAGTATTATTTCCTCTGGTGACGTTTTATAGGTTTATTACGACAGGAGTTCGTTTTTTGTTATAATAAGTATAATTTGAATAAGTAAATACAGTACTAATGTTTTTTTTTTTTTTTTTAATATATACATAGCGCTTTTCCTTTGAATGTACAGTAGTTGGAAACCTAATCCGGGTAACGTTTATTTGGGTATAGCCAAATGAATAGCAAAACTTAAACAAGTTTTGTTTGTGTTTGTTTTGCTAGTGTACAGCTGTCGTTGACAACTGAAGGGTTTACGTTTTTTTGGTGTGGCTTTGCCAAGATATTTGGGAAAGTGGGGGCTGGGAAATGTGTAACTTCGGGACTAGAAGTTCAGATTTTTGAGGTTCCTGCGTGCCGCGATTTTTCCCCAGCTTTTACAAGTTTGTCATATCAAGTTCGTGTTCCGACATTAGGATTTTATTTTATTACGACAAGAGTTCACTCCAGCAGCCAAACACTTATCTCATTATTTCCGAGCTGTTTATTGAAAAAGTTAGACAATGACTTAGACGTGCGCCAATTTTGTGGATAGACAAACTTTGACCATGAGCAATTTGAAGGTAAGTGTCACTGGAAATTGTCATACGGTCTGGTCCGCCACCGCTGACTGGGTAAGGGTTCTGGACGGTTGGTTTGAGGAGCACGGAGTCAAGAATTTGTATTCTCGGCACTGGAAAAATAGTCTCAGAACTCAATGTTCACAATGAGAAATCATACTAGCAAATATTTTGGCACGAAACTGTTCTTTTCTTAATGAATTGTAAGAGAAGTGAAATAAAATTCCAAACATTTCCTTGAAGTTTTTCCAGTAAAGATGTTCCTGTTCAGTCTGTTGTTTACTATAGCACAGAAATGGGATTTATTTCAGGAGAAAGCTACAAAACATTGCCTATCACACGTATTGGCTTCACTGTTTCTACAAACAGTGCAGTCAATACAACAGCAGGTTTATTTTATTGAAAGGTTCAGCAGCCAAACATTTACCTCAATATATAGTTTGTGCCTCATTTGGCACAAACTATATATTGAGGTAAATGTGCCTCATTACTGCATTTCAAGTACTTAGTCAGGTTCCAGTATGATCGGACTAAAGCTAATTTTGCCATCACTGCAAAAATTAATGAATTATTCAGAGTTGAATGGATTTTACTTATCCACTGTTCACTTTAGAGCTCAGATCTGTTGGCATGTGATGACGTTAACAGGTTCCTTTAAACAGAAGTGGCAAAGAAGCATTTTCACTTAATTCAGAAATTGAAACCAGCTGTCCAATATGCATTTGGTGTGAATATTTTGGGCAATACTATGCACAGTTTCTCCTGCCACATATGCTTTTGTGTTATAAAAATAATCATGCATGATCACTTCAAATGAGTAACCATTAGTGACGTTTCCCCATATAGCCTAGTGGTCAGGCGTGACGGGTACATGTCTTGAGTGACCAGGGTTCAAGCCCGTGACTGCTGAATATGGTGCTGTTTCTTGTATTCTGGCTATCTTGTGAACTCCTCTGACCGCTTGGTCGTCCTGGTGTATAAACAGAATATTTATTTATTTATTTATATGGGATGCCCTGTATATCAGTTGTTTCTGGCAGAATTAAGAAATATATAGTCATTTGTTGATTGTGTATGTTGCTGTTTCTAAAACCTGCTTGATCTTTATCTGTAGTTTACTTATTTGTTTCCTATTGGAGTATTTTCATGAAAAAAAAAAAAATTAATTCCCCTTTTTTCCATATTTCTGGATTCTTGTTTCTACTTTCTTGTTATTCTGTTCAGCACATACCGCTAAACTAAGTAGATTTATTGAACTCTGAGTAATGCAAACTTTTTCTAAGTTTTTTTTTTTTTTTTGTGAGTGTGTGTGTGTGTGTGTGTGTGTGTGGATTAGAATTATTCTCCACTCCTCAGGGGTATCTTCTGTTTTAAATGTTTTCTCTGAGAGTTTTTCATTTGCCTTAATTCAGTTTGTATTTTAACTGAGCTAAGATAAAATTCAAACAAATTATGGAATAATTCATTTTGGATTAGTATTAGTAGTGGCAAACACTCGTGGGTAGCACAGTTGTTATAATCACTATCCTCCCCACACTGGGTGAAAAAGATCAAAGTTTGAACCTGTCGATGAAGTGAGGAATTTTTATGGGTGTTCTTCACAGCATGGCCGACCGGGCTAGCCAGGTGGGTAAAGTGCCTGCCTGGCAACCCAACGGTCGCGGGTTCGAATCCCGCCTCGGGCTTGGATCAATGTACTGCAAAAAACTTGGGAGGTGCACTATGGCCACAGAAGCCGATGCGCCAACAACTACCAAAAAAAAAAAAAAAAAAAAAAAATCTTCACAGCATAGCTGAATTAGTTGGTCTCAGATGAGGACAGCATGGATTTCTCTCCCAGAAACTCAGATTTCATCTACATGTAACTTATAAACATTATATATACGGCACAATATGGCCTGAGTTAGTATTAATAGTGGCAAATGATGTAAGAAAGCAAGCTTATACAGCATCAGCAAAAAAAAAAAAAAAAAATTCCCATTTCGTCTATCCATCCCATCCAATAGTTTATCTGTTTCTTCCTTGAATTTATTCAAACCATCCACTTCCACAACAATGGATAGAAGCTTGTTCCAGTGATCAATCACCCATTGGCAGAAGGAAAACTTCCTCACATCTATTCTGCAACCATCCTTCCTCAGTTTAAATTTATGCTCCCTCATGTGCATATTCTGAGTAAGGGGGTTTGTTTGTTTGTTTGAGAATTTTTTGGGTGCATGGGCATCTATGGCCATAGTGTGCCAGAGTAAGAGGGAGAATGCCACCAGCATTCAACTTGCTCAACCCATTCAAAGCGTTAAAAACCTCGATAAGATCACCTCTCAGGCATCTAATCTCAAGAGGTTGCAATTTGCATAACTGAAACCTTTATTCTTGTCCTTCTCTGTGCCTCTTCCAGCAACTCTGCATCCTACCTCAAATGAGGCCTCCAGATCTGTATGCAATACTCAAAATGTGGCCTGACCATCACTTTATACAGTGGAATAATCACTTCCTTATCCCTGCTGGCAAAATTCCTGTATATCATTGACAAAACCCCATAGCTGTCCTGGCAGTCACTACTCAGAAAACTTCCTATCACACTGCACAATTACCACAGGTCCTTTTTAATTTTATACTACCCTGAGTATAGTATCTCACAGACTTGATACATTACTCTGAAGTTATTGCTACCCATAGGCAGTACCTTGCATTTGTGTCGGCGCCTCCGTAGCCAGGTGGGCAGGAGCAGCAGTGCATAGCACACGCTTCTTGTTCAGACCAGGGTTCGAGCCCATGACCACCAAATACGGAGGATGCAGAAAGGTCAGGAAATGACCACCACATATCCCCGGAGCAATATGGCCTTAGTTGCTAATGCTCCTGAAAACCAAATAACAACATAACTTTGCATTTGTCAATGTTAAACTTCAGTTGCCAATTTCTCAGCCCATCTTGTTGCAGCATCATGCCTCATTACTGTCAAAAACCTTGTCAACTTTTGTATCATCTTCAAACTTAGACATTAAGTCTGATATGCCCTGTTCAATATAATTAATAAATACAGAAAACAACAGTGGGCTCAGCACCGAGCTCTGTGGGACTCCACTAATAACATTAGTCCAGGAATAGCAATATTTGTTGATAACCACTCTCTGTCTTCTCCCAGTCAACCATCCCTTTGTCCACAGCAGTAACCTCTGCATTACCTCTTTAACCAGTGACTCCATTATTTTTCCTGGAATAGAAGTTATGCTAACAGGTCTGTAATTACTTATGTTGCCCTGGCCCCATTTGTGAATTAGGGATATATTCACACATCTGTAGTCCACAGGGATTCCCCCTGAATTCAGAGATGCTCTCATAATTATGGCTAAAGGTTTGCTTACCTTCTTTGCTGCCTCCCTTAATATAATTGGATCAATCCCATCCACCTCTGGCGTTTTTTTATATTTAACTTCAATAGTTTCTCTTCCACTTTCCTTTTGGTTATCACAAAATCATTTAGCTCCATGTTATAATTCATATAGCTCCTTGTTAAACATCTGGCATACCCCTCCCAGAAGAATTCCTCATGTATGAATGTAGATGGAAAGCACTTATTCAGCCTGTCAGCTACCTGAGCAGGATCATCAATGGTTAAACCATCGAAATAAAGTGGACCAATGCGATTCAGCCCCTTCCATTCCTTCTAATGTTAACAGAAGTAAAGAAGTCTTTGCTGCTTTTCAGTAAAGAAGTGCTGATGTGCCTAAAACCCCATAACAACCAACCAACCAGTTAGTGGCAAATGATGCAAAAAAAAAAAAAAAAAAACTTGCCATATTCTTGTTGTCCAACCATTCTAGTAATTTGTTTAAGTCCAGTTAAGATGTTTTTATTAAGCAAATAGGGTATATACTTGTCTTTAGAAAAATTAGTAAGGAGGTCTGTTTTACAATTTTTTTTTTCCCAGGAGAAATACAGTTAAAAACATTGGTAAACTGAGCTATTACAATTGATTTTTTATATGATAATGGTTCAAAACTGTTGAAATGGAGTTAATTCCCTTTATTTTAATTGGTTTATGAAAAACCCTTGTTAACTATTCTGTGTTCCTAAACAAGACCAACTTTTTTTTTTTGGAGAAGTTTAAACTCTGATTTTCTTCTGTCTTTAGCATTAGTAGAGGCATATGATGCAAGAAAGCAAGCTTATGCAGCATCAGCCAGAAAAAAAAAAAAAAAAAAAACCCTTCCACTTCACCCCTCCGTTTGTTCGAAATACCTGTCCAGCTGAGCCTTAAATTTATTTAGGCTATCAACTTCCACAACAAGGGATGGAAGTCTGTTCCACCAACCAACTACCCGCTGGCTAAAGGCAAATTTCCGCATATCTATCCTACATCTGTCTTTCCTCAATTTGAATTTATGCCCTCTCAGGTGATTATTCTGAGCAAGAGGCAGTATCCCATCAGCATTGAGCATGCTCAAACCATTCAAGGCTTTGTACACCTCCATCAGATCACCTCGCCGGTGCCTAGTCTCCAGACACTGTAATTTGCAAAACTTAAGCCTTTCTTCGTAAGAGCAACCCTTCGTTCCATTCACTAACCTTATTGCCCTTCTCTGTACTCGTTCCAGCAGCTCTACATCCTTCTTGAAATGAGGCCTCCAGACCTGTATACAGTACTCAAGGTGCGGCCTGACCATTGCCTTATACAAAGAAATAATCACCTCCCTATCCCTGCTAGAAAAATTTCTGTATATCATTGATAAGACACCATGAGCTACTCTTGCAGCCCGTCTGCACTGCTCAGAGAACTTCATATCTGCCTGCACAATTACCCACAGGTCCTTTTCATTCTCTACACTGTCAATGTAGTACCACAGAGTTGGTACGTTGCTCTGGGGTTGCTGTTCCCTATATGTAGTACTTTACATTTGTCAATGTTAAATTTCATTTGCCACATCTCAGCCCATCTGCTTAACCTTTCCAGATCCTGTTGCAGCAGCATAGCATCAGTAGTGTCCTTAACAACCCTGCCAACCTTTGTATCGTCTGCAAACTTGGACATTAATCTTGATATACCATCATCAGAATTATTTATAAATAGAGAAAACAACAATGGACCCAACACTGAACCCTGAGGGACTCCACTAATAACATTAGTCCACAATGAGCAGTGTCCATTAATTACCACTCTGTCTTCTGCCACTCAACCATCCCTTTATCCATTAGCAACAATTTGCCACCAATGCCACACTGCTCCAATTTGTGCAACATTCTTCCATGTGCAACAGTATCAAAAGCCTTTATAAGATCCAAATATATAATATCAAAGTTATTCCCTGCATCCAATTCTTTTGTGACTTCATCATAGTATCCAATCAAATTGGTCAGGCAAGACCTTCCCTTAACAAAACCATGCTCTGTCTGAGCTATAACTGAATTCTAGTCAAGATGAACCTGCAGTGCTTCTTTAACCAGTGCTTCCATTAACTTTCCTGGAACAGAAGTTAAACTCACAGGTCTATAATTACTTGTGTCAGCTTTTGATCCTCCTTTGTGAATTGGGGTTACATTTGCACATCTCCAGTCTGTGGGTACCTCCCCTGAGTCCAAGGAAGTTCTCATAATAATGGCTAAAGAATTGCTTACTTCCTTTGCTGCCTCCTTTAATATAATTGGATCTCATCCACCCCAGGTGCCTTTCTTGTATTTATCTTCAACAATTTCTCCTCCACTTTACTCTCAGTTATTACAAGATTCTCTAGCATACTGCCAGAGTTGAATACACCTCTGGCATTTCCCTCGCTGAATAACTCCTCATGTGTGAATGTCGATGCAAAATATTCATTGAGTTTGTTAGCTACCTGAGCAGGATCATCAACAGTTGACCCATCAGTATCAAGTGGACCAATCTGATTCATCCCCTTCCTTCTAGAGTTTACATAAGTAAAGAACTCTTTGCTGTTTTTCTCTGCATCCCTTGCCAAAGATTTCTCGTAATCTGCCTTTGCCACCCTAACCTCCTTTGTAACTTGGTTACAGATCAACTTGTATCTGTCATAGGCTTCTGTGTCACGTGTTAATTTATATGTATCCCATGCATTTTTCTTCTCTGTCATATGTCTCATTAGTTCATCTGACATCCATTAAGCCTAAACCTTGAACAATATTTCTTAGTTGGTATGTAAAGCCTAGTAGCTTCCAAGATAAGTTCTTTGAATGCTTCCCATTTTGAATTTGCTGTTGGTAACATCTTCAGTTGGTCCCACTGTATAGAATTTAAATACTGTCTCAGACCATCGTAGTCGCCTTTAAGAAAGCAATAACCCTTCCCTTTGCCCCTAGTTACCTCTTTGAGTAAGTCCCACTTCAGAACACTGTGATCACTGCCACCTAGTGGTTCCTTTATCTAAAAGACACACGGTTAAAAGAACTCCCTTCACACAACACTATCAGAGTAAGTCCCACTTCAGAACACTGTGATCACTGCCACCTAGTGGTTCCTTTATCTAAAAGACACACGGTTAAAAGAACTCCCTTCACACAACACTATCACAACGAGTACTGGCATGCTCAGTAGCGTCAGGGAGAACGCTTCTAGCTGCAGTTATCGAAAGTTCACATAGTAAACATAAAATCTTGCACCAGTCGTTGAATTAAATGATCTCATATTACTTGATTCAGTTTCATCAACCTTTGCTTCTGAATTCTATAGAATTTCTTCAATTTGAGATTGAATTTTAAGCTCATATTCTGGTGAGCATTATTGAAAGGTTCTGTTCTTTTAAACCTGTTTTAAAAACTGTTGCAGTTGTTAAAAAAAAGGCTGTTATAACTTTTATGTGCAGTTAATAGCTGGGAGCCTGTCTCAGTAGACTTTCAAGACAGCTGACATGGAAGCAACCTTCAGCATACAGTGTTTCAATTAAAAGGCATCAGGGATGTCTCACTTATTTTTAGGGTTTGGCTATTTGTTGTCTGAACTTCTTATTTTATTTATTTATTTTATTTTATTTTATTTTTTTTGGCATTTTTGAGCTAAAATTTTTGAATGTGATGTTAAAATTGAGTAAAGTATTACCATTTAGATTTTATTATTTCTAAATTTAAATTGTTCCTAATCTACTGCTTTTTTTCTTAATGATAAAGTTATACCTATACTTTGTTTAATCTAAAAACAATGTTAGTATACTTCTGCAATTGAACCTAAACTGATTTTTGTCTAAAGTAAAATAAAATAATAATACAATTGTTAGTCAGGAGATGTGTCACGGCTAAACATGCATACTGGAACATGAACATCTTATACAACTTTGTTTCTTTTTTCTTTTTCTTCAAATAAAATCTGTATCAGTTCATTTCAGAAGTACGCTGATGACAATTTTGACTAAACCGATAACAGAGAATGACTTTCCCATTGCGAGAACAAAAAGTTCATTATGTAAAATTTTAATCTAGAAATCATAAAATCTAAATGGTAATACTTAGCCGAATTTTAACATAAAATTCAGAAAAATTAACCCAAATACAGCAAAAAAAGTTCAGACTGTAAATAGTTTAAACCTAAAAATAAGTGACATAGACCCAGTGCCTTTTAATTGAAATACCCTGTATATGGTCACACTTTTGAAAAGGTTAAGAAAAAATTACTAGAAAGAATATTTTGTGGTAGCTTTTTACTTCTATATCTGTATAATTTCCAGTTTAAGATATATGAATGCTGTAGTTTAAATTGTGGTACATGATACAAGTTTTAAATAGTTTTGCAAGTTTTTTTTTTTTTTTTCTCAAAATAGGAATTTTATTTTTTCTGTGCTATTCTATGACCCAGAGAAATGTTAACAAAACCAAGAATCCATAGGTAGCATGCTTAAACCTGAAGATGCTAGGTTAAACCTGAGAACTGGCAACTTTATAATCATAATTCTTGTTACTTCATAGATCTGCAGTTGTGCATTATGAAATTCATTTTTTTAAAATTTAGCCTTTCACAGATCTGCAGTTGTGCATTATGAAATTCATTTTTTTAAAATTTAGCCTTTTTTTTTAGCCAGTGGTGGATTTAGCACTTGAGAGGCCCCAGGCACAATTCAATTTTGAGGCCCCCCTCTAAATATTTTCCAGTACCACTACAGTGTGCATTCTACGTGCACATTTTTACTATAGCATGTGCTCTAGATTTGGTGTTGCGGTTTTAATCATTTTGGTTGTGCAATTCTTTCATACATATTTTAACTAATGTTTAAATGAAAAAATGACACAGCTACCATCCCTCCCAAATCTAACATTAATACATAAAATCTAGCATTAATGATAATACGTATTCTATTTCAGATTCACTTAGTTCGCATAGATATTTCATATAATATGTAGGGATATTCACATAAGAGTTTACTAACTTCTCATATTAAATTATAGTTTTATTCAGTAACGGTAATAAAGATGAGTGTAAAAATTTAAAATGAAACAATTTTATTTTTTTTTTTTGAGACCTGAGATCCCCTCGATTTAAGAGGCCCCAGGTGCACGCTTCTTGCGCCTGTGTGGAAATCCGCCACTGTTTTAAAGGAAAAATTTATGTACCTGAATATTGTGGATCTGTAAAAGAATTCTTGCATTTTATTATTGTTATCATAAATTTAAAAAAAAAGAAGTTTTAATGTATAAAATTAAATTATTATAAATTTTATAATTTTTTTTATTTAAGTTTAAATTTTTACATTTTAGTCTTCCCAATTTTCAAAAATAATTTTGATCTTCTTTAGGTATCATTGAAAGTAGAAGATCAGAAATAGTAGATCAGATGGACTAATGTAGAAAGGAATTCTGAGGGTATTTCATAAATTTGGCTTTGTAATTTCTCACCGAGAAGGCAAGGTTTTTTTTTTTTTTTTCATAATTCACATTGAGGAAGTATAATTAACATTTATGGAAGATGTGAACTTTCTTCACAAATAGCTCTTCATTGTATTTGGCTTTCTGCTCTTACCATTGCTTATCTTCTGTGGGTAATAGAGATCAAATAGTGATTTTCCTCAAAAATATATTCAGATATGCCAAGAACTCGACTTTTGTCAGCTTCTGGTGCAACAGGAAATAACTGTAATCCATTAGATCTTGGGCAAGCAGGAAGTGGTAATAATAATAGCAGTGGAGCTGGCACATGGAATAGAGATGGTAGTTTCATCAGTAAACCCCCACGTGGATGGTTACATCCAGATCAGTTGGTTGCAGATACAGGTATCTGTTATGGAGTCAGGGTAAGATTTCAATAATAACTTAAGCTTATGTGATTGTATACTTGTAGTTCATAATGGAATGGTTTTGTCCACATATTGTGTATATTACCATATCAGTTTTGCTTATATTCTATTTCCTTACACTTCTAATTATATTTACACAACATTTAAAACAAATGCCTAAAATGTTTTAGCAATAAAATTCTGCAATCACTACACCCCTTAGAAGAAATAAATTCTTTATATAGGTTATAGCAGAAAAGGTTCAGACTATAAATGGTTTAAACCTAAAAATAAGTGACATAGATCCAGTGCTTTTTAATGCATCCTTTTATGATGTAATAGGAAATCATAACGAAATAAGGGAATTATGTTTCTGGTTAAGGGTCTTATATGTATGAACACAAAAAGCATATTTAATCATCATGCAATCACATGTTAATAATGCTGAAAAAGTGTTTGTCACTATTCTTGGTTTCTGGCATGATTGGGCTGAATAAGCTATATTCAGTTCAAGTCTACAGTTTAAAGAAGAAAAGGAATGCCTTTATCAAAAACATGACATCTGGGAGGCCATTTTTCAGGAGATTTTGTTGGATTTATTTGAATCCACTGGAGAGACTGAATGGATGATTCCTTTTTGAAGAACATATCCAGTGATGTTTGTTTATCTGCCTTCTTCTCACTGTAAAGTAATCTATAGCAAGTGTAAGTAGCAGAGTTAAAGAAAGTGTTCATAAAATCTTTATTAGCAACTTCACAACTATATGCTTGGTAAATAGAGGACATGGCCAGGAAGACATGTTCTCTCTTGGTAAACAAAGAATGTGTGTACTTTGTCAGCAGTGCAGTGAAAATGGGGATACCTAATGCTCAATCATAAGTGCACCGATAAACACCACATTAAAATGCAAATGTGTGCTTGGTCAGAAGCATAATGTTCTACAAAGAGTGGGAACATTGGAACTATAAAACTGCTAGGAGTGTAGAAAATGAATTTGAAGTATTTGTTAAGTCATCTGATGCAGACATTGTAGGGATATCAGAAATATAGTGAGTACAATGTGTACAGAAAAAACAGACAGGACAGGAGAGGGATGAGAGGAAGTTATGGCCTTGGTTAAGAAGCATATACAATCTAAGGCAGTGCCATTTCTACCAGCGTAGATGGTCAGTTCAGCGTGACATAAACACTGGGAAAACAGAAATGAGAGGAGTGTATATATTATAGGTCAAATGACTGCGAGTATAATGAAAAACTATACAGAAAAATAGAATGGTCTAGTAAATTAAAATTTCTGCTAATCTGGGATTTTTATCTTGACAAACTGACCGAAACTTGTAGGTTGGTTGCTCACATAGTAGCAGGACTTTTGTGGACTTATTGGGTGACTATTTTCTACACCAGCATGTTAGAGAGGCCACAATAGAAAGCAATCCTCTTGATTTGATCAGTTGTTACCCCTCATGCATCAAGAATCTCTATTTAAAGGAACCACTAGGTGGCAGTGATCATATTGTAGTGATGTAGGATTTATTTAAAGATATAACTACTATCAAGGGTAAAAGATTTACTTTCATAAAGATGACAAAAATGGTCTTAGACAGTTTTAAGTTTTCACTTCAGGGGCTCACATTTGGTGAGTATGGGCTTGGCACACTCAGGGTCCTGAGCTGGATGTCATCATTCTTCTCTTTCTTGGTGATTCCCTACTACTTTTGTCTCTCTCTCTCTCTCTCTCTCTCTCTCTCTCTCTCTCTCTCTCTCTCAGGGTAACTCGGAATTTTTTTTTTTTTTTTTTTTGGCTGGCGCAGCATAAGCCTCAGGCTTCCTTGCACCATATAGCTAATAATAATAAATAATGTTAACGCTAGCAAATTCTGAATGAGAAGCATTCAGGAAAGTAATTGTAGAAACTGTTAGGCTTTTTATACTAATTAATATATACTGTTCAAGGCTTAGTTCTAAATGGATGGCAGCTGAACTGATGAGACTAGTGGCAAAGAAGAAAAATGCATGGGGGTGATTATTGTGAGGGGACAAGGAACCTAAAGTAAGTAAAAACTAGCCCACAATCAAAGCATGGATGAGGTCAGGCAAGTTAAAGCCTTTGGCTAATGTTGCAAAGAAAAGGCAAAACATTATTTGCATATGTTAACACTAGAAGGAAAAGGATGAACAACATTATCACACTAAGTATGAATGGAATAACTGTTGATGATGCTGTTCAAGTTGTTTACACACAATAAATATTTTGATTCTACATTCACATGTGAAGGACTGTTTAGGTATGGGAAGACTACAGTATACCAAGTTATAATTGGGAGCTAAATCGTTTTAGAATAATCATTTTAGAATAAATAATTGAGAAGCCAATGGAAAAGAAATTGTTGAAGCTAAAAGTAAATAAGGCACCTGGAGTTGATAGAATCTACTCAGTTATATTAAAAGAAGCAGAAAAAGAGGTAAGCAAAACTTTGGTTAAAATTGTGAGAGCATCCTCTAATTCAGAGGAGGTTCCTACAGATCTGAGGGGTGTGCAATTGTCTCTTTTATTCACAAATGGAGAGCTAAATGAGTTTGCGATAACTGAGAGGAAAGTGGAAGAGAAATTGTTGAACCTAAACATAAAAAAGTCACCTGGGGTGGTGGATGAGATCTATTTAGTTCTGTTAGGGAAAGCAGAAAAAGAGGTAAGCAAACCTATAGCCATGATTATTAGAGGTAAGCAAACCTATAGCCATCATTTTATCATGATTATGAGAGAATCCAAGGATTCTCTCATAATCATGATAAAAATATGACATGAGTAATTACAGGGTTGTTAGTTTGATTTTTGTTCTTGGGAAAATAATGGATTAGCTGGTTAAAAATTAATGCAGAACCATCTAGACTGGAATGCAGTTACATAACAGTCACAGCATAGATTTGTTAATGTGCAATCTTGTCTGATCAATCTCATTCAATTCTAATGATGGAATAACAAAGCAACTAGATGTAATAAATAATTTTGACATCATATACCTAGATTTCAGAAAAGCTTTTAATACTGTTGGACATAAAAGAATAATGTTGCACCTTTGCTGTACAGGAGCAGTGTAGCATTAAAGGCAAGTTACTGCTGTGGCTAAGAGGATGGTTGGGTGGGAGAAGACAGAGTCATTACCAATTGTGTGGTACCCCAGTCATGGTAGTGGTGAATGAAAAAATCCTGGGTATAATTGTGCAATCAGCTATGAAGTTCTCTAAGCATTGCAGACAGGCTGCCAGGAGAGCTCATGATGTTTTGTCAATGATATACAGTAATACCCCGAAGTTACGCGATAGGTGGGTCCGACGAAAATCGCGTAAGTCGAATTCGCGTAAGTCGGGGTACAACTTTGCATATAAATACATATAAATTTTGCTTAATTGGGACCAAGGACTAACAAAAACACTAGTTTAGAAGAAAAATATTAATAAAATTGCAGTTCTTTATACATATTAATACAAAATATGTATTAAAAAACAAATGACTTACGTTAAAAAGTTATTTCGATGTCGATGGCTTCATAAAATCTAACAAATTCGTCTGACGACACAGCGCGTTCTTTTTTTCACGCAGAATTTCTTCGTAGCAAGCTAATAATTTTTTTATTCCTTGCTTTGTAGCTATAACGCGTCCCTCGTTGGAGTCTATGTTTTCTAAAATTTTTAAGCCCTTTACAATTGAGCCCTTTTCAATTTTCAACCTGTCAAGTTTGCAATTGTCATGTGCTTTTCGCCGTTGCTTCGTTTAGGCCTGTAGCACGTGCAATATCACATGGTCTTTCATTTCGCTCAAAGCGTTTCACAATTTTATATTTTTTCTCTATCGACAGAGGCGGACTGGCCATAAGCCTTACCGGGGAAACCCCAGTGGGCCAGTGTGATTTTGGCCATAAACCATAGTATGAGGCCACTATAAATTTTTCCGGGTAAGAATTTTTGATCCAGTCCGCCTCTGTTTATCGATAATTGCTTTTCTTTTTCTCTCTGAATCTGCAGTGTCTTCACCAGGACGCTTCCTTTTCACACCTTTTAATTAAGTATTTTACTCATTTTTAGGGAATAAAGCACAATTACAAAACGAGGAGGCACGCTTGATACGCATAAACAAAGCTGCACGCATGTAGCAACTGAATAAACAACACCATAAAGGCAGAGATACACTATTAACACCTCACATTTCTAGGGGTTACTACCATAAAACAATAAAAATCCAGTTGCGTTTCTGCTAGTGAAATCTGTTATAAACTGGTAGTAAACTCGATCTAATTGCATTTGCGATTATACCGATAGCTGGAATTGTGTGGGTTTTTATGTTATTATGGTGAAATGTGTTTCCCCTTCACTGATATAAAAAACATAAAAGCAGCAAAGTTGAATTTTGTTCATCTTTCGCTCTCATTCTCCGCCGTCGCACCGTATATCGATAACATATGAAAAACGACCTTGAAGATAGTGGGCGGCAGCGTTGCCAAACGAAAAAATCAAGAACCGCGTAACTCCGAGTTCGCGTAAGTCGGGGTAGCGTAAGTCGGGGTATTACTGTACAGTAATTTTTCCAGCAGAGATAATGATGTGATTATCCTGTTGTATAATGCAATGGTTAGGTCATATTTTCAGTATTGCATACAGGTAAAGTGTAAAGTGTACACAGTATTGCATACAGGTCTGGAAGCCTCATTTTAGGAAGGATGTGAATCTGTTGGAACAATCTTAAGACTCAAGTTTTGCAATTTCCAGCTTCTGGAGCCTAGCCACCTGTTGGGAGATCTGATTGAAGTGTTTAAGGCTTTGAATGGTTTAAATAAGCTGAATGTTAATGGAATCTGTACTCTTGCTCAGACAATACACATAAGACAGTATAAATTAAAATTCTGGGAGGATGGTTGCAGTTTAGATGTGTGGTTATTTGCCTTCAGCCTGGGGGGGGGGATAGGTGGTTGTTGAAACAACCTTTTATCTGGTGTTGTACAGGTGGATATTTCAGTAAATTCAAGGAAGAACTAAAACAGAATGTTAGAATGGATGGACAGTATATTGTTTTATAAAATTACAGATATGCATGTGAAATGTTTTTGAAGCCCTTAAAAATAAAATCAGAAATTTTTATATATATATGTACACATATTAGTATTAGCAATGGCCACCTAGAGCCTATGGCTTATGCCTGCACTGCCAAAAAATAAAAATAAAATAAAATAATACTGTAATAAGAAAAAAAAAAGATTAATAAAAGAAAAGGAAATAGACAACCTATGCATTTCCCTCCTCCCATAGGTAATTATCCAGCTGACTTTTTAATTTCCCTAAACTGTCAGCCTCTACCTCTAAAATAAAATTTTCTGCAATCCAGTCTAAACATCTCCCCCCATAACTTAAATTTATAGCCCCTAGTTCTAGAATCCTTTATAACTGTGAAAATTTTGTCCTCTTTCATTTTACTTTTGCCTCTCAGAGCCTTAAACACTTCAGTCAAAGCTCCTCTAAGGTGCCTAGGTTCCAAGCTCTGCAATCCACATATTCGAAGTCTTTCCTATGGATGACCTTTTGCTGATCTCACCAGGCAGGTTATCTGTCTGTGGACCCTTTTAAGAAGCTCAATGTCTTTCTTTAGGTGCGGTCTCCATACTTGAACACAGCATTCCAAGTGTGGTCTAACAGAGCAGTTTAATGGAAAACTAGATAGCAAGTATAGTAGTATCAATTAATCAGTAAGGGCGCCTCCGTAGCCAGGTGGGCAGGAGCAGTAGTGCATAGCACACGCTTCTTGATTAGACCAGGGTTCGAGCCCGTGCCCACCAAATACGGAGGATGCGGAAAGGTCAGGGAATGACCACCGCATATCCCCGGAGCAATATGGCCTTAGTTGCTAATGCTCCTAAAAATCAAAAAAAAAACAAACAAACAAACATTAATCAGTAAAATTTATTAATCTTATTAAATTTCATTGTCAGTTGAATTGTATTTTTTGTAACTAAATAAATATAGCGACCTAGTTATTACAAACGTAATAACATCATAAATTAATACATATAAGTTGACGGGATAGGAAAGTCATAACGTAATTCAGAGATAATATTTGATACTAAAATACATACATGTATATATATATATAGTGTTATAACTGTTTTGGAATATAAGTTTAGGGTTATATTTTGTATTGGAATTTTATTGAACTTGAATAGAAATCGTGACTCAGACCAGAGAAGCAAAGCAAAACGCTCAAACTAGTGGAAGTGCTGTGACTCAGGGAAGAACTGAGGGGAGGGGCAGTTGTCCTCTGAAACACAGTCTATTGAAATGTACTGATTGTTTGATGTTTGTGGAGTAATCAGGAACGGGACATGATATTGCCAAGGGAATGTCTTTGTGGGTGCGCAATGTAAGCAGTGCAAGGAAATCAGGCACCAACTCAGCATTGTTATGGGCTTATATGAGAGCTTGAAGGACGGGGTGGATGCCATCGAAGGATTTAAATTGAGGGGCCCATCAAGCTCTCAGCTGCCCACATCAATGCCAGAGCTTGCACTTGAACATTGCACAACATAGCGACAACCCCCAAGGCAGAGTGCGTTGGTCCCAAAGGAACTACTTGTTGTAGGTGACTCTATTGTCTGGGAAATGGGGAACATATTGTGCAAAAAGGATAGATGGAACAGGGTATGTCTGCCAGGGGCAAAAGTTGATGACATTGTAGGGCAGATATCATCCTTTAAGGGCACAAAGGGTGATATTGTTGTACACGTTGGCACTAATGATATTAAGAGTAGGCGACCGGCAGAATTGCTTAACGAGTACAAGACAATGCTGAAAAAAAAGCCGTGAATTAGGGTTGAATTTGAAAGTGTCTGCAATTCTGCTCAGACCTGATAGGAGGGAGTATATGATGAGAGCCTTGTCAATCAATTCAGCCCTGGAGAGATTGTGCAAGGCCCAAGGGGTAGAATTTTTCTCAGCCTGGTCTGTGCTCGGTAACAGGAGAGACTGCTTCTACAGGGATGGGATACACTTAAATAGAAAGGGTGCAAGAATATTTGCTGCTGCTATCGAGGCAGAGTTAGGTGGGTCGGAAAACTGCTAGCTTGGGGGGATATAAGGACTAATAGATTAACAGTAGCCGCTGGGCAGAGGTAAAAGTGATTCTTGCACTACTTCGGTTGAAATGCAATTCAGCAGCAGCCTGGAAAGCAAGGAAATGGGAATTTCCAGGTCTGCTGGGAGTCATAGTGGAACAAGTAAATACATGGGCTGTGTTAGGGTAACTAAGAGTAGAAACAGGTGCATGTATACTTGTATGAACACCAATGCTAGTAGTATAGTTAATAAATTCGATGAGCTTGAAGTGCTAGTCAAGACATCAAAGGCAGATAATGTTGGGATATCAGAGACATGGTGTCATACAGACATGAGCAGTGCAGAACCGGAATTTGGGGAGTACAATGTGTACAGAAAGGATAGACAGGACAGGAAGAACAGTAAAGTGGAGGAAGGGAGGAGGGGTTATGCTGTTAGTTAAGAAACGTAAAATCTAAGGAAGTGCATCGAATTGATGTTGGAGGACAGTGCAATATTGAGTCTGTTTGGAGTGACATGAGCACTGGGAAAGGAAAAATGAGAGTAGGTGTGTGTTACAGGCCTAATGAATCTGATGAGTATAATGAGCAGTTGTGCAGAGAAATAGAGTGGGCCAGTAAATTAGAGTGTCTTATAATGGGGGATTTTAATTTCCCAGATATTGACTGGAATTTATGGGTTGGTCACTCACACACTATCAAGGCTTTTGTGGATTTATTGGATGATTGTTTTCTACAGCAGCATGTTCGGGAGGCAACTAGAGGGAGTAATACTCTGGATCTGATTATCAGTAATGATTCTTCATGCATCAAGAATCTGCAGATAAAGGAACCACTAGG
This sequence comes from Mastigoproctus giganteus, assembly GCF_048544385.1. Taxonomy (NCBI): domain Eukaryota; kingdom Metazoa; phylum Arthropoda; class Arachnida; order Uropygi; family Thelyphonidae; genus Mastigoproctus; species Mastigoproctus giganteus. The sequence goes on from NC_143576.1 coordinate 27,634,120, forward strand.
TAGCAGTGATCACAGTGTGCTAAAGTGGGATTTACTCAAAGAGGTAACTACCATTAAGGGTAAAGGGAAGGGTTTTTGCTTTCGTAAAGGTGATTACGGTGGTCTGAGACAGTATTTAATTCTATACGGTGGAACCAACTGATGATTTTACCAACAGCAAATTCAAAATGGGAAGCATTCAAAGAATTAATCTGGAAGCTACTAGGCTTTTCATACAAACAAAGAAACATTGTTCAAGATTTAGGCCTAAATGGATGTCAGATGAACTAATTAGACATGTGACAGAGAAGAAAACTGCATGGGATGCATATAAATTAACAAACTGCTCTGCAACCAAGTTACAACGGAGGTTAGGCAGGCAAAGGCAGATTACGAGAAATCTTTTGCAAAGGATGCAAAGAAAAACAGCAAAGAGTTCTTTACTTATGTAAACTCTAGAAGGAAGGGGATGAATCAGATTGGTCCACTTGATATCGATGGTTCAACTGTTGATGATCCTGCTCAGATAGCTAACAAACTAAATGAATATTTTGCATTGACATTCACACGAGGAGTTATTCAGGGAGGAGAATGTCAGAGGTGTATTCAACTCTGGCAGTAAGCTAGATAATCTTGTAATAACTGAGAGTAAAGTGGAGGAGAAATTGTAGAAGATAAACACAAGAAAGGCACCTGGGGTGGATGGAATCTATCTAGTTATATTAAAGGAAGTAAGCAAACCCTTAGCGATAATTGTGAGAGCTTCCCTGTACTCAGAGGAGGTACCCATGGACTGGAGATGTGCAGATGTGACCCCAATCCACAAAGGAGGATCAAAGGGAGACACAAGTAATTATAATACCTGTTAGTTTAACTTCTGTTCCAGGGAAATTAATGGAGGCACTGGTTAAAGAAGCACTGCAGGATCATCTAGACAAGACTTCAGTTATAGCTCGGACACAGCATAGTTTTGTTAAGGGAAAGTCTTGCTTGACCAATTTGATTGGATGCTACGATGCAGTCACAAAAGAACTGGATGCAGGGAATAACTTTGATATTATATACTTGGATCTTAGAAAGGTGTTTGATACTGTTGCACATGGAAGACTACTGCACAAATTGGAGCATTGTGGCATTGTAGGCAAATTGCTGCTATGGATAAAAGGATGGTTTAGGGGGAGAAGACAGAGAGTGGTAATCAATGGACACTGCTCATTGTGGACTAAAGTTATTAGTGGAGTCCCTCAGGGTTCAGTATTGGGTCCATTATTGTTTTCTGTATTTATAAATGATATTGATGATGGTATATCTGGCTTAATGTACAAGTTTGCAGATGATACGAAGGTTGACAGGGTTGTTAATGACACTAATGGCAGTATACTGCTGCAATAGGATCTAGAAAAGTTGAGCAGATGGGCTCAGAGGTGGAAAATGAAGTTGAACATTGACAAATGTAAAGTACTACATATGGGAAGCAGTAATTCCAGAATAATGTATCAAATCTGTGGTACCACACTGACAGTGGTAGAGAATGAAAAGGACCTGGGGGTAATTGTGCAGGCAGATATGAAGTTTTCTGAGCAGTGCAGATGGTCTGCAAGAGTAGCTCATGGTGTCTTGTCAATGATATACAGGAATTTTTCTAGCAGGGATAAGGAGGTGATTATCCCCTTGTATAAGGCAATGGTCAGACCACACCTTGAGTACTGAATACAGGTCTGGAGGTCTCATTTTAAGGAGGATGTAGAGCTGTTAGAACGAGTACAGAGGAGCGCAACAAGATTAGTGAATAGAACAAAGGGTTGATCTTACGAAGAAAGGCTTAAGTTTTGCAGACTAGGCATCTGCGATGTGATCTGATTGAGGTGTATAAAGCCTTGAATGGTTTGAGCATGCTCAGTGCTGATGGGATTCTTCCTCTTGCTCAGAATAATCACCTGAGAGGGCATAAATTCAGATTGAGGAAAGACATAGGTAGGATAGATGTGCAGAAATTTGCCTTTAGCCAGCGGGTGGTTGATTGCTGGAACAAACTTCCATCTGTCGTAGAAGGTGATTGCTTAAACAGATTCTAGGCAGAACTTGACAAACATTTGGAGCGAATGGATGGGTAAAATAAGGGTTTTTTTTTTTTTTTTTTTGCTGATGCTTTATAAGCTTACTTTCTTGCATCATGTGCTAATGCTAAATGCTTACAGCATTATTGCTAAATGCCTTATATAATGAGATTATGATGTCCTTATCTCTACTAGCAAATGTTCGATAAATCATCGATAGGACACCATGGACCTTCCTTGCAACCTGTCTACAATGCTCGGAGAACTTCATGTCTGACTATATCATAACACCCAAGTCCCCTTCCTCCACTACTGGCTTTGGTTCAACTCCACCAAGTGTATAAGTTATTTTTGGATTACCCTTTCCCAGGTGTAATACCTTACACTTTGCTGGATTAAAGCATAGCTGCCATTTTTCTGACCATCCTTAAAGTCTATCTCAGTCTCTCTGAAGAAGCCCTACTTAGCAGTGATCATTAACTACTCTACCAATCATTACGTCATCTGCAAATTTAGACATCATGCCCTCTACCTCTTCATCGCCATCATTTATGAAAATCAAAATATATATATTATTATTATTTTTATTTATTTATTATTATTATTTATTTATTTTTTTGAAATGTTGATGCACTTTTTGGGGCCTGTGTACTCACAGGGTAATTGGTGAACATCTTGCCTACTATCCAGTAAATCTGCCATTATGTCTGGCCATCTTGAGGATTTTGTTTGGCAAGCAAAGAAGTGCCACCTGCTTCCCATTTCATCATATAATAAATTAACTTTTAGTTATTGAATGACAATATTGTGATGTGTGCATTTCAACCAGCAAATGTGTGCTGTCTGTAAAGCTGGATTTACCAGGGTGCGGTGTTGTGGTTTCACCAAGGCCCCTAGGCCAAGTGCCTTGGACCAGCACAATTACCACTGCTCCAAAACTTCCTATGATCTCACTTTAGGGCCTCTAAAAATATTGCACCAAAGTCCTAGACTACCTAAAGACAGAATCAACTGAACCATTCATATTTTGGACTAGAAACAAACTAGCCATATCCTGCTTAACTCCCCTTCTGGACTGCAAAAAGCATTTGAAATACCCTGTATGTTCTATTTAACCCTTACTCATTTGAAGGCTACTTGGTACTGCAGTTAGTTTCTTCTGCCTAAATGCCTTAACTTAATAATGCTTCAGAAAAGGTACCAAAAGTGATTGGATTCAACAAAATTTCAAAATAGCATACTTTGCTTAACCCCCCCCCCCCAAGGAATCACTCACAGTTGTTGCTGACTAGTTATTTTAAGGTGCCCTTCATATGCTTAGTTTTTGTTGCATAGGAAAAACTTCCATAATCACTACAGTTATATATTAGTTTTGACAATAAGTTTAATATTTGATTGATAAATTTATTTTTATTTTAGTATGTAGGTTGTTTGGAGATAAACACATCAATGAAAAGCTTGGATTTTGATACAAGATCTCAAATTGCAAAGTAAGTTTTAAGTTGGTTTAACTTACAGAATATTTTTTAATTTTGTAGTCCTAATTTCTTTAATGTAGTGTACTAAATTGGCTAAATTGTGTGTAACCAAAATGAGATGGAACTGGCTCGCATTACTCCATAAAAATACCAAGAAATCACTTACAGTGATATTATCAAGGAAGAATTAAGTTTTCTGGAGATGAGCTGGAAGTTGTGGTTATACTTGCTCTGTCACAGTATATTTCTAGATCATTTAGATGACTTCTTATTAGTTAGGTATGCAATGTGGGGAAACATTATCAACGATTCAGTCAGTATTGAAAATTTTCATATTAACACTGCCAATGCTGTATAAGCTTTTTATATATATATTTTTTCTCATTGCCAATATACCAGTACAGTAGTGTGAATGCTATTGTGTGCTCTCAGCCATTTAGAACTGTCGTGGCAGAATATACTGCATGACACAACATCTTGACAAGCGTACTTGTTAAAGTTGTTTATTCTCCCATGATCTTTCAGCCATTTTGTGTTCTGGCAAACATTTTTATCCATAATGGTTGACAAAAGGCATGCAAGTGTTAGTGCTGAACCTGCTATAAGAAAGCAAGGGAGGAGTATGACACTTGTTGCTGAAATGTAGGTGTTATGGCATCTTGAGCTGTGTGAGTGCTGCCAGATGGACATTAATATTAGTATTAGTAATGGCTGCATGGTGCAAGAAAGCCTATGGCTAATGCTGCAATGGCCAAAAAAAAAAAAAGAATAAAACAATGATAAAAAAAGAAATAAATAAATAATAATAATTAGTAAAAGAAAAGGAAATTAAACCTCTCATCGTATGCGTTTACCTTACCCAAAGGTACTATCCAGATGATCTTTGAATTTCCCCAAACTGTCAGCCTCTACCACCCATGTAGGCAACTTATTCCAGTATAACTTATAACTCGTTGGCTAAAATAAACCTTCCTGCAGTCCAATCTAAACATTTCCCCCCCCCATAACTTGAATTTATGTCCCCTAGCATCATTTATAACCTTGAAAATTCTGTCCTCATTGGTGACAAAAAATTCTGTCCTCAAAGGTTGATGACGTTGTAGAGCGGATATAATCTTTTAAGGGAACAAAAGGTGATATAGTTGTACACGTTGGCACTAATGATATTAGGAGTAAGAGATCGGCGGAATTACTTAACAAGTACAGGTCATAGATGAAAAAAAGCCGTGAATTAGGGTTGAATTTGAAAGTGTCTGCAATTCTGCCCAGACACGATAGGAGGGAGTATATGATGAGACCCCTGTCGATCAGTTCGGCCCTGGAAAGATTGTGCATGGCTCAAATGGGTAGAATTTTTTTCAGCCTGGTCTGTACTTGATAACAGGAGAGACTGCTTCTACAGGGATGGGATACACTTAAATAGAAAGGGTGCAAGAATGTTTGCTGATGCTATCGAGGCAGTGTTAGGTGGGTCGGAAAACTGCTAGATTGGGGGGATACAAGGACTAATAGATTAACAGTAGCCACTAGCAGAGGAGAAAGTGATTCTTGCACTGCTTCTATTGGAATGAGCAGCAGCCTGGAAAATAAGATGCAGGATATTTCAGAGACTGCTGGGAATCATGGGGGTACAAGTGAACACATGGGTTGTGTTACGGTGGCTAAGAGGAAGAGCAGGTGCATGTATACTTGCGTGTACACCAATGCTACAAGTTTAGTAAATAAATTTGATGAATTTGAGGAATTGCTCAAAACATCAAAGGCAGATACTGTTGGGATTTCAGAGACGTGGTGTCACACAGATATAAGGAATGCAGAACTGGAATTTGGGGAGTACAATGTCTACAGAAAGGATAGACAGGATAGGAAGGGAGGAGGGGTTATGCTATTAGTTAAGAAACACATAAAATCCAAGGAAGTGAAGCCAGTCGACATCGCTGGACAGTGCAGTGTCGAGTCAGTTTGGTGTGACATAAGCATTGGGAGATCAAAATTGAGAGTAGGAGTGTGCTATAGGCCTAATGACTCTGATGAGTATAATAAGAAACTGTACGGAGAAATAGAGTGGGCCAGTAAATCAGAGAGTCTTATAATGGGGGATTTTAATTTCCCAGATATTGACTGGAATTTGGGGACTGGTCACTCACACTAGCAAGGCTTTTGTGGATTTATTGGGTGATTGTTTTCTACATCAGCATGTTTGGGAGGCAACTAGAGGGAGTAATACTCTTGATTTGATTATCAGTAGTGATTCTTCGTGCATTAAGAATCTGCAGATAGATGAACCACTAGGTGGCAGTGATCACAGTGTTCTGAAGTGGGAGTTACTCAAAGAGGTAACTACCATTAGGGGTAAAGGGAAGGGGTATTGCTTTCGTAAAGGCGACTACGATGGACTGACACTGTATTTAAATTCTATACAGTGGGATCAACTGATGATGTTACCAACAGCAAATTCAAAATGGGAAGCATTCAAAGAACTTATCTTGGAAACTACTAGGCTTTACATACCAACTAAGAAATATTGTACAAGGTTTAGGCCTAAATGGATGTCAGATGAACTAATGAGGCATATGAAGAAAAATGCATGGGATACATACAAATTAACACATGACACAGAAGCCTTGATAGATAAAAGTTGATCTGTAACCACGTTACAAAGGAGGTTAGGCAGGCGAAGGCAGATTACGAGAGATCCTTGGCAAGGGATGCGAAGAAAAACAGCAAAGAGTTCTTTATTTATGTAAACTCTAGAAGGAAGGGGATGAATCAGATTGGTCCACTTGATATCGATGGGTCAACTGTTGATGACCCTGCTCAGGTAGCTAACAAACTAAATGAATATTTTTCATCTACATTCACATATGAGGAGTTATTCAGCGAGGGGAATGCCAGAGGTGTATTCAACACTAGTAGTAAGCTAGAGAATCTTGTAATAACTGAGAGTAAAGTGAAGGAGAAGTTGTTGAAGATAAACACAAGAAAGGCACCTGGGGTGGATGGGATCTATCCAGTTATATTAAAGGAGGCAGCAAAGGAAGTAAGCAAACCCTTAGCCATAATTATGAGAGCTTCCTTGGACACAGGGGAGGTACCCATGGACTGGAGATGTGCAAATGTGACCCCAATTCACAAAGGAGGATCAAAGGCTGACACAAGTAATTATAGACCTGTGAGTGGCTCCATTAATTTTCCGGAAACTTCTGTTCCCGGAAAATTAATGGAGGCACTGGTTAAAGAAGCACTGCAGGATCATCTAGACAAGACTTCAGTTATAGCTCGGACACAGCATGGTTTTGTTAAGGGGAAGTCTTGCCTGACCAATTTGATTGGATACTATGATGCAGTCACAAAAGAATTGGATGCGGGGAATAACTTTGATATTATATACTTGGATCTTAGAAAGGCCTTTGATACTGTTGCACATGGAAGACTGCTGCACAAATTGGAGCAGTGTGGCATTGGAGGCAAATTGCTGCTATGGATAAAGGGGTGGTTGAGGGGGAGAAGACAGAGAGTGGTAATCAATGGACACTGCTCATCATGGACTAATATTATTAGTGGAGTCCCTCAGGGTTCAGTATTGGGTCCTTTATTGTTTTCTGTATTTATAAATGATATTGATGATGGTATATCAATCTTAATGTCCAAGTTTGCAGACGATACGAAGGTTGGCAGAGTTGTCAAGGACACTACTGACACTATTAGCATTAGCATTAGTAGAGGCATATGATGCAAGAAAGCAAGCTTATTCAGCATCAGCCAAAAAAAAAAAAAAAACACACCACTCCCATTTCACCCCTCCGTTCGCTCGAAATACCTGTCCAGTTGAGCCTTAAATTTGTTTAGGCTATCAACTTCAACAACAAGTGATGGAAGTCGGTTCCACCAACCAACCACCCGCTGACCAAAGGCAAATTGCCGCACATCTACATCCTTCTTGAAATGAGGCCTCCAGACCTGTATACAGTACTCAAGATGTGGCCTAACCATTTCCTTATACAAGGGAATAATCACCTCCTTATCCCTGCTAGAAAAATTCCTGTATATCATTGACAAGACACCATGAGCTACTCTTGCAGCTCGTCTGCACTGCTCAGAGAACTTCATATCTGCCTGCACAATTACCCCCAGGTCCTTTTCATTCTCCACCACTGTCAGTGTAGTACCGCAGAGTTGATACGTTGCTCTAGGGTTACTGTTTCCCATATGTAGTACTTTACATTTGTCAATGTTAAACTTCATTTGCCACCTCTCAGCCCATCTGTTCAACCTTTCCAGATCCTGTTGCAGAAGCATAGCGTCAGTTTTGTCCTTAACAACCCTGCCAACCTTTGTATCATCTGCAATCTTGGACATTAAACTTGATATCCCATCATCAATATCATTCATAAACACCGAAAACAACAACGGACCCAACACTGAACCCTGAGGAACTCCACTAATAACATTAGTCCATGTTGAGAGGTGTCCATTGATTACCACTCTCTGTCTTCTGCCACTCAACCATCCACTTATCCATAGCAGCAATTTGCCTCCAATGCCACACTGCTCCAATTTGTGCAGCAGTCTTCCATGTGCAACAGTATCAAAAGCCTTTCTAAGATCCAAATATATAATATCAAAGTTATTCCCTGCATCTAGTTCTTTTGTGACTACATCATAGTATCCAATCAAATTGGTCAGGCAAGACCTGCCCTTAACAAAACCATGCTGTGTCTGAGCTATAACTGAATTCTTGTCTAGATGATCCTGCAGTGCTTCGTTAACCAGTGCCTCCATTAATTTATCTGGAACAGAAGTTAAACTAACAGGTCTATAATTACTTGTGCCTCCTCCTTTGATCCTCCTTTGTGAATTGGGGTTACATTTGCACATATCCAGTCTATGGGTACCTCCCCAGAGTCCAAAGAAGCTCTCATAATTATGGCTAAGGGTTTGCTTACTTCCTTTGCTGCCTCCTTTAATATAACTGGATAGATCCCATCCACCCCAGGTGCCTTTTTTATGTTTATCCTCAACAATCTCTCCTCCACTTTCCTCTCAGTTATTACAAAATCATCCAGCTCACTGCCAATGTTTACTTTACCTACATCATTCTCCTTCCTGAATAACTCCTCATGCGTGAATGTAGATGCAAAATACTCGTTTAGATTGTTAGCCACCTGAGCAGGATCCTCAACTGTTGAACCATCAATATCCAGTGCACCAATCTGATTCATCCCTTTCCTTCTTGAGTTTAAATAGGTAAAGAACTCTTTTCTGTTTTTCTTTGCATCCTTTGCCAAGGATTTTTCGTAGTCTGCCTTTGCCTGCCTAATCTCCTTTGTGACTTGGTTACAGATCAACTTATATCTATCATAGGCTTCCATGTCACCCATTAATTTGTATGTATCCCATGCATTTTTCTTCTCTGCCACATGTCTCATTAGTTCATCTGACAACCATTTAGGCCTAAACCTTGAACAATATTTCTTAGTTGGTATGTAAAGCCTGGTAGACTCCAAGATTAGTTCCTTGAATGCTTCCCATTTTGAGGTTGCTGTTGGTAACATCATCAGTTGGTCCCACTGTATAGAATTTAAATACTGTCTCAGACCATCATAGTCGCCTTTACGAAAACAAAAACCCTTTGCTGCTGACACTATGCTGCTGCTGCAACAGGATCTGGAAAGGTTGAGCAGATGTGCTGAGAGGTGGCAAATGAAGTTTAACATTGACAAATGTAAAGTACTACATATGGGAAACAGCAACCCCCAGAGCAACATATCAACTCAGTGGTACTGCACTGACAGTGGTAGAGAATGAAAGGGACCTGGGGGCTGGTTTTGCAGGCAGATATGAAGTTCTCTGAGCAGTACAGACAGGCTGCAAGAGTAGCTCATGGTGTATTGTCAATGATATATAGGAATTTTTCTAGCAGGGATAAGGAGGTGATTATTCCCTTGTATAAGGCAATGGTCAGGCCACACCTAGAGTACTGTATACAGGCCTGGAGGCCTCATTTCAAGAAGGATGTAGAGCTGCTGGAACGAGGACAGAGAAGGGCAACAAGATTAGTGAATGGAACAAAGGGGTGCTATTATGAAGAAAGGCTTAAGTTTTGCGAATTACAGTGTCTGGAGACTAGGCACCAGCGAGGTGTTCTGATAGAGGTGTACAAAGCCTTGAATGGTTTGAGCATGCTCAATGCTGATGGGATTCCTCCTCTTGCTCAGAATAATCACCTGAGAGGGCATAAATTCAAATTGAGGAAAGATAGATGTGCGGAAATTTGCCTTTAGCCAGTGGGTGGTTGGTAGGTGGAACACGTGACTTCCATCCCTTGTCGTGGAAGTTGATAGCCTAAATAAGTTTAAGGCTCAGCTGGACAGGTATTTCGATCGAACAGAGGGGTGAAGTGGAAGTGGTTATTTTTTATTTATTTATTTTACTTTACTTTTTTTTTTTTTTTTTTTTTTGGCTGATGCTGCATAAGCTTGCTTTCTTGCATCAAATGCCTCTACTAATGCTAATGCTAATTTCATGCCATCATTATGAAAATTAGACGGAACAATATGATCATGCTGCCAAATTCGGAGAAATTACAGTAACAAAAAAGAAGCAAAGAGTTATTCAAGTGCCATGCAATTCATAGTAAGTTAATTTTCTTGCAGGGTAAAAAATAAAGGTATAACACCTTTATTTTATTATCATTATTATTTTTATTTATTTATTTTTTGGCAGGTTATTTTGGGCCACATGAAAGCTGGCCAGATCCAGTCCACTGTGATTAGTCCGGTCCTCGTTTATACGAACAGTCAGTACAGACAATAAAGTACATAGTATCTTCCAACATATTGGGACACTTCAGATTCCTCACTCATGGTAGTAATAGTTAATTCCAGAGGTGATATGGCCCACCAAATGACAGTAACTGTTATAGAAAGCCATTTGTATATTTTACAGTTAAAGTTTCTTGATTTGGAAACTGAGTCACATATGATTTTTTTTAATAAATGTTAGAATGTTTAATCTGGGACATTCATTGTAATTTTGATCAACTGATAAGAATGGTGGGGTATCTTATGAAATTGAGGAATTTCTGTGGCCAAAACTGGAATGTATGATAATCCTACAGATAGGATCATGATGGTTTACAAGATAGAGGCTGCAAGATTATTATCATATGTTATGGTATCACATAGACTCAGACTACAGAAGCATGCATAATTCTTTGTATGCTTGTAACCTCTTGGCTGTGGTTTACTTGGAAGAAACCATAAAACTGGTATGATGTAAATGGCAAAGATGGGAGAGAAATCTCAAGTATTTGTGACATTGTGAAGTTGTAGAAACTTTCAGCACATCAAAACATCAAAATATTGGGAACTAAAAATAAAACCTTGTTAAATGTGATGCTACACTCTTTTACTCAGTCTGTTGTTTGGATGGAACCAAAAACTTGAAAAATGCTGTTTGAAACACAAAATTGGTAGAGTGTAACAGAGAAATGAAAGCTCAGATCAGTTTATAGACAACTTACTGTTTCATTAGCTTCAATTAATTTTTAGTCAATGAAAATTGAAATAATAGAAAGAATTTGAAAAATCATGCATAATAATATGCAAAATGGATTAGGAATTTACTCTAATGAAAATACAGTATTATTACCCATGCTGCAGGGCCAAAGCTAGTATTTGTGGCACCTGAGGCAAAACCTTGTAGCGGCACCTATTTTAGACTGTGCCTGTGGCAAGTGATTCAATTGCACATCACCTAATGCCAGCTCTGCTTCACTGTATACATTTTGGATCCATTTGATGGATAAGGATACTCACTAACAAAAGAATTTAGAATACATATGTCTCCAGTTTACACCTTTATCAAAAATGATTAAATTTGCAAAAATTAAGATTATAATATTCTAATGTTTTATATATAGATGCATATAATTTTAATTTTTGTTTCAGGGAGTGCATCAATAGGGTATGTGAATCTGCAGGCCTTAAAACTGTTGATAAAAAGAAAAAAGTAAGATAATTATAATTTGTAGAGAGAATAAATCGCAGTTTTAACATTAAGCAGATTTTTTTTTTTTTTTTTTTCCATGCTGGGCTTAACTGATTGTGAATTAAAGTAGCTTGAATTATGCTTTCCTTCTTTCATCATGATTAAGTTTTTGCTAAATATATAGGGAATTTGTTATAACATAATAAAGTTAATAGATTAGTTTTTGATTATGTATGTGAACATTTCAGGTATGTCTCATATATCTCATATTGTGAAGGTATTCACAATATGAGATATAACTTAAAACGATGCCGTATTGCTAACATTCTATTAATTCAGATTTGGCTATGTATCATTGATGCTTTTGCACTATACTTATACATAGTCTAGACTTTTCCATAGCTTGAGGCTTCAGCCCTAAACGCTTTATAGTCTAAACTAAACACGTCATACACCATCAGGCATCTCTCATATTGTGGAGTTATACTTCATAACTGTTTTGCCATCATTGCATCACTTGGGTACCTGCCCACCCACCGAAGAAGGGCCAGATAGCCCTGAAACGGCACCAAGGGGAGCCTGTTTATGTCTGGAGTTTCCAAGAATAGGAAACAACAGCCTTCTCCACTGGGAAAGTGTTGCCTATTCGAGGAGTTTATGAAAATTAAAAACAACAGTGGTCCTAAGTGTGACTTGAAGGAGTTACTGTCCCTTTTATTCTTCTACACCGTTTCTTTTCCTCTTCCACTCCTACTATTACTTTCCCTCTACCTTTTTGCTTTTCTAAGTCTAATAGAGACAACTGGATAGTCGAGTTATTATCCCTAACAAATACAAAATAGCCCTGAAACGGTGCCGTCTGGGTGGTATCCATCTGAGAATAAGTAACATTAGTCTTCTCCTCAGGTGAAGCGTTACTTATTCGAAGTAGTGCAATATCGTGGCAACTCATTATGAAGGAATTCACAATATGAGATATAACTTAAAATGATGCCGCCTTGCAAATATTCTGTTAATCCAGATTTGGCTATGTATTAATGACGCTATTGCATTTAACTTATACATAATTTCAGATATGTTTGATTTTTTTGTCTTAAATTATGATTTTAAAATGTTTTTGTGATTAATAGAAGTGAAAAGCAAAAAGCAAATATTGGTTAATTACTAAGCCTATAACTTTATAGAACACTTAATGAACTCTATAGTTTTACATTCTCTAAACTTAGCCACTCAGAGAGATATATATATATATATCTTCACAAGTGACACCATGTTCATGGGTGTTACATAACAATACATGCAAAGTGTCTCTAAACTTCCAATACAGCACTAAAATTACATTTAATCTATGAATTTCTTTTTACCATGCAAATTCCATGAAAAAAGGAAATAATTGATGTATTTTGATTTGTTTGATTTTAATGAAACTTAGAATGGCTCAATAAATATTTTTAAAAGTCCCAAATATAAAATTGCATGAAGTCTTTAGGCATGTATGCATATATGTGCAAATGTGTCTAAAATTGTACACCATTCCCCAATTATACTGCGGGGTTTCGGGAGCCGGTTGTGACCCTCGTTATAAGACAACTATGCTATAATCGATGCCTACAAATTTTCTCCAATTCATTGATTCTCGCTCCAAACGGACTCTAAATATATATGAAAGTGAAATCTGACCATATTTGTGATATTTACCATGCTCTATTCCATGATTTCATGCATTAATTTTTTTTATTCCTACTTGCAGACCAAAAACTCCACTTGGTAAGGATTAATACTATAATGTGTAAACAAATGAATATTTAAAAAATTATTTATTTTCACAAAAAGCATGTAGCAATAGACACACAATTATAAAAATTCAAGGAATTTTTTTGATCACTTCTTTAAAAAGTCTGTAATTTTTTGTTGCTTTTTATGGGAGAATCTTTTTTACAAGATCATATTTTTTAAAGACGCTAATTGCAAAATCTTTACTTGCCCATCCTCCTACTGTGCCTCTAACCACCCAATCACAGTCTCTAAGCCTTGTACTGCTTCCTGATCTGTGGGAACTTCGACGGACTGCTCCTCTAGTTCTTCCGTTTCCCCATCACTTCCATCTATCCTTTTCTTGTTGGTGATGCTTTCAACAACGTTTTCATCAGTTAATAAGTGACACGCTTCTTTGTCAATATCAACCCGCTGATCGATCATATTCTCTGTGAGTTCTTGTTCCTCAAGGGTATCTCTAACTGCCTGTATATCACAATGTATAGCAATTTGTCCACTGCTTTACCCTTTATCAGTCACAGTTTGATTCTCTCCATCAGCTATTCTCAGAAAACCACTTTTTCTCCAACAATTTTGAATTGTATCTTCCGAAACTCTCCCAAGCAAGACCAATTTTGTATGCTACTTCCTTTAAATTTAACACCTTTAGAAATTTAGGAACATCACAATCGGAGGACAGCAAAGATAAAAGTAGCTCGCATCTGTAATTTATCTTAAATTTATAAATGATTTCTTGATCAAGGGGCTGGATTAATGCTGTGGTATTTTTTGGTAAATACATGGTCTGAATCTTTCCATCTTTGGATATGAGACTGTCAGCAGGTGATTTTACTGATTTTAGATAACTGTCCGGTGTGCTGGACAGTTATCTAAAATCAGTAATGCTTTTGGTTCAATGTATTTTTATCAAATGTGTTGCACTAATGGTAGAAACGTTTTGTGGAACCAGATCAAAAATAAATTTGCAGTCATCCATGCTTTTGAGCTGCTCACATAATCTATTGGGAGATATTTTTGGTTGATGGATTCAAAACATCGCAGATTCTTACTTTTCCCAATTACCACAAGAGGCAGCTTATGGGTTCCTGTTTTATTCAAGCAAAACAATAGAGTGACACAATTCTTGCTTAACTTCAGTTGTGCTTTGTTCGGAGCTGATTTTAAATCCAAAGATTTCATTGGTAACATTCTGTAAAACAGTGCAGTGCTCATCACAGAAACCTTCATGTGTAAATTTTAAGTCACTAATAAATTGTTTTGCACTATCAGCAAAACAATTCTGATGATTATCTTATGATTTTGCTTTACTGCTAATTGTTATTTCTGCAGTGCCATGATGTTTCTGCCAATGCCATAGCCATCCATCACTGGCAGAGAATTCACCCTCAAGCTTTAAGTCTTGAAAAATTTTCTCCACTTACATCTTCAGAATTGGTCCTGACAGTGGAAATCCTAAACTGCATTTCTGCATGAACTACGTGTATAAACAATCATTCACTGCCTTGTTTTTGCAGAGTCTTGATTTCTTCCTTTCCAGTCTTGGGAGTTTCTCCAACTTATCCAAGAAGGAACATAGTCTTCCTTTTGTAATCCATTCCCTCTGGAATACCAACTCCTTTTTTATTTGTGCTTTCGAGACACCACTTTTTACTCATTCAATTACAGTCAGCTTTTCCCTGATAGTGTACGACTTTCTTTTATTAACGTTTGCCATAACCCCTGAAATCAATTTTAATTTATTATGAACGATAGCTATGTCTGTAAAGCTTGCAAAAATATAAAAAAATCACTGATACATACCAAACAGTCACAAAAAAAACACAACCGGTAACACAGGTAAGTCTCAAACTACGGATCACCTTTTTTTTATTTTTTTTGCAGTGACAACCCTTACACAAGGAAAGACAATCGATACTAACTCCAGAGGCTAAAACAACCTCACATCTCTCTAATGCACTGCTCCCATCTGACTCATTTTCAGGAAAACCATTCTTTTGTGTTAGAGTAGATATGCAAATTGCACGGCTCTAGCTATGGGTGTAGTGGTTAGTGACCTTGAAGAAGATTAGCAAATTTTCTTTGTTTGATAAACATCCCTTTTGCTTCTTAACTTGGCGGGAGGGTAAAGGTGCCTGGGATTTCTGAGAGCCACCACTTTTGCCCTCTCTTGCAAATACTGGGTCATTCGAGTGGGGAAGCCTGCAGTGCAAGGTTTGCAAAAGAACGTTAATATTTTTCTTGGAATTTTTTCCAATGGCAGTGTCAGGCAGTAAGATCTGTGGTATATCCGAATCCATGGTATAAACGATGACATTATATCTGGGGAGCAGTGTAATTTAAATTTATCAAGAGACTGTAATTATTGATTTTAGCTGATTCGTTAATATTGTTTTTTAACTGTATGTAGCATTCTTGATTTCCATTATCTTCATTTTCAATACACAGCTGCGCAGGCTTGCACAGCTGTGTTCAGCTGCATAGGCTGTGTGTGGCCATTTCCTTCACAATTTTTGGCCTACGCCATAGCAGAAGCTCCAACAATAATCCCACTTGATGCGCTGCTACTGAGGTTCAAATGCAATCGAGTTGACATAATCTTCGTATCATGGATATCACTGTATTTGGTTGTGTACTTTAGTGGAATTAGGTTAGTTATTTCTTCTATTGTATTTAAATCTTTGTCAACACCACACACAAAAAACTAGCTAATTGGGCTGTATCATTGATATGGCCACTGATACAGCCGAGGAAATGCCTGAGATCAGATTTTTATCTTGTTGAGAAGAATATTTATTGGCTTTATTCACAATGTGCCAAGTTACTGGTATCAGGCAAGGGTTGCATGGTTTTATCTCCCAAAAAAATTTATTTTTCATCCAGCAAACAAAGAAACTGAACCAAAGAATGCATACACTTATAGACATGATGCTTTGGTGCTTAACATACACTCATAACTTTTCAGTAACACATATCTGCAAGTGATTTCCAGAATGAAAAAATATCAAATATTGTACAATATCACTAACACTCATCCACCAGGGGCTTGGCACACCCAGGGTCCTGAGCTGGACATCATTATTCTTCTCTTTCTTGATGATTCCCTTCTTTTTTTTTTGGCTGATGCTGCATAAGCTCATACACTTGCTTTCTTGCATCACGTGCCACTACTACTACTTCTGACTCTTGTTCTCTCTCTTTCTCAGGGTAATTCAGAAATTTTTTATTTTTTTTTGGCTGGTGCAGCATAAGCCTCTGGCTTCCTTGCACCATATAGCTAATAATAATAATAATCTCGAGTGTTCACGGAAGAGTTACTGCATTGTCAGTATCCCCTGACATAGAATTTCTTCTTCGTGAAAAGCAGTTCCAAGTTTTACATTGACTTGGGATAATATTTGTTTTAGTAGTATTCCATTTTTATGTATATAAAACAATCCTAAATTGGCCAAGCAAGCTGGTCAATTCTAGGCATGTTATCCTCACTCCTGTAGAAATTTTGTTCATGTTCCTCCCATCTGGATTGAATAAGGCAATTTGTTTATATATTTTAAATGTTATTCCAACAGTTGAAAATTTAAACATAGCTCTTCAATCCAGTGTAACTCACGTCCATGTACTGAGGTTGTTCCTCATAGATATGTAGAAGAATATTATGTACAAATTTATTATACCAAAAACATTTTTTTAAATCATCCACTTCCATTCTGGAATCTGATGGCAATAATAGAATAAACCAGAAGGTTGATTTTGACTTAGTTATAGGCCACTTCTACTGCAAAGGCAGTGAAGGATCTTAAACAAGAGGAGGAGGAGGCGATTATGTTCTTTTATTCAATGAGGAAGTACTTCATTGCTGTGTAACTACATGTCACAGAAGTTCCCATTGAAAAATTATGTTCTTATAAATACCAAGGTAGCACAAATTTCATCATTTGGCAGTGCATCATTTTCAGATTTGAAATTTTGTGTACAAGTTTCCACTGCTACTTGGAAGTAAAGGTAAAGAAAATTGAAACAGTATCTGTTTTGCAGCATCAGCTTTGTCAGTTTCAGCGTGTTGGTCTATCCAACACTATTATGAAAGTACTATTATGAAAGTAGAAATAATTGATGTACATTGATCCTTGGTTAGCAGCACAAATTTTCATCATTTCGCAGTGCATCATTTTCAGATTTGAAATTTTGTGTACAAGTTTCCACTGCCACTTGGAAGTAAAGGTAAAGAAAATTGAAACAATAGCTGTTTTGCAGAATCAGCTCTGTTGGTTTCAGTGTGTTGGAATATCCAGTGCTATTATGAAAGTAGGAAGAATTGATGTACATTGGACCTTGTTTAGGGGGATATGACAGGTGCACAGGGAAGCCTGAAATATAACAAATTATACCAAATAATTCTTGCCATTTTAACAGCTCCTCTTAGCAATGCACACTATGAGAATATTCAGCCAGGGAAAAAAATTACAGTATGTATCACTGAATACTGCAACAGTCTGGCTGGAATAGTATCCTGTGGAAATGTCCTAACTACTAGCAGAGTTAGACATTTTGATCATCCTTTTTTGTACCTGTGGTTAAGAGAACAACTGAAACCATTTCAGCTTGGTTTATCAATTGTTCAACCATAAAAAGGACTTATCAATAACAAAGACACTACAAACTTTTACAGTTTACTGAAATTCTGTCTTCTTTATAGGAAAAACAGTATAAGGCAGCAGCCAGTGTAACAGTTCTAAGGCCATCAGCTTTGACCAGCCCTTTTGCTGGTGTTAATGTACTGCTACAACCAGTACCTCTGCTACAGGAACACATCCAACAAATTCCTTCTCTTCAAGCCTGTAGCAGCAATTGCAGCATGTACTTAATGCTTCTCTCAGGCATGATAGTGCTCAACTCCTGAGGCTTTCTCTTGGTTACATGCACTTTCACAGTCTAATTGATGGCCCTTGTAAAAAAAAAAAAAAAAAAAGTAAACTGCAGCCATTATCAACCCACTGCAGGATGGAAGCCTCCTCAACAATTCATGCTGAGGAAAACGGACCATAATCTACCATGCTGGTCCAGTGCGGGTTGGCAGATCGACCGTATATTGTCGACTCAGAGTGTGTGCTACTGCACTCCCGCTCCTGACCACTTGACTACGGACCCTTAGCGCATCCATACTGGAATGGGATGTCATCTCCTGTTTGGTGCAGTGTTTGACAATATGCTTCATAACACAGGAGCCATAGATAAAAAGATTTTTCTGTCTTCAGATGTTTCCCTGTCATTGGCACCTTTGAGAAATTCTAATTGATATGTATATGTTTAAGGCTCTGAGAAGAGAAAATAAAATGAATGAGGGTGAAATTTACACTGTTATAAATGATTCTGATACTAGGGACCAAAAATTGAAATTACAGGGGACATGGTTTAAGACTGGATTGCAGGAAGTTTTGTTTTTAGCCAGCCACCTGTGGATTACTGGAATATAGTTCCCTTCGTGGGTTGTTGAGGCTGATAGTTTGGAGAGATTCACAGATCAGCTGGATCAGTATCTACATGAGGGAGTGAAATAATAATTCATTTTATTTTAATTTGAATATTTATTTTATTCACTTTTTTTTTTTTTTTTTTTTGTCTGGTGCAGCAAAAATCTTGTACTTCTTGCACTACATGTCAAAAAAACTAAAATCTGCTGAAAATGAAAAAAAAAAACAAATTTACAGTCATAAAATATAAATATGAAACTAACATCTATTTTCCAGTTTAAGAACAAGAAATTTCATACTTATATTGGCATACATATTAATGTGCTTCACCAAATAAATAATAATAATAATAATTGAAGCTAGAAACCAATTTAACATAATAACCATAATAAACATAAAAATATAAATAAACATAATAAATTTAACATAAAAAAACAATTTAATAATAATAATCCAGACAAAACCATATTTTGCATAATTAAACATAAAACAAAGAAAAAGTACTTTCAGTAGCAAATGCCTCCACCACATGCCAGTCAACATGTCAAATTCAAGCTGCATTTGTGAGCAACATGTTTACTATATTGAAAGCTAAAATAACACATTAAAGCAAAAACAGTGACAGGTCCTCTGCACTACTTCCCAGTAAACAATTTTTCACTTCCAAAGCATCTTGAATAAAAATTTGACTATATTTAGGAAGTTATAAAAAAAAAAAAAAATCAGATATTTAATCATCAATTAATGATTAGTGCACAACAGATATTTTCAAAGGTCACATGTGATCCTGCACAACTGGTGCTGGATTAAGAATGAGTTTAAGCGATTACATAAGATGCCTTGGATAAGGATAAACAGGCTATGTCTAGGCAAAATTAAGAAGGCCAGCTGTCTGAAGAAGAAACTGCTTACTCTTATGGAGCAGTAACCTATTGAAGGATTCCTATGCAGTGTAGGAGAGTGATTAATTCTGTGGTTAACTTGAGTACTAGACAGCTTCCAAAAGTCTACTATTTTGTAATACTTCTCTAGAAAGGGTTGTGCATATGACCAAGGGATTTGCAGAAGTTCTGGAATGTAGTGCTATTAACAAAGCTGTTAATCACAGTTTAGCAGTATGTTTGTAATTATATCTTAATCATCAGGATGAATAAGTATGTGGTATCAATGGTATGGTTAGATCTCTCTAACCATACCATTGATGGGTCATTACAGATTAATTAAGAAAATAAAAAGGTAAATCATCTTTTAATTTTATAAGAAATAAGCATATTAATCTTTTTGAATAAGCACCATTTAGAGTATTTTAACTAATAACTATATATGAGGTGTGAACAAATGGTTCAGGACTCAACTGACATATAGGAAATGAAGCTTACCAGCTATTGATGAATTTGCTTCAGAATTGTCCCCTTTCCATTGTGTACACTGTGTTGGAACTGGTGTATTGTATACACTAGTTCCAACACTTCTGCAAGCATTCTGCTCCAAAAAACCGGACTTACTTTTTTTTTAATGGACCAATCATTTCACTTTGCAAGAACAGCAGATTGGTGGTTTTGATTATATTAAAGTTAAACAATATTTAATTTCAAGCTTCCGAAAATTCTGATAGCAGCTTTGTATACAAGGTGTCTCAAAAATATTGGTACAAACGTTTAGGGGAGGTAGGTAACGTCTAAAGGAATGTGAATCGGATAGGAACCCAAAACCGGAAATGTCACGGGAAAGTAGTAGCAGAGGCACAAGAAGCAGAAATGACACAAAACAGTAATTAGTGGCAAACATTTATTTGACATAATATTAACAATGGAGTACGAGATGGATGCATTTCATGATGTTACAACAGATGCTCGAAGGTTCCACCATGAGACGCGATGCATGGATTGGCAGACATGGTCAAACACACCTGGAGTTTCTTTGACAGTAGCAGCAGCGCAGATGAGTCTCGCCACGAGATCCATTTCCGTCTCCACAGGCGATTCATACATGATAGATTTGAGGGCTCCCCCACAGAAAGAAATCAAGGCTCAATAAATCAGGTGAGCGTGGGGGCCAGGCAATGGGTCCACCACGGCCAATCCATCGACACCCAAAACGCCTGTTCAAATGGTCACGAACACACCTTCCCTAATGGGCAGGCGCCCCGTCATGTTGAAACCAAATGTTGCGTCTTACATTTGCTGGAACATCGTCAAGTAAACGTGGTAGAACTTGTTCAAGAAAGATCCGATATTTATCAGAATTCACGCAGAATGGTAACAGGTATGGGCCGACTAAGCAGTCACTGGCCATACCTGCCCAAACATTTATTGCGAAGCAATGTTGTGCATGTGGGCGCATACCGTGTGGGTTGTCGTGAGCCCACACATGAGCATTGTGCTGATTGAATAAGCCTTCCCGAGTGAAATAAGCCTCATCCATGAACAAAACATAGGCTGGAAATTTCAAGTCTTGAACACTTTCTTGTAAAAACCACTGCGCAAAAGCCACATGTGCAGGATGATCTTGGGGGAGCAGTAACTGAACCCTTTGGAGATGAAAGGGGTGTAAGGAATCGTCGTGCCAGACATGTTGTACATAAGGTATGTTCGTGTCAGACGGCACCTGGGATTTCTCCCATCTCCGCGTGTGTTTCGCTGTATCGAGGACAGTACACTGTCAAGCCAGAGACTAGAAAGTGTGTGGGCCATGTCTGTGCAGTGTGATATGTTGTGCCCATTGTTTTTCCGGCTTATTGGCCGCCAGGCCCCTAGTGGGGCCCAACGTTGCCCATACTCTGCCACGCGGAGGCTAGCCGGGTGTATCCAGTATCACAACAAATTGCTCTGGCAGGTCCTGCCACCTAGTTTCCTGGGATTTCAGTGGCTAGAACCTATTAAAAAAAAAAAAAAAAATTGCGTTTGACATTAATGCTTAATGGGATTGCTGTTAGGAAATCACTGGTTGGGGTTGAACGCTAAAGAGATGTGTTAAAGGCCAAATAGGTCGGGCAAAATTTTGATGTTATTAAATTTAGACATGTGAGGCTATACACTAGCTAATAGTGTTAGTTGTCTTAGAGATTTACAGGGAACCGGTAGAATTTAGACGTTGATTAGAATTTGGCGGCATTGTTAAGGGTGTACTTCGGTTGATTTAGTTAGAGAGGGAGACTGAAGACTGGGGGGAAAACAGATAGAAGAATAGGGACGATAGAGTAGGCATCCCCAAAGAGGTCAGTGGAGACGAGCCCCACCAGGCAAAGTATGGGAGGTAGGCAGAGAGGAGAGGAGACAGAGATCCGTCTCCTTCCTCCCCTTCCTGGGGATGGGGTTTTAAAGGGAACCAGGTTAGAGTACCCAGTTCAGATCGCCGTTGGCAGTAAAGCCGCAGAATGTCTTCATTGGTGTCATGTCCAAGGAGTGTTGAATCCGGTATGAGGGTTAATCTGCCCATCCTGCTCCGGGGGTGGGATATGTTAGCTGGCAGTGGGGAACCCACCAGGCAATGGGGTGGGAGAGACACACATTTACTTCATTCATAATCTGCATTCTCACTCTACTTGCATTCTTTTTTTTTTTTATTTATTTATTTTTTATTTTTTTTTTTATTATTTTTTATTATTTTTGAAATATTTTTTTCTTATTTTATAATTGTTTTTCCTAAGTTTTTTTTATATATATATATATATATATATATATATATATATATTTTTTTTTTTTTTTTTTTTTCACTCAACTCATTCATCTTTTTCTCACACACCAGGGGGATGCAATGATGTGTAGTGTAAATTTAAATACTAATTAAAACTAAGGTTAGTGTGTACTTAACTGCAGCATTTATGGTTTGTGTTCTTTTTCTCATATGCTTATACTTTTATTCATTCTTCTAGCTCTTATCTCATTTATTCGACTCTTACTTTCTGCATTGCACTCTCTGGGCACCTCAACTTACTGTTATTCTTCAGTTGTGGTGCAGGCCTAGCCACAAGGTTTTTTTTTTTTTTTTTTTTTTTTTGTAGGCCAGGGGAGAATGCAGTTATAGTATTTATGTGGTTAGTGAATGTTTGTTAGTACAGTATATATAAAGTGATGTAAGTTATTTTTAACTTTGTATTCTTTCGGCCAATTACATTTGCTCTTCCACTCATTCCCATTTACTCTCTCTTTCCCTCATGCTAGGTCACTCTTTCTTTCACCAAAACTGCCATTTATTCCCTTTTACCATAATTCCTAGTTCACTCAGTTCCCAGCCTATTCATTGTCTTTCATTCTCATTCATTCATACTACATTGCATCCCTTTGCTACTAGCCTACTGATATTTTTCAGCTAATCTGCTCCCTGTACATCTCCCTCCCCTACATGGTTACTTATTTGGCATGGAGTCCCAGGTTCCTACACATGGCAGGGTAATCCTGGGGAGGTTTGTCATGTCAGGTTTCTGTCAGGGTGCAGAATACTGCTATCCTGACAGTTTTTAAGTCATCGTCTGGGCGTGATGGGAAACTTGGGCAATTTTACTATTGATTATTGTTTAATTGCTGGGGGGCTGAATTGCCATTCTTTGCATTGCTCTGCGCATTTCGAATACTTGCTGTGTGAAAGATGTAAAAGCTTTATAATTTTGCTCTTCTATGATGAACAGATGTTCTTCTCCCCTGGGAAGGGGACCAATCTGTGCTATTAGCTCTGTTCTGGGGATGTCATATATTATACATTCATATAGAATGTGTGCCCAGTCTTCACTTTCGCCACAGGTGCAGTTTGGGTCATCGGTCAGGCCTAAGGAGGTTAGTTTCGCCTTTAGGGAGCCGTGACCTGTCAATATAAATGTTGTAAAAAGTCCAGGAGCATACCACTTAGGTGGCTTTGGGCTAACCATTGACACCCGTGGCAGAAACCGTTTGGTAACCAGACCTCTGGTTTCCTGCTCCCACTTTGTTTGCCATAGCTCGTGGAGCTTTGTGGCTATTCTTTTTCTTTCATCATTGAAGGTGTTGGCTGTGTCAAGGGCTATCCCCAGAAATTCTGTGGGTATGCCCTTTTTAAATCTATAATATAAGCCTCTTTTGGCTACTTCCAGGTAAAGTGGGAGAGTTCCGGCCAGCAACTGTAGTGCAGGTGTGCTTACTGTGCAACATGCTCTGGTAATAGTGAGTAGTATTGTCCTTTGTATCGATTCTAATTTATTCCTATTTCTTACTATGGCCGAGCGGATGAACCACGCACCGGCTCTATAGGTGATAACAGGTAGGAACATTGCACGGTATATGATTGCCAGGGTCTTTCTTTTGACTCCCCAGTCTGCTCGACTGATCCTGGCAATCATACCTGCATAATTTCTCACTTTCTTCGCCAAGTAGATCAAATGGGGGTAAAAAGTTAATTTTGAATCAAAGACCACTCCAAGATATTTTAGTTCTGTTACCATTTTTATAGTGGTTGTGTTAATTTTGATTTGTGGACGTCTTCTTATGTCCAAATTGCCTTTTAGAAGTATTTGTTTGGTTTTTTCAGGTGATATTTTGAGCATGTGCATTTGTGCCCACTCCTGCAGCTGCAAGAGGGCGGCATTTGATCTTTGCTCTACAACCACTCGTGAGTTACCTTTTACAAGGAAAATCATGTCATCTGCAAAGGCCAGGCTTTCCACAGGGCCCAAATCCAAGGCCAGAAATTCGCCCAGAACAATGTTCCAAAAGAAAGGGCCAAGGATTGAACCCTGCGGGCAGCCTTTATTCATAGGGCGTGTCAATTCCTGGAACTTTGTGCGTACTGAGACACTTCTGTATATAAGGTAGCTGTTTATTACCTTATAGAGGTTTTGTGGGGTATTTGCCTGGCGAAGTCTCCTAAGGACACTAGGCCACCAGAGTGAGTCAAATGCCCCAGCAAAGTCAATGGAGATTGCCAGCATATATTTCTCCTCTGTGTTTTTAACTGTTGTCAGTAGGTGGTGCATGGCATCCTCCGTAGAATTGCCCTGCTTAAAACCATACCGATTGTTGGAATGTTGTACACTGCAAAGAGACACTCCTAAGGCAGAGGCACGTGTGCTGGTAGTAGGATTATTCTGGATGGCATTCAACATACTTTCTTCCATGGTGGGAGTTCGCGTCAAACGTGGTCTGCCCACACTACTCCTGTTACCTCTAAATGACCCACAATCGCACAAACTTTGATGCACACTCGA
This sequence comes from Mastigoproctus giganteus, assembly GCF_048544385.1. NCBI lineage: Eukaryota > Metazoa > Arthropoda > Arachnida > Uropygi > Thelyphonidae > Mastigoproctus > Mastigoproctus giganteus. Next base: position 27,659,045 of record NC_143576.1, read on the forward strand.
AACAAACAGTAGTCCGGTACATGTCTGTCTGGGAAGCATTCTCCATAAATTCGTTGAGCGGCTCGTCCGTTGCCCTCTGCTAATCCATACACTGGGTGCATGTCTGCCAGCTCACAGTTCGTATATCGATGCATGCTCTTCGTGCGGCGACTACTGCTTGAATGAGTAAACCAGAAATTTTCCCTCTCACGAACTGATGAACAGCTCCATCTACCGACTTACGGTGACGTTTCCGGTTTTGGGTTCCTATGAAATTCACATTCCTTTAGATGTCTACCTCCCCTAAACGTTTGTACCAAAATTTTTGAGACACCCTGTATATTCCTTCTGTGTGTGGCTGCCAGCAGACTTTCAATTTCCCCAAGTAAACACTATAGTCGTACTAACTTATGATAGAAAGTCTGCTGGTTGCCAAGTCCCTAATTTAAGAAATTTATCTCCAAAGCCATACAGCATGTGCTATTAAATACTTTAAGTTTTAACCCTTAATTGAATCAGATCACCATACACCTAACTTGATGATATAACTGCACTAAGGCCACAGTCTGGACTGGTCCTTGGATAACAAACTCAGATGCAAATTGCGAAGTTGAGCCTGTATACTACCACAAAAAGTGAAGTGCCCATTATCACATGTTGTGCTAAATTGACTCTAGTAAAACAGAATGGTGTAAACTCTTGTGGTTTCAGCCATCCAAAGTGTAAACAGAAATTTATTTATTAAGAAAAATTAAACTTGCTAAGAGATCAGTTATTGGCTTTTGTGATAGTGCTGATTGGATGGACTGTGACAACTCATGTGGAATCTTACTTTTCATTGATTGAAAAGCAACAGATTTCCTGCATGTTACCTTTTCAGTTAAATTACAATTTTAAAAGTAAGAATGATTAGCTTTGTTCCTAACTCTACATGTTTGAACTTTGGTAATTACTGGAAAAAAAAAAATAATTTATTGTGAAGTGCAGTGTACTTTATTGTAAAGCAAGTTGCCCATGTTTGGCATGAAGTTCCTACTACAATAATTTGCATGGGAAACACTTCATGTTAAACATGGGCAACTTGCTTTACAATAAAGTACACTGATCTTCACAATAAAGTAGATTTTTTCAAATCAAATTATGAGAAGAATTTTAATGCAAATAATTTTGATACCTCTGTTACTTTTTTTTTTTTGTTGTTTTTTTGAGTAAATATGAATGAAAGCAGAACTTTTGGAATAATTGTAATAAAAAAGTAGATTGAGGGATGGTTTTTAACTTTTTCCTAAATATTTCTAGGTTGATAAGAGAGTTGGAAGTATGTTGGCTGACAAACCCATCATGGATTATGCTGGTTCTAATGTCAACTTAACTATTACAAGTGCCTATCTCAGCCTTACAGTTATGGAATCTGGAGAGGTAAGCAGTAAATTTTTGACAGTAAAATAGTAAACATCAATAGAAAATCAGAGGAGAGCATTTAGTCTCAATTGCTTCCAAGATTAGATGGATTTCATCCACTATTTCAAATGCTGTGGTAGTATAACTAGTTGATTCCTTAACCTGTTAGTAGTTGTGCAAAATCTATGCATGATATGTTACTGAGCATCATTTTGATTCCATTTCTTAAACATTTTTCTGAATTTACAATATTTATAGTAAAAAAAAATTGCCTTGGAAAGCACCATGACTTATGCTTTAGAATTTTTTTCTGGAAAACATTGTATTATATGATTGAACTGTTTGGAATGTCCATTAGCAAAAAAAAGGAAGAGTGGTACTCATCATCAACAGGTTAAAATAGTGTTAATATGACATATGGTGCAAGGAAGCTAAGTTTTCATTAAATCCATTAAAAAAAAAAAAAGTGGTTCTCGTCACACAGGTATTGATCCAACTGACATTTAAATTTTACCTAGCTATCAGTCTCATCTACCCATGAAGAGAAATTACTCCAGTGACTAACAGCTTTGCTGACTAAAGTAAAATTTCTTGCAATCCAGTTTATACTTGCATATTTATAGTTGAAGTAGATAACTTAAAGATAATTGGAAATTTTTTGAAATTCTATTGTTTCTTATAAAACCTAATTTGGCAATGAGCAAACTTCAGTTTCAAGATCCACTATACACATAAAGTAGAACAAATTCTTCCTTATTGATATGTTGGTTTCACCAGGTTTCTTAGATCAGATCTGTGCAGGGGAAACTTGTGAATTGATTCTTCCCATTATTACTTTAGGGGAGGATGTACACTGACCAGTCAAAGTATTATAACCAACTTCTTAATAGTAGGATTGCAATGCTGCAAAATCTTACATGTAAGATTTTGCAGCATTGATGCATAGCTGCATTTTCCGACTGCCCTCAATACTTATCTTAGTTTTTCTGAAGGAGTGCTGCTTGGCACAGGTCGATAACTGCTCTCCTGATTCTGACATCTGCAAATTTTGACATTACACCCTTCATTGGTATCATTTAAGAAAACCAGAAACAACAGTGGTTCAAGCACCTACTTCTAACCCTGTTCCAAAATAAAGAGTATTGTTAATCATAGTCCTCTGCCTCCAGTTTTGGTGGGTATTTTAGAAATCTAGATGTTTTGAGACACGCTTTCTGTCTTATCTGCTACGACGCGGCACTTAAACTGACACATGCCCAGTGTTGCCAGACAATTTCATCAATTTCTGCCTAGATCAATATAAGCCTGGGGAGAACCAGGACGGTTACTGTGGATATGTAGTTTGTACACTTGGCAGGAACTTTCGTGTAATTTCTCCCTTTGTGGAGTCTGTCCATTGTTGTTGCCAGATGGTCCCAATCTTGCAGTCCGATTAAAGATCTTTCCTTTTATCTCAAAATGTCCCAGTTTATCCATTAACCTCTCTTGCAGCACTAAGTCAAATGCTTTGCTTAAATCCAAGTAAACCATGATAAAATTATTTCCTGTATCCATTTCATCTCTATCAAAATAGATAACTAGATTAAAAAATCATTGTCTCTTCAAACTCTAATAAATGTCCATCAGAATGCCGAGTTGGTGCCATATTTCTTCGCACTCTCTGCACCAAATACACACAAAGACGATCCTCCCTTGGCTGTATCATGTTCCAGAAAGATCACCAAACATTGCACATTTTCTTAGACCATGATTTGTAGGAGAATTGCAGGAGAGTGCTGATCCACAGCACTCCAGCTACTTTGTGCCTGTTGCTTTGCTGCCATAGTCTGGGGCATAATATTCATTTAAATATAATTTAATTGATCAATTGACAATACTACCTACACTAAGCTAATATTTTCCTAAATGCATTGATACGCATTTCTCTATCAAGTTTTACATTACATTTTATGCTATCAAGTTCAAGATATACGTTACGCTGTACCATTACAATCACAATTTTAAATTATTTATATCCTTACAAAAAAGTAAAAATTCCTTAGCTAAAAGCAAAAAAATATATGCTTAACAAGTGACTAGAACCTTCAAGATTCTTATTTATCACAATTGAACCCTATTTTTCTACTGCACTTCTAGTTACGCGTTACATCGATACAATAGCAGTACAAATAATGATGTAATTTACAAATCACTAAATTTAAAAATAAGCTAAGGAACATGACTAAGACTGTTAAATTATTTATCAAACACAATTTAATAGATTAATTAATCAAAAATATGGTAAAAATTTCCAAAAAACTTATCCGTTCCCACAAACACAAAATTCTTCAATCATTCACATGTACTCTCGTATCAGGTAGTGGAATATTTGAAGCAGTTATATTTCCAGTCTGAAAAAATTCACATTCCATGCTGATGATGAAGTGCCTTTACTGTAAAAATCCAAATATTACAAGCAAATCAGTAATAGTGACAAAAGGTATTACAAGTTGTAAAGGTACTACAGGTATTATAAGCAATCACTAATGGTCACAAAGAAAAATTGAAAAGCATTTTGTATTGGCATGACTTTGAAATGAACCCACTTGATTTGTCATTTAGTGATGTTAATCAGAAAATCAGTGCTTAGAATTTTAGAGCACGAGGCTATGAGAAGAATAACAAGTACAGGGTTGTTCAAATTAAAGTATCCCTATGTAGAAGGCTGTGGAGCGAGTTTTAAGGTTCGTACTGAAGAGAAATTTGGACAACAGGTACAATAAAGAATGCGCTCGCCATTTATTGGGAAAAAAAATTTGTTACAAAATTTGTCACTGTATGGCACATAACTATCTTAGTTACGATTATGCAAATAACTTACGTTATTTGCATAATTTAAGTTATTTAACTTACGTTATTTGCATAATCGTAAGTTATTGCCACAGCGCCACTACTCAACTGTACTGTATAAAAGCAAAGCAGTCTCTTCAAAATCATACAGTAGATGTTTGCCTGCGCTACAGCAGCAATGCTAACAACATTGCAGGAAAAGGCGCTATTAGCGAAGCTGTACTATCAGAACAGCAACAATGCAGCTGTGGCTATCAGAGAATTCCGGCGTCAGAATCGCATAAAGCCCACGTGAACCTATGACTGTTTGTGCTGTCAGCAAAATGATTGCAAAATTTGAAGCGACATGACATCTTGGTGTTCAACCAGGTAGCGGTCGAAAATGAGTGGATTCCTCTCGTATTGAAATGTGGCTATGGCTGTCTTGGATTTATCAAGTCAATCTCCGTGTGGTAGCGCAAGTGTGCCAGCTATTTCTTGTGAAGTGGACATGCCGTATTCCACTGTAAGGCTAGTAATGCGTCAGGTGTTGTGGTACTATCCTTACAAGATGCATATGCTACAGCAGCTAAAGCATGGTGATGCAGATATTCATTTCACATACGCATTTCAGTTTGTGGCACGAATGACAGTGGATATCACTTGACCATGGAACATCCTTTGAAGTGATGAAGCTCACTTCTGCTTAAATGGACAAGTGAATACGCACAACTGTCACATTTTGGCAACAGAAAACCCACCCTCGAGTTATCCAAGAGGTTCTGTTGCATTATCCAAAAGTGACAGTGTGGTGTGGATTTATAGCCACATTCATGATTGAGCCATATTTTTTTGAACAGGTAACACTGACTGGACCCTGCACCTGTACCATCATTGGACAGCAATATTATGAAATGTTGGCAAATTTCACAATACCAGAGCTGCAACAACGTGGGTGCCTTCACGATACCATATTCATGCAAGATGGTGCACCACCCCATGTCCACCGTTGTGTCCAAAGATTGCTAAGGCAGCACTTTAGAGACGAATGGGTCATCAGCTGTTGTTTCCAGACATCTTGGCCACCCAGATCACCAGACCTCACCCTATGCGACTTCTGGTTGTGGGGTTTTTTGAAGAACCAGGTGTATCGGGAAAGATGTCAAACTCTGGCAGATCTGAAGGACAGCATTAGACATGATGTGCTGGCTATTCCAGTTGACATGTTACATACTGCTGTAGAAAATGCTATTCTTCAAATGGAAACTGTTGTTGACCAAAATGGAAGACACATTGAACAATTGGAGCGACAGTGCATAGCAACGCTTCTTGATTAGACCGGGGTTCGAGCCGTGACCACCAAATACGGAGGATGCGGAAAGGTCAGGGATAGGCTGACCACCGCATATCCCCGGAGGAGCAATATGGCCTTAGTTGCTAATGCTCCTAAAAACCAAATAACAAACAAACAAACAAACATTGAACAATTGTAGTGCTGTTCAAGTGATTTATATTGCCACAGCACCACATAGTGACAAATTTTGTAACTAATTTTTTTTTTTTCCAATAAATGGTGTGCTCATTCTTTATTGTACCTGTTTTCCAAATTTCTCTTTAGTATGAGCCTTAGAACTCACTCCAGAGCCCTCTACATAGGGATACTTTAATTTTAACAACCCTGTATGCAACAGGTGCAAGACAACCCCAAAGTTAATGATTTCCTTTTTGTTAAACAGCTACTGACCCTACACAGATCTTAAATCTATCCCACCATGGAATATTATTCCTGTATCTGGGGGTGGTGCCCCCAAAACCTTTCTTCTAGGCTGTCCAAAATAGAGGAGTCAGCTTAATCCTGACCTATTCCTTACAAACTCTCTTCACTGTCTATCATCCAGAAGTTGAGATTCTGCTATTTGCCTTTTCTATAGATATATCAATGGGTACTGTTCTTCTGAATTGGCATCTTTAATTCCATTCACTCCTCAGTTGTGGTTTGGTAGGGAGAATAGATTTGATTGCTGAACGTTCTGACAAATGTCCGAATATTTTTATTTAATTACTGTATAATGAAGAAGAAATATGCAAAATTTCATTTGGAACAGTTTTTACAAAATAATAATGTGCATTTCAACTTTTCTTTTTTTTTTTACTAGGTTATTACTAATCATGAAATGCCAAACATATCATTTGCCTCTGGTGGAGATGCTGTAAGTATTTGCTGTATGTGTATATATTTTTTATATATATATATATATATCTCTATCTATGCATTAAAAAAGTTTTTCTCCTAGTGATATTTATTCGAGTCAATGGGAGAAAAGGGCAGGCAATTATGCCACTTATTTGAGCCAATGAGAAAAGAGGGTGGGGCAATTATGTCAATATAAAGGCGCAGGTAAATGATTAGATTTTGATCAGTGCATTATAATGTTAGTATATTAGTATAATGTCATTATTATATAAATAATAAATCATACCTCTATTACAGGATTTTTCAAGGACAGACCAGTGTTTGCAGATTTTTTTTTTTTTTTTTTTTTTTTTCGCAGCCCACATATAGCTATGAATTAATGTTATTTTCAATAATTATACTTGTAGGTTCAGGAAATAATGACAATACCATTAGGAAATTGAACATACCAGTACTGATGCAATTAGGTATTCATTAACACCAGTAAATATAAATAAAAGACAGGAAATTAATTTCTTTATTTATTATCAAAAGTTTACATAAAATTGACATTTTTTTAGTGTTTTTGGGCAAATAAATATTTATTTAATGAGTAGGGTGATGCTGTTTTCCATCACATAGTAATTTTAAATCAGGAGGAAAATAAGTCAACTTGATTCTCAAATCTGGCTCAATGTCCAATCTGTTCTGGCATTTGTTTTTTAAAAAACTAATATTGAGGATCTGGTTTCACATTTGTAAGTTGTTACAAATGGCGTAAGAAATTTAAGTGCTTTTTCTGATAAATGCTTATATTCTTCACGGTAACTTAGCCAAAAATTTATCAGAGATCTGATTGAAGCTGTCTTTTAATGCTGTGTCACATGACAATAACAGAATCAATTTCTTGTTCATTGAAACAGAATTCTTCCACATTAAAAGTAAATGGGTTTCAAATGCATATTTTACTGCTGTCGATTGGAGGAAAATATTCTTGAAAGTTTGATTTCAATTCCAAGAGGTGTTCTTTAATCGCCGTAGAAATCTCAGCCGGAATGTCACGTCGAACATGCTCTTTCTGTAATTTAGTTAAACTAGGAAGAAAATTATATTTCCCTTTTCAACTCGAAGTACCCACAGATGAATTTTCTTCGTAGCTGCTTCTTTCTCCTGAACTTTAAAAATATTTATATCAATACCTTGTAAATTTAAGGCATTTAAAAAACCAAAATTATCACATAAGGACACCTTAATTAACCAATTAATATCAGTATGCGGTGAAGTCGCCAGTGTCAATTATGCAGCCGCAGAGATAATTTTGTGATATGTTTGAAAAAACCCCTTCTAAATCTCCACAGCCCTCAACTTCCGTAGCGGCTTGCTTATCAGCTGGAGAGTTAATTCTGGCAATGATGCTTAAAAGGTTTTACTTGTTGACGTTATGCCTGTCTCATCTCTCTTTTTATAATTTTGAACTTTTTGTAATTTTGTATACTTTTGTAACTTTTCCTGCACGAGATAAAAAAATTGAATAATTATATTTACATGTCCGTCAAACATTTCTTTTTTGCTTCAGTCAAATTCAGCATGCATAGTTGTGAGCTGCATAAGCATTTAGGGAAATTCCGACTTACGTAAAATTCGACTTGTGTAGAGTTCTGTGGAATGCAACCCTTACGTAACTCACGGAGTGGCTGTATTCACCATTTCCACAATTCTACGCTTCACCGTATTATTTGATAAGGAAGGTAAATGCAGTTGATTTTCTTTCTTTTTATAAAGGTGAGATGCAATTATTTTAGTGCGGGAAATGTTAACTTTTAACCAATAGTATGAGGGTATCCTGTCTTGGCTATTAGTTTTGCAACTTTATATGAAGCCATAACCAAGTCTTCATTGCAACATCTCATGGAAACAGTCTTTACAAAACTTTTTCTAGATGATATATTCATTTTTCTTATTAATGAAAAATTCCTTTGGCTTATTTGAGTACTCTGGATGCACACAATCCAAGTGCCATTTCAGTTTCACTGGTTTTGTGCATTCATTTGACAACATTTCAAAACAAATTATGCACAATGGCATGTGGTTATTGCAGATAAAACCAAATTTTAAATAATCTTCATAATACTGCCTTGTCCAAGAGGTTTTAGATTTCTTTTCCATACTGTCAGTCTGCCCTGCCCCTTTCTTGCTCTCTACTTGTACTAGGCTACACATCACTTGATTTGTGAGGTGGACATTTCTTCAGCCACTTATCTATATTAAAAATGACAATGTTTATATAAATATTTATTTTAAAAAATGTGTAATACTACATATTACATTTATCACTTCACAGGCAACAGCGACGAAAAGGAATAAGACACAACAATAGGCATGTACACTCGCTTGTCGGGTTCTCACTGACTGCTGATGACTACATTGTGTTTCATAAGTTAGATGGCACAGGCAGTCGGTCACCTCAGATGCAAGATATACGCATGCGTGCTAATTACATGGCAAAAAAAATAATTGATGAGTGCATCAGCCACTTTTTTTTTTGTTAAGAGCAGAGTCGTCTGGAGACATCGTAGATATAAATTTAATAAATTATAAAAGTATTAAATTTATTTTTAGTATTTCTGGGTGTTTGGTATTTTATTACATTTTTATTTTTTCAGGAAATTTTCTTATAGTTTTATGTAGATATATTTCAACTAAATTGTTCACGTACTGGTATTTTCTTTTCACGGACAGGTACCGGGCCGTGGACCACACTTTGGGAACCCCTGCTCTATTATATTGGGATGATGGGTCCCATCATCAGCTGAAATTAATATATAGGTTGTTCTCGGCTTTTCGAGTTAAATCTTTCCTAGCGCACACTCGTAAGGCCAAAAACTCTTAAAGCAAGAATTCATTTCCCATAGACGTAATGTTAAAAACAGGGGTTATGTTCTCAACAGTGAAATTTGACCATAGTAATGTTAAATGAGAGACGAGAACGAGAGTAGCCTTGTGCAGGCAAAGTTTTTTACTGCTTCTGGAATAGAGAAGTTTTTTCTGTTTTATTAACTTAAATTGGCATATTAACTTATTTTCTAGAGTAGCTTTATATTCCTAGTTACGATACTTAGTTTAAAGTTTAACTTAGATATTTTGTAGGTATTACTTAGTATTGGTAAAGGTATCAAATCCACATGTTACAAGTTGCATTTCCGCTGAACGAGAAGTTTTTTAGCCATATTTAGCCGCTTTATTGACCAATTGTTATATCAAATTATTTTCTATAAGTACCTTATAGACCTAGTCAGGCTCCTTAGTTTATTCTGAATTGAGACAGCGAGATTTGGAAGTTAATTAATACTTAAGTGTCCGTAGATTTACCGTTCGTAACTTGCCACCATTGTTATACGATACAACGTTATATTCCGAACTAGATAGCGTAAACTTAGTATAGTATAGTATATAATATAATATTGTCAATCAATCAGTAAAATCTATTAATCTTGTTAAACTTCATTGTCAATTAAATTGTACTTTTTAACTAAATACATAAACGACTTAGATTACAAATGTAACATAATTAATTAATACATAACTTGATACGGAAGTTATATAAATGGAACTCGTAGATAATACTCGATACTGAAAAATATATATAGCAAAATATATATAGCATTTCAACAGCTACATAAATTGCATTCTTTGGAAAACTTAGAGAAAGTTCATATCTACACCAATGGCTCCAAAACAGATACGGTTGTTGATGCAGCAGCAGTTTCCGCCACTTTCTTAACAGCTGCCTCTCTTCCCACTGAATGCAGTATCTATAAAGCAGAATTATTTGCAATAAAACTGGCTCTAGATAACATAAACAAATATCATATCAAACAATCTCTGATATATACAGACTCTTTAAGTGCAATCAGTGCCTTTCAATCTACCTTTCCTCCCTCTCATCCTGTTGTTAAAGAGATCTGGTCTAAATTATTTTACCATCAAACAGCCAACTACAAGGTTTCCTTCTGCTGGATTCCTGGTCATGTCGGAATCCAAGGTAATGATCGGGTGGATGAGGCTGCTAAACATCCCGACTCTGGATCTGACAGTCAACTGAAAGTTCCATACACAGACTACAAATCCATTATTAAAAAAACATGTTGGAAACAATGGTCTCACCTCTGGCAATCTCAAACCAATAATAAACTGTTCCAGATAAAAAAAGAGCCTCAACTGTGGACATCTAGTTTTAGAAGAAACAGGTGACAAGAAGTAATTTTGGCAAGGCTTCGCATCGGTCATTCACATCCAACTCATCTGTATTTGCTTTTGGGAGAGACTCCTCCTCAGTGTTTCTTTTGCCAGTCGCACCTAACAATAAAACATATTCTCATTGAATGTCCCCACCTTTCATCTGTCCGAAACTCCAGCTTCAGCTCCCTCTCCAACTTGCAGGAACCCTTAACCCTATCACACATATTTTTCGTAATGAAGCAAATTTTGAGGATCTGTTTAAGTATTTAAAATGCATAAATTTATATAATATCATCTAATCATAACGTGAAATCAGTGATACCCAAACAATGAACAGGCACAATATGGCCCAAGAGGCCCTTGTGCCAAAAACCTCAAATACAACAACAACAACAAATCCCCAAAAGAGAGATATCATCTTGCCTAGAAATTGGAGTCACCAAAGGTAAGCATAGGAGTAGAAGAATCCTTTTTGCAAGATATAATACAAGACTGAGTTTTAGAAGGATCGAAATCAACTAAGTTGTCTTTGCCCCACTAGAGATCTGCATTTAAGGAATTGGTAGCAGACGTTCGAGAAGTTGAAACTGATTGAGCAGGGGCAAGATTTCTCGAACTGGTAAGTGGAATGCAATGTGCTATCATCGGCAAAACTATGGTTAGGATTTCCAGTCAATGGAAGAAGGTCATCAATATACAAGAGGAAAAGAGTGGGGGAAAGAACTAAACCTTGGGGGACACCAGCAGTAGTGGAGAAGTTGGAAGACAGAGAGCCATCTATCATCACCCTCAGTGAGCGATCAGAGAGAAAACTCAATAACCAATTACAAAAAACAGTTGGTAAACCATAAGATGGAAGCTTGTTTAGAAGACCTTTATGCCAAACACAATTGAAAGCCTTTGAGATGTCAAGAGCAACTGCATGTGTTTCACTGAACTTTTTCGTTGAATTTGTCCATAAATGGGTAACGTAAGCCAGAATATCACCAGTGGATCGACACTGACGGAATCCATACTGGGGATCATTGATCAGACGGAAGGTTTCTAGGGGCGGTTAATTGATTTCTCCATTACTTTAGAAAGAGTAGAAGTAATTGCAATGGGACGATAATTGGATGGGAGGTATTTGTCACCCTTTTTAGGAACTGGCTGGATATGAGCAAATTTCCAAGCGGAAGAAAAAAACCTTTGTAATAAGAAAGTGAAAAAAAAAAGGTGGCAAAGAACAGGAGTGTAGGTTTTGAGAACAACTGGAGAAATACCATCAGGACCTGGAGCTTTCTTAGCATCATCAAAATCCTTCTGACAACCTTTTGATGGAAGACCACAGGAGGCACGTTTCATGATGACTCCCACCAGTTCCTGAAACCCCCAGCACCCTACCCTCCAGGCCGCTGCCCATTTTAATAGAAGCAATGCAGGAATCACTTTTACTTCTGCCTGCAGCTACTTTAACCTTTTAGTCTGTGAATCCCCCAAAACTAGCAGTTTTCCGACCCATCTAACGCTGCCTCGATAGTATCAGCAAACACTCTTGCACTCCCTTCTATTTAAATGTATCCTATCCCTGTAGAAGCAGTATCTCCTGTTAACAAGTACAGCCTCCTTTCCATCATCGGAAAGGTCTTTATGAAAATCATCCAGTCAAGGCTGCAAAAACATCGCGAGCAAACCAGTCGAGAAGAACAGGCGGGATTTAGACCTGGGCGAGGATGCTGTGATCAAATCTTTGCCATCCGTCAGCTGATGGAGGAGAGCATACGGTGTGGACAGCGAACCGTCATTGTTTTCATTGACTTTAAGTCTGCTTTCGACTGTGTCCATCGGCCTGCCTTATGGAAACTACTAGAGGTCGAACATGTACCTCGAAAAGTCATCACACTCCTCCAAACTGCATACAACGGTTTAACCAGCCAGGTGCGCATCCAGAACGATTTATCTGAGGAATTTACCATCCAAACTGGAGTCCGCCAAGGGGATGTAGCGTCCCCGTTGCTTTTCAACATCGTGGTCGATGCCATTATGAGGCAAGCATTCAGAATCAGACGGGCATACAATATGACAAGGATCACTATGTGACTGACCTGATGTTTGCCGATGATAGTGCTATCTTTGCTGGTAACGACTCTGAAGCCACGGACATCCTCTACGACATTGCCCGGCCATACGGTTTGAAGATCAATGCTGATAAGACAAAGGCCCTGACAACAGATAGGTCACAAGCCACCAGATCAAGCAAGTGCAGGACTTTAAATACCTTGGGTCGCTGGTCCAGGAGAAGAAAGTTGCATCCACCATGGAAATCCACAGCAGAATTGGACAGGCGGCCACTGTGTTTGCCTCGCTCAAATGGTGTCTGTGGAAGAGGACCAACATTTCCCCAAAGACTAAAATCCGACTCTTCCGGACTTTGATCCTGCCCATTCTCCTTTACGGATCAGAAACATGGATTTGTCTCAAGCTAGATTTAAACAAACTTGAGGTATTCCAAATGTGATGCCTGCGGCAGATTTTGGGCATCTCACTTCGTGACCGCATCACTAATGATACCATCCGCACCAGATGCCAACAGCAACCAACCATTGCCGACCAAATCCAGAAGCGAAGGCTTAGATGGTTTGGCCACGTATGTAGAATGGGCACGAACAGAATACCATCCACACTCCTTTGGAGACAACGACCCACCCAATGGAGCATCCAACGGACCGCACCTAGGAAAACGTGGGCCAAGCAAGTGGAAAATGACTTGAAGAGCCGACGTCTCGACCTTAACCAGGCCAGGACTGATGTCCTGGCCTGGTTAAGGTCAAGTTGTCAGCAGATGGCAACATAATGCACAGAATAAATACGATTACTTGTAAATTTCTTTCTTTCTCTGCTCTTTTAACTTAAAGCTGTTCACATATTCTGGAGTTCTCATTTCAAATGATCACCATTTGATATTGGCCTTGACCTTTACTGGGACCCATGAATAGAATCAAATGCAGTAAAATGTGAATTTTGTTTGATTTCATTTGCTTCAGTGAAATCTGCAATACTAATCATTTGATTAGTTTTTTTTTTTTTTTCTTTTCTAATTTTGAGTTTTGTAGGGGCAGTTGAACATACAGTTCCATTAAATTTTTCTTACGACACATGGAAGCAGTATGTGGTTATTGTATGATGTATTTTTATTTTTGTATATATTTATTTTAATGTTTAATTATTTTATTTTATTCAGGATACTTTGGATTTTGTGGCTTATGTAGCCAAAGATCGACATTATGGAAGGGCATGTTTTGTATTAGAATGTGGAGCAGGCTTAGCACAAGATGTTATTACAACAGTTGGACAAGCATTTGAGCTTCGATTTAAAAATCTAATTAAAGAAACACCCTCTATATTGAATTCTACAGAAAAGTAAGTTAAAAGATAAATAAAAAATAGTAATTCAAATAGATGTCACAAATGATAATGCTATCATTTGTGACATCTATTTCAGCACAAATTACACATAATTTAGCATTAGCATTAGTTGAGGCATATGATGCAAGAAAGCACGCTTATACAGCATCAGCAAAAAAAAAAAAAAAAAAAAAACCCTTCCCATTTCACCCATCCGATCACTCCAAATGTTTGTTTAGTTCAGCCTTAAATTTATTTAAGCTATCAACTTCCACAACAACAGACGGAAGTCTGTTCCAGCAATCAACTACCCACTGGCTAAAGGCAAACTTCCCACATATATTCTACAACTGTCTTTCCTCAGTTTGAATCTATGCCACCTCAGGTTCTTAATTTGAGCAAGCGGAAGTATCCCATCAGCATTGAGCCTGTTCAGACTATTCAAGGCCTTGTACACCTCAATCGGCACCTCCGTAGCCAGGTGAGCAGGAGGAGCAGTGTGTAGCACATGCTTCTTGATTAGATCAGGGAATGACCACCGCATATCCCTGGAACAATATGGCCTTAGTTGCAAATGCTCCTAAAAAAAAAAAACCAAATAACAAATAAAAAGAACATCTCAATCAGATCACCTCACAGGTGCCTAGTCTCCAGATTCTGCAACTTACAGAAACTTAAGCCTTTCTTCGTAAGTGCACTCCTTTGTTCCTCTCACTAATCTTGTTGCCCTTCTCTGTACTCGTTCTAGCAACTCTACATCCTTCCTAAAATGAGGCCTCCAGACCTGTATACGGTACTCAAGGTGTGGTCTGATCATTGCCTTATACAAAGGGATAGTCACCTCCTTGTCTCTGCTAGAAAAATTCCTATATATCATTGACAAAACTCCATGACCTGCTCTGGCAGCCCATCTGCACTGCTCAGAAAACTTCATATCTGACTGCACAATTAACCCCAGGTCCTTTTCATTCTCCACCTCCTTGAGTGTTGTACCACACAGTTGGTACGTTTCTCTTGGGTTACTGCTACCCATATGGAGTACTTTGCATTTGTCAATGATAAACTTCAGTTGCCACTTCTCAGCACATCTGCCTGACTTTTCTGGAGACAGTAGCATAATGTCTTTACTGTCATTAACAACCCTGCCAACCTTTGTATCATCTGCAAATTTGGACATTAAGCCTGATATACCTTCATCAATATCATTTTGTACATTTGATAAATGTACAAAACAACAATGGGCCCAGTACCAAACCCTGGGGGACTATGCTAATAACATTCAATAGTCCACATAGAGCAGTGTCCATCTCTCACTCAGTATCAAAAGCTTTCCTGAAATCCAAGTATATGATATCAAAATTATTTTTTGCATCCAGTTCCTTTGTGACCACATCGTAGTATCCAATCAAACTGGTCAGGCAAGACTTCCTTAACAAACCCATGCTGTGTCTGAACTATTATTGCAGTCTTGTCTAGGTGATCCTGTATCACCTCTTTAACTAGTTACTCCATTATTTTCCCAGGAACAGAAATTAAACTAGCAGGTCTATAATTATTTGTGTCACCCTTTGAACTTCTTTGTGAATTGGGGATACATTTGCACATCTCCAGTCCATGGGGACCTCCCTTGACTAAGGATGCTTTAATAACTATGGCTAAGGGTTTGCTTACTTCCCTTGCTGCCTCATTCATTATAACTGGATAGATTCCATCTGCCCCAGGTGCCTTTTTTATGTTTAACTTCAACAATTTCTCCTCCACTTTGCTCTCAGTTATTACAAAATCACTTAGCTCCCTGTTAGTTTGATAAATTTCTGGCATTCCCCTCCTTGAATAACTCTTCATGTGTGAATGTAGGTACAAAATACTCATTCAGTTTATCAGCTACTTGAGCAGGATCATCAATAATCAAACCATCTATGTTAATTGGACCAATCTGATTCATCCCCTTCCTTATAGTTCTGTTTTCGTCCTTTGACAAAGATTTCTCGTAATCTGCCTTCACCTGCCCAACCTCCTTTTTGACTTGATTACAGACTAGCTTATATATGCCATAGGCTTCTGTGTCGCATGATAATTTATATGCATCCCATGCATTTTTCTTCTCTGTCACGAGCCTCAATAATTCATCCGACATCCATTTAGACCTGAACTTTGAACAGTATTTCTTAGTTGGTATGAAAAGTCTCCAAAGTCTCCGTGAAGGCTTCCCATTTATAATTCACTATTGGTAACATCATCAGTTGAATCCCACTGTATAGAATTTAAAAATTTTCTGAGACCACTGTAGTCACCTTTACGAAAACAAAATCCCTTCCCTTTAGCCTTGACGGTAGTCACATCTTTAAAAAAAATTCCACATCAGTACACTGATCACTTTGCAGATAAAGGAACCACTAGGTTCCTTTATCTGCAAATTTTTAATGCATGAATAATCACTGCTAATAATCAGATCAAGGGCATTACTCCCTCTGGTTGCCTTCAAACATGTTGCTGTAGAAAACAATCCTCCAATAAATCCACAAGTCTTGCTAGCGTTCGAGTGACCAACCCACAAGTTCCAGTTAATATCTGGAAAGTTAAAATCCCCCATTACAAGACATTCTGATTTACTGGCCCATTCTATTTCTCTGCAGAACTGTTCATTGTACTCATCAAAGTCATTAGGCCTATAACATACTCATTCTCATTTTCCCTTTCCCAGTGTTTGTCACACCAAACAGACTCAACATTGCATTGTCCACCAACTTCAATTGGATGCACTTCCTTAGATTTTATGTGTTTCTTAACTAACAGCATAACCCCCCTCCTCCCTTCCTACCCTGTCTGTCCTTTCTGTACACATTGTATTTCCCAAGTTCCAATTCTGCACTGCTTATATCTATGTGACACCATGTCTCTGATATCCCAACAATATCTGCCTCTGATGTCTTGATCAACACTTCAAATTCATCAATTTTATTTATTATACTTCTAGCATTATTGTACATGCAAGTATACATGCACTTGTTCTTACTCTTAGTTTTTACTTGTTCCTTGTATATTCATGTATTTACTTGTTCCATGATGACTTCCAGCAGCTCTTGAAGTCCCCAGTAACTTGCTCTCTAGGAATGCTGCTCATTACAATAGAAGCAGTGCAAGAATCACTTTCGCCTCTCCCTGCAGCTACCGTTAATCTTTTAGTCTGTGAATCCCCCAATCTGTCAGTTTTTCGATCCACCTACCCAATAGCATCAGCAGGTATTCTTGCACCCTTTCTATTTAAGTGTATCCCATCCCTGTAGAAGCAGTCTCTCCTGTCAGCAAGCACAGACCACGCTGGAAAAAATTCCACCCCCGTAAGCCTTGCACAATCTCTCCAGGACCGAATTTGTGTGTGATGATAATTGTTTCAAATATCTGAAGGCTAATGATTCATTCATGGTGGCTGAAAGGAATCATTTATTACTGATATCAGCAATAGCTATGCAGATAATGTAAAGATCTGGGAATTGAATCTGTTAATGATCATTGGAATATTTAAGGGTTTTGATATTTTTGAATATTTGAAAATGAAATTGGCATCTTTCCCTCATGCACTTTTTTTTTCTCTTCCTCTTTTGGAAATTACTACATTTATACATTTATAATTTCTTTGAAATACAGTGGATTCCAGTTATTTGGGCCACTGGTTAATCGGGGCAGCCGTTTATTTGGGGCAAATCTTAAAAACAGAACCCAATCGAGAAAATAGCCAGGGTTTACTTCGCTTAATTGGGACAACATGCTGTTTAATCGGGGCAGGAACTGCATCACTGGAGATTACCCTACGATTGTCTCCGACCGTACCACGTGGTTTCGGTTGGATTTCTGGAGGTCACAACCATAAAACAATTAGTAGTTACCTGTTTATTGGGCTTTTCTGTTAGTGCAGTCTATCTAAACGGATAGTAAACTCAATCTTATTGAATTTGAGATAAAACCGACAGCTGGAATTCCATGGGTTATTATGGTGAAATGTGTTTACACTTCCATGACATCTTCAATCATATAAAAAAATTAATTTTCAGAATCTTCTCTTCATTCCTAATTTTAAAGCTTCGTAACTTGTTACTCCATTCTCACTTGTGCATATCGTGTTACTTGCAATTTGTGTGTGCTGTGTTCTTTGTTATTGATTGCTTATCTTTTTACTGTTTTAAATTTTAACCCCCACCCACAAATGTCAGTGAACAGAAATGTCAACTAGTTAGTATGTACATATTACAGTAAGTATTAATTATTCCGATTATCACGTATATTCTTCCGATTTTCAGGTATCATTAAATTTTTTAATTCTGAAGGTAATCAAGGGTAAATTTGTGCTTAATATATCTTTACTTTTATAGCCTGGAGATAATATTCATCCTATTTATGCTAATTAGAATCGTTGTTTAATAGTATTAAAATTCAATTCGCAAACGTGATCACAATGACCAGCGCTTACTACACATCGTATAGTGAACGGTACTTTACTATGGTGACTCCATCGTAACGTGATTTGATTGTACAGTGAACCAATTGTAAAGCGGGGGTCCATTGCATTTTTAACTTTTTTACATGAAACTTCGGATAATTGGGGCAGTCGCTTAATCGGGCTAAAATGCACTAGTCCCGATGTGTCCCAAATAACCAAAATCGACTGTACTACCAAAGTGACTGATTACCAGAAAAGACAAATCTGTAAATTGCAGAATCTGGAAAATAGGCATCTGCATCTGACGTTTATGATGTCAGTTGTTTGAATGTAAATTAAAAGGAAGATTGGACAAATTATTATAAGGGATGGGAAAACAAAGTGTTTTTTTTTTTTTTTTTCTCTCCTGTATAAGCTTGCTTCCTTACATTATTTTGTTACTAGTATTAATACTAATGCTAAATGTATAATTTCCATCTCACGAAACATTCAGTGAATTTGATTAGCAGTATTTCCTGTTAAACACAAATTAACAAAATGTATATAAACTGATATACCCACAACAATTACAGCTTAATAAAACCATTGAGAGAAATTTCAACTAACTTCCAAGATTTAAAAACACATTAATATGTATAAAGACTTATCATTATGTGTATAATAAGTGCTGTGGTTTCAGTTTAAAGCTTGTTCCATCTGCTGTTTTCTGTGACAGTTGAGTATTTTTGCCACTTGTCACTTATTTGAAGAGAGGTCCTGGTTCAAGGCCCATCAATGAAAAGAATTAGAAAAGAATTTCTAAAGGATTTTTAAATTAGAGCTATATTTAGCCGATTTTCCGGCACTGCAAATTATTCCTGGTTTTCCAGCCTGCACAGCATGCAAATTGATCATGAACATACACTTGTACTGCCATAATACACAATAGCACAATATAGTCTATATTGCTGATGCTCTTAAACCAGTAACAGCATATCCTTATGACTTAGTGGAATTTCAAAATCTCCATTAAGGATTCATAAGAATATTATGAAAAATTATTATTATTTGTAAGAGTTTGTGAAGTGAGGGATGTTAGTTTTATCAATACTTAACTTTCAAGAATTCTCATCTTTTACTAACATAGGGAACTTGCATGATAGAATTTTGATCACCTTCTTTTTAAAATTTAATTATGATTTGGTTTCTGGTCCTTCCCTAAAATCAAATGTGTACTTATGTTATAAATGGCCCTTCCACCACATATACTATGAATGGCAACTTGATAGGAAAGTCAGGTAAATGTATATCTAGAGATATTGTTTTAGTAACAAATAAACCTACTCCCCAAATAGTTTTAACATCCATCAGGATTGCTGACTTATGCAAAATTTCCTTACAAGCTAAACATAACATGGACAGAAATTTGTTACATATTAAGGATCTCTGAGCTCCTGTGTCAAGTAGGGCCAGGCACACAGGGCATTGCATATTGTAACTATAAAGCAAGTTAACATGTTTTTGGTCTTGAACATAGTTCAAAGTGAATAATATCTGAAAGAGATACTTTGTTCTTAATGGAAACCATTGGGGTATAGAAGCTCTCCTGAGTTACAATCATCAGTGGACTGAATAATACTATTTACATTTACTCTGGTTGCACTCCAATCTTGTTTATCAACATTCAAGTCAAGTATGTTCCTTTAATGTTGAAAGCAATGGATATGTGTTGTATCTTAGTTAGAGCATCTCCTAAATGCTAGATCAACTCCACTATGGTGCTCAGTGATGAATGCAGAACTCTGTAAAATTGCCAGAAATGAGTATAATGGTGCATGTGTGCACACGTGCTGTTTCTGGCCAATTTACTAGGAAGCAGCAACCATGAGTAAGGCTGCTTCCCAGTACCTGTCCATACCATGTGGAGGTGGACCACAACTGTGCATTTACTGACTAGTCCATAAGGACCAATCTATAGATTCCACAAGAAGGTAGAAGCCAATTGCCTATGAATGCGATACCAGCAAATAACACAAAAATAATGATAAGAACAAAAAAACACAGAAAAATAAAATAAATAATTTAAAACAAGCCAAAAATTAATATTAAAACAAGAGAAAAATATTAAAATAACAATAAAATAAAACAATAAAAAAATTAATAAGGATATAAAATAAAATGCAGCCCTAAAATAGGGCGAAATTGATCCAAGAGTGGGGCCAACATAAAAAAAAATAAAATTAAAATAAGAATAATAATAATGGAAAAGGTAACGATAAAGAGAAAAATAAAGTAAGGAAAAAGAAACAGAAGGAAAATGAGGAAGATAGCATTTAAAGATATCAGATCATTTACAGCTAACAAATATCAAAAAACAATCAATGTTTGCAGTGTTGAAGTGTTGTGTGCATGTATGCCTAAATAATTGATGTGCAGTTAGCCAATAAAGTAATGTGGGACTGTCCTCAGTTTGTAACAGCAAACATAGTTCAAAAGTTTCTAAGGCTGATTCACATGCCTGCTTAAATGGTTCAGTAAGTAATTGTACAATAAAATCACTAAATCGTTCATTAATATTAATTTATTTATTTATTAATAGAGATATTTGTTAGGTTTCCTTTAGTGTTCTAAATAATTCTGATCATTTATTGTATTTTTATTGCTATTGAAACTAGATAAACATTTGTGTAATATATGTGCATATTTTTTTTTTTTCCCTTTTTGGAATTTTTTTTGTATGTGATGATAGAATTCTCAATGCCAGAGCTCCCTCTTGTGATGACCCAGAATATTACAATGATTTACCAGGAAAAATACCTCCAGATATTTTGTCATTACCACTTTCAAATGGCACAAGTCAGGTAAATAAACAAAATAAATACTTGTGTAGCCTGCTGCTTATGATTTTGAATCTTTTAGATACTTTTTTTATATAAAAAAATCATTTAAATAAGAAACAGTACCTGACTATTTCTCTCCACTGCCCTGACCTCACAGTATATCAAGATAAAAAGATAAATATTAAACTCTGATTAAACGAATACATTAATGGAATATACTATCCCCCTAACATGTATTAGCACACCTCACCTCTAGGAAGTAATGGTTAATGCAAGTAGATAGAAATACCAGTTAAATGGAGTATACAAAAGCTTGCACACTCAGTAACAGGTAGTTGGAACAGAATTAAGAACAGAATAATCATCTACATAGCACACAAGCCCATTCACCAGGTAACAGAAGGAGTAGAGCGCTGAAAATCAGTTGCCAGAAACATTGTATGCCAATGGAAGACAGAAAGTGATGCAGCGTTTCATCCCTGAGGAGCTGTTGTGGCCACCAACAAATTCCTCCAACTGCATCGCTCGTGTACTATACGAGCAGCATCGCATAGTGTCATGCCCAGAAGTTCACTGATCCCATCCTTCCACCTATTTGCGGGTCTTCCTCTGCACCTCTTCCCCTCGGTTTTTTCTTCTGTTGATGCTATGAAGAAGAATTTTAGGCCTGCCAATTTTATTCAATACCTATTCATTTGTTCTTCGATCCAAGTAAGAAATATGCAGTGTTCTCCTGTAACACCACATTTCAAATGAGTCAATTTTCTTCCTGTCAACTCTTTTCAGATTCCATCCTTCACATCCATAAGTGGCAACTGGAAAAATTAATGAATCAATGATTCTCAGTTTTGTCTTTAGGGGCAGATCATGATCTCTCCATAATTTTATCAGATCAGCGACCAACGTTTTAGCAGTTGCCTGTTGTCTTTTTACATCGTTTGAGCAGTTACTATTTTTATTTATTTTTGACTCTAAGTAATCAGATTCATCAACTTCTTCGATATCTTGCCCATTAACCTTCACTTTACTGAAACCGAGATTATGACCAGTCACCATAATTTTAGTTTTACACACATTCAGAAACAATCCTTTTTTTCTTACTTGCTTCACATACTCTCCTCAGAGTTTCTTTAAGATGATCCTTAGAATTACAAATTAGCACAGATGATACTGTGCTAATTTTACTAAATTGGAGGACTGAAGATAAACCTTCATAATGAAGGTTTATCTTCAGTCTTCCAATTTTGATGCCATTCTCTAAATCTTCCAAAGCTTCACACACAATATCTTCAGCATAAAGATTAAAAAGGTGAGGTGACAAAATACAGCCCTGCCTGACACCGTTACCTATTATAAAAAAATCCATGTTTCCCATATTCGTTCTCACAGTTCCTTCCTGTTCCTGGTATAGTAACTTAATCAGCTGAATTATGTGGATTGGGAAACCCATAATAGTAATCATTTCTCATGTTGAACACAATCAAATGCTTTTGCATAATCTATAAAACACAAAACAACTGAAACGTTGAATTCTTTGCATTTTTTAATAATCAGTCGTAGACTTAAGATCTGATCTCTGGTTCCTCTACCTCTTCTGAAACCTGCTTGCTCTTCTGGCATTTTTTCAAGTTTTCTTGAGATTCTGTTTAATATGATTTTAAGAAGAATCTTGGTAGCGTGAGAAATTAGGCTAATAGTCCTGTAATTTGAGCAATTTTCAGATCTCCTTTTTTTGGTAAGGGGATAAAAATTGATTTCTTCCAATCTGATGGCCACCGTCCCATTTCACAAATTTTTACAATCATTTTATAAAAAAACTCAGCACCCTTCACACCTGTAGCTTTAATCAATTACGCTGGGATTTCATCATTTCCAGGTGACTTGCCACACGTTAGTTCTCTGATGACTTTTTCGACTTCTTCCTTTGTGGAACTGGTTCATGATCACCCCAATTTTCATGTGACCTCACACCCTTTTTATGTGAGTCACATGAAATCCATGGTTTATTCTATGCATATTAATGCAAGATGGACTGAGAAATTGCTTTTTAGAAGCTGTTGAAACCATTAAAAATAGTCCTGAAATGGTAAAACATGCCAGGAATCATGGCATTATTGCACTGAATGCTGCATTAAAAAAATGGTGATCACCTTGAACAACTGCTTTAGATTATGATTAATGAGCTTGTCCTTAATAATCTGTTCTTATTTAGACACGTTTATGGAAACTTTTTTCTTATTTTTAACTGCAGAAAATGCTCCTATGGTTTTCAGTGTAATTCTGAAACACTATATAGATACTCAAGATGGTCTCCAAAACGTTGACAGTGATGACTTGGAGCATTTAAATTTAAGTGGGGAGGCAGTTAAAATGGACATTTCAGAATAGTTTAATGTCTTATTGTATAATTGTAAATTATACAAATGGACATTTGTAAATGGACATTTCAGAATAGTTTAATGTCTTATTGTATAATTTATGATTGTCTCCCATTACATTTGTATCATCGGTTAAAACTGAACTATTAGTTGAATTTCAATTAAAATCGTTCTGTAGCAATTCCTCAAATTGCTAGAGAGCAGCAGTAAGTCACAGGACTTTACATGCTCATGAATCCTATGTGCTACCATCAATAAGCAAGATGGTAGAAAAGTTGCACTTCACAGTTGAGCAGAAGGCTTTAGCTGTGCTTTTTTTTTTATCACAGAAACATAGGGTGTAACTGTTGCATAGAGGAGATTTTTTGAAATTCATTGGGCACTTGCAAGAAATGCAATACTTCTTTATCTCAGCAGTATTCTAAGTATGGAGATTTCACCTTAAAAAAAAAAAAAAAAAAAAAAAAAGGCATCAAGCCACTTCATGAGATCTATTCTATTCTATTCTATCTGGAAAGGGCACCCTTATGAGAAACAAACTTCAACCATGTGAACTACCAAGCTTGGTAATGAGGTACCTTCTTTTAGCCGCCAAGTTGTTGATTACTGGAATAAGTTAGCTTCATGGGTAGTTGAAGCTGACAGCTTGGGAAAGTTCAGGGTCAGTTTGATAGCACTTTCTTGAGGAAGAAAACACATGGGTTGTTTATTTATTTCTTATTTTTATTTAATTATTATTTTTTTGGTTGGTTTGGCAGTAGCATGTAGCTTTCTTGCAATATAGGGATAGTACTAATACTAATAGAACAAAAATAACCTTGTGTGGCTGGTGTTCATTCTCCAGAAAATGTTGAAGGCCTTCAAAGTGCATTGTATTGCAGTCCAGGAAAGTCAACAAGGAAAGCAGATTCTGAACTTAAAATATCTTGGCATTCTGTTCAACGAATGCTATGGTTGAATTTGAAAATATTTCCACACATTACAATGCTACTTAAACTTTCCAAACACTATAAGCAGAGAAGGCTTAGACTCTCCATGTAGGCAGAGAAACACATATACAACATCTGATTTTCAGCTAGTTTATTTCATTTGGGCAGAACTGTGAACCAGCATAACATGCAGAAATGCATATACAACATCTGGTTTTCAGCTAGAGTTTATTTCATTTGGGCAGAACTGTGAACAAGCATATCTGCACATGCTTCAGAAAGACTTTCACTACAGCTCTTGGCAACTCAGCTCCCCATAGATATCCATTCATTTATGCAAGACAATGTCACATATACTCCATATACTAATGCTGTGTTAGATTTTTTGCACACCATTTTTGGCCATTGCATATTGTCATAGCATTATCCTGATCATCACAACTGCAGGTATGTTTGGCCAGCTTTCAATCCATTTTTGAATGTTATTTTTTCTTGTGGAATTTCTTAAAAGTCTCCCAAAAACTTCCTAATACATTTCACAAGCATACTTGTTTCAGTGCTAATCTCATTGATGTCCATTTCTGTTTACAATCTGTCATTCCTCACTACTTCTGACAGAATCTTATTTATTCATTCTTTCCACCAACACCTTCTAATTATTCACTCTATAATTCCTTTTCTTTTTAAGATCATAACTTTGCATTTGTCTGCTCTGGTGTTCTTTATCAGAGCCTTCCTAATCTGGAATCTCCCCTTTCTGATATCTTTTGACTTCAAATCTCTTTACCATCTGTAAAATTTATTTGTTGCCTCTGTCATTCTTCCAATCTAACTTTTCTTACAGTTTCTTAAATGGAGAGCAATGCCAAGATAATTTTCCTTGTCGTTGTCCTCCATGCTAGTATAGTGGTTTTTGCTACTTGTTTGGAGAGGTCTGGTTTGAGTCCTGTCGATGACTGGAGAATTTCTAAAGGCTTGCTCAATCAAGGCTGTAACTGATCTCAAGCAGAGGGAGTGGGGATTCCCTGTGATTTATTACAGGTTTTTATAGACATACTGAGGTTTTTGCTTTATGACTTTATGCAACTTGTTCAATTATGTACTAGAACACAGTCCTAGAATACTAGGTGCCTCCGTAGCCAGGCGGGAAGGAGCAGCAGTGCATAGCACACGCTTCTTGATTAGACCAGGGTTCGAGCCCGTCACCACCAAATACGGAGGATGCAGAAAGGTCAGGGAGTGACCACCGCATATCCCGGAGCAATATGGCCTTAGTTGCTAATGCTCTTAAAAACCAAATAACAAACCTAGAATACTATACTGCATATACTTAACACCATTGGGCTTTTTGCTCACCAACAACCCTTCAAAGTATATAGTTTGTTTCCTCTAGGTACCTCAGATAACAATTTGGTGATGATCCCTTCTCCAATGGAATCTCTCTCTCTGCTGTTTTCAGCTTCATATCATTTAACAGTACAAGACTGCAAAATGGGATGATGTGCACAACTTTTGTTTCTCTTTTCTTTGGTTGGACTGCTAGTTTAAATCTCCTGATTCTAATATGTTACTTAGATTGTCAGTTAAAGTATTCTTGTAGGATTAAATCTTACCATATTAGTTTATAGTTACAATGCCTTGGACTATTAGAATTTTACACACACAAGTTTGCACAGTGCATCATTTCTATATGTAGCAAGTTTCAATAAATAAAAAAAAACTAATTATGTGTAAACAGCATTCTTACTATACACTTAGAGTGATCTCTGAATTATGACCACCTATCTAATGCTGTGTTGGGCCACTGCTCACACGGATAATACATGCTCTATGCACATTTGCAGGCATAAACATAGTGGATGTCTATGCACATTTGCTTAGGCATAGACATCCACTAGATGCCTGAAGATGTCTGTAGGAATCTGCAGCCATGCTACCATGTAAGGCTTTTCACAGTGTTTTGGAATAGATGACAGTTGCATGTCCATACAACTCATTTCCCACAGGTATTCAATTGGATTGGGGTCAGGTGAATTTGGAGGAAAATCAAGATGTGCAATCTCTTCACTGTGTTCCTCAAACCAAATGTGCACAGTGTGTGCCCGATGACATGGAGCATTATCATCTTGGAAGATTCCGTTTCTGTAATTGAAAAAATGCAACATGGCAGGGTGCACATGGTCTCCTAAGAGCTGCCGGTAGATTTCATCAGTAAAATGGTCCATAAGCACCAGGGGTCCTAGTTCTTGACAGCAAAATATGCCCCATATTAAGCAAACACTGCCACCTGTCTGGATAGTAGACACCATTCACAGTGGGTCTATGGACTTGTGTTGCTTGCACCACACATAAAGGCATCCATCGATGTATTACACCAGTTATTTTGACTCATCTTACAAGCACACTCATTTACAGTCTTCTGGCGTCCAATCAGCATGTTGGTGATGCCACAGCATTCACCATTGAAAATGATCAGTCAAAGGGAGGGTGTCTCTTGGATCATTTGTGGCATATTCATTATATATAATATTGTATTGTGATGTCAATTACCACAGAGTGACCTGCCATTGAGTCTGTACAACATGCTGCACCCTTCACTCTCTGCAACCATCCACCTTGCATAATCCTTTACAGTTCTGTTGGCAGGAGGTAGTTTGACCCATTCAACACCATTCTTTGTACACCTTGCTCACAGTGGTGTACACTTTGTACACCACTGTGAGCAAGTGACGTTGATCATTACCTAGATCATTTTTTGCATGACCAGATGCAAATTAACTCTCTTCTAGTGCATGAAGCTGCTTGGCTTTTTGTACTCTGAGCTATGTGCCATAGTGCATTATGGATGGGGTGATCACAATTCAGTGATCATTGAATGTACATTTCACATTGTGAAATCCTTCACAACAAATTTCCTATCCTTGAACTTTGAATAAGTAATGCTTCATATGTAGAGAAGTCTGTTTTTACTTATTCTCATTAAGTGCCAAGACCCAGACAGTGCTTCCCTTCATTTTCCAGTAGAAAGACAGAAGAATCCTGAATAATCTTGATGCCAAAAAAAAAGTCTCTAGGTGTTGATGGAATTTCTCCCTTTATCTTAAAACCTGTGATTCAGAGTTAATTCCAATTTCTGTTGCCTTTTCACAATCTCTTACAGTGATATTTTCCCTCCTGCCTAGATATTTGTTCATATCTAGCCAGTCCCCACATAGCGTGACAAAGTCCTTCCTTCCATTTATTGTCCCATTGCACTTAATTCAGCTCTTTCCAAATAATGGTGAAATCCTTCACTCTCCACCTCTTTCATTACTCTGAAATATCCCAGCTGATCATTGATTGCCAATATGGATTCCAAAAGTGCTGATTCCCTGGTGATATCTTATTTTACTTATCTTTGGACAAATTCAGTGGAAAAGTTTGTTGAAACTCAAGCAGTGGCTTTTGACATTTCTAAGGATTATTATTGTGTTTGACATAAAAGGCTTCTAAACAGACTTCCATCTTGTGGCCTGCCAGTTTTTTTTTTTCTTTGACCACTCACTGCATGCAGTGGTAGATTATGCTCCACCTTCTAACTCCTCCAGTATTCTGTTCTTTCACCCACTCTTTGCCTCCTGTATGTTAATGACCTTTTTCCATTGACTGTAAGCAGTGCATCCTACCTTCCAGTTTGATAAAACCAGCTCTGCACAAACAGCTAAAACTTCTTGATTATCCATCATTAGTTCCTTAATGAAGCTGATCTGAAGATAAAATCTCCAATGGGGAGAATTATTCTTCTTGAGAGTTTGTTATATCAGATACTCAGACCATTATATCAGTTTCATTGGCAATTACAACAAACACAAAAATCTTTAAAAAAACTGAAGAATTTTTGCATTATTTTAAAAAATTGTGTGTTAATATAATATTTGTTTAAATAAAAATTTAGTCTTGGAACTGTTTGATCCTACTCTATGAAAATTCAGGTTTGTAATAAAGCTGAGATTGCAACATAAGTGTTACCTGTTTTATGCTCTAACTCTGCAATTAAATGAAGTCCTTATTTTTCTTAATTTATTTTAGAACAGCTGTTTGTCTCCTTTTGTACCCACAAATTCATGCAGCATAACCAAACAAAGGACAGTTTCAGAAAATCTTATAGATTTAGCAGTAGAGCCACCCTGTGAATTTGATAATTTAAAACCAGAACCAGGTAAAATAGTTTCCCTTAATAGTGATGAAATATGCATCATTGCTAAATGTTGAATTCAAAATATCTCTTTTAATGCATTAAGATCAGTAAAATTCATTAAATTAATTTTAGACTTATTTAAATTGGTCTTAAAAACTAATTAAACCAATTAGCATCATTGAATGTTCAATTATCTGTTTCATAAATTGCCTGTGGGCTTGCTTCCTTAGGTTTTTTAATATCTTTCCTTTCTGCTTTAATTTTCTTATAAAACTCCTTACTCCTCATCTACAGTCTTCATTTCACACTGGAGTTTATATATGCAATCCATTTTTTCACTTTAGAGGTGCTATACAGCTACCATATTTTTCAGCTGCAATATATTTAATTATAAATTTTTTAAACAAGAGCATGTGATATTCTTTTCAAGGGTGAAATCACATTTAGAATGGCAAAAATTGCTAAAGACATAATGAAAGGTGTGCATGAATTGATGAATAGTTTGTATAATTTTATAAGATGCTGCTACTGAATGCAGTTTCTCTGTTATTATAATGCAGCACTGCACAATTTACTTGGGTTGTTTATAATCCAAAGTTGTACAATGGGTGGGTGGGGGTTAATCTGATCCAGAATGTAACCCAGCCATATTACACTATTTTCTTTGGAAAATGATTTTCGAGATGTTCGTTTTCACTTCTGTGATGATTTTGAAGAGTATTTTAATTGTTAACTTGAGGGGTAGCTGTTAGGGAAGAAAAAATATTCTTTTTCCCTCCCCTCTTGTATGACCATTCAGCTGTAGTGGCTGTTAGACAATGTAGTCTATGATTATGTGGCTGATTTGTTCCTTATTTCCTATTCATACACTGTACTGTAAATTGAATTCCTTATAAACCTGTCTCATTTGGTAGCATGGGATCATTATTAGAAATTTACAGTTTTGAAAATTTTATTTTTTTAAGTATCTGAAGCAGTAGTATATAATACTTTTTATTTTAAAGTGCAGCATTATTAAAAAAAGACTACAGTAACAATGCATTTGCTGATTAAAACATTTTGCTTGCTAGCAACAAAGTAGTCAAACTAAAAGAAAAAAAGTAGATGTGAAATGATATTTGCTTATATAAAAATACTTGCTTAATAGATTGTCTTTTAATCATTGTGTATCCATGTTAAAAAAATTGAGAAAAAATTTGGTTAAATTTTATTTTCAGTTAAAGTACACTTTGCTTGTAATGCAAGTTACTAGGTGGTAGATGACTCTCATCAACTGGTGCAATACCACCACTTTGCTTATTGGAGGCTTGAAGTGGTGGAACCCATGTTTAGTCTCTAGAGCTAAGTTCTGGTCAACCCTTCCCCATCTCTTCCATCATGCAGTATGATTGATGACTTTTGAGATTATGATGAACATCATGGTGAGATCCAATCTTCCTTACATTTTGAGGGTACAGCTCTAAAACGGTGTTCGCAGGCCGGCCGCTAGTTAGTACACCGGACCAAACCTATTGGTAACTCTCTAGGAGGCTTCCAGATCAGCTAGTGTATAATCTTGCTACCTCTACTCTGCCAGATAGTGACTGGAGGGAGTCCGAAGTGTGTGTAAGCGCGGGGCATTGTCAAGGCCACGTTATGTCAAGGATCTGGGTATATTCTTAGCGTGTGTATGCCATATCCAAAAATTTCATTACTTCATACAGCATGTACCACTCACTTTTTCTTACTATTGAATGCACCATGAATTGTCAAACAAACAGAGCAAGCTTATCTGCAAAAAGATCTAAACCTCCCAAACACTTCCTAATTGATTTCACAAAGTGGTCTCAATTCTAATCTCAACAATGTCCATTTCCACTTGCAGTTTACCAAATCCCATGTACTTTTTCTGACAGAATCTCAGTTATCCGTTGATTCAACTACTGCTCATCTCAGTTGCCCAAATTATTCGCTGTATGATTCCTTTCTCCTCAAAGGTGGTACTTGTGCATATGTCCATTCTGATATTTCCCTGTCATAGACTTGGTAATTTGGAATCTCCTCTTTTCGATCTTCTCTCGCTTAAAATCTCACTACCTCATTGTGTCAAATTCATCTGTTGTCTCTACTGTTCTCTCAACTCCCCTAATCACTTGGAGCTCTTTGACTTCCTCTCTTGGCAACTTGACTTTCTCCAGTCAAACTTTCCTAACAGTGAGGTAATTTTCCTGGGTGATTTTAATGTTCACAACTCAAGCTGGCTTCCGTTTTCTAGTCACACCGACCCAGCTGGTCAAGATGCTGAGGCTTTTGCAATTACTAATGACCTAGCACAGATTGTTCATTTACCTACAAGAATACCGGACAATCCTAACCATACAGCCAACACGCTTGATTTTTTTCTCACAAACAACCCTTCTAAGTACAAGGTTGAAGTGAGGGGTCCTTTAGGCACTTCAGATCACATCTTGGTAATTGTATCTTCTCCAATGGAGCCTTTATCTCATGACTATTCCCAACCTTGTGTTGTTTGGCATTACAAGAATGCAAAATGGGATGACCTGCGAGATTTCTTTTCTTTTCCTCAGTCAGATTACTGTTTCAAAACTTCTGATGTCAGCATTTGCTCAGATTGTGTCAGTGAAATTATTCTTGCAGGAATGAAATCCTTTATACCACACTCCACTTTAAAATCTCTTCCTTTATCTAAACCTTGGTTTTCCAATAAATGTGCTAAGGCTGTTCAAGAGAAGAGAGGCTCCATAGCCAGGTGGGCAAGAGCAGCTGTGCGTAGCACACCCTTCTTGATTAGACCGGGGTGCATGCCCGTGACCACCAAATATGAAGGATGCGGAAAGGTCAGGGAATGACCACCGCATATCCCCGGAGCAATATGGCCTTAGTTGCTAATGCTCCTAAGAACCAAATAACAACAACATCAAGAAAAGAATGTTGCATATTGTAATTGGCTTGTTTCTAATTCTTCAGTTTCATTTTCTGTCTACACCAAAGCTCACAACAATTGTAAAGCAGTTATTAATCAGTCCAAACTAGATTTTGAACAGGCTAAGAGTAGAAAACTTGCTTCTTGCCCTAATGGTAGCCGAGCATTCTGGTCTCTTGCCAAAGCTATTGGGCGTAACTTTTGCCCATCTCTGCTGCCACCTCTGTCCAAACCAGATGGTTCTGTTGTCACTTCAGCCAAGGATAAAGTTGACCTGCTAGCATCCCATTTTTCTTCCAACTCATGTATTAATAATCTTGGTTAAACACCTCCCACCATGCTGCATTCAATGCTTCCTGTGGTCTTCTGTCAGGATTTTGACGAATCTGATGCTAAGAAAGCTCCAGGTCCCGATGGTATTTCTCCACTTGTTCTCAAAACCCGTGCTCCTGAACTTACTCCTATTCTTTGCCGCCTTTTTTCACTTTCTTATTCCAAAGGTGTTTTTCCTTCTGCTTGGAAATTTCCTCATATCCTGCCAGTTCCTAAAAAGGGTGACAAATCCCTCCCATCCAGTTGCAATTACTTCTACTCTTTCTAAAATAATGGAGAAATAAATTAACCGCCAACTCTTAAACTACCTAGAAACCTTCTGTCTGATCAACAATCGCCAGTATGGTTTCCGTCAGTATCGATCCAATGGTGATATTCTGGCTTTTGTTACCCATTTATGGACTAATTCAATGGAAAGGTTCGGTGAAACACAAGTAGTTGCTCTTGACATCTCAAAGGCTTTCGATCGTGTTTGGCATAAAGGTCTTCTAAACAAGCTTCCATCTTATGGTTTGCCAGCTGTTTTTTGTAATTAGTTATCCAGTTTTCTCTCTGATCACCCACTGAGGGTGATGGTAGATGGCCCTCTCCCTGTCTTCTAACTTCTCCACTAATGCCGGTGTCTCCCAAGGTTCAGTTCTTTCCCCCATTCTTTTCCTCTTGTATATTAATGACCTTCTTCCATTGACTGGAAATCCTATCCATAGTTTTGCCGATGATAGCACATTGCATTCCACTTTCCATTTTGAGAAATTTTGCCCTGCTCGATCAGCTTCAACTTCTCGAAAATCTGCTACCAATTCCTTAAATGCCGATCTTCAGGTAATTCTCCAGTGGGGCAAAGACAACTTAGTTGATTTCAATCTTTCTAAAACTCTGTCTTGTCTTATATCTCGCAAAAAGGATTCTTCTGCTCCTATGCTTATCTTCGGTGACACTCCGATTTCTAGGCAAAATGATATATACCTTTTGGGGATTACCTTGACTTTTAATCTATCTTGGCACAAGCACATTACAAATATTGCTTCCTCTGCATCTAAAAAACTTGGTTTTCTCTTTCGCTCTCGGCGTTACTTTTCTTCCAAACATCTGCTCACTCTGTATAAATCGCAAATCTGCCCTACCATGGAATATTGTTCCCACATTTGGGGTGGTGCCCCCCCCAAAACCTCTCTCTCTCTCTCTCTCTCAGGCTTCTTGATTCCATTCAGAAGAGGGCAGTTAGGTTAATTAATGATTCATCTCTAACAGAGTCTCTCCACTCGCTGTCTCATAGACATACTGTTTCTGCTGAATGCCTCTTCTAC
The DNA here is from genome assembly GCF_048544385.1 of Mastigoproctus giganteus. Classification (NCBI taxonomy): domain Eukaryota; kingdom Metazoa; phylum Arthropoda; class Arachnida; order Uropygi; family Thelyphonidae; genus Mastigoproctus; species Mastigoproctus giganteus. The sequence goes on from NC_143576.1 coordinate 27,692,333, forward strand.
AGATATTTCCATGGGCACCGTTCTTCTGAATTGGTTTCTATAATTCCCGCTCTCTTTCAAAACAGTCTGAACACGTGCAGCCAGCAGCGAACATCCATTTTCTGTCCAACTTCAAATTCACAGAACCAACTTTTCATCTTCCTCGTTTATTCGTTCAACTGTCATTTTCTGTAACAACCTTCCTTCATACGTATTTCCTGAAAATTAGTCTACAGAAGTTCAAGTCCAATGTCAACAAATATCTTCTTTTGTCTTCTCAACCTCCAACCCAAGCACGGTACCAAGTACTATAGGTTCTAATACCTCTGGTGTTTGGGGTTTACATAAAAAAAAAAAAAAAAAAAGTATGAATGTTATCCTCAATCTCACTTTGTTGTCACTAAACTCAGAAATTATTCCATTAGATTTGGAGAAGTATCAGTGTATCGCTAGTACATAGAGGTGGCTCTGAAAATAAAATGGGTAACTACCAACAAGTCAGTCTGACTTTAGTGGAAGGGAAAGTTATAAAGTCAATGATAAAAAGTACTTTACAATATCGTTTAGATATAAATGGAATTCGGAATAAAACAGCATGATTTTATAAAAGGAAAATCATGTTTAACCTACCTGGTTAGATATTGACGGTTACTCATGAGCTGCATGTATGAAATATTCTTACTTAAATTTCAACAAAACATTTGTTTTAATCCCATATGGGAGGTTACTGCATAAGCTGGAACATGTTGGAATCACAGGGAAAATCCTTAGATGGATTGCAGAGGGCATGATGTCAAAATTTGCAGATGATATCAAGATCAGTAGAGTAGTTAATATTACAGTACCAGTCACAGCTTCTTCAGAACAAATTAGATAGACATCAGAGATGGTCAGAAAAGTGGCAATTGGCTGTCTTTTACTGCAGCAGAAGGCAAGGTCTTAAACTTTGGGAATAGCAACCTCGGTATAACTTACATACTTTGTAGGGTTGAACTAAAAACAGTAGAGGAAGAAAAAGGTTTGGGAATTATGATACAGTTGGACATGAAGTTTTCTGAGCAGTGCAGGCAGGTAGCAAGGAGGGCCCATGGTGTCCTATTGATTATTTATCTTACATTTGCTTGTAGAGATAGGTTTTTTTTTTTTTTTTTTTTTTTGATTTGGTAGTTGTTGGCGCATCGGCTTCTGTGACCATATTGCACCTCCCAAAGTTTTTCCAGTACATTGATCCAAGCCCGAGGCGGGAATCGAACCCGCGACCTCTGGGTTGCCGGGCAGGTACTTGACCCACTCGGCTAGCCCGGTCGGCTTGTAGAGATAGGGAGTTCATAATACTACTGTATAAGGTAACTGTGAAACTGCACTTGCGATACTGTGTCCAGTATGGAGACTAAGAAAAGACACCGAGCTTCTTGAAAGGATACAAAGATGGGCAATATGTTTAGTGAGATTTTCAGAAAGACATCCATGTGAGGAAAGACTGAATATGTGAGGCTGAAGAGCTTAAAAACTAGACACCTAAGAGGAGATCTTATCAAGGTGTATAAGGCTCTGAGAAGTGAATGAGAGTGAAATTTTTTTGTTATAAATGATTTCAGAACTTGGACCATAAATTCAAATTCATAAATCCAAAAACTACTGCAATACAGCCTGTTTGTGAGTCATTAATTATTGGAGTAAGTTGCTTCCATTGTGTGTTTGAAGCTGACAACTTGGGGAAATTCAAAGCCCAGCTGGATAGATCTCCCCCCCCCCAGCTGGTGTAGAAAAACCCCAGGGCCTCCTTGCACCATACAGCTAATACTAATACTATTTTAACATAGTTGCTCATGAGCTGGATGTAGGAAATAATTTCAACATTGTTTATTTGAATATCAGCAATGCATTTGACTCAGTCCCTCATAAGAGGCTACTCTATAAGTGAGAACATGTAATCACCATTAAGATTCTAAAATAGATTGCAGGATGGTGGAAGAGCAGAAGGCAGAGGATTGTGATTAATGGTTACTCTTCAAATTGGTTGTTAAAGTGGAACTCTTCCCTGCTCGAGGATCAGTTCTGAGACCACTGTTGTTTTTGATTTTCATAAACACCCCTCAACGTGGGCACCTGTACGTGGTGAGGGGACCTCCCAGTGACGCTGCTGGACTTCCAGACTAGCATCACTGGGATCCAACGCCCACAGCCCAGGTTCCAGGCTTACATCAATGGAATCCGGCGTGTTTGCCGTGCGCTGCGACCCGTGGAAATTCGGAAAGGGGGATCTGGTGGTTGAGGGGCCCAGCTTCAAACACCACTTTGGCCCCTGCTTCGACAAGACGGGTGGTCCTGGAAGGCCCGGCTAGGATCAATCGGCTAGTAGGCTCGCCTGCGAGGGTCAACTGTGTCAATGCCACGCCCCTACCCTCATGGTCCGAGGGACAGGATTCAGGCTGGCGGCGGTGCGGGTATAGTGTCTGGGTAGCCCTGGCGTCCCACTCCCGAGCGCATTTATTGCATGCCGGGTAGTGGGCGTCCCTTTGGGCTCCGTGGTGGGTGGGGAGCCTGGGCACTGAACCATATAAAAATCTCTGTGAATCCTGATAAACTAAATTCTTCAGGGGCCCCAACCCAGTCCCTATCTGAAATCAATGAAAAGGAGACAGATAGCATTATTGCTAAAAAAAGGCAGCGAACCGAATTACCATCAGGGCCTGTCCCAAGGTTCTTAATGATGCATTCCACCAATGAAACACCTATTGGTAAAATGTCGCCCTTTTTTATTCAAAAAGGGTTAGACGGGTTAGCAGGCTCACCCAAATCAGTTAAGAGGCTTCGTTCTGGAGACCTTTTAATTGAAACTAAAAATGACAGGCAATCTGAACATCTACTCCGAACAACATCAATCGGAGGAATCCCTATAACAGTGACACCACACAGAACACTCAATTCATCGAGAGGTGTCATTTCGGAGTGGGACCTTCTCGACGTAACCGAGGAGGAAATCTGCTCCGAATTAAAACCCCAGGGAGTTATTGCCGTCAAGAGAATTACTGCGCGAATTGATGGAAAAATTGTTAAAACCAGGAGCGTTATCCTGACTTTTAACTCTCCTAAACCTCCTGACGAGATTAAAGCTGGATACATCAATTGTTCAGTGCGTCCATACGTTCCGAACCCTTTACGGTGTTTTAAATGCCAGAAGTATGGACATTCTCAAATGGCCTGCCGTGGAGTCCTTGCATGCGCTCGATGCGGTGCAAAGGACCACGAAACAACAGCATGTTCAGCCGCAAAACCCACCTGTATTAACTGTGAAGGCGAACACCCGGCCTATTCACGAGCATGCCAGCGGTGGAAAGAAGAAAAAGAAATTCAACGGCTGAAGGCAGAGCTAAATATATCATACCAGGAGGCAAGGAAATCGGTCAAACCTCTGAATATTAACAAACCTACCTACGCCCAGAAGGTAGCAGGGAGATGTTCCGTCGGAACTCAGACGGACATGACCATTCCTCCAAAGGAGTCTTTCACTCCCATCGCGCGTTATCTCTTAAGTTCACAAAAACCTGCACAGAAGGACCAATCAGCTGCCACTCCTATATCGGTACCTCCTAATGCTCCACAAGCAACAAAGGTAACTATGAAAGATAAGAATAAAAAAGGGGAAGTCCTCCCTAGAACCCAAGAAAACATGGATGTCGAGCAGAAGGAGGTACCCGAAGATTCAGTCTTGGAACTCTTTGCGGAGGAAGAAATGGACACGGGACAGCATCCATTCTTCCCCAAAAAAGATAAATCCAAGACTGATAAAAGTAAGCCCTCAGCACCTCGGAAGCCGCCTGATGGACCCACCAAGCCAAAATAATGGCTAAATTCCTACAATGGAATTGTCGTGGATTCCGGCGAAATATTGATGACATCAAGGCCCTCCTGCAAAAGCACGAGCCAGTCTGCTTTTGCTTTCAGGAGACAAGCAAAGGCAAATGATGATCCCACCATGCACAACATCACAGTTTTTCGAAAGGATAGAATTGCGGATGTCTCTGTACATGGGGGAGTGGCTATCCTTGTGGGTAACCAGACCCCAGTGCAGCCCTTGCTAATTACAACCAGCATAGAGGCTCTTGCAATTCACCTTTCAGTGGGATTTTTAATAACTGTGTGCTCCATTTATTTGCCACCTGGGACTGACATCACCCAGGCAGACCTTGATGATCTTCTAACGCAGCTGCCTTCCCCTTTCTTACTTCTCGGGGATTTTAACGGACATAACACCCTGTGGGGTAGTGCTAACATCAACGGAAGGGGACGAGTCATAGAGCGTATGCTCAATGACAATGACCTTTCCCTTCTAAATACTGGAACAAACACCTTCTTCCACATGCCTACCCGTACTTTTTTCTGCCATTGATCTCTCTATCTGCTCCCCTTCTCTACTCCCTTCACTCACCTGGGAAGTGGAGGAGAATCCATACAGAAGTGATCACTTCCCTGTGATAACCTCGTTACAAAGTGGGAGACCATGTCTTCCCTTCAGGTTACCACGGTGGAAGATTGATCAGGCTGACTGGACTGCCTTCCAACATCAGGCAAATTTTGATCTTAGCACGGTCAGTCAAGAGCCTATCAATGATGCAGTTAAGTACATCACAGAAAATATTGTCCAAGCAGCTGCGAATGCTGTTCCAAAAACATCTGCCCGGTTTCCACCATTTCCCAAACCTTGGTGGAATTCACAATGCACAGCAGCAAAAAAGGCTCAAAACAAAGCGTGGGGGATATTTCGCCGATATCCTACCACGAACAACCTTATAGCCTTCAAACGTGCACGAGCCAAAGCACGCTACATCCGTCGTCAGAGTCAAAAGGAATCGTGGATCCGCTTTACATCATCTATTAACCAGTCTACCAACTCTAAGGTAGTCTGGGATAAAATCCGGAAAATGAAGGGAAAATATACATCCCACCCTTCTTCAATCCTAGATTATAATGGATGCGCTATTGCAGATCCAACTGCAATAGCTAATTCTCTTGGGGAAACATTCTCTAACATCTCTGCAACATCTTCGTATTCCCCAGAGTTCCTGGTCCTGAAACATAAACTAGAAAAACAAGCACTTAATTTTAAGACCAAGGGCCTCTATCCCTACAACGGGGCATTCACTATAGAGGAACTGAAAAGAGCCCTCACTGTTTCCAAAGCAAGTGCTGTTGGACCAGATGGCATCCATTATGAAATGATTAAACATCTTTCACCAAAATCTATGGATTGTCTGCTCCTTCTGTATAACAGAATCTTTACTGAAGGGCAGTTTCCGGACTCCTGGCGAAAGGCAATCGTTCTTGCCTTTCCTAAGCCAGGAAAGGATCCAAAAGTCACCACCAATTATCGTCCTATTGCTCTGACTAGCTGTCTGTGCAAAATCCTGGAGAGAATGGTCAATTCTCGTTTAATATGGTATTTAGAATCAAATGACCTTCTCTCCAGCATCCAGTGCGACTTCCGAAGGAACCGGTCCACTTTGGACCATCTTATTAGATTGGAAGCATCCATCCGGGATTTTTTCCTAAAACGCGAACACTTGGTGTCGGTGTTCTTTGACATGGAGAAAGCGTATGACACAACTTGGAGATTTGGCATTTTAAAAGATTTACATAGCCTAGGCCTAAGAGGGCATCTGCCCTTTTTTATTCAAAACGTTTTAGCCAATCGATCGTTCCAAGTTCCTTCCAAGTGTGGGATCCTCACTCTCTCGCTCCTTTAGCCAAGAGGAGGGAGTTCCACAAGGATCAGTATTAAGTGTCACGCTTTTTGCCATCAAAATAAATTCCATCACAGAACAACTTCCTCCAACTGTAAACAGTGCCCTCTATGTTGATGACTTTAGCATTTTTTTTTTGCCAGTCGTGCAACATGAGGGTTATTGAAAGACAACTGCAGAAAGCCATTGATAGTCTGAATTCCTGGGCACTTGCTAATGGCTTCAGGTTCTCACCGGAGAAGACCGTTTGCGTACACTTTTGTTGCAAGCATAATCTTCATCCTGAACCTGAATTAAGGCTCGGACAAAATGCTATTCCAGTAGCAGCGAACACAAAATTCTTGGGACTCATATTCGATAAAAAATTAACCGTTTTGGATCATGTTCGTCAACTCCGCACAAAGTGCACACGTGGGCTTAATATTCTCCGCTCGCTCTCCTCTACATCTTGGGGAGCAGACCGATGTACCCTTCTTCGGCTTTATCGTGCACTTGTGCGATCCAAATTAGATTATGGGTCCCACATATATTCCTCAGCCAGAGACAGTGTCCTGCGGTGGCTGGACCCCGTCCATCATCAGGCCCTACGTATTGCTACTGGAGCATATCGCACATCTCCTGTCCAGAGCTTATATGTCGAAGCAAACGAACCACCGTTATCGCTTCGACGTAAGCAGTTGTCTTTAAAGTACGCTTTAAAACTGAAATCCCTGCCAGACCATCCTACGTGGCCATTCGTTTTTGAGCCACGATGGGAAAATTTATACAATACCCGTAAGACTGCCAATCGTCCTTTTGGTATTCGTCTCCAAGAGCTACTCAAAGAACTTAATATCAAGGTAGACAAGGTTGCCCAAACATCAAAGCAACCCTTTCCACCCTGGCATGCTCGTGTCCCGGCATGCGACTTGTCGGTTAGAAACTGGGGAAAGTCGGACACTCCATCATGTGTCTACCTGCAGCTTCATTCAGCACACCGAACTGAATATTCCGACTTCGCGCCAGTCTACACAGACGGTTCGAAGTCGGAATCATATGTGGGATCTGCTGCTGTCTTTACAGACAGCACTATATCACAGCAGATTCCCTCTGAATGCAGCATATTTACTGCAGAGCTGCACGCTGTAGAGTTAGCCTTGGATCATATTAGTAAATGCCAATACCAACGGTTCATTTTATATTCTGACTCTCTTAGCATGTTACAGGCCTTAATATCAGTGAGATATAATCCTCATCCAGTTCTGTCTAGCATTCAGCAGAAGATTCACGTTCTCCATGAACGCGAATATAACATCCGCTTCTGCTGGATTCCCAGCCACATTGGGATTAGGGGAAATGATTTGGCTGACGCCGCAGCCAAATCAGCAATTCCCAATAGTAACCGTTGCCTGTGAGTCCCCTATACAGACTACAGGCAAATAGTACATCAAAAGGTACATTCCCAATGGCAGGATTCGTGGAATAGACAGACTGCGAATAAATTATATCGTATAAAGCCTGTAATTGAACCGTGGCAGTCTATTCTGCGCAGGAATCGTAAGGAGGAAGTTGTTCTAGCTCGCCTCCGAATAGGACACAGTCATCTTACACATTCTTTTCTGCTGAGGGCAGATGACTGTCCTATGTGCGAGAACTGTGGCACCATTTTATCTATTAGTCACATTTTAATTGAATGCCCAGATTTTAGCAATATCCATTGTACCGCTTTTAACCATCTGACTGAGCCATATACACTCAGTCAGATTTTATCTGACAATGACAATGTGTCTGCTGTTTTTAGCTTTTTAAATTCAATAAATATTTTTACTCGTATATAAAATTTTTACATTTTTCTTTTATATATTTGCTATATCTTTTGACATAGTGACCTAACTAATTAGGTCACTGAAAATTTAAAATTTTTTACAAATGACCTGGTCTTGGCGCATTATAGCCTTAGTAGCTAATGCGCCAATAAAACCAAAACCCAAACCCTTTCATAAACATGGACAGAGGGTGTGGTATCAAAAATTTCAGATGATGTGAATATTGGGAACGTGGTTAATGAATAGTGCCAAGCAATGCTTCTTCAGAATGACTTGGATTATTAGAAAAGGCTGTTTTAATCCAATAAATAATAAATTAAAAATGGTAAAAGAAGAAAGCAGTTTGGGAAAGTAATATCGATGTGTCCATATCATAACTCTAAAATTGTATGCCACATGCAAGCATAGACAGGTGGCAAGGGGGGGGGGGTCCCACGGTGCCTTGTCAATGATTTATTGAGAGGTCATAATCTCACTGTATAAGGCAGTTGTAAGACCATAGTTTGAAAGCTGTGTCCAAAAGGACACTCCTACGAGGAAAGTGTTTGAATATGTGGACTACAGAGTTTGGCAACCAGGCACCTTAGAAGGAACCTGATTGAGGTCTCTAATGCTCTCATAATTTTCACTGTATAAATTATGCTAGAACTAGACACTATAAATTCAAATTACTGGGGAAGAGATTTAGACTAGATTATAGGAAGTTTTCTTTTAGCCAGCATATTGCTAATTACTGGAATGTTACTTCCTTGAGTACTTGAGGCTGCTGGCTTTGGGAGATTCAAAGGTCAGCTAAATAGTTACCAATGTGAGGAGGGAAACACATAGGCTGTTTATTTGCTTTTATTTTTTATATAATTATTTTATTCCTATTAATTTTTATTGTTTATATATTTAAATTTCATTTTATTTTATTATTTTTTTATTTTCATTAATTTACTCTTGCCCAGTGTAGCAGAAGGCCATGGGTTTCTTGCACTATATGGCCAATACTAATATTTCTTGCCTTCATTAACTGTGACTCCACTTAATTTGGGCTAAAAGCATTCACTCCTTATAGGTGGGACAGTTTCAGTGACAAGTAACATAGTTTAAAATTATGTACTTTTTAATGCTATCCTTTATATTGGAAACAAGCATGATGAATACATTTAGTAACAGTAGTCCTGTTATCCAAAAAATAATCTGATTATCTCATTGTCAATGCAAGAAGATTAAAACCAAAACTCCAAACAGTGCTAGAGGATGTCACTCCATAAACCTCCAGTTATCCGAGCATTTTGTACAACACAAAGAGATCCTGTTTTTATGGTCATACTTTTTCAGTTATAACAAATCATTGTTGTACATTGAAAGTCTAGGCCATACCTAGAAGAATACCAAAAGTCACAGCAATGTGATTTTAACAGAGAGGTTTAAGTTTAATTTGTTTATGTTACAGTATAGTTTAGGGCTAAAGCCCTCAGGCTACATACATAAATAGTTTAACTAATGTACAAGTTAGTGCATTTGCATCATTTCTGTACATAGCCAACTACATAAGTAGTTATAAATTGGCATCATTAAGTATATCTCATATTGTGAATACCTTCACAATGAGTTGCCATGATATTGCACTACCTCGAATAAGTAATGCTTCACCATAGGAGAAGACTATTGTTACTTATTCTCAGCGGATACCATCACCCATACGGCACCGTTTCAGAGCTTATTGGCTCCTCATCAGTAGGTGGGCAGGTACCCTGATGTTGCAATGATGACAACCCAGTTGCGAAGTATAAATCCACAATATGAGAGATGCCTGATGGTGTGGAGTAATTTAGATTACAGTATAGTTTAGGGCTAAAGCCTCAGGCTATGTAAATAGTTTAGCTAATGTACAAGTTAGTGCATTTGCATCATTTCTGTACATAGCCAACTACATAGTTATAAATTGGCATCATTAAGTATATCTCATATTGTGAATACCTTCACAATATAGGATGTTGCATTGGGATCAAGAGTGAACCCACCGCAGTGTTAACACGATTATCCCCAAACTCCACACTGCTTTGATGAAATTAGTGATTTTTTTTTTTTTTTTTTTAATAAAAAGTTCCTTTAATATTATTAAATAGCATTCACCTTAAATTTATTGTATGCTGTTCATTTAATCATATGTGATTTGTTACTTGTGTAAAGCCCCTCAGAAACTGTTACCTTTTCATAACCCATACCTGTGGAAACCACTCTCTGGCAAGAACATATCCATCTATTGCAGCAAAACTTCTAATTAAAAGTGGTATCATCCTACTCCATAACGTTGTACCACCTTATCATATCCAACGTAAATTGTTGTAATTATTTTAAACCACTGCTGTCATCTTGTGCAAAATGAAATAGCATATAGAAGTCCCTCTGGTTAATGGGAATAAAATCCAGAATTTTTCCAAATGGGTGGCAGGCATCATAACCACTTCACTGTTACAGAGGACTTTTCCAATTTAGTCCCATGGAATTTCCAAAAATAAATAAAAGCCCTGTTATAATTGTAAGCAGTTCAGAAAGGAAAATCATCTTTCGCTACATTTTTTTTTATTTATTTAGGAGACATTTATTTATTTACTCAAGGAGACAGGTGTAGTGCTACTAGGAGACCTGTTTGGTCTTCTAGTAGCACAACACCTGTCTCCTTGAATTTAATCATGGGTAAGCAGTTGCTTTTCTCTTTGCAAATGTTAATGAACAAATGTTAATGAATCCTACACCATTAACTTCACTTAAGTAATCCAGTTATGCCATCTTAATGTCAGATATTTTAAGTGCATGCCTAATAGAGAAATATTTCAGTACTTTTCAGACACAACGTCTCAAACTTCTGAATTTATTTTATAATTGTCCAGTATTTCTGTACACAGAGTTATGATTTATTTTTTGTGAACTGCATAAATTTTAATGAATGGGAAATAATTTTAAAACTTCTTTATGACATAGTAGTAGTAGTAGTGGCATGTGATGCAAGAAAGCAAGTGTATGAGCTTATGCAGCATCAGCCAAAAAAAAAAAAAACACACCATTCCCTCCAAATGCCTGTCCAGTTCCTCCTTAAATTTATTTAACCTATCAACTTCCACAACGACAGATGGAAGTTTGTTCCAGCAATTAACCGCCCGCTGGCTAAACGCAAATTTCCACATATCTATTCTACATCTGTCTTTCCTTAATTTGAATTTATGCCCCCTTAGGTTCATAATCTGAACAAGTGGAAGAATCCCATCAGAATTCAGCGTGCTCAACCCATTCAAAGCCTTATACACCTCAATCAGATCACCGTGCAGGTGCCTAGTCTCCAGCCACTGCAATTTGCAGAACTTAAGCCTCTCTTGGTAAGAGGATCCCTTCATTCTCCTCACCAATCTTGTTGCCCTTCTCTATACAAGCTCAAGCAAATCGACATCCTTCCTAAAATGAGGCCTCCAGACCTGTACGCAGTACTCAAGGCGTGGCCTAACCATTGCCTTATACAGAGGAACAATCACCTCCTTTTCCCTGCTAGCAAAATTCCTATATATCATTGACAAAACCCCATGACCTTCCCTGGCAGCTGGTCTACATTGCTCAGAAAACTTCATATCTGACTGCACAATTACTCCCAGGTCTTTTTCATTTTTCTACCATCTTAAGTGTAGTACCACACAGTTGGTACGTTTCTCTGGAGTTACTTCTACCCCATATGCAGTACTTTGCATTTGTCAAGGTTAAACTTCAGTAGCCACTTCTTAGCCCATCTGAACAAATTATCTAGTTGCCATTACTGTCATTAACAACCCTGCCAACCTTTGTATCATCTGCAAACTTCGACACTAAGCCTGATATACCTTCATCAATATCATTGATAAATATACAAAACAAGAGGCCCCAATACAGAGCCCTGTGGGACTCTGCTAATAACATTAGTCCACGAAGAGCAGCACCCATTGATTACCATCCTCTGTCTTCTCCCACTCAACCAACCTTTTATCCATTGTAGCAACTTACCCTTAATACCATTCTGCTCCAATTTGTGCAATAGTCTTCCATGTGCAACAGTGTCAAAAGCTTTCCTGAAATCCAAATATATGATATCAAAATTATTTTTTGCATCCAGTTCCTTTGTAACCACATCATAATATCCTATCAAATTTGTCACACAAGACCTCCCCTTAACAAAACCATGCTGTGTCTGAGCTATAACTGAAGTCTTGTCTAGATGATCCTGCAGTGCTTCTTTAACCAGTGCTTCCATTAATTTTCCGGGAACAGAAGTTAAACTAACAGGTCTCTAATTACTTGTGTCACCCTTCGATCCCCCTTTGTGAATTGGAGATACATTTGCACTCTCCAGTCTATGGGGACCTCCCCTGAGTCCAAGAATACTCCATAATTATGGCTAAGGGTTTGCTTAGTTGCTTTGCTGCCTCCTTTAATATAACTGGATAGATTCCATCCACCCCAGGTGCCTTTCTTATGTTTAAATTCAATAATTTCTCCTCCACTTTGCTCCCAGTTATTAAAAAATCATTAAGCACCCTGCTACAATTTGATAACCTTCTGCCATTTTCAAACCTTAATAATTCCTCATGTGTGACTGTAGATGCAAAATACTCATTCAGTTTGCTTGCTATCAGAGCAGGATCATCAACAGTCGAACCACCGATGTCAAGTGGACCAATCAGATTCATCCCCTTCCTTTTAGAGTTTATATAAGTAAAGAAATCCTTGCTTTAGCATCTTTTGCCAAAGATTTCTCGTAATCTGCCTTCGCATGCCTAACCTCCTTTGTGACGTGATTACAGACTAGCTTATATCTGCCATAGGCTTCTGAGTCGCTTGATAATTTATATGCATCCCATGCATTTTTCTTCTCTGTCACGAGTCTCATTAGTTCATTTGATAACCATTTAGGCCTAAACCTTGAACAATATTTCTTAATAGGTATGAAACTTTTAGTAGCATCCATGATTAATTCCTTGAATGCTTCCCACTTAGAATTTACTGTTGGTCACATCATCAGTTGATCCCACTGTACAGAATTTAAAAACTGTCAGAGACCACTGTGCTCACCTTTATGGAAGCAAAAACCCTTTCCTTTACCCCTGATGGTAATTAAATCTTTAAGTAAATCCCACATCAGTACACTTTGATCACTGCCACCTAGTGGTTCCTTTATCTGCAAATTCTTAATACACGAATGATCACTGCTGATAACCAGATCAGGAGTATTACCCTCACTGGTTGCCTCTCGAACATGCTCCTGCAGAAAACAATCATCCATTAAATCCACAGAAGTCTTACTAGTGTGTGAGTGACCAACCCACAAGTTCCAGTCAATATCTGGGAAGTTAAAATCCCCTATTATAAGACATTCTGATTTACTAGCCCACTCTATTTCTCTGTACAATTGTTTCATTGTACTCATTCAAGTCATTAGGGCTATAACACACTCTTACTCTTATTTTTGCTTTCGCAGTGCTTTTGTCACACCGAACTGACTCAACAGTGCACTGTTCATCTATATCAACTGGATGCACTTCTTTTGATTTTATGTTTTTCTTAATTAACTACATTACACCTCCTCCCTTCCTATCCTGTCTATCCTTTCTGTTCACATTGTACTTCCCAAATTCCAGTTCTGCATTCCTTATATCTGTGACACACCATGTCTCTGCTATCCCAACAGTATCCGCCTTTGATGTCTTGACCAACACTTCAAAATCATCAAATTTATTTCCTATACTTCTAGCATTGGTATACATGCAAGTACAGTAAACCCCCACTATTCGTGGGGGGTTATGTTCCTGAGAAATGTCGCGAATACCAAAAATGCGAATACTGAGTTATGGCTCCCATGGTAATAAAGAGGTTCCGTTCCAAAGTACGAAATATATAAGAAAAACTAGTCTAAAATTTTGTCTGTGTATGTATTATATGTACCTTCATAATATGACTATGTTACATAGACAGTATGTAGTGAAATGCAAGCATATGGCATCGAAATGAAAATAAGAAACAATTTAATATTAAATGTAATATCAAGCAAATCTTTCAAACCAGCACCTTTGCTAGCAAAAAAACTTATCCTGCCAGTGCTATCACCAGTTTCGCTTAAGTGTTGATAAAGGAGTTTTGCCTTTTCACGAATGATGAGTGAACTTAACGGAATTTTATTTTGAGTTCAGTCTTCTATCCACAGATTTAAAGCCTTTTCCATTTTTTCTAATTTAACATCACGAGTTACAGAGCAAATTTTTGAAGCAATTAGCGCATTTTCATGGACACTATGGTGGATTTTTTTCTTCAGATTTTTTGATTGATCATACCGTTGACTCATTGATTTTATAATGTTTTGCCACTGAGGAGACACTTTCACCATTAGAAATTTTGTCTAATAACTCAATTTTATTCACTAATGTCATCACCTTCTTTGATGTTTTCATATTTCTCTTGTTATTCGTAGCCATATTTTTGTACTGGTTAGAAAGAACTTGTCCACAATAAAGTCTTCTTCCGTTAACACACTCGAAAAAGTCTGTTTTACAATGCAAAACGGTAGATTTATCACTTTTGTAAGCATATCAATTTATAAATTTATTCAATTTATAAGCATATAAATTAAAAGCAAATTATGAAACCTTCCATGACAAGCACATGACACATTCTGAACAAGGATTAGCGAGAAACATCCACGCTCACGATTTTGTCACCCCTCTCCCCCCACCCACCGAGCTCTGTTTTGACCGGGAAAGATAATTTTAGCCACAGCCATGTTTTTTTATGGCGGAAAATATGCAAGGCGCTTCAAAATTCACATTTTTTTTTAGGTTTCATTTTATATTAAATCAGCGATTGCAAATACAGATACCGCGAATAGCGGGGGTTTACTGTATATATCCTTATTATTAGTTACCCTAACACATCCCATATACCCACCTGTTTCAAGATGACTGCCATCAGTCCCTGAAACCCCCAGCACCCCTCGCTCCAGGTCACTACTTATTCTAATAGAAGTTGTGCAAGAATCACCTTCACCTCTGCCTGCGGCTACTTTTAACCTTTTAGTCTGTGAATACCCCCAGCTATTCTCTGAAATAAAGTATATTAAGTACATTTTATTTCAGTGTGGTAAGTTTGTGTGAAGTTTCTGATAATAGCTATATTCATAGCTATTATCAGTTACATAGAACACAGAGTGATAATATTAAGTGTAACCTACTATATATTTTCATATAGCTGTTAATATAAATTTTCATAAATAGATTTTTTTTTTTCTTTCTAGATTATGTTAATAGCATGGTTTGCACACTCAGACAATGCAAAAATGAAGGCAGTTCTGAAAGACCTACTGAAAGTTCTGAAATTGTGAAAGATCAGTCAAATTTCCTAAATGACCCTTTTAATATGTGTAAGTATTTGGAATACAATAGCCAGGCTTTTATTAGTAATTTGCATTTGCTTACATGTCCTTACTTCAGCATTTATTTATGAGAAAAGCAATTTAACTTCATACATACTGAAACTTACCATACTGAAATCATCATCAGCCATTTTCATTCCACTGCAGGATGAAGGCCTCTCCAGCAACTTTCCAGTTCCTTCTGTTTTGAGCACTGGCCATCCATTTACTACCCAAAAATTCATAAATTTCATCTATCCATCTCCGCCTTTGTCTTCCAGGTTTTCTTCTAGCTCCTGTTGGGTACCATTCTGTTATTTTCTTAGTTCATCTGTCATCACGTCTTCGGGCTATGTGTCCTACCCAAGACCATTTTAGTTCTTTAGTTTTGATAAGAATGTCCTTTACTTGAGTTTGCTGCCATGTGTTTCTCTTCTTATCTAACAGTCTGATTCCCAATATAATTCATTCCATTCTTCGCTGTGTAGTTCTCAGCTTCTCTTCCATTCTTTTGGTGAGTGCCCAAGTTTCACTTCCATAAGTCATGGTGGGGAGTATATATTGATTCATTCATTACTTTACATTTCAGACAAACTGGAATATTGCTCTTCAGTATGTGACTATATTTCCTGAATGCTATCCATCCAAATTTTTCTTCTTCTCTTGACTTCCAGCCATTTATCATTATTACAGCTAATAACTTGTCCCAGATAAGTATATGACTCCACCTTTTCAATTACTGCTCCTTCAATCATTATTTCCCTTTCTGTGGCATACTTGTTCATCATTACTTTTGTTTTAGCCATATTCATCTTTAGTCCAAAATCCTTACTAACTGTGCATAACTGATTAAGATTTTCCTCTAATTCTTTGGGATCGTGGCATATGACCACAATGTCATCTGCAAATCGTAAATGGTTTAGGTACTCTCCGTTCACATTGACTCCTTTCTGCGACCAGTCTAATCTTCTGAAAGCTTTTTTTTTTTTTTTTTTTTATGAGAACCCCAAACACAAGAGGTATTAAACCTATAGTACTTAGTACCGTGCTTGGGTTGGAGGTTGAGAAGACGAAAGAAGATATTTGTTGATATTGGACTTGAACTTCTGTAGATTGTAATTTTCAGGAAATACGTATGAAGGAAGGTTGTTCCAGAAAACGGCAGTTGAATGAATAAATGAGGAAGATGAAAAGTTGGTTCTGTGGGTTTGAAGTTGGACAGTAAATGGATGTTGGCTGGTGGCGGCACGTGTTCGGACTGTTTTGAAAGAGAGAGCAGGAATTATAGAAGCCAATTCAGAAGAACAGTGCCCATGGAAGTATCTGTAGAAGAGGCATGCAGCAGAAACGGTGCGTCTATGAGACAGCGAGTGGAGAGACTCTGTTAGAGATGAATCATTAATTAACCGAACTGCCCTCTTCTGAATGGAATCAAGAAGCCTGAGAGAGGTTTTGGGGGCACCACCCCAGATGTGGGAACAATATTCCATGGCAGGGCGGATTTGCGATTTATACAGAGTGAGCAGCTGTTTGGAAGAAAAGTAACGCTGAGAGCGAAAGAGAAAACCAAGTTTTTTAGATGCAGAGGAAGCAATATTTGTAATGTGCTTGTGCCAAGAGAGATTAGAAGTCAGGGTAATCCCCAAAAGAGATATATCATTTTGCCTAGAAATCGGAGTGTCACCGAAGATAAGCATAGGAGCAGAAGAATCCTTTTTGCGAGATATAAGACAAGATTGAGTTTTAGAAGGGTTGAAATCAACTAAGTTGTCTTTGCCCCACTGGAGAATTACCTGAAGATCGGCATTTAAGGAATTGGCAGCAGATTTTCGAGAACTTAAAGCTGATTGAGCTGGACAAGGTTTCTCAAAATGGAAAGTTGAATGCAATGTGCTATCATCGGCAAAACTATGGATAGGATTTCCAGTCAATGGAAGAAGGTCATTGATATACAAGAGGAAAAGAGTGGGGGAAAGAACTGAACCTTGGGGGACACCGGCATTAGTGGAGAAGTTAGAAGACAGAGAGCCATCTACCATCACCCTCAGTGAGCGATCAGAGAGAAAACTGGATAACCAATTACTAAAAACAGTTGGCAAACCATAAGATGGAAGCTTGTTTAGAAGACCTTTATGCCAAACACGATCAAAAGCCTTTGAGATGTCAAGAGCAACTACTTGTGTTTCACCGAACCTTTCCATTGAATTAGTCCATAAATGGGTAACATAAGCCAGAATATCACCAGTGGATCGACACTGACGGAATCCATACTGGCGATCGTTGATCAGACGGAAAGTTTCTAGGTAGTTTAAGAGTTGGCGGTTAATTGATTTCTCCATTACTTTAGAAAGAGTAGAAGTAATTGCAATGGGACGATATTTGGATGGGAGGGATTTGTCACCCTTTTTAGGAACTGGCTGGATATGAGCAAATTTCCAAGCAGAAGGAAAAACACCTTTGGAATAAGAAAGTGAAAAAAGGCGGCAAAGAATAGGAGTAAGTTCAGGAGCACAGGTTTTGAGAACAAGTGGAGAAATACCATCAGGACCTGGAGCTTTCTTAGCATCAAGATTCATCAAAATCCTTCTGATATCCTTTTGACGGAAGACCACAGGAGGCATTGAATGGAGCGTGTTAGGAATGGTGGGAGGTGTTTTACCAAGATCATTAATACATGAGCTCAAAGAAAAATGGGATGCTAGCAGGTCAGCTTTATCCTTGGCTGAAGTGACAACAGAACCATCTGGTTTGGACAGAGGTGGGAGCAGAGATGGGCAAAAGTTGCGGCCAATAGCTTTGGCAAGAGACCAGAATGCTCGGCTACCATTAGGGCAAGAAGCAAGTTTTCTACTCTTAGCCTGTTCAAACTCTAGTTTGGACTGATTAATAACTGCTTTACAATTGTTGCGAGCTTTGGTGTAGGCAGAAAATGAAACTGAAGAATTAGAAACAAGCCAATTACGATATGCAACGTTCTTCTCTTGGACAGCCTTAGCACATTTATTGGAAAACCAAGGTTTAGATAAAGGACAAGATTTTAAAGTGGAGTGTGGGATAAAGGATTCCATTCCTGCAAGAATAATTTCACTGACACGATCTGAGCAAACGTTGACATCAGAAGTTTTGAAACAGTAATCAGACCAAGGAAAAGAAGAAAAGAAGTCTCGCAGGTCATCCCATTTTGCATTCTTGTAATGCCAAACAATACGAGGTTGGGAATAGCCATGAGATAAAGGTTCCATTGGAGAAGAGGCAATCACCAAGTTGTGATCTGAAGTGCCTAAAGGACCTCTCACTTCAACCTTGTACTTGGGTTGTTTGTGAGAAAAAGATCAAGCGTATTGGCTGTATGATTAGGATTGTCCGGTATTCTTGTAGGTAAATGAACAATCTGTGCTAGGTCATTAGTAATTGCAAAAGCCTCAGCATCTCGACCTGCTGGGTCGGTGTGACTAGAAAACGGAAGCCAGCTGGAGTTGTGAACGTTAAAATCACCAAGGAAAATTACCTCACTGTTAGGAAAGTTGGACTGGAGAAAGTCAAGTTGCAAAGAGAGGAAGTCAAAGAGCTCCAAGTGATTAGTGAAGTTGGGAGAACGGTAGAGACAACAGATGAATTTTACACAATGAGGTAGAGAGATTTTAAGCCAGAGAAGATCAAAGAGAGGAGATTCCAAATTGCCAAGTCTCTGATGACAGGGAATATCAGAACGGACATATGCACAAGTACCACCTTTGAGGCGAAAGGAATCATACAGCAAATAATTTGGACATCTGAGATGAGCAGTAGTTGAATCAACTGATAACTGAGATTCAGTCAGAAAAAGTACATGGGGTTTGGAAGACTGCAAGTGGAAATGGACATCGTTGAGATTAGAATTGAGACCACGTATATTTGTGAAATGAATTAGGAAGTCCTTGGGAGGTTTAGATCTTTTCGCAGATAAGCTTGCTCTATTATTTTGACAATTCATGGTGTATTCAATAGTAAGAAAAAGTGGGTGGGACATGCTGTATGAAGTAATGAAATTTTTGGATATGGCGTACATGTGGTAAGAATATACCCAGATCCTTGACATAACGTGGCCTCGACAATGCTCCCCGCATACACACTACTCGGACTCCCTCCAGTCACTATCTGGCAGAGTAGAGGTAGCAAGATTATACACTAGCTGATCCGGTAGCTTCCTAGAGAGTTACCAATAGGTTCAGTCCGGTGTACTAACTAGCGGCCGGCCTGCGAACACCGTTTTAGAGCTGTACTCTCGAAATGTAAGGAATATTGGATCTCGCCACGACATTCATCATAACCTCAAAAATCATCAATCATACTGCATGGTGGAAGAGATAGGGAAGGGTTGGCCAGAACTTAGCTCTAGAGACTAAACATGGGTTCCACCACTTCAAGCCTCCAATAAGCAAAGTGGTGGTATTTCACCGGTTGATGAGTCATCTATCACCTAGTACTGCCTGGTAACATAGAGGGGCGGCGTTCCTCCATGTGGTGTGGGCGCCACACCTCGACCCCTGCTTACGTTGGTTCACACCTGGGTGGTCACCCACCATGTACTTGTGCATGAGGGTTATACCCAGGATTACTAACAGTCCCACCATCGTGAAGGTGCAAGCAGAGGATTTGGCTGTCATAGACCGTCCGGACTTCGCCGAAATTGGGTCCACTTTGACTTGAGTGTCACCCGAATATCAGTTCCATCAGCGTTTTAGACTCACAGGTAGCAAGAACAGCTTGTCTGGCATATCTGAGAGAATGTCTGTGACAGCCTCAAGGACCCATTCCTCAATGGCAGCAGTAAACAGCTTCGAAGATATTGTGTCTCCTTGTCGAACTCCTTTCTCGATTTTAAATTTCCTACTGTCTTTGTCTAGTCTAATAAAGGAGGTAGCACTCTCATATATTTTCTTCAAAATCATAATATATGCCTTGTCTTTCCAGTGCCCGAAACATTGCCTTATGCTGTATGGAGTCAAATGCCTTTTCATAATTTTATATTCATTTGCTTTCTCCATTAGCTGTGATATTACGTGAAGGTGATCCATAGTTGAGAATCCTGTCCTAAAGCCAGCTTGCTCTTTCGGTTGATTCTCATCAAGTATTCTTTCTAATCTGTTAGTAATGACCCTTGTGAACAACTTGTAGTGGGATAACAAGCTAATTGGTCTATAATTTCCAATTTCTGATTTATCTCCTTTCTTATGCAGCAAAACTATGATTGCCTTATTCCACATTATTGCCTTAAATCAGCAGCTCATGGCTGCTGATTGAAGTCCTTTGTTTTCCCTTAATGCTTGTTTTACTTTTCTTGTGTTAAATCTTCTTATGTCCTCTCTGAGTCTATGGCTTTGCATAACTCAGTATACTCAATTTTCTCCCTGTCAGTGTTTCTTGACTAATTTCTTTTTCCCTATAGGTTTCTTGTGCTTTATCACTTTCAGAAAGTTAATATTCCTCGTCGATATCCTGAGCAGTCTGCAGAAGCTCAAACTTATTCTTAAGTTCCAGTACATACTGCTTTTTCCCCTCCTCTATTATCTCAAAGATCTTTGTATTATTTACTCGAGTCAGTTTTTTCCTTTCCTTTATCTATATCAAGTGTACATCTTACCATTCTGTGATCACTTCCAACATTTACCTTATTCAGGACGGTAACATCATTCACAATATATCTTCTGTTAGTGAGGAAGTTGATTTCATTAGTTGTTAATCCATTTGGACTCTTCCATGTCCACTTTGTGTTCACCCTTTTGTTCATCCTTGAGATTCTGCAAATTCCACAAGTCTTTCACCTCTTATTTCTTTCACCAATTCCAAAATTTCCTATAGTTCCTCTTTCTGCGCTGTTTTGCCCCTTTCCAACCTTAGCATTGAAGTCCCCCATAATAATAGTGTAGTGGGTTTTCTGCTCATCGAGAAGACTCAATTTCGGTGTACATTTCTTCAACCTCTTCATCATCATGGCTCGATGTTGGTGCATAAATCATTATAATCTTTAGCTTGTACCTCTTAGAAATCTTGAGTCTTAGAATAGAAGAAATCTTAGAAGTCTTGACATTCTTGGTGATGTACTTTTGAATTCCAAAATGTTGTTTTTAAAATCTTTATGGACCAGAAACCCAACTCCACCTTCACTCCTTTCACTGTTTCCATTGGTGTACAGCAGATTTCCACTCGATAAACTTATAAGCAATTCATTTCTTCTTCTTGTTTCAGCCAAACCGATGATATGCCAATTCACATTTTCTAATTCCTTTTCCAGCTCTAATATCCTGTCTTCACCGATGAGTGACCTTACGTTATAACAGGCCATGTTCAGTTTCCGGGCATGGCAGCCTGGTCGTACCCAGAGATTCTTAGCACCCTCTGCTTCCACTCTGATCCTCTCACTGCCGTAAGAGGGAGAGTGAAAGCTGCTGGGGACTGAGGGCCATTTGTTTTGTCGTGCTGTCATAAGCTGGAGGGTTTGGTCTTTTCCTCTTCACGCTGACCAGGTGTCTTGAAAAGAACCACTCTACACGTTCGTTGCCACCTAAGTGACATAACAGGGCTTACCATCGAGAAAGTGTGCATGAATGGATTTTAGGGAGGCAGGCAGGCCAACTGGACTTCTCCTAAATCTTCTGTAATAGAGAGATATTGGATCCATCAGTGTTTTAGGCTGAGTGTCTGATAACACACAGGATACCTGTTCCCCTCTAAGCCCCTAATATTTACCATACTTGCTGCTATATGAGAGGAATGTATAACCTAAGATTTCCAGTTTATTATATATTTAACTTTAATGTCAACTTTTTACATTTATCAGATGAGTGAATAAAGTGATGATGAAATATTTGCAGATTAACAATGTTTTGATAATCTTGTATTTTTTTAGATCCTTTTGAATTAAGGCTTCCGCAGCCTACAGTTTCTACTTCAACAAAGAATCAAGATGCTGCATTTAGTGCACCCCATTCAGTTTTATGTTGTCCATCTGTGCAAAGTAAAGCAAGTATTCAAAAGGCAGCCTTAGAGAAAGAACTTTGGTTTCATGGTCCAATAAGTCGGAAAGAAAGTGAAACACTAGTAGTCTGTAATGGAGATTTTCTTGTGAGAGAATCCCAAGGTTCTCCGGGACAGTATGTACTGACTGGCATGCATGGAAATTCACGAAAGCATCTTCTCCTTGTTGATCCTGAAGGAGTAGTAAGTTAGCTTTTGTAAATAGTAAATTAAAGGTGCCAAAAAAACTGAAAAATCAAATGTTACCTGTGTATGTGTGTGTTTGCATGTGCACTTGAATATTTATATACATAATATAAGGAGAAATTTGTATGCATAAATTTGAAATTTCATGTGCACTTTTAAATTGGGAAATGAAGTGATAGTTATGTTTTGTTTTTAATATTTATATAAATAATGTAGAATATAAGCAAAAATATATCCACCCTCATAAGTTTGAAATTTCATAAGTTTGTTTTATAAAATTAAAAATGGAAGAGTCCAGTCGTTTGTTTTTTGATGTTTATAAATTTTTTTACCCTCACAAGTATTAACATTGTTTTATTGAAAATAGCAGTTTACAACTGCTATTTTCAACAACACAATTAAATTTTCAAAATTTTTATTAAAAAAAAAAATAATAAATAAAAAATAATACTTTATGCAATCCATTAGTAAAAGGTCAAGTACTGGTATACAACGGCCTCCGTAGCCGAGTGGGCAGGAGCGGGAGTGCAGTAGCACACGCTCTTTGAGTAGACCGGGGTTCAAGCCCCTGACTGCTGAATACGGTCGATCTGCCAACCCGCACTGGACCAGCGTGGCAGATTATGGTCCATTTCCCTCAGCATGAATTGTTGAGGAGGCTTTCACCCTGCAGTGGGTTGATAATGGCTGCACTTTACTTTTTACTGGTATACTCCAAGCAGAATCTGAAAGAACCAAAAACTTTTTCCCGAAATAAAGAGAACGCTGAACACCAATTAAGCATGAGCATGTTTGTTACATTTGGGGGAATGAGCACTGTCAGTTTAAGCAAAATCAAGATTCGGTTATAACTGTGCTGTTTAAATGCTCTATGCAAAGAAAACACGTAGCATAAAAAGGATGTAGTAGTAGTGGCATGTGATGCAAGAAAGCAAGTGTATGAGCTTATGCAGCATCAGCCAAAAAAAAAAAAAAAAAAGTGCACAGTTAAAGCTTTCAAAAATAAAAATTTGCACGTACCCATAAATTAATGATATAACTTGTTTATTTAACGGGTGTGTTAGCTTAATACATTATAAAAGATAGATGTCAGGAATGGTAGTATAAGTGAGGTGAAAATCCTTACAGGGAAAGTTTCTGTTTGAGCATCTGTCATTGTTTTAAAATGAAATCAGTCCATTCACTCATTCTGACAGAAAAGGCAGAGGAATTTATGTAGGAAAAGAACCTTTTGCTACTCAGCCTGTCAGGATTTCTTTTCATTTAACATCAGCTTTGATGGACCGAGTTAAGGATGTAAATTGAGCAATAACAATATTTAAAAACATTTATGCACAAAGCTGTTCAGTTGCACAAAATTTTGTAAAGCCTAACAGGGAAACTCAACCATTTAAGCCCATACATTTTCTGTGGAATGTATGGGCTTAACAATAACCTTTGACTCTGAAACAGTTAACATACTGTATCACTTGTAGAACTTAACACAAATTCAGATATTAATTCTCGGCTCTAAATAATAGACACTCATTTTTATGCTGATATGAAACATGCTCACAAGCCACATGTAAAATATTAAATTACTCACTTTCAAAAATGAAATTAAATTACTCTCTCTGAAAATTTTTTGAAAAAAAATATCTTTCAGTGCAATTCATGCTGCATAGAAGTCAGAACTGTTGTTTTTCTTTGCAGGTGCGAACTAAAGATCGGATGTTTGAAAATGTGAATCATCTAATCAACTATCATCAGAACAACCAAATTCCCATTGTTTCTTCTGAAAGTGCACTAATGCTTAGGAATCCAATCTCTAGGGGTAGAGACCTTGGTGAATAGCATTTTAGCAATGAAGAATATTGGTGAAATATTAAGAATCGACTGGTTTATATACTCTAAAATATTACTCTAAATTGCCTTTTGTAAGACATTATGTAGAATTATAAATTGACATTTTTGATACTCTTATATATATATATAAAAGGAAGATATTTTGTACAAAGGATTTATTACTGCAGACTTTTAGATTTTTTTTTTTATTTTAGCATGAAGTTCTAAATTTCAACATATCACCAGTCTTGTGGTTAACAACAGGACTTGTAGGATGTCATTGTGTGGTTGGTTGAGCTTGGTTAGGTTCTCTCCAAGATCCAGGATATTGAGACACTATTTTCTGTAGGTGCCCACTAGCATTATTTTTCCAATTAGTCTTAGCAACAGCTTTTCATAACAATTTTATAGTCTTCTTTGGATAAAAAATTTGCCCTGTAGTCTTAAGTAAAGCTTTCCTTGCCTTTTTGTTATTCCTAGCTAGCTTTTTTTATTCCTGTTTAAAGTTGTAGAAATAAAAGAGGAGAAACTGAGGGCAAAAAATTTATTTGTCGAGGCTGGCAAGATTTTCTAGGTGATGAGAATGAGCCCAAATTCTCTATGAAGTACTGCTGTGAACTTGACTCTTGAAATGCAGAAGAGAAATTGCCAAGTGAAAACTAACTGGAATTTAAATTCAGACTAGGGTCTGTTGTTCTGGAGATTGGAGCCTTGCAGCAGAGATAATATGATAAAGAAGTTAAAACATTTTTAAATCCCACCGAAGCCACAGTGTAGTTGTGTGGCATGAAAGCTCTTGAAAAGCAAAGGAATTTTGTACCATCAGTAAATGGTTACACAAGAATTAATGTGGGCTAATGATCCCTCATTTCTATACAACTCTCAACACTGCTAGAAAGGTTTTTTTAGGGAGGGAAGGCATGGGTAATAAGTCCACCTTAAAGGGCAGATTCTAGCAGTTAAGATTCTTGAAAAAACTTGGAGAGGGTGATGATCTGTAACTCTATTCTAGATATCTTTGCTTTCCAGAAATTCAACAATTAAGCCCTACTAAATGGTGCATTAATTATCCATAAAAAGAAATTAAAGACCATTTGCATCCAAGAACAATCTCACATAGGGCTCTATAGTTTTATCAATTTTTACAGTTCTGTTGCCAACAACATGAAGCTATAATACTGATACCTTCCCCACCATTACTTTCCTTTTTTTTGAATATGTTGCAGGGCTGATGTCTTACACTACATTCTTTTTAGCTATTGTACTATCAAAAATCACTGTTCAAGTGTTGAATCATGACTCATCAGAGAACAGATTGTATTGTGCAGAGTCATCATCATTTGTTGTAGTTCTGCTGTTCCATGGGTTGACATAAGAAGCCTTGCCACCATGTCCTGTCCATATACTTCTTTCCGTCGCTGATTTCACCCCGGTTTCCTCCTCTCTTTATCTTGTCCTGCCACCTCATCCTTGGTCTTTTGTTTTTTTTAATTGTAAATCAAACATTCTTCTTGGCAAATGCCTCTCGTTCATCCTCTTGACATATCCGAACCATTTCAAACAGGACTTTTCAACCTGAATTCTTATTTCAACCTTATCCCATAGGATTCAAATCAGAACTCTGCACTTGCCATTCAAGACTTTTGTACATCTGTTTCCATAAACTATTCTCAATCATTGGCAACATGGCAAAGAGATTATCCTGTTGAAACAAACATGGCTTTGTACTCATGTTTGTTTCAATGGAATAATTGAAACAAACATGGGGAGAATGAAATTGGGCATCAGCATTCATAAATCCTTGCACAATCATGAATGTCGCAGGCATCATAAGAAACAGCAAAAAAATGCACAACTTCTCCACGTATAATTTGTACCCGCTGATCAGAATTGCGTAGTGAGATTCATCACCCTCACAGAACTAATTTACACTGCTCTACTTGAGCAATTATGGTGTTTGTTACACCATGCAAGGTGAGACTGCTGATTGTGGCTGTTGTTTGGCTTGTGTACCACCTTTCTTCTATTGAAACCAAACTTGTAGAACTCCATACATTGTGTACAGACATCAATTCCTATTGACTCCATTTAACATCCTGGTTGATGAATGTTTTGCAGAAATGCCTGATGAGATAATATTGCACCTGCATAAAACCTATGGTCATACGGGAGTAGCTTCTTTAATCTTCCTATGCATTGCTGGAGTAGGCAAGGCATGGTAGATATGTGGCCCAAAAATAGTTTATATTTGAAGAAAAATTTGTTTTGAAATATGTCAGCTATATTTCACAGCAAAAACAAGTGTAATTGTTTGCTGAATTTACAAAGTTCTCATTAAGAACTTTCAAGTATTGTTCTTTTTTTTTTATAATAATAAAAACTAGTTATTAATTTTAGTGTCTTTGTTTTGTTTTTTTCTATAGTAACAAAAATTTTCATATTTCTGGCATCACTGGTGGAGGCTATAACAGTTGCATGAATTGACAAGCCAACAATGTGACATTCAACAATAACACCCCCTCTAAAAATCGGTCAGTTCGGCTATACATACCATGATGAGAACCACTAACCTGGGTGGCTCATGCACCTGTCTGAATAACCTTTTTTCTTTTTTTTATCTGGGAAGATATGGATACTTTTTGGAGGGTACATATATTTGAAATTATTATACACAATAATTAAACTCTTCTGTGAATCCAGTCCTTTTTCTTGCTGTTACCTTATGTCCAGAGCTTTTTTACCTGCCCGAACACCATTGCAGAAGTTAATAATAAATATAAATAAAAAATCACATATTTAAAACAAAAAACTTTTAAAAAAAATTTATTATTACTTATGCCTTTGGTGTGCATCAGAGAGTTAAGCTAGATGCACATCTTGCCTTTAACAGGTGATTCACTGTTAACTGTAACACATGAATTGCCCATTTATGGCAATTTGAACTTAAAAGTAAAACACTTTTGAGTTCACTTGTCTGTTGAAGTTGATCCTCACTCTAGCCACCCTTCACTTCAAAAATTGATTTGACTGTTTGTCATTTGATGAGAACACTGATCGATGTTTAACTATCCATGAAGTTGCGAGGGGCATTGGTATTTTTCATGGAATGCATCAAATTTTAACACATGATTTGGAAATGCGCCACATTTCGGCTATGTTTGTGCCTTTCATCTTCACTGATCATGATGAATGGCAAGTTCTTGAATACCAGGATCTTACCAATGTACTGCTAATAAGCCACATTTTGTTTCCTGGTGGCGAATCATGGGTGTATAGCTATGGGTGGAAACCTGTCTTCTTCAAGGCTCAAAAAAAGCAAGACAATCTCAATCATATGTGGATTTCATATTTTTTGACTCATTTGGCATTTCTCAGTGTGAATTTCTCCCACGTGCTCACTTTACTGTTTGAGCATATGGGAGAAATTCACACTGAAAAAAGTGAGCTTCTATTCTAGCTTCTTCTATTTGTGTTGCCGTTACAACAGTACCCACCCCTGCACATTTTGCAGGGGTGGTGTCAGTGCTTGTCATTCAAGAATCTCTTGCAAAGTGCTGTCACTCCCCCAAGCTTAAAAATTTAATTAGGTAAAAAAAAAAACATAGAAAAAGTAATTCAATTAATTGTTTTTGAAATGAAAGTTTGTTACTAAATGCAAATGTCTTCATACACCTTTTCTAAGATAACACCTGTAAAATTATGTAACCGAAAGCATTTCTATGGCACATTTCTTATTCTTGAAAAATAAAGTAAAATTCAAGAAAGCCATATGACACTTCAAATGTAGTTGGGGGAGAAGATAATTATAAAATTATAAAATTTGATAGAATAGACGATAGAATATAGTCTATTCTAGAGATATGTAAGCAATATCATTATAAATTTGATAGAATTTATAATGATTTGCTTACATATATCTAGTTTATAGCAAGTTGAGAGAGCCAGTGACAAAATTAAAATAATATTACATGTACACTTCACAGAGTTGGCACTCTGTAGTGTGTCGGTTATCAGTGACAGAAAAGTTTGTTCTTATCATTAATGTTGTCATTTATAAAAAGTTCTGGCTTCAACTTATTATCAGATAAAATCTAAGCATTATGCGTGCAACAGAAAACCTTGAAAAATTATCCAGTAGAACTTCCATGCAGTTTGATTAAAATACTCAACAACCAAGCCACACATCGTAAAATAAGTGAAATCCTAGATATCTATACCTGATATTTATTATGCATTAAAAATTAACAATTTTATGCTTCTTGGAAGCACACATATCACTGTTCACAACATCCATGTCAGCACTTGTTTCAGTATCCATTTTGAGAGCAGTGAGATGTGGTGAGTCTAAAAAATAAAGAAAATAAATACAGAATGAATAATATTAATTAAAATAAAATAGAAAATGCTTACTTACAAAAATATATATTGCATTTCATGTTGATGCCATGTGTTAAATATTTGCATCTTTTGTCAGAGAAATCTTCCTCTAAGTTGTGCAGGTACATTTGTCAGAAATGTTTACCAATAGTAAAAAATAAATTTTCCCATATATCCCATTGTGGTGACCATTCATGATAATAATACATATAGTGAATCAAAAGCAGCCTGCTCTTGGTGCCAGCAAGTGGAAGATGACTACTGGGTATTACTAGGTATACTGCATTGTATGACCAACCTGAAAGAATGTGAAATTCCTTTTAAAATACTGTTTGACACTTAATATTTTTAATGTGTCTGTTATGGTAGACTAAAAGTTGAGGCCACAATTGTATTAAAAGAGAAGACTGAATGCTTGCTGGAATAAGTTGTCCTTGTCATCTTATTAATTTATGTGGTGAAAATGCCTTCCTGAGAAAGTGGATGAATACTTTGTGGAAATTTATTAATATCTAGAAAGAAGTGCTAAAAGGAAAGATAGATTAAACCAGTTTCAATTGATGCATCCCACTAAAGAAAGAAAATTTTGAATTGGCTGTCTCTGGTTAAACAGCAGAATAGTGGCAACTTTTACGTCTATTTAAAGAAGTTAGAAGTGGTGAGAAAAGCAAGTCCTAACTAACAGCATGTTTGTTAGTTTATTTTTAAATTTACCTAGAGATTTTTTTATGTTACAACTTAATATATGTAGAACCTTAGTATCTGTGATTTGGTGCAAATATATCTCATAACTTATGCGATAGTGTTCAGTAGGGGAATTCTGTTTTAATTGTAGTAAATAGGTATCTTGAAAGTTAGAATCATGTAGGTCAATGATAATTGCAGCAATTTCTACTTGGACTCCATCCAGTCACTATCTGGCAGAGTAAAGGCAGCAAGATTACACATCAGCTGATCCAGATGCCTCCTAGAGAGTTTCCAAGAGATTCAGTCTGGTCCAGTAGACTACTTAGTGACCAGCCTGCCAACACCATTTTAGAGCTATACCCTTAAATGTAAGCAAGACTGGATCTCACCGTGATGCTCATCATAAAGTGACAGCAATCATACTGCACGATGGAAGAGATGTGGGAGAGTTGCTAGAACTTTGCTCTGAAGAACAAACATGCCCCTCTGTGTTATCAGGCAATACCACCACAAAGCGGTGGTATTGCCTGATAACACAGAGGAGCGGCATTAGTGTGGATGCCACACCTCTAGTATTTTAGGTGCCATATTTCAGGACTTATACACAGGGTACTAACAGTCCCACCATCACAAAGGCAAGGAGACAATTGGGTTGTCCCAGTACACCCAGACTTTGCCAAAATTTGGTCTACCCAACAAGCATCACCTGAATATCAGTTCCACCAGCATTTTACCCTCCTAGGTAGCAAGCCCAGCTTTTCATACCTGAGAGAATGTCTGTGACAGCCTCACGAACCATATGCTGCTGTAACATTAATATCAGACACCTTCATTGATAGTCATATTCCTCCCAATTGCCAAGTCAGATGATTATAAATATGCTCCTAAGCTTTCGGGGCGATAGTAGTACAGTTGCGAATGCAAGATGCCACACAAGCATTGGGATTGCGCATAACATTTCAACAGAATTGAAGATCTCTAGATCAACACTTGGTGTTATTATGTGAAAATGGAAGTGGACTCATGCTGAAACCAACAAAATGAACTTAAAAAGCTCTGAAGCTGTTGGAACCTGACAGAAGAGCCCTGCAAAGAATTATCTGCTCAGAACACAGGTTAATGTTGCAGCACACATACACAAGCCTCAGTAAGATGATTGGGACACATGTCCACACCAGTACAGTGTGCAGGACACTGCATGAGAAATAAATAAGATCTTCATTGTAAAGTTCACCGTTACACACAGGTACCACGACTTTACAATACCCGTCACGGCACCATGCCAGGGACTAACAAGCAGCAGCGATAACCTCACCAGAAGTATAAAGATTAAATTATACAAACTAAAATAATACAAATTGTGATAACAAAAGATAGTTTCCCCTGAGTCTGGTTTTCTGTGAGATTCTTGCCCAGCTGTAACTATCTGAAATCAGTTGGTAGTTGTGGAGACCACGCACAGATCTAGGATGACCCATCTACGATTTTAAACAAATCAGCATCCAGGGATTGAACTAGATGGAGCTTCTGATAAGAGAGGAACCAATCTTTAAAATGTAGCCTCAAAAGAAGAGCAAGAAGCTTGGGAGTGGAGCAGAAAAGCTGGT
Source organism: Mastigoproctus giganteus (assembly GCF_048544385.1). Classification (NCBI taxonomy): domain Eukaryota; kingdom Metazoa; phylum Arthropoda; class Arachnida; order Uropygi; family Thelyphonidae; genus Mastigoproctus; species Mastigoproctus giganteus. Next base: position 27,722,970 of record NC_143576.1, read on the forward strand.
TGGGGGATCTGCCAGCACACGGTGTCTCAAATGTTGGGTGCTGATACTCTCCCTCGGATCATTTTTACGGTGAAGATGAGTCTTCTCTCATCTTCACCTTGAAAAAACCTTGTGAAGATACACCTAGTAAAGATCTTTAGTTTATTCTGAATTTAGATAGCGAGAATTTGGAAGTTAATTAATACTTATGTGCGTAGATTTACCATTCATAACTTGCTGCCATTGTTATACGATACGTTATATCACGTACTATAGTGTTAGCTTAGTATAGTATTATCAATTAATCAGTAAAATTTATTAATCCTGTTAAATTTCACTGTCGATTAAATTGTACTTTTTGAACTAAATACATGTAACGACTTAGATTTTACAAACGTAATATTATTAATTAATAAATAACTCGATACCAAAAAAAAAAAAAATATATATATATATATATAGTGTTATAACTGCATTGGGATATAAGTTTAGGGTTATAATTTTGTACTGAAACTGAATTGAAATCATGACTCAAGCAGCAAAGCGAAAGGCTCAAGCTAATGGGAGTGCTGTGGCTCAGGGGAGAACTGAGGAGGGAGCCTTTTAAAATGCACTGCTTGTTTGATGTTTGTGGATCAATCAGGTATGGGACATGATATTGCCAAGGGGAGTGTGTGTGTGTGTGTGCGATGTAAAGAGTGTGAGGAAATCAGGTGACAACTCAGCATTGTTAATGGAATAATATATTGGATCTTAGAAAGGCTTTTGATACTGTTCCACATGGAAGAACTGTGCAAATTGGAGCATTGTGGCATTGGAGGCAAACTGCTGCTATGGATAAAGGGATGGTTGAGTGGGAGAAGACAGAGAGTGGTAATCAATGGACACTGCTCTTCGTGGACTAATGTTATTAGTGGAGCCCCTCAGGGTTCAGTGTTGGATCCATTGTTGTTTTCTGTATTTATAAATGATATTGATGATGGTATATCTGGCTTAATGTCCAAGTTTGCAGATGATCCTAAGGTTGGCAGGGTTGTTAAAGACACTAATAATAGTACGCTGCTGCAACAGGATCTAGAAAAGTTGAGCAGATGGGCCGAGAGGTGCCAACTGAAGTTTAACATTGACAAATGTAAATTACTGCATAAGGGAAGCAGTAACCCCAAAGTAACATATGAACTCTGTGGTACTACACCTAGTAGTATGTAGGAAAGGACCTGGGGCTAATTTTGCAGGCAGATATGAAATTTTCTGAGCAGTGAAGACGGTCTGCAAGAGTAGCTCATGGTGTCATGTCAATGATATACAGGAATTTTTCTAGCAGGGATATGGAGGTGATTATCCCCTTGTATAAGGCAATGGTCAGGCCACACCTTGAGTACTGTATACAGGTGTGGAGGCCTCATTTTAAGAAGGATATAGATCTGTTGGAACTAGTACAGAGAATGCAACAAGATTAATGAATGGAACAAAGGGTTGTTCTTACGAAAAAAGGCTTAAGTTTTGCAGATTACAGTGTCTGGAGACTAAGCACCTGCAAGGTGATCTGATTGAAGTGTATAAAGCCTTGAATGGTTTGAGCATGCTCAATGCTGATGGGAGTCTTCCTCTTGCTCAGAATAATCACCTGAGAGGGCATAAATTCAAATTGAAGAAAGACAGTTGTAGAATAGATGTGCAGAAGTTTGCCTTTAGCCAGCGGGTGGAAGTTGATAGTCTAAATAAATTTAAGGCTGAGCTGGACAGGTATTTGGAACAAACGGACGGGTGAAATGGGAGCTTTTTTTTTTTTTTTTTTTTTTTTGGCTGATGCTGCATAAGCTTGCTTTCTTACGTTTTATGCCTCTACTAATGCATGTTGTTGGCAGTGATTTCTAGCCAAGATGCAGATATATTTTCAATTGGATTTAAAGGGTTAAAAAAAAAATAATAATTTTTGAAATGAAAAGTTTGAAAAACTATCAGTGTCGTGTCATCAGAATGGAATTAAAAATACTGAACACTGTTGCAGCTGACTGCCTGAAAGAAGCTATTGTCACATGTGCATGGTAGACAATAGATTTGGCTCCACAGCATATATGTATAGTACCTGTCCAGGCTATTGAATGAGTTTTAATATGTACAGTAAATTTGACTTAAAATTAATTGAAAACTGTGTTATAGTGAACTCCGTGCTAAGCGAAGTATTGCTGTGTGTGTGTGTGTGTGTGTGTGTGTGTGTGTGTGTGTGTGTGCGCGCGCGCGCGCGCGCGCACAGTCGATTCCAGTTATTTGGGACACATCAGAACTAGTGCATTTTGGCCCAATTATCTGAAGTTTCACGTAAATAGTTAAAAATACAGTGAACCCCCGCTTTACAATTGGTTCACCGTACAATAAAATCATGTTATGATGGACTCACCATAGTAAAGTACCGTTCACTATATGATGTGTAGTAAGCGCCAGTAATTGTACATTACGTTCGTGAATTGAATTTTAATTCTATTAAACACCGATTCTATTTAGCAAAAATAGGAGGAATATTATCCACAGGCTATAAAAGCAAAGGTATATTAAGCACAAATTTACCCTTTATTACCGTACTCAGTGCTTTTTTTGTAACAGTACGGCGTACCAGCACCTTTATTAACAGTGATGTGTGACATTTGAATGCAGTGCACTTTGAAATTTGTAATATTCCGTAAATTTTTTTCACGTTTATCTACTATTCAAATAAGCTTAAAATTATTTAACTAAATTTACATTTTTCACTGTCTGTTGTTAAGATATTTTCTATATAAAACTGTATAACCATTTTTATAATTCTAAATTACTCAGTCGGGCCTCTGTTTAACGAGGTCCTTTTATAGCGAATTATTTTGACTACCCCTTGGAAGTTACATTTAAAATAAGTTTCCGTTGAGCGAGAAAATTTTCATATAGCAAACGGATTAAGAGAGAATTAACTCGGTACGCCCTGTTTGCTTTTCTGGCCTTCAGGCAATTAGTGCTGTTGCACGAATTAAGAGAGCTGAAGGGATTACCATTCTACAACTTAGTGGTAGCTGGTAAAAACTATCAGACTACCCGTCCCACATACGGAGAAGTCGCATTGGTCTGCAGTGAGCAGATCGAGGTGTATTCTCAATGGGCTCTGGTCCACCTTCTACTGCAGTGGTGTCCAAACATTTCCGCCGTATAGGGGCCATATTCAAAAAAATTCAAAGTTAGATTTCTTTAGTGTGTTACATTTTCCATATCTTGTTGCTTGTAAAAGTAAAATTGAAAATATTCAAAACTTTTATAAGTACAATACACAATTACATTTACTGAACAAAATGTTTTTGATAATTAACAAGATTTAAAATGCTGTTTTAGTTCACTTTCCGGGCGGGACACCTTCGTGAATCAACTGTAAGAGGCCCCGTTCGAGAATTAGAAAAGTGATTTTCTTTTACCCCGACAAATAATCATCTGTTTCACAGATGTGTGTTATCCACATTTTTCTGTAAATTTTCCCTATCTCTGTTTACATGGTCACAGTACCTGAATATCCAAATGACACTGACATTTTGGACAGTTTAAAAAAAAAAAAATTCAAATTTAAGAACTAGTGACAATACCGATGACGAGAGAAGGACAACGAAGTTATTAAACCTTTTAAGCATGCATTGTTGGCATTTGGTGAAAATGAAGTTAGAAAAATTGCCAATTAGGTTACAGTTAAATGCAATTCGTGGATTTCGAGGGTACCTAATTGAAAAGATAGTTTCGGAAGAATTTGATGGACACTGAGTATGATACCAATTTCATCGATTGAATATGAATAAGGATTTTCACAAATGAATCTGATTGTCAGCCCAACCAGAGCTTTGTTGATGACAAAAACAGTTTCTTCACTACTGTTTCTTAAAATTGTATGCCCACCACTGACCCGCTTCGATCCAGCAAAATGTGTCGATTCGTGGCTGCTTCGGAAACGTCATTCAGCAACCAACACACACAAAGAAGTCGGCATAGGGTGTCGGATGAAAACTTAATAAAAATTTTCTACAAAAACTTTATTATAAAATTATTTTTGCTTATTATTTTTAGGGGCCATAGTTTAATGAAGGACCCTTAAAATGTCACTCTGTTGTCTGTCTGTCCGTCCATCCGTCACAGCATTGTATCTCTGGAACCACTCAACTTATTGACTAGAAATTTTGCATGGGTTTGCACATCAAGTGGACCAACATAATGCCATATTGATCATTGTTGACAAAAATTTGTCTGAGAAATAGGGGGGGGGGGTTAAAATGTGGTGGGATAAAAATGTCGACAACCTATAGCTACACCATTGGAAAGAGCTCAACGAGTATGTTTAAAATATAATTTTAAAATTGAAAATCGCGGCACCAGACAGGAAAATGTGAGTAATTTGTGTCCCCCTCTCTATTTCCATCGCTAACGGAGCTAAAAATTTAAAAATCACATTAGCAGTGCGTTATTCAATGCTTATCAAGAGAAAACTATTCCGATTGAAATCTGTCATTTATTTTTGTGTTAAAATTTTAAAAAAATTTATTGCACTTCGATAGCATGCTTCTTTGTACTAATAAATCTCCTTTTGGTGACAAAACGGTTGCTAAATAGTTTCTAATAATTCTATAAAGGTCATTTATAAATTTTGCAACCATAAGTAATTTTAACAATTTTCAAAGCTGGAGTTGTCCCGGCAAGGAGATACTCAGAGAGCCAATGTTGAGGCGGTGGTGGTGGAGAGGTGCCTGCGCAGTCTTGCACGGCTCTCCTCCAGGAAGAAGTCAAAGTCATTTCTCCCACCCTTGGCATTCACAACAACTGGAAAGACTCAAATAGACAATGTTTTCGTTATTTCCTAAGTTTTAGGCCAAGCCAGGGTACTAGAAACTTTTTTCAGTTACCATAAAAATCTCTATTTGAGATACTACACTAACGACCATTCGTGTCATCCTGAGTGCCCAATACTCAGTAGTTAACCGATTCATTTACTTGAATTAATTTATACTTAATAAATTGTGTTAATATACTAAATTTGTTGTTCTTATTTCAAAAACATTACTACGAAAGTAACAATATCAAGGGGGAAAAAATTTAGAGTACTTTTCATATCCTTTTAATTTTCAATTTTTCCTGATAACAAAGAATGAGTACCGGCACCTATTTTTTTACAAAAAAAGCACTGACCTTACCAATTAAAAAATTAAATGATACGTGATAATCAATACCTACTGTAATATGTACATACTAACTAGTTGACATTCCTGTTCACTGACATTTGTGGGTGGAGGTTAAAATTTAAAACAGTAAAAAGATAAGCAATCAATAACGAAGAACACAGCACACACAAATTGAAAGTAACACGATACATGCAAGTGAGAATGGAGTAACAAGTTACAAATCTTTAAAAACAGGAATGAAGAGAAGATTATGAAAATTAATTTTTTTTTATATGATTGAAGATTCCATGGAAGTGTAAACACATTTCACCATAATAACACACAGAATTCCAGCTGTCGATATTATCGCAAATTCAATAAGATCGAGTTTACTATCTGTTTATGACAGATTGCCCTAACAGAAAAGCCCAATAAACAGGTGACTGCTAATTGTTTTATGGTTGTGACCTCCAGAAATCCGACTGAACAACGTGGTACAGTCTGAGATAATCTCTAGTGCTGCAGTCTCCTGCCCCGATTAAATGGTATGTTGTCCTAATTAAGCAAAGTAAACCCTGGCTATATTCTCAATTGGGTTCTGTTTTTTAAGATTTGCCCCAAATAAACAGCTGCCCCAATTAACCGGAATCCACTGTGTATATATATATATATATTTTTTTTTTATTTTGTTTTTGTTTTCTTTTGTTCTTCTGTCATGTCAACCTTAAATTGCATGCCCAGCTTCCTATATATCCTCCTTTATACCCTTATTTTCACATAATTTTACTTAGGATTTCTCAATTCCCCCCCACCTTCCCTTAATGCTATTCATTAATTTTATTTTGCCATGGAATGTACTTTGTTAAAAATAAGAGGATGCTATATTGTTGGCTTATTCAATTCTGGTGGTTGACACACTGAGAAAATTTCAGGATTGTGCAATACAAGACAATTTTTTATAAGTATTTATATATGGTGTTTAATTTTTTTTACCTTCCTTTTATATTCTACCTTTATTTTCACTGCAGCTATTACTTATTTATATATATGCAAGGTAGAATTAATAGGTCTGTTAAAAAGTGTGAAGATGGAAGCATAAATTACACAAAATGCCATAACTAATAGGAGGTAGCAGAAATTTGAGATATTGTAGGCATGGAAAATAGAGATAGAATGTGAATATCCTATATGTTATAATAAATTAAGCAAAATTATAGGCTGAATTGGAAAGCCAATTAGAGAGAAGGAAACTGTAAAGCAAAAAATTAAAGTAAAAAATGATTAAATTAATATAAGGATCAGATATAGGTGGGTAATTTTGGTTATAAGTCCAAAAAAAAAAGGATAGAGCAAATATAAAATTAAAATCTGACATCAACTAAAAGTAAATATTGATACATGATCAAGTATTTTATCAGGGGACTACACCTGATCATGTAACAAGGCCCATTTCTATACTTGTCCATATCTGTGGAAGAAAAGCAAATTTAAGAATAAAACTGAGTGAGATTAAAAAGGGAGTAAAGCTGGAAAACTTGATAGCGTAATATGTATCACTGTATTTAGGAATCTAAGTACAGCCATGGGGAATGTCTTTGTGCATGTTAGGTGCAGAGAGTTTGAAGAGTAGGGTAGATGTTCTCAAAGGAATTAAAATGGGAGGGGACATCAAGCTCTCAGATACCCAACTCAATGCCAGAGCTCACACTTCTGCATCAGGCAAAAAAGCAGCAATTTCAAGGCAGAATATGCTTGTCCCACAGAAGGTGGTTATTGTTGGTGACTCTATTGTCACAGAAACAGAAAATATATTGTGCAAGGAGAGGTGAAATAGCACCAGGGTATGTCTACCACAGGAAAAAATAGATAGCATAGAGCAGATATCTTTTAAGAGCACAAAAGGTGATATTGTTGTACACTTGGGCACTAATGATATTAAGAGTAGGATATCAGAGGACTTACTTAACAAGTACAGGGTAATGTTGGGAAAAAGTCATGAGTTAGGATTAAATTTGAAAGTGAACATGATAGGAGGAAGCACACGTTTGAAATCCTTGTCAATCAGTTCGGCCCTGGAGAGAATGTGCAAGGCTCGAGAGTAGAATTTTTCTAGTGGTCTGTCTGTGCTTGTTAACAGCAGAGATTGTTTTTACAGGGATGGTATACACTTAAATAGAAGGGGTTCAAGAATATTTGCTGATGCTATTGAGGCAGTTATAGGTAGGTTGCAAAACTGCTAGCACGGAGGATACACAGACTAATAGATTAACCAGAGCCGTAGGTAGAAGTGAATGTGATTTTTGCACTGCTTCTGTTGGAAATGGCAGCAACCTGGAAAGCAAAATGTTGGGGATTTCAGGCCCTACTTGTAGGTTACCATGGAACAAGTGAAGACATGGGCTGTGTAAGGATAATGCCAGGATCATGTAGGGATAGCAGAGACATGGTGCCACTCAGATGTAAGTGATGCTGAATTTGTGTATGGAGAATACAATGTATACAGGAAAGACAGGAGATGTGTAGAGGTTATGCTCTTACTTAAGAGGAATATTAAATCTAAGGCAGTGCATCCAGTTGATTTGGATGTCAAGTGCAATGTTGAGTCAGTTTGGTATGATATGAGCACTGGGAAAACAAAACTGAAAGTAGGAGTGTGTTATAAGCCCACCAAACAGCTGTACAGGGAAATAGAATGGGCCAGCAAAGCAGAATATCTCATAATTTAGGATTTATGACTTTCCAGACAACTGGAATTTGTGGATTTGTAGGATGATTATTTTCTACAATAGCATGTTAGAGAGCCAAACAAGAAGCAATGATCTTGATCTGGTTATCAGCAGTGATTCTTCATGCATTAAGAATCTGCATGAATGAGTGACGGCAACCATAGTGTACTAATGAGTGACGGCAATCATAGTGTACTAATGTGGAATTTAAAGACATAACTACTGTCAAGGATAAAGGCTTTTGTTAGGGTGATTACAGTGGTCTCAGACAATTTTTAAATTCTATGCAGTGGGATCAACCAATGATGATACCAACAGCAAATTCTAAATGGGAAGCATTCAGGGAAGTAAGGACAGAGCTACTAGGCTTTTCATACCAACAAAGAAATATTGTTCAAGGCTTAGACTTAAATGGATGTTAGACAACCTACAGTGACATGTTGCAAAGAAAAAAAGTGCATAGGATGCATAAAATTATCAGGTGATTCAGAAGCCTATGGTAGATATAACATAGTCTGTAATCAAATCACAAACGAGGTTATAAGCAAGCTGAGACAGATTCACAACATTGTTCTGTGGTCATTATTGCCACCATTAGGGAATTCTTACACAAAGTTTGTTACTTGTTAGACTGCAAAATGGAGCCAATCACAGTAAGCTATGGTGATTGATTCCACGTGATTGTTTTATTATGAACTTCTTTGAATTTGTTACAATTTGTCCAATAACTGCTACTGGGAGGGGGTCATGTTCACTCAAGTTCTCCTGATAGAGCTGACTAATCTCATGACAACTGTGTAACTTATGCAACTCTCTGGGTGCAGCTGATTAAATTTCTCTGCTATAGATCTACAAGATGCTTGAACCTCTCTGAACATAAATATTATGACTTTTTCCTCCAGAGTTTAGTTTTACATGAGCAGATAAATACTGAGCAAAAAAACATTTTGCAACAAATCAGAAAAGCATTTATTTTTATTACATACCTTCCTTCTGTTGTAATTCTGGACAATCCTTCTTTAAATGTGCTTTGGATCCACACTGTCTGCATTCACCACCTAGTACGAAAAAATCAGAAAATGTCTTTTCACAAGTAAGAAATGCTAAGTGAAATAAACAAGAAAATTTGTCTACAGTTCAACTTTCTTCAAGCAATTTGCAATATTAACCCCCTTGCTTGGCATGGTATCTGACAGTACAACCTGGAGATGTGCCAGTTCCACCTTCAGATACCATGACACTTAGGAGTGTGATCATATCCTTCCTTGTACCTTTCCCCACCTATTTTCTCTGAATGATAATGCATTATCTTCTGCGAGTATTGCAAAAAGTTAACTCTTCAGTTAATGTTTATGTCTTCTAGTCGTGACACAGGTGACCAAGTCTATTTCTGTAATTAGTTGAAGTAAATAAAGCATCTTTCATTGAGCAATCATAGTATACCCATCTGTCACTCTCCATATATGTGCAATACAGCCACATCTTATGGTCCTCTATAATTTGATTCGCCGTATCCATCAATTTATTTTTCTGAAAACTGCAATATGGGAATGCACATTTGCAGGATGAAAAATCACTAATTGACACAAAGGCAGGTATACAGAAGCACAAGTATTAAAAAAAAAAAAAAAAGAAAGTCAGTAATAAAAAATAGGATAAATTATGTAAAAAAATTAAATATTAATAAGCTAAAAATTAAATTTTATAATTATGATAAAAACAGAAATATGTATAAACAGATAGGCATGCAAGAAATTGAAGGGGTTAAATATAAAACCTAAAATATATCACATTATGTACTGTAATACAGTAAGTAAAAATTGCCAACAGTGAGAAAAATAAGGGCTGTGTGCCATGTGCACAGCCTGAATTCATATGGTCTGCACAAATGGTTGTCATGCATTCTAAGGAAAGAGCATCAAAAGTACTGCAAATGAGTCAATCAAGCATTATAAGTCTTAAAGGACAAATTTGAAGCCTTTTAGACCACACGATTACTGTATGCAATACAGGAAGATAATCCAAAATGACAAATACAGTCATAAGTTCCACATTCAACCTACCCCAGATGGTATTTGAATAAGTGGGAGGGAAACTCACCTTGGGGAAAAAAAATTTTCCATAAAAACTAGATTATTTGTACCAGCATGTTAGAGAAAGTAGTACTAGGGGTGAAAATGTTCTTGACCTCATCGTTACTCATAAATTAGATGACATCTTAGGGCTTAAAATATAGAAACCATTAGCAGGTAGTAGCCATGCAGTTGACAGATGAAGAAAGATGTTGCAGTAATTAATGGCATAAGTTTTAATTTCAGAAGAGTTTTAGGTGCCTTGTGGCATCCACTACTAGCAGAGTGAAGGCAAATACACTTGAATTATGAATATATTTAAAGCAAAAATTACAGAAGCCACAAATTCATTACATACCATCATTCTCTCCTCCTGCAAAATATTGCAGGAGGAGAGAATGATGCCAGAGTGGATGACTGCAGAGCTGGCCAGTCAAATAGAGCAGAAAAAGGTAACATGAGATGATGAAAAGTACTGCAGCATACAACAGCTACTAGTTGATTTGCAATAGTACTACAGATTAGAGACCTCTAACCAACCTACAGGTTAGAGAGACCAAGGCCTAGAGAAAGCCCTAGCTAAGAGAGCAAAGAATGAGGACAAGGAATTTCATGTATGTGAATACAAGGAAGAAAAAAGCAAATCAGATTGGACCCTTGTGCACTGGGTGTGGGAAAGTCTTAGACAAACCCAGCTGACATTGCAGATGAATTGAACAGGTACTTTGCATCATCTCAACTCCCATCCAATGGGAGTTGTTCAGTTATTATATGCAGATAGATGGACAAAGAAATAATTATCCTATTTTAATGAAATTTGAAATGGCTCAACAAATCTTTCTAAAATGCCCAAATGTAAAGTTTCATAAAAATCCATCCAGTGGGAGTTGAGTTATTACATAAGGAGATAAAATAATTTAACTTCCTTCTATTGGTCTGATTTTAATGAAATTTTGGATGGCTCTACAAATCTTTTTGAACAGCTCAAATATAAAATTTCATGAAATTCCTATCATGAAGATAATAGGTGCATATATGCTAACATGCCTAAAAATGCATAAATACCACGTTTACCTTATGTTGTGCATAAAATGGGGGAAAAAATTCTTTGAAATTCTATTCAAAGAATTTTTTCTTGAAAACCATATTATTATAACATGTTTCACTGTCATGTACTTGACCTAATAACAAAATTTCAAGGAAACATCAGTTAGCAGCTACATTATAAACTTAAATTAGTGCCAGACTGGAAATGTTCAAACCACTTTCATTTCAAACAAAGAGCACACTGTGCATTACTCATAATGAATTGGTTTTTGAAAAATATATTACACAGCTTTTCTTCAGTGTTTAGCTGATTTAGTTACAAATTTTTAGATGTATAGGTAGATGTATTTTATACAAACAAACTGGTATCAAGTAAAAAACTTCAAATTCACCTTATACTGCATACAAAAAAAAAAAAAAAAAAAAAAAACCACACTTCTTATAACTAATTCTGAAAAACTAGTTTGGGCATCTTTCTTGGATATGTAACTGTTCAAGTATAAAAATTTTAAAGAAAAATGTCTATTGGCAGCGACATTATAAACTTATAAAAACTGGTGCCAAATCACAATGAAATGGAATAAATGCAAAATAATTACTACAATTATATTTTTTTTCTCCAAACTCTATAGTACTGGTCAGCAAGAAGAGAGAGAAACATTTTCATAAAATGCAAGGTCTGTAGAATTTTAAACTGAACTTTTCAACACTATGTGACTACATGTATGCCAGCACTAAAAAATAAGTCTACTAAAAGTAAGAAAATTGTAAATTATTACAATGAGACAATTTAAAACTGTTATGCAATTACTGTGCAGCCTACATCAGACCATTACCCACATTGATACTGTTTAAAAAATGGCTGGCTTACTACCAACACAGAATAATAAAAAACCCAAAATGAAAATCCACAGCAGCAGTATCAAAGTACAGCTCACTTTTGTCCCTCCAGCAGACATTTATCATTATTCCAGAAACTGGATAAGAGCAGTAAGCAGGTGATTTACTTTGCTCACCTCATAGTAAGATATCCAGTTTTTTTTAAAGCCAGACTTCTAATGCAATCAATGATACAGATCAAAGGTTGAAACTGCAGTGGAGGAAATCTAAATTTCATGCCAACATAATTTTAATGAATTTCACCACCAATATGCTAATTAAGTTGATTATCATGACAACACTAAAATACAATTGGTAATCTCTAATATATATATATATATATTTTTTTTTTTTTTTGTCTTACTGTATTTTTTTCTAGGTGCATGGGATGTCCCTACACCCCTTGAGGAGAGATAAAAGAGAAATTGAAGCCAGACTTCTCAATCAATGGTACTATCAAGTTCCCACTGCATAAACAGAGAACAGAACAGTTTTAAGAGTGCACACAAAAAAAAAAAAAGTGCTAAAGCACACCCTATGCAACTATTTCTTCTGAACAGCACTAGCTCTAGATATGTTGGTGCCTTGATGCAATTTCAAAATTTCTGCAATGATGTTTTGAACATAACCATAAATTTAAGTAACTTTTTGGCTTATAAATATCTTAAATTATAATACTTTATATGAAATTTGTTTTAATATTCAATAAATTACACTAACTCCAATACCTTTTCCCCACATTAACATACTGCTGAGTACTACAGCAAATATTCTTGTTTGTTAGGAAACCACTAATTTCTCTGTGATTTTTTTTTATTATTTCCTAAGTTAAAGGAGCTACAAGGAAATGTTTCCAGTTGTCAAAAGTTGTAAAGACATTATAGGCGATCCCAAAATGCATGTCAAAAATTGACTTCCAGCATGTCAGAAAGTGCATTTCATCAAATGGGGGCTACTTTGAAAAGATCATCAAAATATGGATGATTAATAAAGATATGTTCTGAAAAAAAATATATATAAAAAATTTATGATCATCTTTACTGAACAGCCATCATAAAAAATTGCTGTTTGCACTACACTCAGAGTAAAATCACTTCAATCTCATTGGAACATGTATTAAGGCTGCATACCATATATAAGTGCTGCTGCTCATATCACTAACACAACATCACACTTACGCTGTGCAGCCTACATCAGACCATTACCCACATTGATACTGTTTAAAAAATGGCTGGCTTAGTACCAAGCACGACATTTGGGCTTTTATGCTGGTAATAATGTTAAAACACATTCAAAGATTAACTTTTCTTGCTTTTACGTTTTAAAACATCTATTATCTTAACATTTAATTTTTTTCATATATCCTTTTCTAGCTATGGTTAAAAGTCCTACTAGTAGGTCTCACAAAATAGATGTCTTTTAATTTTTACTGAATTTGATTCTATAGACAGTTCTTTCCCTACCTGACACTAGCAAGGCAAGTAAAAATTGGAGGAAATGTGTCTTATCCATCAGAAAGAGCATTTTTCAAGTTATTAAAGTATCAGTGGCAATTTTTTTATACAGTTTCATACTAGATTTCATTTTTTGAATTCATATTTCTAATGGCAGCACTAATTCTTTTGAAGTCTCAACTGTCTTTCTATGTCTTTACCATCTCTAGAACCCAATTCAGACTTTTGCACTCAACTGTGGTGCAGGCTGCACAATCATTTGAAATATACCGCACGTATTAAAAACCGCACTAATCAAACTTAAGAAAGAAACAATGGGAATAATTATAATGAATCCTTGAAAATTATGAAATTGTAAAAACATATTTTTTCTTACTCAATACGTACCTATAATCTACTGCATAGTTCTTAAATTATTAAGGAATAAATTTAAAAAGAGATAGTATGATTTAAATTTTATTTTTTGCAAAAAAACATAACTTCAATTGAACAGTGGTAGCTTTCTTCCTTTCCTCCATGATTTTGCGATAACAATCAATTTGCTTATCTAACCCTCGACAAACGTTCATGCTTCTCTCTGCATCTGGATCAATCTCTAGTATGAGTTCTTTTGCTTTTTAAAGTGTATTAAATAGTTCAAGTTTTTTGAATGAAATTTCTTTGGGAGCAAATTGCTTTTCTTCTGCTTCATTTTCATCTTCTTCCTCGTATGCATGTTGATGCTCAATTTCAAGAAGATCGTCGTTACTTAAGTCTTTTGAATGCGATTCCAATAATTCTCTAACGTTTTCTGAATCTACTTCCTCAAAGCCAGGGACGAAATTACTTTCAATTGTAGTAATTTCATCAATAACTTTGTTGACAACATTAATGAAACCGCAAAAATCATTTGCACATTCAAGCAAAAGATTCTGCCAGACTGCTCTCATGCAGCTGTTCGTCATTTCTTCCCACGATTTGTGTATGTTCTCAACTGCTTCTTTAATATCGTAATATTAAAGAAGTTTAATATTAATAATAAAAGAATAAGAGTTACCAGAGCAAATTTCAATTATGGTATGGGGTGCTGCTGTCAAGCATTTTGGAGTCGATTCCCATTCATTTAAGTTAGAAGACCCTGGTGAGTGCATGTCACGTATTTGCCGCTTCAAACGCCGTTGTGAGTTGCCAAGCACCGCAAGAAAAAAACAGCGCACTAATCAAATTTGATAATGCATATATTAATTAAGGGGATAGTATCAAAAAAATTTTGGGCAATAATTAAAACCGCATTAATCAAGGGTTTCCTGTATATAAACATAATTAAAAGATAAAGGGAAGACTAAAGCAACATGCACCTTCTGAGGAGCAAACTCTTCCCTATCTCTTCCATCATGCAGTATGATTGATGACTCTTGAGGTTATGATGAACGTTGTGGCGAGATCCAATATTCCTTACATTTCGAGGGTACAGCTCTAAAACGGTTTTCGCAGGCCGGCCGCTAGTTAGTACACCGGACCGAACCTATTGGTAACTCTCTAGGAGGCTTCCGGATCAGCTAGTGTATAATCTTGCTACCTCTACTCTGCCAGATAGTGACTGGAGGGAGTCCGAGTAGTGTGTATGCGGGGAGCATTGTCGAGGCCACGTTATGTCAAGGATCTGGGTATATTCTTCCCACATGTACGCCATATCCAAAAATTTCATTACTTCATACAGCATGTCCCACCCACTTTTTCTTACTATTGAATACACCATGAATTGTCAAACTAATAGAACAAGCTTATCTGCGAAAAGATCTAAACCTCCCAAGGATTTCCTAATTCATTTCACAAATATACGTGGTCTCAATTCTAATCTCAACGATGTCCATTTCCACTTGCAGTCTGCCAAACCCCATGTACTTTTTCTGACAGAATCTCAGTTATCGGTTGATTCAACTACTGTTCATCTCAGATGCCCAAATTATTCGCTGTATGATTCCTTTCGCCTCAAAGGTGGTACTTGTGCATATGTCCGTTCTGATATTCCCTGTCAGAGACTTGGCAATTTGGAATCTCCTCTCTTTGATCTTCTCTGGCTTAAAATCTCTCTACCTCATTGTGTCAAATTCATCTGTTGTCTCTACCGTTCTCCCAACTCCACTAATCACTTGGAGCTCTTTGACTTCCTCTCGTTGCAACTTGACTTTCTCCAGTCCAACTTTCCTAACAGTGAGGTAATTTTCCTTGGTGATTTTAATGTTCACAACTCCAGCTGGCTTCCGTTTTCTAGTCACACCGACCCAGCAGGTCGAGATGCTGAGGCTTTTGCAATTACTAATGACCTAGCACAGATTGTTCATTTACCTACAAGAATACAGCCAATACGCTTGATCTTTTTCTCACAAACAACCCTTCTAAGTACACGGTCGAAGTGAGAGGTCCTTTAGGCACTTCAGATCACAACTTGGTGATTGTCTCTTCTCCAATGGAACCTTTATCTCATGGCTATTCCCAACCTCGTGTTGTTTGGCATTACAAGAATGCAAAATGGGATGACCTGCGAGACTTCTTTTCTTCTTTTCCTTGGTCAGATTACTGTTTCAAAACTCCTGATGTCAACGTTTGCTCAGATCGTGTCAGTGAAATTATTCTTGCAGGAATGGAATCCTTTATCCCACACTCCACTTTAAAATCTCGTCCTTTATCTAAACCTTGGTTTTCCAATAAATGTGCTAAGGCTGTTCAAGAGAAGAATGTTGCATATCGTAATTGGCTTGTTTCTAATTCTTCAGTTTCATTTTCTGCCTACACCAAAGCTCGCAACAATTGTAAAGCAGTTATTAATCAGTCCAAACTAGAGTTTGAACAGGCTAAGAGTAGAAAACTTGCTTCTTGCCCTAATGGTAGCCGAGCATTCTGGTCTCTTGCCAAAGTTATTGGCCGCAACTTTTGCCCATCTCTGCTTCCACCTCTGTCCAAACCAGATGGTTCTGTTGTCACTTCAGCCAAGGATAAAGCTGACCTGCTAGCATCCCATTTTTCTTCCAGCTCATGTATTAATGAACTTGGTAAAACACCTCCCACCATTCCCAACACGGTCCATTCAATGCCTCCTGTGGTCTTCCGTCAAAAGGATATCAGAAGGATTTTGATGAATCTTGATGCTAAGAAAGCTCCAGGTCCTGATGGTATTTCTCCACTTGTTCTCAAAATCTGTGCTCCTGAACTTACTCCTATTCTTTGCCGCCTTTTTTCACTTTCTTATTCCAAAGGTGTTTTTCCTTCTGCTTGGAAATTTGCTCATATCCAGCCAGTTCCTAAAAAGGGTGACAAATCCCTCCCATCCAATTATCGTCCCATTGCAATTACTTCTACTCTTTCTAAAGTAATGGAGAAATCAATTAACCGCCAACTCTTAAACTACCTAGAAACCTTCCGTCTGATCAACGATCGCCAGTATGGATTCCGTCGGTGTCGATCCACTGGTGATATTCTGGCTTATGTTACCCATTTATGGACTACTTCAATGGAAAGGTTCGGTGAAACACAAGCAGTTGCTCTTGACATCTCAAAGGCTTTCGATCGTGTTTGGCATAAAGGTCTTCTAAACAAGCTTCCATCTTATGGTTTGCCAACTGTTTTTAGTAATTGGTTATCCAGTTTTCTCTCTGATCGCTCACTGAGGGTGATGGTAGATGGCTCTCTGTCTTCTAACTTCTCCACTAATGCCGGTGTCCCCCAAGGTTCAGTTCTTTCCCCCACTCTTTTCCTCTTGTATATCAATGACCTTCTTCCATTGACTGGAAATCCTATCCATAGTTTTGCCGATGATAGCACATTGCATTCAACTTTCCATTTTGAGAAACCTTGCCCTGCTCAATCAGCTTCAACTTCTCGAAAATCTGCTACCAATTCCTTAAATGCCGATCTTCAGGTAATTCTCCAGTGGGGCAAAGACAACTTAGTTGATTTCAACCCTTCTAAAACTCAGTCTTGTCTTATATCTCGCAAAAAGGATTCTTCTGCTCCTATGCTTATCTTTAGTGACACTCCAATTTCTAGGCAAAAGGATATATCTCTTTTGGGGATTACCCTGACTTCTAATCTCTCTTGGCACAAGCACATTACAAATATTGCTTCCTCTGCATCTAAAAAACTTGGTTTTCTCTTTCGCTCTCAGCGTTACTTTTCTTCCAAACAGCTGCTCACTCTGTATAAATCGCAAATCCGCCCTGCCATGGAATATTGTTCCCACATTTGGGGTGGTGCCCCCAAAACCTCTCTCAGGCTTCTTGATTCCATTCAGAAGAGGGCAGTTAGGTTAATTAATGATTCATCTCTAACGGAGTCTCTCCACTCGCTTTCTCATAGACGTACTGTTTCTGCTGCATGCCTCTTCTACAGATATTTCCATGGGCACTGTTCTTCTGAATTGGCTTCTATAATTCCCGCTCTCTCTTTCAAAACAGTCCGAACACGTGCCGCCACCAGCCATCATCCATTTACTGTCCAACTTCAAACCCACAGAACCAACTTTTCATCTTCCTCATTTATTCATTCAACTGCCGTTTTCTGGAACAACCTTCCTTCATACGTATTTCCTGAAAATTACAATCTACAGAAGTTCAAGTCCAATGTCAACAAATATCTTCTTTCGTCTTCTCAACCTCCAACCCAAGCACGGTACTAAGTACTATAGGTTCTAATACCTCTCGTGTTTGGGGTTCACATAAAAAAAAAAAAAAAAACACTGCTCCTCACCCAAAGAGACATGCCCATACTCCCAAAATAACAAGCACTACTTAAATAATACAAAACACCCCAAAATAGAAACAGAGCTCATAAGCATTCTCTTCAAAGGGACACAAGCACATCTGAACTCCAAAAAGGGTCATATTTCAGTCATTGATCCCTATCACAACTGTTGTTCAGATAGACCCTAGGGGTCAAATCTTGCAATCAACAAATCAAAACAACATCCAAATATGCAACTCAAAATTGAAATTAAATAATAATAAATAAAATTAAATTTAAATAACTAAATTCAGTTAACTTACTAATATAAATCAAGTTTCTCATTTAATACAGGGATCACCACATTTCCCCCATATTAATTTTAAAAAATTAAATGCTAATAAAACAATTACTTAGGGTATAGACAAGTATAATAGTTCCCTTTCCCGCTTTTATTTCTTTCTTTTACACCCCTTCTATTCTGTTTATTGCGATTTAATTTCAAATGTGAGTTGCATATTTGCATAATGTCCAAATAGTCTTCAGGGGCTGGGAAATAATCAGTCACAATAACTGCAATAAATTCATCAAATATATCAATGTGACAAAGTCTTTAATAAAATAAAATAAAAATTAAATACAGGGGAGTTATTTTTAATATATTTTTAATGTGTAAGCAGGTTCATGGTACAGTTGTGGGCTCTCCAATAAGTGCTATGTTGCTAATATAGCCATGGTTGCTAATATAGCCTAAGAGTTGGAGTCTATGATTTTTAATGGGTTGGTTTAACCTCCCTCATGTTCATGGAAATGCTCTGTTGATAATACATTTGTCATTATATGGAGGGGTATGATGAAGTTTTTAATTTTTTTTAATGGGTCTTCTCCTTTCATTCAAGTTATCGTGGAGGTAGGGGTACCCTCATATTCCTTGATGTGTTTGTTTGTAGTGATGGTCCTAGAGAGCGCCTCCGTAGCCAGGTGGGAAGGAGCAGCAGTGCATAGCACATGCTTCTTGATTAGACCGGGGTTCGAGCCCGTCACCACCAAATACAGAGGATGTGGAAAGGTCAGGGAATGACCACCACATATCCCGGAGCAATCTGGCCTTAGTTGCTAATGCTCCTAAAAAAAAAAAAAAAAAAAACCAAAAAAAAAATGGTCCTAGAGTGAAGATGAAAGTCTGCAGAAAAAGCTGTGTACATGAATTACAGTACGGTGCAAGCCAACACTCATGAAAAATAATGTAACCGGGGCTGATCGGATGGGGCTTGATCCCACTGCAGCACCTCTGGTGATAAACTGAGAAAGTTAGATGTGTCAGTAGATCTCCAAAAGTGTGGCTACTTACCCACAGAGGATTCTGGGAAGGTATGTTTGGGAGGGGGAACAAAGGTGGAAAGAGGTGTTCACACCTCATATATTCCTTCCTATTCAGAATGGATCTCAAGGATATTATGGACCTGTCAGATAAATTTATGCAGCTGCTGGGGTGGAGACTGTGCACAGTTGTATCGAGGGTAAATGACTACCTCTCAAGGGTGTAAGTGGAACTTTGTATGAGATCAAATGTTCAGATTGCGGGGTGTTATATAGGAGAGTCAGTGTGTAGGTTTAAAGATTGTGTTTAGGAGCATATAAAAGCAGTAGAATCTGGTGATTATGGGAAGCCTGTTATGGCTGAATATTTTTGTAAGGAAAATCATCTAATTTCTCCAGCTGATGTAATTATTGCTGATTGTTTGCATAGGTATTGGCAATGGAAATGGCTTGAAAGCTTAACTGCTGAAGAAATGCCACAAAGTTAGGTCACAATGTTTGTAGAGATGGGATACATTTAAATAAAGGTGGCGCAAGAGTTTTTGCCAATTATTTAGAATACCTTAAAGTTTCGGGGAAACTACTAGTTTGGGGGGGGGGGACAAGGGATATAGATATGCATTTATCTGATATTGGTCAAAGTAACACTTGCACATACCTTGAGAGTTCTTGTTTGTTACTGCAACAGAACATATTAGCAAGATGTTCTGAGGGCAGAAACGTTTCAAATGAGCAGGTAGCTAATGCCAGGGAAGCAAGCTCAAATAACTTTAAGGGGTCTGGCAGGGTAGTAACTATACAAGAAAACTAAGTCTAAATTGTTTATACAGTAATGTCAGAAGTGTCGTCAATAAAATGAGTGAATTTGAACTACTGGTCAGGACAAGTAACGCTGACACAATAGGGCTTACGGAAACGTAGTGCCACCTGGAGATAGGGGATGATGAGTTTCAGTATGTATAATGTATTTAGGAAGGATAGGGAAGATAGAAGGGGTGGTGGGGTCATGCTTCTTATCAAAAGCATCCTGAGCACGACGAAAGCTTTCCTGGATTCAGACGTTTCGCATGCTAGTATAGAATCTGTATGGTGTGAGATAGTAGAAGGAAAGGTATAATGAGAGTGGGAGTAATCTAAAGGCCAGGTGATTGTGCAGGTTATGATGAGAGCCTCTACATGGAATGGGCAAGTAAGCGTGAATGTCTTATTATAGGTGTTTTTAATTTGCCTCTAATTGATTGGAGTAAATGGGAAGGACACTCCATATGGGGAGTTTCTAAATGAACATCTAGTTCACTTAAATTTTTAAATGAACTAGATGATTGCTATTTGTATCACCATGTCAGGGAAAGTACTAGGGAAAAGAATACTCTAGACCTCATCATCATCCATGAACCAGATGACATAATAGGGCTGACAGTACAGGAACCAGTAGCAGGAAGTGATCACGGATTCTATGGTGGACGATGATTTAAAGGCAAAGAGGAATGGGTTATAATTTCAGGAAAGGAAATTATGACAGATTTAGATGCTACATGGCCTCTATTAACTGGGTAGAAATCTCACAGAAAGCGAATACAATTGAATTATGGTATATCTTTAAAACATTAATCACAGCAGCCTTGAATGCTTATATACCATTAAAAAAAATACTCCACAAGAAGGATTCCAAGTTGTATGAATAAAGTTGCCAGATTACTTGAGCAGAAAAAGATGGCATGGAAAAGTTACAGAGCAATAAAAAGTACTGAACCCTATAACAGCTACAAATTGATCTGTAATAATGCCACAGAAAAGGTTGGGCTGGCAAAGGCAGATTATGAGAAATCACTGGCAAAGAGGAGAGATAAGGAACGCTTCACATATATAAATGCAAAGAAGAGAAGGACAAACCAGATCGGACCCTTATGTAATGGACGTGGGATAGTATTAGATACTCCAGCTGAAGTTGCAGATGAACTTAACAGTTATTTTGCATCGATATTTACAGAAGAAAAACCCTTTATGTCAATGAGAAATTATGGCAGTGAAGTTGAAAAAAATGTAATTAATGATGTTGAAATTTCACATGTTTATTTAATGAAAAAACTTTTGAGCCTACATGCCAGTAAGGCTCCTGGGGTTGATGGCATATACCCTATAATCTTAAGAGAGGTAGCAAGTGAGTGCATTGAACCATTGAGGCTAATTATGAGAGCATCACTGGACTCAGGAGTGATTCCGTTGGATTGGAAAAGTGTCAATGTGTCTCCAATACATAAGAGTGAAGTGGGAAATTACCAACTGGTTAGTCTAGTCTTCAGTATTAGGGAAAATCATGGAGACAGATGAAGGGTGGAATTTAGGATCATTTAGATAGAAATGGAATTCTGAAGGATACCCAGCATGGTTTTGTAAAGGGAAAATTATGTTTAACTAATCTGGTTAGCTATTTGACAGTCACTCAAGAGCTGGACTAAGGGAATAATTTCAACATTGTTTATTTGGATTTCAGCAAAACATTTGACTCAGTCCCACATGAGTGGCTACTTTATAAGCCGGAACAGGTTGGAATCATAGGGAAAATCCTTAGATGGATGGCTTCAGGGCAGGAGGCAGAGGGTTGTGATAAATGGTTATTCCTCAGATTGGGTTGGTGTAAGAAGTGGAGTTCCCCAAGGATCAGTATTAGGACCACTGTTGTTTTTGATTTTCATAAATGACATCGATGAAGGGATAGAGGGTGTGATGTATAAATTTGCAGATGATGTAAAGATTGGTAGAGTAGTTAATGATCACAGCTTCTTCAGAGTGACTTAGATAGACTTCAGGGATGTTTAGAAAAATGGCAGCTATGCTTTAATCCAGCAAAGTGTAAGGTATTGCACCTGGGGAATGGTAACCCCAAAATAACTTATACACTTGGCGGAGTTGAACTACAGCTGGTAGGGGAAGAAAGGGACTTGGGTGTTACGATATGGTCAGACATGAAGTTCTCCGAGCATTGTAGACTGGTTGCAAGGAAGGCCCATGCTGTCTAATCAATGATTTATCGAACAATTGCTAGTAGAGATAAGGATGTCATAATCCCATTATATACGGCTATTGTTAGCCCACACTTGGAATACTGTGTTCAAGTATGGAAACCGCACCTAAAGAAAGACATTATGCTTGCTTGAAAGATCCAAAGATGGGTAACTCACCTGGTGAGATCGGCAAAAGTGCATCCACATGATGAAAGACTTCTAATATGATGGTTGCTGTGCTTGAAAACTAGTCACCTTAGAGGAGACATGATTGAGGTGTTTAAGGCTCTGAGAAGCATAAGCAAAATGAATGAGGATGAAATTTTCATGGTTATAAATGATTCTAGAACAAGCGGCCATAATTTCAAGTTATGGAGGAGATGTTTAGACTTGATTACATGAAGTTTTATTTTAGCCAGCGAGTTATAAATTACTGGAATAAGTTACCAATGTGGGTGGTAGAGGCTAACAGTTTGGGGAAATTCAAAGGTCAGCTGGATAATTACCTATGAAAGGAGAGAAATGCATAGGTTGTCTGTTTCCTTTTCTCATATTAATTATTATTATTTTTTAAATTTTCTTCTTATTATTATTTTATTTATTTATTTTTTTTTTTTTGGGCTGGTGCAGCATAAGCCATAGGCTTCCTTGTACCATATGGCCATTGCTAATACTAATACTAATTAACAAATTCGATCTTTGGAACATAACACCATTAATAGAGATAGGAGAGGCCATATTCATTTCCCCTTTGAGCAATCCTTGAACAGGCTGAATAGTTCCATCCGACATGCTCCTTGGCCATTTTCAGTCTTCACGCACATGTGGAGGATAGTCAGTGTGTTTCTCCAGTGACTCGTACCAAGAGCTGTGATCCTGCTGGTGTAAAGTATGTACTGTGACTGTAAAATTCCACTGTTGATAAAGGTGGTGGTCACTTTTGAAAGCTTCAGTGTTGTTTTGTTCTGTATTTTTTTTTTTTTTTTTTTATCACTTTTAACTTGGCAATATATATTTTTATTGTTTTCAACTTCATAGTTTTATCATTTTATTGGCATTATCTAGCATTACTATATTATATCACACCTTGATATCATATAGTAATGCTAGAGACAATTCAACTGTCACAAATATCCTCCACTCAAAGAAGTCCTATCCCTTAATGTGTCCCTCCAATGGCATATATACAAAACGATGTGCTCAATGGAGATGCTCACAAATGACACAGTGGGTCTAGGCAGAATCCCTATCTTATGAACTTTCAGTAGGCCATAAAATCTAGGCAATTGGCAACCTGTAGCAAACAACGCCCAATGTGTCCTTAGAAATTTTTCCAGCCAACCTTGCAGGATTTTGCTAATACTAGGTTCTAATCTCACAAAGGGTTTCTGCAGGTCACCTTATAAGTGTCCTATCATTTAATAGTTTCCAAGGATTTGTGATGGTCATTCATGTTATTGAGGATCACAATCGGTCTCTCTCTCTCTCTCTCTGTAACACGTGCCAAGTGTGTTAGGTCTGACAGCACCAGGGGTTCCCCCCATCTTTGCTCGACAGGTGCAGTGAACACAGTACATCCACTGCTTCTGAGTCAGGCCTATTTATGGGTCAATGATTCAAAATAACCTGTAAACTGCACTCGTAACAAACAGAAAATGCTTCAGGATTCAACTGTGACCTAAATGCACCTTTAGATAAAGTTAGCCACTATGATAAAAATCATCCCTGTTAGTATGGGGGGGGCCTGGTATCCAAGTATTCATTATCCGAGTCGCTGCAGTTACGAGGATTTGAAAATTAAAGAATTAAAGCTTTTGCCCTTGAGAAAATTGACCAAGCACTTGAATATTTTTTGTAATATTAATCTTGAATATTTCGTTGCACAATCATGAAGAATGATCTTCATGATTGTGCAACGAAAGTTAAATGCGAAGTTAAAAACATAACTAAATGTCACAACACAAGTTTATCTGAAAAAATATGGCAAAAAATATATAAAAAATAAATAAATACAAACCCCGGATTCATTGTTTATTCGTACAACTGAAAAATAGTGCAACTTCAATAAATTTTACTTAACCTTACATTGTGCAACATATTATAATAAAAAATGTTTAATAAAATAATTTTCCTCATTTTTCAAGTTCCTTCATCCATTTTTTTTACTATGTACAAGTACATAATAAACATTACTATATAATATTAGTGTAGATACACCATAGACAACTCTTAAAGAAAAACTATGGTAGTAGTGTGAAAAGCATCATTTCATCTGTATCTCATATCGTGCTCATCCTTTAAAACAAGTATTGCACTACCTTGAATAAGTAACACTTCACTGAGAGAAAATTATTGTTTCTATTCTCGGTGGACACCGCTTGCAAAACGGTATGGGATTAGGTACTCTGTTATCCACATACTATCCCTATTAGACTTAGGAAAACAAAAAGGTGTAGGAAAGTGATAGTACAAGAGGAAGATGAAGAAATTCCGTCGAAAGAAGAAAGGGACAGTTACCCCCACTCACTGACTGAACTAAATCACTGACAAATCCCCCGAATAGGCAACGCTTCTCCATCCTTCACAATGAGTTACCAAGTATTGCACTATCTCGAATAAGTAACGCTTCACTAATATAGAAGAACGTTGTTACTTATACTCGGTGAGCATCCACCCAGATGGCACCATTTCAAAGCTAGTTGGCTTTTCATCAGTGGGTGAAAAGCCAACTAGCTTTGTAACGGTGCTGTCTGGGTGGGTGCCCACAGAGAAGAAATAAAAACGGTCTTCTCTATTAGTGAAGCATAAGTAATGCGTCTCTATTAGTGACGCATTACTTATTTGAGGTAGTGCAATATGTGGGCAACTCATTGTGAAGGATGGGCACAATACAAGATACAGATGAAATGATGCCTTTCACAATACTACCATAATTTTTCTTTAAGAGTTGTCTATCTATGGTGTATCTACACCGATATTATATAGATATATAGAATCTTAAACTCTTAAAATATTATGCCTGTTTCATTTATTTAAATAAACATTACGATAATCTGGTCCCTGCTTTAAGTGGAATTTTCTGGAACCAATTATCCTTGGATAATGAGGATCCCCTGTATAGCAGTGGTTAATGAAATGGAATGATCAAAGAACTTTTTTTAAGGCATGCAAATTATGAAAAATGCTAATATAATCAGGAATCTCAACTTTATATATTCAGAATAGAAGTTAATTATGGGTTTGAATGCGTGCACACACACACACACACAACATTATAGCACTCACCTTTTGGATAGACACCATGTTCATTTTCTGGACACTGCTTACTTAAATGACCTTGTTTGCTACATATAAAGCATTTAGCATATCGAAATTCTGTAAAAGTAAAAATCTAATTTAAGATAGGCTTTTAGGGAAATAGAAAACTATTTAAATATAAATGCAGTCAAACTCTTCTATAATGAAGTGTCTAAATAATCGCAAACTTCATTAAAAGAAATTTCACTATTCAGAACCTACTGAATTTTCCATTTTGTATTTTTTTTTTTTTTTATTAACCCCTTTGTGGATTATCCTGAGATATCTTGTTTTTAGTTTTAAAAGCTATTTGGAACTACACGAAATATCTCGGGATACAATAATACCTCCAAATTTAGGACTGAAATATTTTCTCTAGCATTTATCTGGCTAATTTTGCACTAGCCAGTTAAATACCAAGATTTCAAAGGATTCTCTTATGCCTGGCAGCAGACGACTGACTTACTTTCGTTTTACTTATATTGTACAACAATGTCAGAACAGTTGCACACATTCCTGTGCCGCCAGTAAGCAAAATATAATTTGCCGTACACTAAATGCAGAATACTGAACCCACAAAAACACTATCGAAAAATATTTCAGCACCCTCTTGAACTGCCACCCATAAGTGACACTTACCTCACCTGTCCACTTGTGGTGGCCGTGTGTCAGAATGTAGTTAGTTCGCGAGTATTGCTTGTGGCGGGTGGTTACTGCTTGTGCGTTTCACTTAATTTTTCAAATTTATTTATATAATGAGTAATGAAGACTTTCTGTGCCTTTCTTTTAGCTCAACCGCTAATTTATTAAAAAATTCTGTATAATTCGCACACTTTTTTGTGTACATGAGATAACTCAGGATAGCCCAAATGGGTTAATTAATCCCATGTATTTTCTAATAAAAAATTTATAAAAAACACAAAAAACTGTACAATAAGTATTCGCATGATGCATACTTTTAATCTGTAAAATAAAAAAAGTCAATCCGTTGCGGCACATTTTCCAGAAAAAAATGTTCCGGGAAGGGGTTAAATTACACAGAAAACTGTTGGTACAACAGAAAACTTATCTTTTCAAAAATATTTAACATTTGTTTAATCAAAAAGATTGCTTAAACAAATTACTGACTAACATCATCATAACAAAATTGAATAATGGAGCTACAGCAAAAAATATTATTTTGTGTGTGTGTGTGTGTGTGTGTGTGTGTGTGTGTGTGTGTGTGTGTGTGTACATATATATATCATCATCAGCCATTTTCAATCCACTGCAGAATGAAGGCCTCTCCAGCAACTTTCCAGTTCCTTCTGTATTGTGCAATGACCATCCATTTACTACCCACAAACTCATGAATTTCATCTGTCCATCTCCGTCATTGTCTTCCAGGTTTTCTTCTAGCTCCTCTTAGGTACCATTCTGTTATTCTCTTAGTCTATCTGTCATCATGTCTTCGAGCTGTCCTGCCCAAGACCATTTTAGTTCTTTAGTTTTGATAAGAATGTCCTTTACTTGAGTTTGCTGCCTAATCCATGCGTTTCTCTTCTTATCTAACAGTCTGACTCCCAATATAATTCGTTCCATTCTTTTGGCGAGTGCCATATATATAGGGTGTCTCAAAAATACACAACATAACTTCAGGAATGAGTTCCCCATATGTAGACAATAAAAATATTTTATATCAACATAGTTCCGGAAATGTTTGGTTCCTGAGTTATTAACCGGAATGTCTCATCTCCCGCAGATGATTTCCTTCATCACAAGGTACTGACAGAATCTGGTGGTTTTCCATTCCGACCATGTACTCAAATCAGGAGAAAGCAGATATGCACTGTTGGCGGACGGCAATGCTCTGGAGGCTCATTGTTTGTACCACGAAAGGTTCCCAGAACGAATATGTCCACACAAGAAAATGTTTGAAGGTATCCATCGCCGCCTTTGTGAACATGGGATCTTTACACCTCGTGCTGCTGACAGAGGACGACCAAGATCTATGACTCCTGAAGTAGAGGAGGAGATTTTAGATGTTGTGCATGCCACTCCTGGAATCATACAACACACAGAAAAGCAATGGAGCTGGCTATTCAACGTTCAACTATGTGGAGAGTGTTGCGAGAACACCATCTGTATCCTTACCATCTGCAATGGGTATAGGCCTTGTCACCAGCAGATTACCCTGTGCGAGTAATGTTCTGCCAGTGGTTCTTGCAGCAGTGTGGTACAACTCCTCACTTTCCTACTTTAGTGATATTCACAGATGAAGCACAGTTCACAAGATGGGGTGCCTCCGCAGCCAGGTGGGAAGGAGCAACAGCCAGGTGGGAAGGAGCTAACACACGCTTCTTAATTAGACCGGGGTTTGATCCCATCACCACCAAATACGGAAGATGCGGAAAGGTCAGGGAATGACCACTGCATATTCCCGGAGCAATATGGCCTTAGTTGCTAATGCTCCTAAAAACCAAATAACAAACAATAACACGAGACGGAATCCAAAACTTTCACAATCAGCATGTATGGGCTGAGGAAAACCCACATGCAATTCTTCCATCATATCACCAACAGCGGTTCAACCTCAACACCTGGGCGGGTGTTTTTGGTGATAAGTTATTTGGGTCCCACGTACTTCCAAACAAACTCACAGGGCAGGCATACAGAAACTTTCTGGAAAACAACATGCCTGATTTCTTCGACGACATGCCACTGATCATTTGTCAACAAGCACACCTAATGCACCATGGCACTCCCACACATTTCAGCCACCTAGCCCGCAATTACCCGAATCGAAGGTTTCCTGGTCGGTGGATAGGTAGAGGTGTACCAACTGCCTAGCCTCCACACTCACTGATTTAAACCCACTAGATTTCTTCTTGTGGGGCCATTTATAGTCATTGGTGTATTTGACTTCGGTAGCTGATGTGGAAACTCTTCGCAATTGAATTGTGGCAGGTTGTGAGACAATACGAAACATGCCAGGAATTTGGCATCGTCTTCGCGAGTCCATGAGACGTTGATGTGAGGCCTGTATTCAAGGCAGAAGATGGACATTTTGAACAATTACTATAAGGTGATGTGAACAGTTAAGTGTCGTAGACTGACCTTCAAAACTCGGAAACCAAGCATTTCCGGAACTATGTTGATATATTTTTATTGTCTACATATGAGGAACTCATTCCTGAAGTTACTGTGTATTTTTGAGACACCCTCCATATATATCATTATACAGTATATGGTACCTTTCAATTTTACATTTCTTTTCTTCTCCAAGAATTGTCAGGATTCACAGAGAATTTGCATATTTGCATGGCTGATGCTATATAAGCTCGCTTTCTTGCATCATGTGCCTTTGCTAATGCTAAACTAAAAGAAGCAAAACAAGTTTGCAAAATGGCAGTATTACCATAACATTTGGGTGATCAACTGCGAGAACCAACCAGTGAAGCCTTTACATATGAGGAAAGACAAGTATTAGAGAATTATTATACGTGATGCACCAAACGTAATGGCAAATTAATTTCCCATTATACAAAAAAATGTAAGCTGTCGGTGGAAATGGGCATGAAATTGGAACTGAGACCATGTATATTTGTAAAACAAATAAGTTTTTTGGATGTTTAGATCTTTTTGCAGAGTTGGTCAAGTATTTTGCAACTATCTTGACTACTGAAATCACATTAGTGCTGAGGAGAACAGTGAATCTGTGTTGAACTATTATAAAATTAGTGACATATGGCATGGCTGAAGCACCTATATGAAAAGTTACAGAAGCTAAGAGAGTAAAGGTGTCTACGTCGACGTGAGGCCTGTATTTAGGCAGAAAGCAGACATTTTGAACAATTACTATAAGGTGATGTGAACAGTTAAGTGTCATAGACAGACCTTCAAAACTCGGAAACCAAGCATTTCCGGAACTATATTGATATAAAATATTTTTATTGTCTACATACGAGGAACTCATTCCTGAAGTTATGCCATGTATTTTTGTATATATATCATTATACAGTATATATATATATATATATATCATTATACAGTGTATATATATATATATATATATATATATATATATATATATAGGTAAATGAATTAGGTGGTAGTATAATAATATAATATAAATAATATATTGGCTTGTCAGTTAAACCAATAACCAAGATAGGTACCTAACGTGACCAGGAAAAAATACATGCTATGCATTAAGCAATATATTACAAAATATATAAAAATCGATACATTAAAAAGTTAATTATGGCAATAGGTTACATTGAAGAGGACTTTTTCTAGGGCTAACCCTTTCAATGTAACTACCGTAATTAACGAGCTATCCGTTTCTGTAGTCATCGTCCAGCTAGGCAAAGTCCAAAAAGCAAACAGTAAATTAGGCCAAAACATGGGAATAAAACAAAATAAAACAAAATAATTTAATTTTACAATTTATATCTATTATAATATTTATATTTCACTTTCACATACTAGGATATATATATATATATATATATTATGTAAGGTAAAAGTTAGGCAAAAGTAATAAAAATAAATAAATATGGCTATGTAGCTATCATTAGAGGCAGCAAATGCACATCCTCCACATGATGTCTAATTATATCTGATAATTAAAATAAATATGATATTTAAAATAAAAACATCAGCCAGTAGTACGGCAATAATGCAGAGCGAAACGAAACGCAAAAAAAATATAAAATAAACAAACGGGGAAGGGAAAGTAAAGATAATAGAACAAAAAGGTAGTCGATAATCCCTGTATAATTTAGTGAATTAAGTCATTAAA
This sequence comes from Mastigoproctus giganteus, assembly GCF_048544385.1. Lineage (NCBI taxonomy): Eukaryota > Metazoa > Arthropoda > Arachnida > Uropygi > Thelyphonidae > Mastigoproctus > Mastigoproctus giganteus. Next base: position 27,753,389 of record NC_143576.1, read on the forward strand.
CCCAATTAATACAATGATGTAAATTTAAAATAATGCCAATTATAAATAATTTAGCGGTACCCCCCCTCGAAGGTACCAGTTCCAAAAGACGTGAAATATCACCCAAAAAAGGGTTAAAGAAACTACCAAAAACTAAAATATCAAAATGATAGACTGACCATCATGCCCCATATCGACAGAGGACCACGAGGCCAATAATGGTCATGGAATCGCTGCATTTCAATCGTCATACAAATCATCGCAAAGGCAGAAATATCGAAGGACCAAACCACCCCTCCATTCCCCGATAGATCAACCAATGCAGAGGATTTGCATGGCGGTGGTCCTTATGCAGCGAAAAATAATCTATAGAACAGACAGCACTCTTGATCAGAGCCACACCACTGACATAATGCAAGCTTAACCAGCTTATATAATAGAAAGGAAAAGAATAGATGGCGGCACAGGCGCTGCTTATTTAGCATATCAACCCACTACTACCATTAATTTATATTATGTAAGGTAAAAGTTAGGCAAAAGTAATAAAAATAATAAAAATAAATAAATATGGCTATGTAGCTAGCCATATTTATTTATTTTTATTACTTTTGCCTAACTTTTTATTATTTTTATTACTTTTGCCTAACTAAAGTTAGGCAAAAGTAATAAAAATAAATAAATATGGCTATGTAGCTAGCCATATTTATTTATTTTTATTACTTTTGCCTAACTTTTACCTTACATAATATAAATTAATGGTGGTAGTGGGTTGATATGCTAAATAAGCAGCGCCTGTGCCGCCATCTATTCTTTTCCTTTCTATTATATAAGCTGGTTAAGCTTGCATTATGTCAGTGGTGTGGCTCTGATCAAGAGTGCTGTCTGTTCTATAGATTATTTTTCGCTGCATAAGGACCACCGCCATGCAAATCCTCTGCATTGGTTGATCTATCGGGGAATGGAGGGGTGGTTTGGTCCTTCGATATTTCTGCCTTTGCGATGATTTGTATGACGATTGAAATGCAGCGATTCCATGACCATTATTGGCCTCGTGGTCCTCTGTCGATATGGGGCATGATGGTCAGTCTATCATTTTGATATTTTAGTTTTTGGTAGTTTCTTTAACCCTTTTTTGGGTGATATTTCACGTCTTTTGGAACTGGTACCTTCGAGGGGGGTACCGCTAAATTATTTATAATTGGCATTATTTTAAATTTACATCATTGTATTAATTGGGTTTAATGACTTAATTCACTAAATTATACAGGGATTATCGACTACCTTTTTGTTCTATTATCTTTACTTTCCCTTCCCCGTTTGTTTATTTTATATTTTTTTGCGTTTCGTTTCGCTCTGCATTATTGCCGTACTACTGGCTGATGTTTTTATTTTAAATATAATATTTATTTTAATTATCAGATATATATATATATATATATATATATATATATATATATATATATATATCATTATATAGTATATATATATATATATATATATCATTATGCAGTATGAATCAGAGCTGTAATACTCAATACGTTCTACATTGATATTAATATTTGTAAAATAATAAAAGGAGTTTACCTCAATATAGTACATAGAACACTTCCGTATGATACTCTCCAGAAATTAAAAACGAAAAAATTGAAAACTTACATTCAAATCAATTTAACACAATTAAATATTAAAAAGAATCTAACGAACATATTCAAAATGATTTTCCTTCCTGAAGCTGACAACACTTTGACCGTATGTCGTGATCACAGGAATGAAAATTACCGAAAAGGGTTGAACCTGAAACTTGAATAGTGATTATTTGTCTTTGCACATGCGCTAAAAGGTCCATGCATCGGAGATCAAATATGGCCGCCGAACATTAACAGAATTCTCATGTAATTTAATTTTTAGGGTTTCTGCAATTAATAGGCGCGTATAATTACGTTGAACATAATTAAAAGTAAAAAGTAATTTAAAAGTATGTTTTTCGTTAATGGCATGAGGCTAATTCTGACGCTGCTGAACGAGAAGCACGAACTGAGGCTTCATGTTGATTTACACGAATATTCAGAGAAAATCGCCTCAAACCTTGGTAAGATGAGTCGCAATCACCACAATAAATGTTGTATACCAGATCATTAATTTGTGTTGCGAACGCGGAAAGAACCAAGCGATTATTCAGTATAGTGTGTAATTTCTGTATTGGCCTGGCCACAATTTTAAATTCAACATCTATAAAGAATCTATTAAGCTGTTTGTGCCACTGTTCAACATATGGGACAGAAATAAAGTATTTTTTGATATTACTATTGTTGGTTGGTGTAGTATTTTGTATCCTATCCTTAGCCTGTACTCTAATTTGGTTTATTGTGGCCAGGGGATAACTCGGTACTCGAATAAAATCCAATTTAGCATCTATTAAACACCTACAAACACCGGTATGCTTCTACATTATAATAGCTATCACCCGTTCACCTACAAAAGATCGATTATCTTTAATCAATTTCTAAATGCCTATAAATATTCAACGACGGAATCTGCTTTGGGCTCAGAAATACAAATATTAACTAGCAGGCTGTAAAACAGGGGTTATCCCCTAGCCACAATATACCAAATTAGGGTACAGGCTAAGGATAGGATGCAAAATACTACACCAACAATAGTAATATCAAAAAATACTTTATTTCTGTACCATGTGTTGAACAGTGGCACAAACTGCTTAATAGATTCTTATAAAGGGATACTCACCTTGAATTAATCTGCGATGGCTTACTTAGGCAGTCTGGTTAATATTTAGGTTGAATTGTTAAATTGAATAAAATTAAAAGGGGGAAAGTAGGTAAGTGTTGACTGAGTTAAAATAGGCACAAGGAAACAGAAGTGCACACATCCAATCCTTGGTTGTCATTGAAATAAAAGAAGCAAAAGAATAATTAAAAACTAAATAAGTGAATACGGTGAAGCCAATAGTTGTTACAGGGACTTTTGTTGGTTAAAACGTCTTCAGTTGGCAATGTGTGGAGAGTGAACGCGCGCGTGGTATTTAAGAAATAAATTATACTCTCGTGATGCCTTTTTTTGACATGTGGGAACTTTAATCGCTAGAGGTTCCATATTGGGGAAAGATTGAATGGGAGTTTGGAATTTAGAATTTTAAGGTTTGAGTGGGGCTGGTACCATTCAATAGCTAGGGCTTCATGTTGAAGTATTCTGTAGCTGGATTTTAGTTTAATGATGGAAATGGCAGAGTCAATGAGGGGGGGTGTGGCTGTGGGTCTGGGCATGAATTGTAAGTTCCGTGACAGACTGGTTAGACGTGAGGCTATGGAAATGATAGTATGCACGGGTGTTAGATGTTTTTGATGAGCCAAATTTGGTAGTGGTACTTCCGATGTAACATGTATTACAGTTTGGTTGACAATTAATGAGGTATATTATATTATTGAGGTCGTTTGTAGGATATTTGTGTGTGTCTTTATAGGAGCTGAAGGAGGATCCTAATTTGTTGTAGGTGGAAAAAACAAGGGTGGATATCAGTGTCATTAAATAGACGGCGGAACTGTCCTACGAGTTCATTGTGATAAGGGGGGGACTATGCGGGTGTTTGTTTTATTGTTATCTTTGGTTGGATTGTTAAGTTTAATTTTATTTTTAGCAATGGAGATTGTGTTTAAAATAAGTTGGTGGGAGTAACTTCTGGATATAAATTTGTCGGTGAGATATTGGATTTCATTGTAAAGGTCGGTTGGTGAGGAGCTGTACTTTAGTGCATTGTGAATTTGATTATATAAAACTGGTTTTCTATTGTTTAGGGGAGTGTTGAGGCAAAATGTAGGTATTTACCAGTGTTTGTATTTTTCCTGAAAATTTTCGTATTTAATTTTGTGCCTGTTATATAGATAGTGAGATTGAGGAAATTTATCTGATTGTTTTGTCCAATTTCAAGGGTGAATTTAAGTCTGTCGTGTATAGAGTTGAGTTTTACGAAGAGGTTATCAATGATGGATCTGTTGCCTATTACAAGAATGTCGTCGGCGTAGTGCATGTATAGTTTTAGTTCAGGGGGAAAGGGGTGTAGAATTTGGCTTTCAGTGCGGCTAGGTAAATTTCGGACAATGGGGCCAAAATGCCTAGCCCCATCGGCAAGTCAAATATTTGTTGAAAAATTTTTTTGTTAAATCTAAAAAATCTTGCTTCTAATAGAAGGGTGGTGAGCTCAAGAATATGGTCTATAGAAAGGGAGGTACGTTTTGTTAAGGTATCGTCTGTTTCTAAAAACTTACGTAAGGCTTGTAAAGTAAATGGGATGTGGACATTAGTGTAGAGAGAAGTGACGTCATAGGAAGCTAATATGTCTGTATCAGATATTGTAATATTATTGATTTTTTGAAAAGCTTGATTGGTGTTATTGATCTTGAATGTGGAAAATTTAGTAAGAGGGGTTATAATTTTGACCAGAAAGGAGGATAAATTAGCGAAAGCTGATTTGCTTTCACTAATTTATCCTTTAAGACCAATTTATGAAACAATTGGTCTTAAAGGATGGTCGGTTTTGTGTAACTGAATGATCCCAAACATGTGGGGGGAGGATGTTATTACGGATTCCGATTTGCTGTAGTGTGAAAAGGTTGATTTTCTTATTTTGCCTGAGTTTCCTGAGAATTATGTTGAGTTTGTATTTGAGTTTTGTGATGTTATAGTTATTTTCATTTATGTATGTATTTGGGTCTGCTAAGATGGATTCTAATTTTTCGGTTTAGGCATCTTTATCTATTATAACAATCGTGCCTCCTTTGTCAGCTTTTTGAATAATGACGTTAGAAGTTTTACTGAGTTTGTGTAAATCCATAAGCTGTTGTTTTTTTATATTAGAGCGGGAAGAGAGTTTGGTGTTAATAATACTATTAGTTTGGTGTATTAGGCGTCATTTATCGGGATGTTTGAGTTTGGACTGGAGTTCAACAATGCAGTCTTTAATAGGGTAATGATGGTTTTTGATGGCAAAGTTAAAGCCATATTCCAGGCCAGAAGTTCAGTGGGGTAAAAGATTTGGAAGAGAGGTTAACAGTGGTAATTTGTGGGGGGGGGGAACAAGATGTGAGCGAATTCCATTTTTTGTTATGTCTTTGTATTATATTTTGGTTGGTAGCATTAATGAGTGTATTGTTTTGATTGGTAAACTCGATCCAGGCATGAGAGGTCATTTCATTTTAAAGGTAAAATCTAAGTTGGTGTATTTTATTTAAAAGGCTATATTTTTTGTTAAATCTCTTCCTGTGTTCTTCACGGATGATCATGATAGATGTACGGTGTATCATGTGTGGGTATTTTTTACAATTATTTTTAGGAAAAAGGTGGGCAAATTTGGGGATGATATTGTGGTGGAGACATTTTTGTAAAAAGGCAAAATGTAACTTATTAGAAAAATATTTAATGAGTGTGTTGGTTAGTTGAGTTTTTTTATTATTATTATTAGACATGTCTAAAGGCATCACAGAGAGAATAAGAAATATGAAAAAAATATATATAACACCAATCAAGCTTTTCAAAAAATCAATAATATTACAATATCCGATACAGACATATTAGCTTCCTATGACGTCACTTCTCTCTACACTAATGTCCACATCCCATTTACTTTACAAGCCTTACGTAAGTTTTTAGAAACAGACGATACCTTAACAAAACATACCTCCCTTTCTATAGACCATATTTTTGAGCTCACCACCCTTCTATTAGAAGCAAGATTTTTTAGATTTAACAAAAAAATTTTTCAACAAATATTTGGCTTACCGATGAGGGTAGGCATTTTGGCCCCATTGTCCAAAATTTACCTAGCCACCACTGAAAGCCAAATTCTACACCCCTTTCCCCCTGAACTAAAATTATACATGCACTACGCCGATGACATTCTTGTAACAGGCAACAGATCCATCATTGATAACCTCTTCGTAAAACTCAACTCTATACACGACAGACTTAAATTCACCCTTGAAATTGGACAAAACAATCAGATAAATTTCCTCAATCTCACTATCTATATAACAGGCACAAAATTAAATACGAAAATTTTCAGAAAAAATACAAACACGGTAAATAACTATATTTTGCCTCTAATCACCCCCTAAATACTAAAAAAGCAGTTTTATATAATCAAATTCACAATGCACTAAAGTACAGCTCCTCAAACGGACCTTTACAACAAAATCAAATATCTCACCGACAAATTTATATCCAGAGGTTACCCCCCACCAACTTATTTTAAACACAATCTCCATCGCTAAAAATAAAATTAAACTTAACAATCCAACCAAAGATAACAATAAAACAAACACCCACATAGTCCTCCCTTATCACAATGAACTCTTAGGACAGTTCCGCCGTCTATTCAACGACACTGATATCTCCCTTGTTTTTTTTCACCTACAAATTAGGATCCTTCTTCAGCTCCTATAAAGACACACATAAATATCCTAAAAACGAACTCAATAATATAATATACCTCATTAATTGTCAACCAAACTGTAATACATGTCACATCGGAAGTACCACTACCAAATTTGGCTCATCAAAAACATCCAACACCCGTGCATACTATCATTTCCATAGCCTCACGTCTAACCAATCTGTCACGGAACTTACAATTCATGCCCAGACCCACAACCACACCCCTCTCATTGACTCTGCCATTTCCATCATTAAACTAAAATCCAGTTACAGAATACTTCAATATGAAGCCCTAGCTATTGAATGGTACCGGCACCACTCAAACCTTAAAATTCTAAATTCCAAACTCCCCTTCAATCTTTCCCCAATTTGGAACCTCTCTCAATTAAAGTTCCCACATGTCAAAAAAGGCATCACGAGAGTATAACTTATTTCTTAAATACCACGCGCGTTCACTCTCCACACATTGCCAACTGAAGATGTTTTAACCAACCAAAGTCCCCGTAACGACTATTGGCTTCGCCATATCCGCTTATTTAGTTTTTAATTATTCTTTTGCTTCTTTTATTTCAATGACAACCAAGGACTGGATGTGTACACTTCTGTTTCCTTGCCCCTTTTTAACAATTTAACAATTCAACATAAATATTAACCAGGCTGCCTAAGTAAGCCATCGCAGATTAATTCAAGGTGAGTACCGCTTTATAAGCATTCGCTATCCTTTACTAGTCTATTAACAAGGTACTTGAAGATCTCTCTAAAACTTCACATTGTTAATAGATTCTTTAAAGATACCGAATTTAAAATTGTGGCCAGGCCAATACGGAAATTACACACTATACTGAACAATCGCTCGATTCTTTCTGCGTTTGCAACACAAATTAATGATCTGGCATACAACATTTCTTGCGGTGATTGCAACTCATCTCAACAAGATTCGACACAATTTTCTCTGAATATTCGTGTAAATCAACATGAAGCCTCAGTTCGTGCTTCTCGTTCAGCAGCATCAGAATTAACCTTTCATGCCATTAACGAAAAACATACTTTTTTATTTAACGAGGCCAAAATACTTAATGTTCAACGTAATTATACGCGACTATTAATTGCAGGAACCGTAGAAATTAAATTACATGAGAATTCTATTAATGTTCGGCAGCCATATTTGACCTCTGATGTGTGGACCTTTACGTGCATGCACGAAGACAAATAATCACTATTTAAGTTTCAGGTTCAACCCTATTCGGTAATTTTCATTCCTGTGATCACGACATATGGTCGAAAAGCATTGTCAGCTTCAGGAAGGAAAATCGTTTTGAACATTTTCGTTAGATTCTTTTTAATATTTAACTATGTTAAATTGGTTTTTAATTATTTATTTTTTACTCTAATGTAAGTTTCCAATTTTTTCATTTTAATTTCTGGAGAGTATCATAAGGAAGTGTTCTACGTACTATATTGAGGTAAACTCCTCTTATTATTTTACAAATATCATTATACAGTATATGGTACCTTTCAATTTTACATTTCTTTTCTTCCCCAAGAATTTTCAGGATTCACAGAGAATTTGCATAACTGTTTAGAAATTCTGTGAAAACAATTTCTGAATGCAATAAATATCCATCTATTGGGAACTTTACACATTTTGCGTTATTATTCATCACATGTATGCACTCCATGTGAATGACAATGTGTGCTATAGAGAAAAAAAAATACTTCCATATTGGAGGATTAAAAAAAAAAAAAATTAACTATTCTTCTTAAGCAATTCAAAAGGCATGTGAAATAGTTTTCAGTTTTTTGTATGGAATTAAATTATTTATTTTTTTTGCATATAAATTAAGTTGCTATTTAAGGAAGAGATTAAACCATGGAGCTGCTTCAGTTTTTCTCACGTTCACTACTACTACAGCTGAACCAAATAAAAATAAAAAATTTTAAAATTAGGCTAAATCCAAATATAATAAAAGACAAAACAATTCTTGGCTTTTAATACTACTAATGTATATTGTATAATGCATTAAGGCATCAATCTAACACACACACACACACACACACACACACACACACACACACACACACACTAAATCAGAACACCTCGGCACCTGCGATTGAGGTGTATAAAGCCTTGAATGGTTTGAGCATGCTCAATGCTGATAAAATTGAGGAAAGACAGTTGTAGGACAGATGTGAGGAAGTTTGCCTTTAGCCAGCTGGTGGCTGATTGCTGGAACAAACCATCTGCATAGAAGCTGATAGCTTAAATAGATTCAAGGCAGAACCAGACAAACATTTGGAGGAAGTGGATGGGTGAAATGAGGGTGTTTTTTTTTTTTTGGCTGATGCTATATAAGCTTGCTTTCTTGCAACATGTGCCTTTACTAATGCTATTGCTAAACTAAAAGAAGCAAAACAAGTTTGCAAAATGGCAGCATTACCATAACATTTGGGTGATCAACTGCGAGAACAAACCAGTGGAGCCTTTAAAAATGAGGAAAGACAACTATTAGAGTATTATTATATTCAAGGTGAGTACCGCTTTATAAGCATTCTCTATCCTTTACTGGTCTATTAACACGGTACTTGAAGATCTCTCTAAAAACTTCGCATTGTTAATAGATTCTTTAAAGATACCGAATTTAAAATTGTGGACAGGCCAATATGGACATTACACACTATACTGAACAAGTTAGTTTCCCATTATACAGAAAAAGTAATTTGTCGGTGGAAATGAGAATGAAATTGGAACTGAGACTATGTATATTTGTAAAACAAATAAGGAAGTTTTTTGGATGTTTAGATCTTTTTGCAGAGTTGGTCAAGTATTTTGCAACTATCTTGACTACTGAAATCACATTAGTGCTGGGGGAGAGGGGGGAACAGTGAATCTGTGTTGAACTATTATAAAATTAGTGACATATATGGCATGGCTGAAGCACCTATCTGAAAAGTGACAGAAGCTAAGACAGTAAAGTTCCAGGGGCAGATAGTATACATCTGGTAATACTGAAAAGGGGGAAATGACTCCATTACACCAATAGTAATGTTAATGAGATTGTCATTAGAATTAGGAATTATTCCCTCAGACTGAAAAAGTGTCAATGTCTTCAGAAGGGTGATGCTAAAGAAGTGAGAGTCAATTATAGACCAGTGAGTTTGACTTCTGTGGTTAGTGAGATTACAAAATCTGGTTAAAGACAATACAGGACCACCTCAACAAGAACAGTATCCTAAACGAGTCTCAGCATGGTTTCATTAAGGGGAGATTATATCTCTCTCACAAATATGATAAATTACTATTACAAGGTTATACAGCAGTTAAATATGAAAACTGCCTTTGATATTACATATCTGGATTTTAGTAAGGGTTTTGATACAGTTTTTTATGAGAAGTTATTGTATAAATTAGAGCAAGTTAGAATAACAGGGAAGATCCTTTATTGTGGACTGGGGTATAAAGTGGGGTCCCTAAGAGACTGGTACTTGTTGATCTCTATTGTTTCTTATCTTTCCAAATGTTATTTACGAAGGAATGTAGGGAAAGCTGCTGACAATTCAGTTATTGTTAACTACCTTCCCAAACAGTAGTTTGGGAAGGTAGTTAACAATCAGAACCAAGCTATGCTGCTTCTGAAGGATTTGGATTGACTATATTTTGGTCTGAAAAATTCCAACCAAAGTTTAATGCTACCAAATGCAGAGTATTGCATTTGGAGAACAGAAACCAAGCAGTAGTTTAAAGATTAAATGGAGAGGAATTAAAAGATATTCAGAATGAAAATTACTTGAGATTGCAATACAGAATGACATGAAGTTCAGCACGCAATGTAAGCAGCTGGTAAGAAGGGTACATGGTGTTATCTGATTTATCACTTTTGAAAATAGAAGTCATTATCCCTCCTCTATAGGATAATGGTGCAACCACACTTAGAATATTACATCCAGATCCAGAGGCTGTATCTAAAGATACAGAACTTCTGAAGAAGGTGCAAAGAAGGGTGGCCAGATTGATGAAAAGCATTAACCCTATGAGGAGCAGCTTTGATGATGTGGTCTGCAAAGTTTACTAACTATAGATAACTCTGAGGGATGAGAGCCAAGATTAGGGAAAGTAGGAAATCTGTCTCAATGAAAATGTCACAGATAATCCAACAGACATCACCAGTGAGCTGAAAATATACCTTGCATCAACTTTCACAAAAGAAAGTCCTTTTGGGGGTGAGGGGTACTAATGCTAATACAGCCACTCCCTGACTTACGTAAGGGTTGCGTTCTGCGAAATTCTAGGTAAGTCAGAATTTCCGTAAATTCTTATGCAGCACTCGCAAATTTGATTGAAGCAAAAAAGAAACGTTCGACGAATATGTAAATAGAACTATTTATTCAATATTTTTATCTCATGCACAGAAAATATTACAAAAATTCCAAGATTATAAAATTACAAAAAGAGAGAGGAGACAGGTATAACGTCAGCAAGTTTTACCTTTCAAGCATCGCTGCCAGAATTAACTCTCCAGCTGATAAGCACGCCACTGTGGAAGTTGAGGGCTGTGGAGATTTAGAAGAGATTTTTTCCAACACATCACAATTTCTCTGCAGCTGCAGAATCGACACTGGCAACTTCATCGCATACTTTAATGTTTTGGAAATTGATGCAATGCTTGAACCTATTAAACCACCCGTTGCTTGCCACGAAATTGGCTTGGGGTTTGCCATACTTATCCTTAATATCTTCATAAATACTTCTTGCTTTTGCTTGAATGGCCACTGGACTCAGGGGCACTTATTTCTGAATCTGATTTACATCCATCTTCAATATAGCACCTGAACTCTGTTTTTGATCACTGTTGATCCTTTAACATGTTCTTTTATACGCACACTGTCCTTTAAAATAGCATTCACTGTTGAAGCAGCGATACCTACTTCCTGTGCAGTAGATGACAAACTTGCTCCTGCTTCATACTTCTTAATTAATTATCTTCATTTCTAAATCAATTTTGTTTCGTTTCCTAGCACTACCAGCACTTGCACTTTCCGTTGGTCCCTTTCCCTTCACCACTGTGATAAATAAATATGAATGAAGAGAAGATTCTGAAAATTTATTTATGTTTTTTATATGATTGAAGATTTCACTGAAGGGGAACTCATTTCACCATAATACCGTAACGTAAAAATGCACAGAATTCCAGGTATTGGTATTATTGCAAATGCAATAAGTTAGAGTTTACTACCCGTTTATAATAGATTGCACTAACAGAAAAGCCCAATAAACCAGAAAGTGCAAATTGTTTTTATTGTTTTAAGGTAGTGACCTCCAGAAATATGTTTCAGAAAAATATCAAAGGCACTCAAAATTGATTCTTAAAATGCCACATATGTTAACGATGAAAGCATAGTGCAATTTCCATTAAAAAATGACCTTTTAGAGAGATAAATAGCTTAGTTATAAAGCGAAAATTTCAACTTCCAAGGTCTTGGAATGAATTACCAAAAAAAAACGTGTTATTGGGTTCACATTACGATATTTTCACGATACCTCCATTTATTCCTACGGGATGCAAAATACATTTCCACGATTTTTTTTTTTTTTAAGTTTGCACCGGCCAGCAAAAACTTACGTAAAGTTGAATTTCCATAAGTCGAGTATTATGTAAGCTGGGGAGTGCCTGTATATTGGACACTGAGGATATATGATATTGATATTAGACAGAAGAGAATAACAGAAAACTACTGACTTTAAAAGTGGGAAGGCATATGATACCAACAGATTTATCCAGTCATGACTGAAAGAATATACCAAGCCTTTATGGTTAATCACAAGGTCATCACTAACAATCAGGTGAAATTCTCTTGAATTAGAGAAGTTCAGTCAGTTTAACCTAAGCAGAAGGAAGAAGATCATGGAGTCTTTGTCAATGGTGTATTACATGATCATCTTCAAAAGTATAATATACTAAATGGACAACTAATAAACTGCTCTGACCCCAGTATTGTATGAAAGAAACAATTTTGATATTATATACTTTAACAGAGCATAAGACACGCTTCCACGTGGAAGACTCCTATACGAATTTCAGTGTACTGGGAATACAAGCACAAGTTTGAGGTGGACTGAGGGAAGGCTGAAAGACTGGAACAGAGAATTGTTATAAATGGTCATTCTTCAGACTGGACCTGTGCTTATAACTCTGGTCCATTCTTCAGACCGGACCAGAGTTATAAGCACAGTTCAAAAGTTAGTGAGTGATAGGACAAGTCTTGTTTCTGATCTTTTTGAATCATTTCAGTAAGGATACGTTGAAATCTACAGATGATAAAAAGACTGGGAGGATGGTTAATGATGAAGGTCACACAGTCTCTTCGGAATGGTTTGGACCAGCTTCTGTGATGGGTGGAGAAATGGCAGTTGTGTTTTAATGCTGCCAAATGTAATGTTCTACATTTGGAGAATAATAATCTGAGAATAACTTATAAGGTGGGAAAGGTGAAGGGGGAAAGAGACGTGAGTATCACGATACAATCAGACATGAAGGTTAGCATCCAGTGTAAGCAAGATTCTAGGAAGGGTACACAGAATTTTATTAGTGATTTACCATACATTTTTGACTTGGCACATCATGGCCTAAATTTTCCATGAGTCATAAAGAAATCAATTATTCAAATCAAATCTGCCATATGTTTGCACCTAGGGAGAAGAATGTTACAGTTCCATTATACAAGCCAATTGTGAAAATGCATTTGGAATACTGTAGTCAGGTCTGCAGGTTGATATCTAAGCAAAGACAATGAGCTTTTTTGAGGGGATCAAATGAATTCACTGGTAAGAATAACAATAAGATACCCATGAGGAGAGAGACAACAAATGTCATATCAACCAAGGAGCATGCATATAAATTACTAAGTAAAACTAACAGACTAAGCCTAAAGAAAGTAGTTTACATCTGTTCAGCATATTGTCAATTAACAGAATAAAAGTGCCTTCTGAGTTGCTGAGGATGACATTCAAGTGATATATAAGGGCAGATGGACTGATATCTGGTAGTGGGAAGAGAATAATGTGAGGTATAAAGGTTATATAAACTTTTTTTGCTCCTACAGTGAAAGCCTAGCTTCCTTGCAAATTTTGGCTTTTACTAATACTAAAAATACATGCTTCCTGGGTGCTGTACTGCCACCACTTTTAAAACAGTAAACAGAAAGCAGCTTTACAAGTTACTATAAAGAATGTAAAGTCGTTTTTAACATTTTAATATCTTACCTGTGCTTTTTAAATTGCAGTTATTAATTTTATGTTCAGTTGATCCACACCTGAAGCAAATATGTACACTCTGTTCTGAATCAATCTTAATTAGTGGGCATTCTGAAAGTCTATGGCCTGGTTTCTGACATCTGTAACACACCTATAAAAACCACTTATTAGATCCATTTTCAAATAAAGAAAATTCATTAAAATTTTAATACAAATAACATGATATTTCCATCATTTTTCACACTACAAATTAAAGCAGTTTAATTTTTTGTCACTCAATATTGAAAAGGTGGTCTTACATTTCTTCTGTCATAAATTTCATTGTACATAATTAATTCGTATGTATTTGATTTTACAGACTAGCTGTTCCTGCCTAAACCTTTTCAGACAGTGGTACTATAAGAATCCTCTCATGCCATACATTTTATCTATACATGTTTTGCAATATGTACAGCATAAACTAAGCACAAAAAAGACTTTGGTCTCTCTCTCTCTCTCTCTCTCTCTCTCTACCAGAAAAATAAAAAGTTGTGATAATTAATGGTATAATATATGCATAATCCTATTCATATACTCTATGAGGGGTGGTAAAACGTTCTGAGAACAGGATGCAATAATAACTTGTAGAAAAGGTTATTGAAAATATTTAGGGCTAAAGCCTCAACTTACAAAAAATTCATTAAACGTAACATATTAGTGCATTAACATCATGTTTGCACATAGTGAATTACCGAAAATGATAAAATGGCATCATTTTTATCATATTTCATATTGTGAATACTTTCACAACAAGTTGCCTGATATTGCACTACCTTGAATAAGTAACACTTCACCAGTGGAGAAGACTATTGTTACTTATTCTCAGTGGATGTACTAATAACGCTGGGTACCAACCCACCCACTGATGAGAGATCAAACAGCCATCTGGGTGGTGGTATCCACTGAGGATAAGTAACAATAGTCTTCTCCACTGGTGAAGTGTTACTTATTAGAGGGGCGCCTCCATAGCCAAGTGGGAAGGAGCAGCAGTGTGTAGCACACGCTTCTTGATTAAACCGGGGTTCGAGCCCATGACCACCAAATACGGAGGATGCGGGAAGGTCAGGGAATGACCACCACATATCTCTGGAGCAATATGGCCTTAGTTGCTAATGCTCCTAAAAACCAAACAACAACAACTTATTAAAGGTAGTGCAATATCAGGCAACTCACGAAGGTATTTACAGTATCAGATATGATAAAAACATTGCCATTTTACCAGTTTCAGTAATTCACTATGCACAAACATGATGCTAATACATTAACCTATTATGTTTAGAAAAGGTTATTTTAAAAGATTGTCTTATAAGGTAACATGAAAAAATTCTTTCAATGTCTTATGCAGTTCCTAAAATTTAATTTATGGTAGGTGGAAGAAGAATGAATATCCAGCCAATCATGCATCATTCAGTAATCAAATTTTTGACGAAGGAAGAAATGCTAAAGAAATCTATAAACAAATGACTAGTGTTTGGGGAAGTATCACCCAGTTATGATACCATTACATAATGGTTGGCAGCATTCAAAAGAGGACAGGAGTCAGTTCAGGATGCTCCAAGGTTTGGCTAGCCACTTAAAGTCTTAAACAACTGCCATAGTTTAAGAAAAATTTTTAAAATTAAAGTACTTGAACTTGAAAAATAGTTAGCATTTTAACAATAATACATGAGCAATTAGGAATATATAACGTTTATACAAGTTCTTCCCAGAAACCTTTCCATTTACAACAAACAGAGAGTGGAGTCAAAATGAAGATTTAAAATTAATTCCTGTTAATCCATATAGATTTTAATCCTGTTTGGTGAGTGCTTATGAAACTTGGCTATATGATCCTGAATCCAATTTAGAAAGCATACAGTAAAGCATAAAAAATCTCCAGCCAAAGTCTGAAACCCAACCATAAGCTGGAAAAGTGTTGGCCTTGATTTTCTAGGACATAAAAAGGATTGTTGTTAATTGATTACTTACACTTAAAATCACAATAACAAGGGAATATCATGCCAGTCTTGCACCAAAGTTAAAACTGCAACTCAGAGAAAAAAAAAAATGAAAGTTGGGTCATCAGGGTTTGCTTCTCGTTACAGTGCAACAGTGCACAAATTCTGGGTTGCACAGGCAAAATTCACAAATGTGGATTTGAACAATTTAACCCCTCCGTATCCAGGTTGGCAGGAGCAGCAGTGCGTAGCACACGCTTCTTGATTATACCAGGGTTCGAGCCCGTGACCACCAAATATGGAGAATGCGGAAAGGCCAGGGAACGACCACTGCATATCCCCAGAGCAATATGGCCTTAGTTGCTAATGATCCTAAAAACCAAACAACATTTAACCCCTCCCCATATAGCTCAGATCTGACCAAAAGTGAGCATTATTTAGTGAAAATGCCTCAAGTCTCATGTTTGTGGGACTTGTTTTAAAGATGATGAAGGGCAAAAGCAGCTGTTCAAGCTTGGTTTGATGCCCAACCAGAAGATTTTATTTTGAAAGATTAACTCCTTGCAGGTTAAATACAATAACTGTACTGAACTTCAGGGGTCAATATACTGAAAAAAAAAAAAATAATAATAAATAAACAGAATTTTATACCTATGTCTTTTATATTCTGTTCTCAGAACTCCTTGTATTTAGCTTTTGTAAATAGCACAACAGCCATACTGTAAAAATTTTTAACATTATATATATACTAATAAAATTTTAGAGCAGAAAGCCTCAAAGTATGGCATTGGTTACTACAACTGAATCATTGCTACACAGTTGAAGATAAATTGAAGTTTGTACATTAGGCATCATTACTATAATAATCCTTCACAATTAGTTGCCTAATTGTGTAGTTTTGAAACTGTACCACCTGTATGGTACTCAAATGAGAATAAGCAATGGCAACACATAGGAAGGCAACACA
This sequence comes from Mastigoproctus giganteus, assembly GCF_048544385.1. Classification (NCBI taxonomy): domain Eukaryota; kingdom Metazoa; phylum Arthropoda; class Arachnida; order Uropygi; family Thelyphonidae; genus Mastigoproctus; species Mastigoproctus giganteus. Next base: position 27,770,004 of record NC_143576.1, read on the forward strand.
TTGTAAAGGATCTCACAATATGAGATGTTATAATAATGATGCAACATACAAACTTATAAGAGATATTGGTATTTTGTTGGCCCACCACATGCTTTAATTACTGCTTTGCACCTGTCTGGCATAGAGATTCTTGATATAATCACTGCTTTGTTCATGGTACCAGACATGGATAACAGTTTCTTTCAATGTTATCTTGTTTCATAGCTTTTCAGCACCAATTTTCTGTCCCATAACACTCCAGCAGTTTTCAATCAGGTTCAAATTGGGACTATTTCCTGGCCATAATAAGAAAAAAATAAATAAAAATAGTGTTTGAAACGATAAAATTAACACAATAGAAATTTTAATAAATGATTATGTAATGTTGTACTAACCTCACATACAGTCTGGCAAGGTGCAGAGTTATTCTGAAAAAAAATTTTCTATTCTTTGAAAGAGGTCTCTACTGATGGGCAGAAGTTTCCTTTAGAGTTTGTGTAGTAGTCATAATAGTACCATTTATAAAATGTATTCTGCCCACTCCTTTACTTGCTATGCATCCCCAAACCATCTGGCCCAACGGAAACTTTACTATTGATTGAGCATAGTCAGTGTGATATGCTTCGTTACACCTATGCCAAATGTAGCATTTACCATTCCAATCCATGGAGGTTAAATTTAGATTCATCCGAGACTATTTCAGATTCCTACTACTCAGCTGTACAATTAACATGTTTTTTAGCCAGGTTAGTTATTTTTATCTTGTGGATTTTGTAAATAAGGGAATCTTATGAGATCAATATGTTCTCAGACCACTCAGCACAAGTCTTGAAGCTATATGTTGACAAGAATTGTCCTCAATATCAAGAACAATAATTATGCTTTTGGTTCCTTGGTGTATGCCATCCCACTGCTGAATAGGAAGTAGACGGATAGCAACAGGTGGATGCTTTTATAAACAAGATGATGAAATACCACTAATATTACAGAACGAATGCAATATCACATTATCCTATAGTTTTACAAAAATGATATGTCTTGAACTGACATAATTTTATCTATAGGAGTTAAAAGAAATATTAAACTTTAAGAGAGGGTGATGCAATTTATGTCGCCTTTGGTGTTGTCAGTAATGAGAGATTTTATAATTTAATCCCGAAAATCTCAAACTGCCATGAGCTACCATATCTCAACTGCTAACCAGTTGTATCACTGCAAGCAATACATAAACAGGGAGATATGTAAAAATAGCCATAAAATACATGGATTGGAAGAATACATAGAATAAGAGCTTAAGAAGAATAAGTGGACAGAAAAAGTCAGTAGCATAAATAGTCTATTAATGTTAGATCACTTACAAATGGCTGTCTTAACTTAGTATTGAGTTTTTTTTTTTTTTTTTGTTTCTGTCCATAAAGCATTAGTTTGAAAGAACTAGCATATAAATGGTCTAAGGGTTATTAAAACATTTTGTTTTCTTTCAAACCCAAGTCTCTTTGATATGATGCTCTCAGCCACTGCCAAGCATTTGTTTCAATAGCATTTTTTGAACTGTGAATACTTTTGGAGCCTGATTGATCAAAACAAACAGTTTAAAGTTATCATCAAAATGTCTACAAGGAAAAAAGGTTGGACACTTTGCAAATAGTTCAGTATGTAATCAAGGACACAGATTCATATACCTTGTTCAAAGGCGTTTTGTTTGTGCAATTTTCAAAGCTGAGAGTTATGAGTTTTCAAATTTTTAGTTGTTCTCAGTTTACTGATGAATCATTTGATACCGTCTGTCACAGAATTTTAGCAAGAAAAGAAGGGTTGGTAGATTAATCTACCACCAGTTTATTTTAAGCATCAGTGAAGAGATCAGATCAAGGTGTCAATTTTCAGAACTTAATTTTCTTTCATGAATAAGTTTAAGCTACATTTATCATTAAAAAAAATAAATAAAAAATATCTACCGTATTTCCCCATGTATAAGACGCACCTTAATTTTGGGGCCCGAAATTTGAAAAAAAAAATGTATTACATAAAGTTATTGAACTCAAGTTTTATTCATCATAAAATTCATACAACTCATCACTGTCAAAACTCCCATCCATTAGCTTGTCCTCATCTGTGTCTGATGACGAATCACTGTCTTCGTATATTGCCTCGTCCTCAGTTCCATCTATAGCATTTGAAATGCCACACTTCTTAAATGACTTGACAACGATCTCAATCTTGATATTATCCCAGGATCTTTTCACCCAGGTACAAACTTCTCCTACAGTTGGTTTCTTCACTCTTCCTGCTGGTGTCAAATTGTCCCCAGAAGACTTCATCCATTGGTTCCATTCGTCTCTGTCAGCTTTGAAGGGTTTGTTAATGCTGACATCAAGTGGTTGGAGCTGGGATGTCAAGGTATGACGGCAAGTTTTGTTTTTTGCTCTGCAGCAATCTTCTTTGTATTTGTTGTTATGCGTGCTCTGAACTTATCAAGCACCAATAGGGCAAGTTTGCATAAGACCTGGTCTCCTGCTCCAAACTTTCTCAAACCAGATCTTCATCCCATCCTGATCCATCCAACCCTTGTCATGAACGTGGACAATCACTCCTCGAGGAATGTCTTCTTTTGGCATTGTTTTGCATTTGCAAATCAGCATAGGAGGCAGCTTGGTTCCATTGGCACAACAAGCTAGAACAACTGTATAATGGCGCTTTTCATGTCCACTTGTCTTCACAGTTACAGTTTTCACCCCCTTCTTATCAACAGTTCTGTTACTTGAGACATCAAATTGAAGGGGGACTTTGTCCATATTTGCAATCTGTCCCAACTCAAACTGATATGTCTTCTGACATTGAATGACAAAACGATGAAATTTGAGGACCTTCTGCTCATAGCTTTCAGGCATCTTTTGGGCAAGTCTGGTGCATGTACAAATGCTTAGTCCATTCCGATTCCGTTTCATGAACCTGAAGCACCAATTGTGTCCTTCTTTGAAATCAGTAACTTCTTTTTCATCAGCAATTCTTCTTGCCTCATGCTGAACCATCTTTGTGGACACAGGAATTCCAATTCAGCAATTCTTCTTCTTCTTGCCTCATGCTGAACCATCTCTGTGGACACAGGAATTCCAATTGCCCTTTGCTCCTCAATCTATATCTTCAATTCCCTCTCTAAATTAGGCCATTTTGCTGACTTGCCTCTAATGGCCTTCTTCTGCCGTGGCGTTTTCAGTAGGGTTTCTTCTTCCCGTAGCCAGTCTTGGATTGTTTTCTCAGTTGGAGGAGGACCAAACTTATGTTCAGCAGCACGATTTCCATTCACTTTTGCAAACTGAATCACTTTTAACTTGAATTCAGGACTGTACGAAAATCTTTTCTGAGCAATTTCTGGGCAGAAGGTGGCAAAACGTAACCCAATATACCGGTAACAAGTGCGAAACAATGAGTGCAAAGAAAACAAGCACGAAGAAGAGGGAAATGCAAGTAAAAAAAATCTACAACCACTGTATAAGACGCACCCAGTTTTTAGACCCCAAATTTTTCAAAAAAAAGGGGAAATACGGTACATCTTTATATAAAATGGCACAGCTGAATGTACTGAACTTATCAGCCTGTACTTATTGCTTCAACTCTTATTACATTTTTGACTTTTTTTTTTTTTCAGAGAGGATACAATATACCCTCACTCTGCAAAAAAAAAGGCTTCCCTAGTATTGCAATACTGTCAATGGACAGCTTTAGCTATATTACAACTCTAAAAGCTGATTTAATATACAGACCAGACAAAACAGAACAATTCTTTATACTTGTTTTGTCTGCATGTTGTCACTATAGATCACCTGTTATCTGAAATAGGCTGTCATAATAGTTTCATGTTTTAAACAAATGACCAGTTAACCTTTTATAGAAGCCGTGTGCTTGACAGTAGGAGAATTGCCTGGAGATCACCATTTAAGGAATATGTAATTCTCCAATGGTGAAAAAATAACCTGGTTATTTGCAATCCTTCTAAAACTCAGTCTTTATCTCAAAAGAGCCCACTATTCTTCGATGACACTCAGATTTCTAGACAAGATCACATATCTCTATTAGAGATTACCATAAGTCATCACAAATACTGCTTCTTCTGCATCTAAAAAACTGGGTCTTCTTTTTCACTGTTGGCATTAACAACTACTCACTACTCCTAAACAACTACTCACTCTATACAAATCTCATATCTGCCCCACCATGTTATATATATATATTTTTTTTTTTTTTTTTTTTTGGTAGTTGTTGGCACATAGGCTTCTGTGGCCATAATGCACCTCCCAAGGATTTTGCAGTACTTTGATCCAAGCCCGAGGCGGGAATCGAACCCACGACCTTTGGGTTGCCAGGCAGGCACTTTACTCACCCGGCTAGACTGGTCGGCTCCAGGTTATATTGTTCTCATATCTGGGGTGGTGCCTCCAAAACCTATCAGGCTTTTAGATTCCATTTAAACGAGGGCAGTTAGCTTAATTAATGACCTGCTTCTTACAAAGTCTCTCCACTCTGTATCATGGACATTCGTTTTCTGCTGCAAGCCTTTTCCATGGACACTGTTCTTCTGGATAATGCATTTCTTATTCCTCCCACTCTCTTCCAAACACCAGTTGTTGCTTAAGGGTTTAAGATGCAAGGGCATCAAAGGCCAAATGAGTCTTTCTAGGTTTTTTTAATGTAAATCATTTTTTAAATGATTTGTTTATCAAATCAGATTTGCCAAAACTAATTTAAACAAGTAGTCTAGATCTGTAGAGTTACCTAATAACTATTGAAGGGCAAGTGGATTCTGATTATTACAAACTCTGGAAGAAAAGGAATCTGGAATTTCTGAACAGCTGGCATACCAAAAGGATGTGCCTTACTGAAAGCTGAACTTGGCATTGAACACAGAAAGGAGGAGTTTCATTACCTAACAGACAACAATGCATAAGATATATTATGTGGCCAATTCACAGTCTGGCAAGCATTGTTCTCTGCAACTTTTTCTGATGCTGAAGTCCCATATTTGTGGGCTATTCCTGTAATTTATTGTTGGTTTGATTTTTCCATTTCTGAGCAAGTCTTCACTTGCTCCACTAATAATTTGTCTAAAATCAGTGTATGGAACTATCATTGTTGCTTCGTATTTCTGATGCTGACTTTGCTGCATTATCTGCTTTTGTTCTGCCTTCTATTCAGGAGTGTCTTGAGATCCAGAAAAGTGTTATTTCACTTTCAGAGTGCTTTTTTTTTCCTTTTTTTTTTTTTTTTTTTTTTTTTTTTTTGACAGAGGTTGATCAGAAAGCTAATTTCTTGTAGGAGAGGATAATGATGTTTACCCTGTATGGCTGAGATAGCACTAAGCAAATCAGAATATATTATCCCAAACACAAGTATGAACACATGCTACAACCAGTCAGCATCCATTTACTGTCCAACTTCAAACTCACAGAACCAACTTTTCTTCTTCCTCATTTATCCCTTCAACTTCAGCTTTCTGGAAAAACCTTCCTTTGCATATAATTCCTGAAAATTACAATCTAGAGAAATTGAAGTCTAATGTCAACAAGTATCTTCTGTCTTCTCAACCTTCAACCCACAGACCAGGGATCGCCAACCATATGCCCACGGACACCAAGGTGCCCGCCGAAGGGTTTTAATGTGCCTGCGTGAAAAATCAGAGTGATTGCCCCATAGATCCCCAGACTGTGTTGGATTGTCAGGCCATCACTAACCTGGGGTACACTAGGATGGGACATTATATTTATGTCTTGGAGCTTTTTCGATTTTCTTTGTTAAAAAATTTAGTACTAATGGTGAACTCTTGCTTTGGTTTAACATACCTCTAAGTCATTATTTTCTAGCATGAAGTTCATAAAATCAAAGAATAGATTTAGACTTACAGATGTACATCTAAATGATTGTTTGTTAGCATTCTAATACTCCAGATTTTCGTTCAATAACTGGAGAAATGCAATCACAAATTTCACATTAATTTAATTAATTAAATTTTATTTTATTATTTAAAAAGGCAAAATCATAAAATAACACTATGTAAGACAGTAAGACATGTATGTATTGATTTTCTACAAAAAATACACACTTACCGTCTTTAATTTTTTTCTATATTTCAGTTCTTCAGCTCTCCTCTTTTTCCTCAGAACAAACTTTATCACTTCTTCTGGTAAACCTTTCTTTCTCAAATTCAATTTAGTTTTGTATAATTTATTTTCTATTTTCTTAGGCAGCAACAAAATTCCTTTCAATTTACGATTTTCCCTGAGTTTTGCAATTCTCCCTTTCCTTTTGACTTCTACAGAATGTTTGTTACAATTCTTAGAAGTCTCAAAACCAGTTAATTTGCTTTCTGGGGTTATGGTTTCAGTTTCTTCAAACTGGGACTGCATTTCTTTCTTCCTTTCCTTCTTTTTATCTTCTTTATTATCTGTTTTGTCTACCGCTGCTATAACATTTGATTTTAACTTATCTTTTTTCAATTTACAATCTGCTTTTCCTTTTAGAATGTTTAAACTGTCTATATTTTTCATTTCTAAAATGTGCTCTGAATTTCCACTTTTTCTAGTAGATAAAATCTCTTTATGTTCTGATAAACAAACCTTATTTGTTTTCCCCTTCTTTTTTGGGTTCGTAAACTTGGGTGCAACATTACCAGAATTTTTTCTTTTAGATCCACCGGTTATCAGATTATCAGGAGAACTTTTATCGGCTTTTATTGAGTTCTTATCGCTTATGAAAAATTCATTCCATAATGTAGATTTTTCTGGCTGCTTCTCATGTTGATGAACAGATTTTGCTCTGGCCCACCGTGTCATTTTGAAAATATTTTGTTTGGAATAACCTGAAATGAGATAAAGTATATACAGTATAAATAGCTTTATATAATCCATTTTTGTGAACTTATCATTAAACAGAGCAATCTAAGAAAAATATAAAATTAAGTTGGAAATGTTATAAGTAAAAGAAAAACAAAAGATTATTTAAGACTAAATTTTTATTTAAAAGAATAAAGATTATTAATAAAATTCAATTCACTACCAAAAATAAGTTTTACTTTATATTCCACTAATCCATTTTTACTTGACCACTTTAGAAATGGCAAGTAGTTTTGTTTTTAATAATGGCCCAGAAAGAAAGATTTAGCTGTTCCAAAATCATTTCCAAAACTTCACCAAAAATAGAACTGAAGTACAATTTTATTATTATTATTTTTTTATCTGGCTGAATATCCTCTTACATTATATTACTCTCAGCACTGCTATGAGGAATTGTTAAAATGCCAAGTTATTTTACTTGAGGAGCTCATTAATTTGTTATTTATAAAACTTCTTTTGGATCATGAACTGGATTTGCTTTGCTCCAGTTTTTAGGCCTACTGTAAAAGATTACAGTAGGCCTAAATGCGAGGCAAATTGCTGCTATGGATAAAGGGGTGGTTGAGGGGAGAAGACAGAGAGTGGTAATCAATGGACACTGCTCATCGTGGACTGATGTTATTAGTGGAGTCCCTCAGGGCTCAGTGTTGGGTCCATTATTGTTTTCTGTATTTATAAATGATATTGATGATGGTATATCGGGCTTAATGTCCAAGTTTGCAGACGATACAAAGGTTGGCAGGGTTGTCAAGGACACTACTGACACTATGCTGCTGCAACAGGATCTGGAAAGGTTGAGCAGATGGGCTGAGAGGTGACAAATGAAGTTTAACATTGACAAATGTAAAGTACTACACATGGGAAACAGCAACCCCAGAGCAACGTATCAACTCTGTGGTACTACACTGACAGTGGTAGTGAATGAAAGGGACTTGGGGGTGGTTGTGCAGGCAGATATGAAGTTCTCTGAGCAGTGCAGACGGGCTGCAAGAGTAGCTCATGGAGTATTGTCAATGATATACAGGAATTTTTCCAGCAGGGATAAGGAGGTGATTATTCCATTGTATAAGGCGATGGTCAGGCCACACCTAGAGTACTGTATACAGGTCTGGAGGCCTCATTTCAAGAAGGATGTAGAGCTGCTGGAACGAGTACAGAGAAGGGCAACAAGATTAGTGAATGGAACAAAGGGTTGCTCTTACGAAGAAAGGCTTAAGTTTTCCAAATTACAGTGTCTGGAGACTAGGCACCAGCGAGGTGATCTGATAGAGGTGTATAAAGCCTTGAATGGTTTAAGCATGCTCAATGCTGATGGGATTCTTCCTCTAGCTCAGAAAAATCACCTGAGAGGGCATAAATTCAAATTGAGGAAAGACAGATGTAGGATAGACGTGCGGAAATTTGCCTTTAGCCAGCGGGTGGTTGGTTGGTGGAACAGATTTCGATCCCTTGTGGTGGAGGTTGTTAGCCTAAATAAGTTTAAGGCTCAGCTGGACAGGTATTTTGAACGAACAGAGGGGTGAAGTGGAAGTGGGTTTTTTTTTTTTTTTTTGGCTGATGCTGCATAAGCTTGCTTTCTTGCATCAAATGCTAATTATTATCAATACTAAATGGCAGTTTCCTAAAGGAATCACACATACTTTCAGGTTGTTCAGAATATGCCCAATATTGTATCCTGCAGTTTCCTTCCAATATTGGCAGTGGGAGCAAGCCATTTTCAATCTGATGGCTTTCGTTTTTTAATTTATTTATTTGGCAAGGTCACCAGTGGGATATAACTTAAAATAACTTTGATTACTGGCATCTGTAGAAATTGAAAATGTCAGTCATCACTACCTCTTCTTCTTTGCCTTTGTGCAATTTTACTAACAATACCCACTATTTTTGTCTTATACATCCATTTGTTCTTTCCTATTTAACTATTGGGTAACACAGTTCTGAACACTATGCCTGCACAATTATAGCTCAACTCAAAGGAAGATTGTTCTATGATAAAAAATAAACTTTTGGCACACAATTTTCATTTTGAAATGCTACATCTATTTTTTTGCATTTCCTTCTATGCACCACATAATGTTCTTATGCTTATTTGTTTGCAGATTTCTGATTAGTTTATGTTTCCCATAATTCTGAAATTTAAAAATCACATATAAATACAGTATGCAAAGCAAATGTTATTTCCTATAATTTATAATAGATGGAAAATCTTGCATATGTTTTGTTAAATATCATGTTGTACTTCTTAGGCATCTTACTAGGACACTGTTAATTAGCTTCATATGGTAAATAAGCAATAATTTGTAGAATTATTTAAAAATTCTGAATTTGGTGGCAAGGTTGTTCAGTTTTACTAACAATACCCACTATATCGTCTGGTGAAAAAGAAATCGAAAAACTGTTACAACAGTAAGACAGAGAAGGAATTAAAACAAGCCAAAAACAAATTCCATCATAAATCTAGGGAGATAGCAGTTATTATGATCAAAATAAATTTTGGCATCAGAAAAAAAAAAAAAAAAAAAAAAACTTTGCCTAAAATAACTTTTCTGATGCCAAAATTTGGGAACAATATTACAGCACATCTCTTAACAATACCAAATTAAGATTAAATCTCTGAGTTACACTGCCATTATTATATTCAAGAGATGCGCTGTAATATTTTCCTCAAAACACTTATTATTTAAGTATGATTGAATAACAATAAAAATTTAATAAAAAATTAAAATATTGAAAAAATACTGTTTTTTTCATATTTTAGAGACATGGTATGTAGTGAACATACCATGTATGTAGTGAACATACCATGTCTCCACATACCAGGAGGGACATGGTATGTAGTGAACTAGAACAGCATTCATTCAACATAACAGAAATACCCGAGCAGCACCTGTGAGGAAAATCTTGCATATGTTTTGTTAAATATCATGTTGTACTTCTGAGGCATCTTACTAGGGCACTGTTAATTAGCTTCATATAGTAAATAAGCATTGATTTTGTAGAATTACTTAAAAATTCTACTAAAAATTCTGCAAAACTCAGGCAAAAAAAAGTTGCATAAAGGGTTGCCCAGACAGGTGCTTTCACCTAATTATTCTGTAAAAATCATGAAATATCACCTTCAAAAACAACTCAAATAAAACTAGATCTATATTTAGGAAGGTACAAAAAGTTTGCCATTAAGCTTGAATCAAAAAAAAAAAAAGAAAAAAAAGAGTTCTTTTTTCAGGGCACCTGACAGGTCCCGTGCACCCACTGCCCGGTTAAGAAACTTGTCAGGCTGTCATACACATGTAATGCACAGAGTCTCATATATTTTACAAAATGCTAGTAGTTAAATTTTGATTCAATACTGCATTTAACTTTACCAAAAATGTAAGGTATATAATGCTACTATTTGCATATTGCCATCTCCTTCTGGTTAGTTTAAAAACATACTGCAAGTTAGATATATGCACTTAAAAATAGTAAGCACCAACACACTACCACTAATGCCTGTAGTAAGACTATTATACTTCCAGCAAAGGGCACCTTATTATTTGTGTGGTTCTTGGGGGGGGGGGGTCGGATTATAGTTTTGCTATGGAGTAGCTATTCCCAAATACCAGCAAGATGATATACCCACTGTGCATATTTCAGTAAGTTAAGCAAAGAATTAGAGAGCTATAGAGTCGGTCCTCGTATAACACGATAGTTGCGTTCCTAGAAATCCTCATGCAATGCAGCAAAATCGTGCAATATAAACAACAGGCCCTATGGAAAATATAGGGTTAGGTGTCGACCACCCAAGATTGGACACACATTTTTAACCAAAACATTACCAAACACAATAAATAATCTTAATAAAATAGTTACAGTTGAAAAATGTAAAATTAATAATTTAATCATTTGAATTTAGATCCTTACCTTAAAAGTAAATGAAGACAGCTTGAGGGAAAGGGCTTGAGAAAGGGTTGAAGCAGCGTAATTATGGGGAAAGTGGCGGCAGGTTGTCATCATTATCGGAATTGGGAGGTGGAGGAGATGCCGATGAAGACTTTGGACGAAATGTGGTCACACCAGAACTAGAGGGCTGCGGCTCATTTTCTGTCTCTTTCTTGGGTGTTTTCATAAAAAAGACATCTAGTTTCTGTTGTTTCGCAGTCTTCCTCCTTTCACAAAGCAGCTGCTTATATGGCTCCAAAGCAGACCGAATTGTATAAAGTGCTCTTCTGCTTCTTTCTGCATTATAATCGTTATCTTCTAGCCTTGCATACTTTTCTCAAATGAATTTAAAACTGAAGATAACTCTGAAGTACAAAGCGGTTTTATGGTGGTGTTCAGGCATTCAACTTCGTCGTCTTTCTCATCTTCCACCTGCCCTCCAGCAACAAGCTGTTGCAGTTCTTCAGTTGAAAGTTCTTCTTCATGAGACTGAAGCAACTCTTCTAAATCATCTTCCTCCAATTCCTCAAAGCCAACCTGCTTTGCGAGGGCAATACAATGTGCTTTTAATTTAGGAAGCTCATTTACAGGATCAAAGCCTTTAAAACCACGAATAAAATCTGGTAAAAGTGGCCGCCAAACACCATGTAAGCATTCTTTTGTCACTTCGTTCCAAGCCTCCACAATTGTGTAAATTGCATTCTTAATGTTGAATCGCTTCCAGAAGTCTTTAACTGTTGGTGCATTTTCGCCCTCTGTTTCTGCTATCAGCATCTTAAATGTCCGTCTTGTGTAATAGTGCTTAAAAACAGCAATTACTCCTTGGTCAAGTGGCTGGATAAGAGATGTTGTTTTAGACGGTAAAAACAGGATTTTGATGTTTGGTGACAGTTCAGCAAGGGTTGGAGGGTGACTTGGTGCATTGTCCAAAATAATTAAAATCTTAAAATTCAAATTTTTCTTTTTGCAGTAGCTTCGAAACACATCCTCAAACACATGTAGTAGAAGTTCAGTGAAGATCTGCCCTGTCATCCATCCTCTTCTGCTGTTCCTAAAGTAAACACCCAGGGTAGTCCTTGTGATCCCTTTTAACGCTCGTGGATTAGCTGCATGATAAACAATAACAGGCTTCAGTTTCAAGTCGCCACTAGCATTCGCTCCTAACATAACGGTAAACCTATCCTTAGCAGCCTTGAAGCCTGGAGCTCGTGCTTCCTCTCTTGAGATATATGTTCGTGATGGCATTTTTTTCCAATACAGTCCAGTTTCATCAAAGTTGAAAATTTGGTCCAGTGTATAGCCCTCTTCCTCAATTAGTTTTTTCAGTATCGGCGGAAATGCCTTTGCTGCTGCTTCATCTGCACTCGCAGCTTCACCTGATAATTTCACATTATGGAAAGCGTGACGTTTCCTGAAATTGTTGAACCAGCCACTACTGGCAGTAAAGGGAGGCACTTCTTGAGGGTTTTCAGCTTTATTTCTGAGGTCTTCAAATATTGCCAATGCCTTTGCTTTTATCGTAAGCAAACTTGTTCCTGATCTGTTCTTTGTTTGATCTTCTATCCAAACAGATAAAAGACGTTCCATCTCTTCCAGTTCTTTGTGTCTTGATCTAACTGATTTTGTTACACTTTGTGTTGTTCCTGCTATGAAAGTTGCTTTTATTTTTTCTACATTCTTTCTAATTGTTCTCAGCGTTCCCTCATTTAGGCCTGTAGCACGCACAATATCGCATGTTCTTTCATTCCGGTCAAAGCGTTTCGCAATTTCATATTTTTCTTCTATTGATATTGCTTTTCTTTTTCTCTCTGAAGAATTTTCACCAGAACGCTGCCTTTTCACACTTTTTTCAAGTATTTTACTCATTTTTTGAGAATAGAGCACAATTATAAAATGAACAAAAATGAGGAGGCGAGCTGCATATACATAAAAGCACAGCAAACAAGTAGCAACTGAATAAACGATGCAACGTCCGTGTACAAACTGAATAAATGCAGTAAAGGCGTAAACACACTATTCTCACATATTACATGCTTATGTTTTACTAAAGCACATTTCTGGAAGTCACTACCATAAAACAATAAAACAATTTGCAGTTTCCTTTTATTGGTGGTTCCTGCTAGTGGAGTCATTATAAACGGGTAGTAAAAGTCGATCTAATTACATTTGCAATAATACCGATACAGTAGCTGAAATTCTGTTGATTTTTACGTTATGTTAAATGTGTTTCCCCTTCCACGAAATCATAAAAACAAATTTTCAGAATCCTCTCTTCATTCCTACTGTGTTGTGTTCAGTTGTGGTGATTTCGCCATGTTCGACTCTCATTTATCGTAAACACAAAGGCGAATCGTGCATAAGCGAATTACGTTCGTGTTATATGCGACATTGTTCCCTTATTTATAAATCGTGTATGATCGAATTCGTGTAATGCCAACACGTGTTATACGAGGACAGACTGTATTATGAAGCAGCAAAAACCATGAAAATACTGATATATTTTGAATGGCATTGTTCTGGTATCCAATTGTAATACCATCCACTTGTTGAGAATTCCTGATAACGGGACTATAATTTTTTAATCTGAAATTAAAATTTCAGAAAAAAAAAAACCCCACCAGGTCAGTGGAGTTTACAATAAATCAATCAATACAAACGTTAATCGTATCATATTTGGCAGCCACAGGCTTGAATCCCGGTCCACTCAAGGAGCATGTGCTACAGCACTCGCACTCCTCACCACAAAATACATAAGGAAGAAAAGAGAAAAATGAAGATTAGTTAGTTTAGCAAGTTTGGAGGTAACCTGTGAAGTCAAAAGTTAATACAGCTGACGCCACTTACTGCAATCACTTCAGGACACAGCTTAATTGATAACAATAACCAATGAAACGCGAATGCAGCTGTTCAACATTGTTTATTGGTGAAGAGCAGAAATGTGTACATAAAAAGGTGGAAGTGAACAAAAAAAAACTGAAAATCAAGCAATATAAAGCACTTTTGTAATTTTTTTTTTTTTTTTTTTTTGGCTGATGCTGCATAAGCTCATATGCTTGCTTTCTTGCATCACATGCCACTACTACTTTAATTTGCCTATCCACTAATTTTCGAGAAAGACATCAATAAAAATAAAATTGTCATAACATTCTGGAACCCATATAAACCAATAAAGAAAATATTACAATCAAGAATCAGAAAAGGATTATTACTCTTCTGTAAAACAGTCAGATTAGTAGGAGTACAGATACAGCACTTTCTATCACAGATTAATGACACCAACAACCATACAACCAAACTGTATGAAGCAACAGTAGTAACAAGAACACACAACATGTCAGAGTTAAAGAACAAATTGGAATATTACATAACCACTTCCATTGCACTTATGTAAACCATGATATGGCAAATACAATAAATGTTTTTTGTATGTATTCATATGTCTAATCAGTACTTCACAAAAGTGATAATGTTATCTGTGCTACCACAATGAACAGCATGCACTGTACTTACTAAGGTACTTTTTTTCCTCCGACATCATATAATTTTTATATATACAGTGGAATATTAATCGGATTAATATCACTTTACAATATTAATCCATTCCAGAGACACCATCATATTGTGAACCCAATAACATTGTTTTTTGGTAATTCGTTCCAAGACCTCAAAAGTTGAAATTTTCACTATATAAAACTTAAGCTATTTATCTCTCTAAAAGGTGATTTTTATAATGGAAAATTGTACATATTGATTAAAACTAATATACTGATTAAAGCACAACACAAAAAAAAAAAAAAAAAAATCACTTCAACTAAAGAATGCAAAAACAAAACACGTGGCCAACATGTTTACAAAGGCTGCCTATTGGCTGAGAGGAAGGACCACACGGTCCGGCCAGAGACAATAAGTAAAGCTCATCATAAAGGGAAATAAGTAGACACCTCTTAACATGGTCACTGGTTAGTAGAATCAGCTGCTTTATAGAATCAAATTTCAGAAAACCAATTCAAATCATTAAAATGCACTATACTTTCATCGTTATCATAAGTTTGGTTATAAGAATCACTTTTGAAAGCCTTTGTGATATTTCTAGATGTTGTTGTTGTTGTTTTGGTTTTTAGGAGCATTAGCAACTAAGGCCATATTGCTCCGGGATATGCGGTGGTCATTCCCTGACCTTTCCACATCCTCCGTATTTGGTGGTGACGGGCTCGAACCCCGGTCTAATCAAGAAGCGTGTGCTACGCACTGCTGCTCCTTCCCACCTGGCTACGGAGGCGCCTGATATTTCTAGAGGTCATGACCATAAAACAAAAACAATTTGCAGTTTCCAGTTTATTGGGCTTTTCTGTTAGTGCAATCTATTCATCATCATCATCATCAGCCATTTTCAATCCACTGCAGGATGAAGGCCTCTCCAGCAACTTTCCAGTTCCTTCTGTTTTGAGCACTGGCCATCCATTTACTACTCAAAAACTCATGAATTTCATCTATCCATCTCCGCCTTTGTCTTCCAGGTTTTCTTCTAGCTCCTCTTGGGTACCATTCTGTTATTTTCTTAGTCCATCTGTCATCATGTCTTCGAGCTATGTGTCCTGCCCAAGACCATTTTAGTTCTTTAGTTTTGATAAGAATGTCCTTTACTTGAGTTTGCTGCCTAATCCATGTGTTTCTCTTCTTATCTAACAGTCTGATTCCCAATATAATTCGTTCCATTCTTCGCTGTGTAGTTCTTAGCTTCTCTTCCATTCTTTTGGTGAGTGCCCAAGTTTCACTTCCATAAGTCATGGTGGGGAGTATACATTGATTCATTATTTTACGTTTCAGACAAACTGGGATATTGCTCTTCAGTATGTGACTATATTTCCTGAATGCTATCCATCCAAAATTTACTTCTTCTCTTGACTTCCAGCCATTTATCATTATTACAGCTAATAACTTGTCCCAGATAAGTATATGACTCCACCTTTTCAATTACTGCTCCTTCGATCATTATTTCCCTTTCCGTGGCATACTTGTTCATCATTACTTTTGTTTTAGCCATATTCATCTTTAGTCCAAAATCCTTACTAGCTGTGCATAACTGATTAAGATTTTCCTCTAATTCCTTGGGATCGTGGCTTATGACCACAATGTCATCTGCAAATCGTAAATGGTTTAGGTACTCTCCGTTCACATTGACTCCTTTCTGCGACCAGTCTAATCTTCTGAAAGCTTCCTCAAGGGCAGCAGTAAACAGCTTCGGAGATATTGTGTCTCCTTGTCGAACTCCTTTCTCGATTTTAAATTTCCTACTGTCTTTGTCTAGTCTAATAAAGGATGTAGCACTCTCATATATTTTCTTCAAAATCATAATATATGGAGTATCTATGCCTTGTCTTTCCAGGCCTGAAACATTGCCTTATGCTGTATGGAGTCAAATGCCTTTTCATAATCCACAAATGCCAGGCATAATGGTGTTTTATATTCATTTGCTTTCTCCATTAGCTGTGATATTACGTGAAGGTGATCCATAGTTGAGAATCCTGTCCTAAACCCAGCTTGCTCTTTCGGTTGATTCTCATCAAGTATTCTTTCTCATCTGTTAGTAATGACCCTTGTGAACAACTTGTAGATATGGGATAACAAGCTAATTGGTCTATAATTTCCAATTTCTGATTTATCTCCTTTCTTATGCAGCAAAACTATGATTGCATTATTCCACTGCTTAGGCATCACACCTTTTCTAATGCACTTTGTGAAGAGCCTTGCCAGTTTTTGTGTTATGTCTCTCCCTCCCAATTTTAACAACTCTACAGTAACTTCATCTTCCCCCGGGGCTTTCCGATTCTTCATTTTCTTCAATGCATGTTCTACCTCATCGGGAAGAATATCGGGTATGTCGTATGTGTTGCTACTTTGCAATCCATCTTCCCCACTGCTGGTATCATTCCCTCACTCCTTGTATAATTCTCTATAGTAGTCTTCTGCTATTTGAATTATGCCTTCTCTGCTGTTTATAAGTACACCATCGCTATTCTTCAGTTTCAGTATCATTTGTCTTCCTATATTAATGCTCATGGCTGCTGATTTAAATCCTTTGTTTTCCCTTAATGCTTGTTCTACTTTTCTTGTGTTAAATCTTCTTATGTCCTCTCTGAGTCTCTTTCTAATGGCTTTGCATAACTCAGTATACTCAATTTTCTCCCTGTCAGTGTTTTTCTTGCTCTTCATTTGTCGTCTTTGGTTCATCATGACAAGTGTTTCTTGACTAATTTTTTCTTCTTTGGATTTCTGTTTCCCTATAGGTTTCTTGGGCTTTATCACTTTCAGAAAGTTGTAATATTCCTCGTCGATATCTTGGTCCTGAGCAGTCTGCAAAAGCTCAAACTTGTTCTTAAGTTCCAGTACATACTGCTTTTTCTCCTCCTCTGTTATTTCAAAGACCTTTGTATTATTTACTCGAGTCAGTTTTTTCCTTTCCTTTCCTACATCTATATCAAGTGTACATCTTACCATTCTGTGATCACTTCCAACATTTACCTTATTCAGGACGGTAACATCATTCACAATATATCTTCTGTTAGTGAGGATGAAGTCGATTTCATTAGTTGTTAATCCATTTGGACTCTTCCATGTCCACTTTCTGTTCACCCTTTTCTTGAAAAAAGTGTTCATTACTGACATTCCTTGAGATTCTGCAAATTCCACAAGTCTTTCACCTCTTATTTCTTTCACCAATTCCAAAATTTCCTATAGGTCCTCTTTCTGCGCTGTTTTGCCTTTTTCCAACCTTAGCATTGAAGTCCCCCATAATAATAGTGTAGTGGGTTTTCTGCTCATCTAGAAGACTCTCAATTTCAGTGTACATTTCTTCAACCTCTTCATCATCATGGCTCGATGTTGGTGCATAAATCATTATAATCTTTAGCTTGTACCTCTTAGAAATCTTGAGTATTAGTCTTGACACCCTTGGTGATGTACTTTTGAATTCCAAAATGTTGTTTTTAAAATCTTTATGGACCAGAAACCCAACTCCACCTTCACTCCTTTCACTGTTTCCATTGGTGTACAGCAGATTTCCACTTGATAAACTTATAAGTGATTCATTTCTTCTTCTTCTTTCAGCCAAACTGATGATATTCCAATTCACATTTTCTAATTCCTTTTCCAGCTCTAATATCTATTAGTGCAATCTATTATAAACGTGTAATGAAACTGATCTTACTGAATTTTCAATAGTATCAATAGATGGAAATTGTGGGTTTTTATGATGAAATATGTTTCCCCTTCCATGGAATCTTCAATCATATAAAAAACAAATAAATTTTCAGAATCTTCTCTTCATTCCTAATTTTTAATTTTCGTAAACTTGTTACTCCGTATCTCACTTGCGTGTATCGTGTTAGTTGCAATGCTTGCGTGCCGTGTTCTTCATTATTGATTGCTTAGCTTTTTTACAACAAAAAAAAAAAAAAAAAAACAGTCAGTGAACAGAAATATCAATTAGTTAGCATGTACATATTACAATATGTAATTAAGCTATGTACTTAAGCACAATTTATTTTTGTTTTGCTAATCTGTGGAAAATATTCTTCTGATTTGCAAATATAATTTAATTTTGTTAATTGGCAAGGTAACAGAGCTTAATAATTTGTGATTTATATCTTTACTTTTATTAGCCTGTGGATAATATTCCTATTTTCACTAATCAGAAATGCCATTTAATAGAATTAAAATTCAATCTGCAAATGTGATCACAATGACCGGCGCTTACCACATATCATACAGTGAACGGAGAGTACTTCATAAAGTGATTTCATCGTAAAGTGGGAATCCACTGTATATATATATATATACATACACAGGGTGTATATAAATGGTGGGAACACTTTTATAATAATTTTTTGCACATGGAGTAAGAGAGATACCATTTACTTATTTATACCATGTGAAAGAGAAAACATGAAAGTTCCCAGCTGTTACTGCCAAGGCGTGTAGTTCCATCATTCACCACCAGCTGGCATTACCTGTCATACCTCTACCACTGTAACTGGGCAATCCTACCTCGATATGCTGCAGCAATGGTTGATGCCTCAAGTTCAGAAAGATAGTAATGACTTTATTTACTAGCAAGACAGGGCCCCTCCCCACTTACATAATGACATTCGGGCCTACCTAAAACCCAGCTACACAAGCACCGGATCGGACGTGCTAATATTCATCCCTTTCTTTAGCACGTCCGATCCCTTTCTTTAGCACCGGAGCGGACGTGCTAAAGAAAGGGATGAATGTTACTTGAAATGGCCGCTGAGATAACCGGACTTAAACTCTGTGTGATTTCTTCTTGTGGGGCTACATAAAGGATCGTGTTTATGTACCACCTTTGCCACGTGACGTCCAGAAACTAAAGCAGAAAACTGAAGAAGCTACCACCAGGTGTCACACAGGATATGCTGGACAGTGTAGGTCAATAGTTCGATTACTGTGTGGACATTTGCTGTGTCACACGTGGTTACCACATTGAATTGCTGTGATGTGATGTGATGTAAAAAAAAAAAGACATTTTCTCTTTCACAAGGTATGTATATGATATGGTATCTATCCTAGTCTTTGCGCAATAAATCACTGAAAAACATTGTTTTCCCACCATTTATAAACACCCTGTAAGAGTTAAAACTATTGTAAAACTGTATACATTCAAACTACCTGGTTTATTATCCTATTACAGTGCTCTTTGATTGTATTCCATTTAGCTTATCTCACAGTAGCAATACTGTTGCATTACAATTGATACTCATGATCATGCATGTGTGAAAAGGGTGATGCTATGCAAACAAGAGACACTGAGAAGTAAAAATGAGAATAAAAACTCATATAGCAACAGCAAAAGGATACAAATTCTATGAAAATGTATATGAAGAGGTTCTAATAAACTCTTAAGTTCAACCTACTCCAAATTTTTTTTTTTTTTTTTTTTTTTGAGAATGGGTGTTAAATTATGAAAGAGCATATCTTTTTATGTTAAACAGCCAATTTGCCTCAAATGTCCCTAATGTTAGCACAAAACATCCCTTTCAGTAAAACTGTAAATAAGGAGAATCACAATGGCCCACTTGTGGGCCATTGTGATTCTCCTTTTCTTTTTTTTTTTTTTTTATTTTCTTCTGTAGAAACAGTTATTTCATAACTGTTTCTACAGAAGAAAATGAAATGCCAAAGGAAATTCATGCTGATAATGTTAAGAAAAGTGTCTATGCTATTCAGCCATCAAAAACTGGGTTATAAAATTTAAAATGGATTTTTTTGACACTGAGGATGCACAGAAGATAGGAAGACCAGTTTCTGCAACAGTGCCTGAAAATGTTGATGAAATAGAAGCTACAACACTGTCTCAAATAAATTTCTGCTAAACACATAGCTGAGAAAGAAGGCATGTCCAGTGAATGTGATGGATATGTTAATTACGACATTTTGGAAGTGCAGAAGTTTTCTGCCAAATAGAGTCAGAATGCTAATCAAAAAGCAACAGCGCATTTCAACTTTAACTGACATTCTTCACCATTTTGAGCAAGGTGGCAATGATTTTTGTTGTAAATTGTGACCATGGTTGTCTCATTATGATCCAGAGACCAAAGGACAGTCGAAGGAGGTGGGGGCACAGTGGCTCCCCACATCCAAAGAAGTTCGCACTGAGAAGTCTGCTGGGAAGGTCGTGGCCCCTGTCTTTTGGGACAAAGACAAGATTTTCTTTATTGACTATCTTGAAAAGGGAAAAACAATAACTGCTGATCATTATTCATCACTTTTGGACAAACTGAAGAAGGAACTAAAGTCCAAACACAGGGGAAAGCTCACCTGAGGAGTGCCATTTTTGTAGGACTATGCTCACACATACACATCAAACACATGCCAAATTGGCTGAACTACACTTCTGGCTTCTTCAATTCTCCATATTCACTAGCTCTTACACCTCACCTCTTCCCAAATGTCCAAAATAATTTATCAGGTATCAAATTTGCATTAAATGATGACATCATATGAACAATAGAAGCCTGGTTTGGGGAACAATCTTTTAATTTCTACTTGAGAAGTTTACAAGTGAAAGTAAGTGTAGTACTATTACAGTTTTCAAAGTTCCAGCTGAAACTTTGAAAACTGGTGAGTATGGGCTTGGCACACCCAGGGTCCTGAGCTGAATCTTATTATTTATTTATTTATTTTTTTTTTTTTTTTGGCTGGTGCAGCATAAGCCTCAGGCTTCCTTGCACTATATGGCTAGTAATAATAATAATAACAACATAATTGTAGAAAGTGTGTGGAGCTGAAAGGCAAATATGTTGAATAAACTAGGTATATAATTGGATTATTATGTTTCTTTCTATTATAGGCCAAGAACTTATTGGCATCCCCTCGTAAGCATTCAGATCTTGAGAAGAATTTGTGGATAAAAAAAATATATATATATACAGCAGACTCTCGCTTAACCGGGACACTTCAAGACTACAAATTAAAAAAAAAAAAATCAACCAGAAATCATAAAATTCAAATAATAACGATATGCTGCTGCAACAGGATCTGGAAAGGTTGAGCAGATGGGCTGAGAAGTGGCAAATGAAGTTTAACATATACAAATGTAAAGTACTGCATATGGGAAGCAGTAACCCCAAAGAAACATATCAACTCTGTGATACTATACTGACAGTGATAGAGAATGAAGAGGCCCTGGGGTAATTGTGCAGGCAGATATGAAGTTTTCTGAGCAGTGCAGACAGTCTGCAAGAGTAGCTCATGGTGTCATGTCAATGATATACAGGAATTTTTCTAGCAGAGATAAGGAGGTGATTATCCCCTTGTATAAGGCAATGGTCAAGCCACACCTTGAGTACTGTATACAGGTCTGGAAGCCTCATTTTAAGAAGAATGTTGAGCTGCTGGAACGAGTAGTTCGAACGAGAAGGGCAATAAAGTTAGTGAATGGAACAAAGGGTTGCTCTTACGAAGAAAGTTTTAAGTTTTGCAGATTACAGTGTCTGGAGACTAGGCACCTACAAGGTGATCTGATTTTGGTGTATAAAGCCTTGAATGGTTTGAGCACATGCTCAATGCTGATGGGATTCTTTCTCTTGCTCAGAATAATCACCTGAGGGCATAAATTCAAATTGAGGAAAGACAGTTGTAGAATAGATGTGCAGAAGTTTGCCTTTAGATAATGGGTAGTTGATTGCTGGAACAGACTTCCATCTTTCGTTGTAGAAGTTGATAGCTTAAATAGATTCAAGGCAGAACTAGACAAACATTTGGAGCAAGTGGATAGGTGAAATGAGAAAGGTGTTTTTTTTTTTTTCTCTCTTAAACATAAGAAAGGCACCTTGGGTGAATGGATCTATCCAGTTATATTAAAGGAGGCAGCAAAGGAAATAATCAAACCCTTAGCCATAATTATGAGAGTTTCCTTG
This sequence comes from Mastigoproctus giganteus, assembly GCF_048544385.1. Classification (NCBI taxonomy): domain Eukaryota; kingdom Metazoa; phylum Arthropoda; class Arachnida; order Uropygi; family Thelyphonidae; genus Mastigoproctus; species Mastigoproctus giganteus. The sequence continues at coordinate 27,792,229 of NC_143576.1, forward strand.
GACTTGGGGGGGGGAGGTACCCAGGGACTGGACTATATAAAATTGCTCCCTTGCATCATGTGCTAATACTAATGTTATCATATCACCTCACCTACATCTCCTCAAATAAAGCTATGTTAGAAATAGAACAACACAGAGCAGGGAAATGTCTGTATATGAACAGTTTTAGCAAACAGGTTCAATGCAGTAAACCGTGTCACTTAAATTCGGGTATTACATTTAATGGAGAAAACTTCTGTGTTACAACTTCCAAACTATTGCTGTTCTAGGTTGAAATAAAATAACGAAATATATTTGGGAAACAAGTAAAAGAACATTATAATTTTTTTTACAAGGATCTATATTGGTTAACAATTTTCTGTCTGTCTTACCAAAAAAAAATATTAAACCAATATTTTATCGGTGGCCAACTTCAGTAAATTACTAAAACATGTCCCCTCTTGTAAGTGCAGGATTACCGAGAGGCAAACTTTGGCCTAGGCAGACTACGCAACTGCCTAGGGCCAGTAAAACAGTTTTATTATATATTTTTTATAGTATAAAGTTTTATAGGCAGAGAACTCTTTTTAGCTTTCAACATAATACAAGCCATGTATTTTTATATTTAGTACTAGAAGACATTTTTTAACCCATTCAACTGTGTCCTCCATTACAATTTCTTATAGGCCGCCGTGGCCGAGTGGTCAAGCATGCACTTGAACGACCAGGGTTCGAGCCTGCGACTGTTAAATATGGTGCCGTTTCTTGTATTCTGCCTAACTTGTGAATTCCTCTAACCGTTTGGTCATCCCGAAGTATAAACAGAAAATTTATTATTTATTTTAAAGGTGGCAAAATGAGAATCTTGCTGAGGGCCTATTTTTCCTTAGTCTCCCACTGGGATTACCATGTTTTATTATTTTTCCCCCTTCTTGTTCTTCTTCTAATTACACCCCAGGGGTAATTAGAAGAAGAACCAAGTGCCAAGCCCATACTCACATCTGGTGAGTATGGGCTTGACACACCCAGATTCATGAGCTGGATATCACCATTGTTCTCTTTCTTGGTGATTCCCTTCTATTTCTGACTCTGACTCTCTCTCTCTCTCTCACAGGGTAACTCGGGGAATTTTTTTTTGGCTGGTGCAGCATAAGCCCTAGGCTTCCTTGCACCATGTGGCTAATAATAATAATAATACACAACTATTTTTGTCAGTTCACGTCCTTCAAGCAATCTTCTGTTCGGCACATGTTCTACATACTCCTTGAGCCTTGCACATTCCCTCCAGGGCCGAACTGATTGACAAGGCTCTCATCATGTACTCCCTCCTATCGTGCCTGGGCAGAATTGCAGACACTTTCAAATTTAACCCTAACTCACGACTCTGTGTTGGGTCCACTGTTGTTTTCTATATATATCAATGATATTGATTAAGGTATATCAGGCTTAGTGTTGAACTTTGCAGATGATACAAAGATTGGCAGGGTTGTTCGTGACAGTAATAGCAGTGTGCTACTGCAACAGGATCCAGAAAATTTGGGCAGATGGGCTGAGAAGTGGCAACTGAAGTTTAACCTTGACAAATGCAAAGTACTGCACAAAGGTAGAAGTAATCCCAGAGAAACATACCAACTGTGTGGTACTACACTTAAGGTGGTAGAAAATGAAAAAGACCTGGGAGTAATTGTGTAGTCAGAAATGACGTTTTCTGAGCAATGTAGACAGGCTGCCAGGGCAGGTCATGGGGTTTTGTCAATGATATATAGAAATTTTGCTAGAAGGGAAAAAGGAAGTGATTGTCCCTTTGTATAAGGCAACGGTCAGGGCATGCCTTGAGTACTGTGTACAGTTCTGCAGTCCTATTTTAGGAAGGATGTAAATTTGCTTGAGCGTGTACAGAGAAGGGCAACAAGATTGGTGAGGGGAATGAACGGATCCTCTTACCAAGAGAGGCTTCAGTTCTGCAAATTGCAGCGGCTGGAGACTAGGCAGATTACGAACCTAATGGGGCATAAATTCAAATTGAGGAAAGACAGATGTAGAATAGATGTGCGGAAATTTGCCTTCAGCCAGCGGGTGGTTAATTGCTGGAACAAACTTCCATCTGTCGTTGTGGAAGTTGACAGGTTAAATAAATTTAAGGAGGAACTGGACTACACAGCATAATACGAGGGGTACCATCAACTAAATTTCAGCCTCACAACTTAAATGCTTGTTCCCGCTTAATTAACCGGCTACTTTTTTGAAAAGTTCTTTACTCCTTTCGAAAATATAAAATACATTTAATGTACTGGTTGACTAATGGATGTATATAATAATAACTAGCTTACTTCCTTACAATTCTTCTTTTACTGTGATAATTTACACGTTTAAAAGGATTACGTCGAATTCCTTGCCCACTCTTCAAACGGCAATTATATTCCAACCACGGAGTACAAACAGACATCAGCGTTGAAGTATCTAGACAGATCCATATCCACTAATCTATCGGCTTACAAATTCTCAAACTTCAGTTAATAAAAAATTTTACAAAATCCCTCTTCCCCACCATATGCTTTACCATACCTTATTATTCTTACACAATTCAAATAACAGCAGAATCCACATGCAATTTTAAAATCCACGGTTCGAGGATAATCGCTGTAAAATAATCATTGCACGATATGTGAAGTGCATATATAAACATGTATCTTTCTATTTTCTCTTTTTTTTTTTCTGAAATATTTATAAACTGTGAATTCCTGAAGCTAAACTACTTTTACGTTTAAAAAAATAATAATTTAGCCTACTGTGCATCAAAACAATACAATATCGTCTTTGTTTACTAAAGCACGTGCTCTCTAATAGTAGTAGTAGTAGTAGTAGTAGTGGCACATGATGCAAGAAAGCAAGTGTAGGAGCTTATGCAGCATCAGCCAAAAAAAAAAAAAAAAAAATCACACCATTCCCTCCAAATGCCTGTCCAGTTCCTCCTTAAATTTATTTAACCTATCAACTTCTACAACGACAGATGGAAGTTTGTTCCAGCAATTAACCACCCGCTGGCTAAAGGCAAATTTCCGCACATCTATTCTACATCTGTCCTTTCTTAATTTGAACTTATGTCCCCGTAGGTTGGTAATCTGAACAAGTGGAAGGATCCCATCAGAATTCAGCGTGCTCAACCCATTCAAGGCCTTATAGACCTCAATCAGATCACCGCGCAGGTGCCTAGTCTCCAGCCACTGCAATTTGCAGAACTTAAGCCTCTCTTGGTAAGAGAATCCCTTCATTCCCCTCACCAATCGTGTTGCTCTTCTCTGTACACGCTCAAGCAAATCTACATCCTTCCTAAAATGAGGCCTCCAGACCTGTACGCAGTACTCAAGGCGTGGCCTGACCATTGCCTTATACAGAGGGACAATCACCTCCTTTTCCCTGCTAGCAAAATTCCTATATATCATTGACAAAACCCCATGACCCGCCCTAGCAGCCTGTCTGCACTGCTCAGAAAACTTCATATCTGACTGCACAATTACTCCCAGGTCTTTTTCATTTTCTACCACCTTAAGTGTAGTACCACACAGTTGGTACGTTTCTCTGGGGTTATTTCTACCCATATGCAGTACTTTGCATTTGTCAAGGTTGAACTTCAGTTGCCACTTCTTAGCCCATCTGCCCAAATTATCTAGATCCTGTTGCAGTAGCACACTGCCATTACTGTCATTAACAACCCTGCCAACCTTTGTGTCATCTGCAAACTTCGACATTAAGCCTGATATACCTTCATCAATATCATTGATAAATACACAAAACAACAGTGGACCCAACACCGAACCCTGTGGGACTCCACTAATAACATTAGTCCACGAAGAGCAGCACCCATTGATTACCACCCTCTGTCTTCTCCCACTTAACCATCCTTTTATCCATAGAAACAACATTTAACTGTACTGACCAACTTTAGTAGCAAGGACTGTTACAAAGGGGGGGGGGGGGGAAGAATGTTTATGACCTTCAAAAATGAAAACAAGACTGCTTAAATGCAAATCGTTCCTCTGTGTGTGAATCCATGTACAGTTTAACTATGTTTTCATATCCCACTCGAGAATCACCAGGGATAAACATTAAAGAGGAACTGGTGGCGGTGGATATTTGAGAAGCTGTGGCTTTATTATTATTATTATTAGCATTGCCATTAGCATTAGTAGAAAAATTTGATGCAAGAAAGCAAGCATATGCAGCAAGCTTTGAGGCAAAAAAAATAAATAAATAAAAAATAACCACTTCCACTTCACCCCTCTGTTCGTTTGAAATACTTGTCCAGCTGAGCCTTAAACTTATTTAGGCTATCAACTTTCACGACAAGGGATGGAAGTCTGTTCCACCAACCAACCACCCGCTGGCTAAAGGCAAATTTCCTCACGTCTACCCTACATCTCTCTTTCCTCAATTTGAATTTATGCAATCTCAGGTGAGTATTCTGAGCAAGAGGAAGAATCCCATCAGCATTGAGCATGCTCAAACCATTCAAGGCTTTATACACCTCTATCATATCACCTCGTTGGTGCCTAGTCTCCAGACACTGTAATTTGCAAAAATTTAAGCCTTTCTTCGTAAGAGCAACACTTTGTTCCATTCACTAATCTTGTTGCCCTTCTCTGTACTCGTTCCAGCATCTCTACATCCTTCTTCAAATGAGGCCGCCAGACCTATATACAGTACTCTAGGTGTGGCCTGACCATTGCCTTATACAAGGCAATAATCACCTCCATATCCCTGCTAGAAAAATTCCTATATATCATTCACAATACACCATGAGATACACTTGCAGCCCGTCTGAACTGCTCAGAGAACTTCATATCTACCTGCACAACCACCCCCAGGTCCCTTTCATTCTCTACCACTGTCAGTGTAGTTCGGCAGAGTTGATACGTTGCTCTAAGGTTGCTGTTTCCCATATGTAGTACTTTACATTTGTCAATGTTAAACTACATTTGCCACCCCTAAGCCCATCTGCTCAACTTTTACAGATCGTGTTGCAGCAGCATAGAGTCAGTAGTGTCCTTGAAAACCCTGCCAAATTTCGTATCGTCTGCAAACTTGGACATTAAGCTTGATATAACATCATCAATATGATTTATACAGAAATATGATTTCTGTATAAATTAATATGATTTATACAGAAAACAATAATGGATACAATACTGAACCCTCAGGGACTCCCCTAATAACATTAGTCCACGATTAGTAGTGTCCATTGATTACCAATCTCTTTCTTCTCCCACTCAACCACCCCTTTATCCATAGCAGCAATTTGCCTCCAATGCCACACTGCTCCAATTTGTGCAGCAGTCTTCCATGTGCAACAGTATCAAAAGCCTTTCTAAGAACGAAGTATGTAATATCAAAGTTATTCCTTGCATCCAGTTCTTTTGTGACTGCATCATAGTATCCAATCAAATTGGTCAGGCAAGACTTCCCCTTAACAAAACCATGTTGTGTCCGAGCTATAACTGAAGTCTTGTCTAGATGATCCTGCAGTGCTTCTTTAACCAGTTCCTCCATTAATTTTCCGGGAACAGAAGTTAAACTCACAGGTCTATAATTACATGTGTCAGCCTTTGATCCTGCTTTGTGAAGTGGGGTCACATTTGCACATATCCAGTTCATGAGTACTACACCTGAGTCAAAAGAAGCTGTCATAATTATGGCTAAGGGTTTGCTTACTTCCATTGCTGCCTCCTTTAATATAACGAGATAGATCCCATCCACCCCAGGTGCCTTTCTTGTGTTTATCTTCAACAATTACTCCTCCACTTTACTCTCAGTTATTACAAGATTCTCTAGCGTACTGCCAGAGTTGAATACACCTCTGGCATTCCCCTCGCTGAATAACTCCTCACGGGTGAATGTCGAAGCAAAATATTCATTTAGTCACTTAGCAACCTGAGCAGGATCATCAACAGTTGACCCATCGATATCAAGTGGACCAATCTGATTCATCCCCTTCCTTCTAGAGTTTACATAAGTAAAGCACTCTTTGCTGTTTTTCTTTCCATCCCTTGCCAAAGTTTTCTCGTAATCTGCCTTCGCCTCCCTAACCTCCTTTGTAACATGGTTACAGATCAACTTGCATGTATCATAGGCTTCTGTGTCACGTGTTAATTTGTATGTATCCCATGCATATTTCTTCTCTGCCATATGTCACATTAGTGCATCTGACATCAATTTAGGCCTAAACCTTGAACAATATTTCTTAATTGTTATGTAAAGCCTAGTAGCTTCCAAGATAAGTTCTTTGAATGCTTCCCATTTTGAATTTGCTGTTGGTAATATCATCAGTTGGTCCCACCATATAAAATTTAAATACTGTCTCAGACTATTGTAGTTACCTCTAAGAAAACAAAAACCCTTCCCTTTACCCCCAATGGTAGTTACCTCTGAGTTTATCCCACTTCAGCACACTATGATCACAGTCACCCAGTGATCTCTTCATCTGCAGATTCTTAATGCATGAAGAATCACTACTGATAATCAGATCAAGAGTACTAATCCCTAGTTGCCTCCTGAACATGCTGCTGTAGAAAACAATCATTCAATAAATCCACAAAAGCCTTGCTAGTGTGTAAATGACCAGCTCCCAAATTCTAGTCAATATCTGGGAAATTAAAATCCCCCATTATAAGACTTTGATTTACAGACCACTCTATTTCCCTGTACAGTTTCTTATTGTACTCATCAGAGTCATTAGGCCAATAGCACACTCCTGCTCTCAATTTTGATCTCCTAATGCTTATGTCACACCAAACTGACTCGACACTGCACTGTCCAGCAATGTCGACTGGCTTCACTTCCTTGGATTTAATGCATTTCTTAACTAAAAGCATAAACCCTCCTCCCTTCCTGTCCTGTCTATCCTTTCTGTAGACATTGTACTCCCCAAATTCCAGTTCTGCATTCCTTATATCTGTGTGACACAACGTCTCTGAAATCCCAACAATATCTGCCTTTGATGTTTCAGCAATACCTCAAATTCATCAAATTTATTTACTAAACTCCTAGCATTGGTGTACACGCAAGTACACATGCACCTGTTCTTTTTCTTAGATACCCTAAAAAAACCCATGTGTTTACTTGAACCCCAATGATTCCCAGCAGTCTCTGAAATATCCTGCATCTTATTTTCAAGGCTGCTGCTCATTCCAATAGAAGCAGTGCAAGAATCACTTTCACCTCTGCCAGTGGCTACTGTTAATCTATTAGTCCTTGTATCCCCCTAGCAGTTTTCCGACCCACCTAACACTGCCTCGATAGCATCAGCAAACATTCTTGCACCCTTTCTATTTAAGTGTATCCCATCCGTGTAGAAGCTGTCTCTCCTGTTAACAAGTACAGACCAGGCTGAAAAATATTCTACCCCTTGAACCTTGCACAATATTTCCAGGGCCGAATTGATCGACAGGGCTCTCATCATATACTCCCTCCTATCGTGTCTTATTATTATTGTTAGACGTATGGTGCAAGGAAGCCTGGCGCTTCCGTAGCCAGGTGGGCAGGAGCCATAGCGCATAGCACACGCTTCTTGATTAGACCGGGGATTCGAGCCCGTACCCACCAAACACGTAGGATGCGGCAGGTCAGTGAATGACCACAGAATATTCCCAGCTCGGATAAAGGAGGAGAGTTGGCGTCAGGAAGGGCATCCGGCCGTAAAATTTGCTTGCCAAAACAATAAAAAAAACACTGATCCCATATATAATGGGAAAAGGCGAGGATAAAAAAAAAATAAATAAATATAGTGCAAGGAAGCCTAAGGCTTATGTTACACCAGCAAATAAAAAAAAAAAATTCTGAATTACCCCGAGAGAGGAGGGTTTGCAAATGGCCGTCATTCAGTGTAGCCACGTGTTCTGGAGCTCCTGAATGTTGAGTTATTTTAATGTGTTTAAAGTGTTTTCTTCCACTGGAAAAATGTACCAGCTAAAAGAACTTCGCAATTGGATTAAGTGAGTGAAAAATTTTTGTTATTACGAGGGTTATCTGGACTGTACTCTCTCGTCATAGACCTAATCCCTTTAGGCTTAGCATTCTGCTAACGCTTTGCTGTAGTCAAACACGTATTGTTGACAGTTAGGCCTAGTGGATATTGCTGAGAATACGATATGTACATAGTTTTGATTTGGAGCAAATTCGTGCGCGTATAGTGTGTGGCAGCCTACGAATGAGCTCCGATTAAAATTAATAATTTGTGCGGTTATACTGTTTTGATTTTCGAGAAAGATGTTCTAAAGATGATCTGTCCGGTAATAATGCCAAATCGCCTGCATCTTCCTCAGGTAATGTTTTATTTATTTCTTGGATGATTTTATCAATACAGTACTTCCAATTCCCGACTATAGAACAAAAGCAGTTGGCTACGCCGTCGGTTCCTCTCTCTAGGGCCACGCTCACCGCTGGCTACTTCTTCCCCCCACTTGTGTTCTGGGGATAACTCGGGGATTTTCGAGGCGTTGATGTGCGGCTTCAGATCATCACACGGGCCTGACGCTTTCGTTCGGCGGCTTTTTCAGTCCTCTTGAGGCGTAAAAAATTTCAACCCCGTTAAACCTCCGGTAGACCTTTCAGAAGAAATCAGATTACTCAGGAGCAACCCCTTACAATTGCTTTATTATAGCTTTATTGGTCTTTGACCCAAACCATACAACCCTTAGACATGAGCTCAAGAGAAACATCCTCATCGTCGGCTGACGAGAATGCTGTAGCAGACGATTCAGACCAAGTTGGCCTCCAGCCTCCCAAAGTGAACAAGTCCAAGAAAAAGAAACAGAAAAGTAAGAGGAGAGCAAAAACCAGAACACCCCGGTCTCCTCAAACCATACTAGAATTTCTCAACAAAGTGCCTCTTGATGAATCTGACCCTGTGATCTCATCTAAGTTTCAATTTAACACTTCAACGCCAGTAGTAGTTCGCCTAGCCCCTGTCCCTCCTACTCTGCAACCTTCACAGGCAAGCTCTCCCTACACTGGGAAATTACAGACCACTCTCTCTCCAACAGCTATAAGTGCTCCTGCCTCCCAGGCAGCTCTAGGGCCCTCCCCTAATCTAGCAGAGAGTCCTGGAACATTATCTGCAGCCAAACTATCAACCAATATTCTACCCCATCAGGGACTCCTAAGACCGTCCTCATGCCAAACAACCAGAGAGACCACGCAGAGCATTGGATCAGACTGAGACAGAAGGCCTCCCCAATCTAGAAAACTAACCGTCACAGTAACTACACCTTCTGCATACCCTACAACTCACAAACCTATAGATGAAGACTCTCCAACCCATCAAATAATATCTGCTTTACATAGGAATCTTGTGACCTTTTCTTAATCAAGATAATAGTCGATTCAACAGACAAGCGGCAAGTTATGTCAAGAACTCTGGGCCACCCTTGAATCTATTACCACTGCCCTCCTTATCGACAGCGAGAAACTAAAAAACCACTAACGAGGAACTTAGACAAGAACCTCCATCCTTGAGAAGGTGCTGGGACACTCTACCGAATCTTCCTACCACACGGCTACAAGCATATAAAGAATGCGGGGAAAAACAAACGCCACAGCGCGTCCCGACATACTCGGAGCGCTGAGGATCCCAATAGCAACGGAAACCCAACCAACCGCAGAGACGCACCACAAGAGGAAAATCACTGTTGCCAACACCAAACCTGGTGATTACTCCGACCAAAAGAGACTGCAAGATCCCCTCTAGTGAGGAATTAAAAACAAAATAATTAGTAATATGAGGGAGGACCTTAAAAATACAAGAATAAAAGGAATACGGAAAATGAGAGACGTAGGACTAGTAATTGAAACCGAAACTAGACAAGAAATACAAAGTATCATAGAAAACCCCAAAATAGACGCTCTCGGATTAACGGCCCAGCCGCCCAAAAGGAAGGGACCGTCAATAATAATCTATGACGTCAATCCAGAAGTCACAGCAGCCCAGCTGGCCGAAGAGCTGTACCTCAGGAATCTGCAAAAGGAAATACCAGACAAAGAAACACACGAAGTAATAACCACAAAGTTTCATATAAAGGCGAGAGGAGGAATAAACAACAACTGGAGTGTGGAGCTTATACCGGAAGCATGGCAAGTCTTAAAGGACAGAACAAGGGTATATATTGAGTGGGGCAGCTACCGATTCCGGGAGCGAGTGGTGGTTCCGAAATGCTTTAGATGCTGCAAGTTCGGACACACTACGCATGTCTGCACCCAGACAGTTCCAACTTGTGGACACTGCACAGAGAAGGGACACGCCTTTAAAGACTGTCCACACAAAGACAAGGAAGCCACCTGCGCAAACTGTAAGGCAATGAAAATAGAACACGCGCATTCAATCAAGGACCCGAAGTGCCCAGTCTACCTTAAAGCCAAAAGCATATACCAAAATAGAATCGATTATGGGGACAAGAAATAAAAAGTATAATATAGCAATGATTAAGATAATCCAGACTAACGCGCAACGAGCCAAAACAGTGGCAGACCAAATCCGGGTCAGGGCCGATGAGGAAGACACCGACATAATCATATTGCAGGAGCCATACGTTCACGCAAAGCGGGTGGTGGGGTATCCACTGCAATATAAGGCCGTCCACACGGAGGAGGACACCCCATGGGCAGCGGTCCTAGTCAGGAACACCAAAATCACTGCAACAAAAGTAACTCAACTGTGCACGACCTGGGCTGCCTGTGCCCAGCTCATTACAGCACTAGGCTCCCTATATGTAGTGGCCCTTTACAGCAGGCCAGGACAGGAAATTGAGACCACAATCAACTACCTGCGCCGTCTCCAAAACACTCTGCCGAATGAAAAAATAATTATAGGAGCGGATGTAAACTGTCGCTCTCCACTATGGCACAGCGTTACTGCCGACAGAAGAGGAACAACAAATGGGCAGCAACTCGAAAACTATCTGATAGGATCACAATTTGTTGTACTGAACCAACCGCACCATCTGCCAACATTCTGCAACACCCTCTGGGAGGCCACCATCGATATCACTCTAGCAACTAGGAACCTGGCGAACCACGTGACCGACTGGAGGGTGGAAGACGCTTGGACCACCTCGGACCATCGAGTCATCACCTGCAAAGTAACAAGAACGCTGCCAAGAACAACAGCAAATATACAAACACCCCACAGATACGCAGTTGCCAAGGCAGATTGGCCCCAATACAAAGAGCTACTAACTACAGCGGTTAACAACAAACCTCCGTCCCTAGATCCACAGAATAATCCGAACGAACTGCAGAAGGCAATTACTAAATTGATGATAGATATCAGCAACCAAACTATCAGGAAGAAACAACCCCGACTGGGCGCAGTCCCCTGGTGGACCCGGGACATTGCCATGCTCCGGCGACAAATGAACAAGAGTAGGAAGGACTTCCAGAGGGCCCGAAGAACATGGCCAGCAAATGAGGTTGAAGCCCTGAGGCAAATATATAGACAAATAAGAAACCGGTACACTGACGCCATAAAGACAAGTAAAAGACGCTCTTGGGAGTCCTTGGTCTCCACAGCAGGGAACAATGACCCCTGGGGCATTGTCTACAAAGTAACAACCAATAGACTGCCTAGGGGGGAGGTGATTTCTACCACTAGGACTCGGCAGGGAAATCTCACCACAACCTGGGAGCAGTCGATGAATAACATACTCGACAGAATATATCAAAAACCAAATATGTTAACTATGCCAGGTCAGAAACAGACATGCTACAGAAACGATAACTACAGAAACCAGGCGATTGAGCCTCCCTTCACCCTGGATGAACTCAGCGTGGCCGCTAGTAGGGTCAGAAATAGAAAATGCCCGGGCCTCGATCTTATTGAGCCTGAAATACTGAAGAAAACCGTGGAATACAATCCGCACCTACTCCTAACACTATACAATAGATGCTTGGAAACAGGACATTTCCCAACTGCATGGAAAACAGCAAATTTAAAACTAATACTGAAAAATCCTACCAAAAATCCAGAATTTCCGGATTCATATCGACCCATCGCACTGCTCCCAGTGGCAAGCAAATTGTTTGAAAGATTACTCCATGTGAGAGTTATAAAACACTATGAAGCGGCAGGCCTACATGCCAGAAATCAGTATGGCTTCAGACCAGGATCCTCAACCGTGGACGCACTGGGAAACTTGCTAAGGATTTTCCAGGATTGTAGACGAAAGTATCTGCTGCTCATCTCTGTTGACTTTGCTGGGGCGTTTGATTCACTTTGGTGGCCAAGCGTCCTGGCAAGGTTGAGGGAGGCTGAGGTGCCTCTTAACCTCTACAAAGTAATCGAAAGCTATTTAACACAAAGAAGAGTGGAAATCAATGTACACTATCAAAAAATAACAAGAGAGGTGCACAGAGGATGTCCGCAGGGATCGGTGCTTGGGCCGCTTCTGTGGACAATGGTCCTCGATGAATTCCTGACTACGGACCTGGGTTCTGTGGCAGTACACGCCTTCGCGGACGACTTGACATTGACGGTAGAGGCGGACTCCAGGGCCCAATTGGAGACGCTGGCAAATCAGGCACTGCAGCGGCTGCAGCAATGGGCATCAAAGAACCAGCTGAAAATATCGTCAGACAAGACCTCATCGATCCTGCTAAAGGGGACTCTGCAACGACCCCCGCAAATTAAAATCAACAATGTAACAATCAAATTTGTGAGCCAACTGAAGTATCTGGGCGTTATCCTAGATAAAAACATGACGTTCCAGCCGCATCTGAAATACATCAGAAGAAAAATCAGAGGATACTCTGGACTGGTAACCAGAATCACAAGGAAAGATTGGGGACTCAAGAAAAAAGCACTGATGCTTTACTATAAAACAACCTTCCTGCCTGCAATCACCTATGCAGCAGCGGTTTGGTATCCAAAAACGACACTGGTAGTCAACAAAAGAACACTAGAAATGACCCAAAGGACCATACTGCTATCAACAACGCGCGCCTGCAGCACGGTAAGTACCCCAGCATTGCAGGTACTTGCTGGAGCGCTCCCTCTGGACCTGGAGGCAGTTCAGGCCGGGCTACTGTTTTTGCTGGCCAGGGGAGTGGCCGCTACCCACCAAGGATACACGACTGACCCGGCGGGCAACCTAAAACACGAAAAAAATAGGCTACAGACCCACCTCCTAGATCTTTGGCAGAGAAGATGGACAGAGACTACAAAAGGCGAAGTAACAAAAAGATTTCTACCAGACCTCCAGAAAATATACCCAAAGCAGCCACCGTGGTACTTCCCAGGGTACCATATGACAACACTATTAACCGGACACGGACCCTACAAGGAGAAGCTGTTTGGCTTCCGACTTGTTGAGGACCCCAACTGCATATGTGGAGAAAGTGAAAGCTGGAGCCACATAGTCTATGATTGTCAACACTATGAAGACCTCAGAGGGCTACTAATAACAAGGTTAAGATACTTCCCAAAAGGACTGGAGCACCACTTCCTGGACACTGAGGATGAATATAGGGCACTCTCCCAGTATGCGCAAGACTTATTCACCAGGAGAAAAACACTAATAGCTATCTACAGCAACGTACACAGAGATTGACAAAAATCGGCGCCAAATGTGACAAAAAAACTGAAACCTTGCAGAGGACCAGTACTTGGAAAAGAAGAGTGCTGATCACACGGAAGAGAAAAGCAAGGACGGGGGAATGCAGCACAGACAGTAGAGAACAGACTAAACGCAGCACAGTTGCAAACAGCTTGATGGCGATCTGAAGAGGACACCCTCGCCCTCTTCACCTATTATTCCCACTTCCTTGGGGGGAGGGGACATTTTTTGTTCCTTCTCCTCCACCCCCAAACTTCTACTCTGGTGGGGCATGGGCATGCCCCACTGAAAACTGGGGCTATCTACTCTATTGGCCCCATATTTCTGTCTTTTCCCCCCAATCTTCGGTCTCCCTCCCCTCTCTACCTTCATCATAGCGAAAGCCCCACACGTCAAAAACTAAATATGATAAAATTACCTTACGCCCAAAACTCGGCCTAGCAAACCAAAGCGACATTACCCCAGCGCAGATTTTTTATTTACTTATATATTTATTTTTATTATTATTTTTTTTTTATTTATTTATTTTTATTATTTTTTTTTTATTTTATTTATTTATTTATTTTTTTTTTTAAGGTCCTAGCCGCCGAAATCCCAGGAAATTAAGCGGCAGGACCTGCCAGAGTGAATCTACAGCTACTGGGTTCCTGGTCTGCCTCCACGGGGCGTAAGTGGGACAACGTTGGGCCTCAATAGGGGTCCAACGGCTAAATGACCAGATGAACAACGGTACAGAACACAACACATGAACAATTCCCACACACTTTTAAATCTCTGGCATTTCCCAGTGAACTGGTTCACCACAATGAAAGCAACGCGGAGATGGGGGAAACCCCTGGTGCCGTAAGACAACAACACACACTTACACTTACACTTACACTTACCCCGAGAGAGAGAGAGAGAGAGGGAAAACAAGAGTCAGAAGTAGAAGGGAATCACCAAGAAAGAGAAGAATGATGATATCCAGCTCAAGGTCCTGGGTGAGCCAAGCCCATACCAGATGTGAGCCCCCCCGGGTGCAAAGCACAGTTTATCAAACTGAAAAATGGAATATGTAATATCATTTCAAAACCGTGGATGGAATCAGGAGTTATAAAATTTTTTCAAGATCTAACCATGAATTTTCTGTCGTGATCTAGTCGTAAACATTTTGTATTCAGGCTCATTGACCAGCTGGGACGAAGAGAATCTAAACAATTTAAAGGTTTTTTGGCAGAACCAACAGGTAGTAAACACTAGATTTCAGTGGAATGTAGTTTACATTGCTTGTTAGTGTAAAATTCATATAATGAATCATTTAAATTTCCTAATGTGATTAACAGAAAGTGGTAATCAATGGACACTGCTCATCGTGGACTAATGTTATTAGTCCACGATGATAGACTCCATATTAGTGGAGTCCATCAGAGTTCAGTGTTGGGTCCATTACTGTTTTCTGTATTTAGAAATAATATTGATCATGGTATATATCAAGCTTAATGTCCAAGTTTGCAGACGATACAAAGGTTGGCAGGGTTGTTAAGGACACTACTGACGATATGCTGCTGCAACAGGATCTGGAAAGGTTGGTATTGGTATTATAGTAGCAAATGATGCAAGGAAGCAAGCTTATACAGCATCAGCCAAAAAAAAAAAAAAAAAAAAAAACACCCCATTTCACATATCCATCCCCTCCAATAGTTTGTCTAGTCCTACCTTGCATTTATTCAAACTATTCACTTTCACAGCAACAGATGGAAACTTGTTCCAGCAATCAGCCACCTGAGGGCAAACTATTGCATGTGTTGTGCAACCATCCTACCTCAGTTTGAATTTATGCTCCCTTGTGTGCATAGTCTAAGCTAGAGAAAGAATGCTATCTGCATTGAGTTTTCTCAATCTGTTCAAATCTTTAAACACCTCAGTCCGATCACCTCATAGTGCCTAGTCTCCGGACACTGCAATTTGCAGAACTCAAGCCTTTCAGATGCCCCGAAACAGACAATAGTTACTGTTCACAGCTGTTGAAAAATAAATGTCCACTAAAAATGTCTTTGTTGAAGTATGTTACCAAAGTATTCATGGTTGGCTACCCAAACAACATTGTTGCTTTCATCAGCAGTGAAACTAATTTTGAAGTCCTTCGCTGTTTGTTCATTTCGTTAAAGTTCAGGCAAATATATTTTAAAAGTCCATCATATTTAAACATAATTTTTGCTGCTGGACAATGCTGTTAAATAAAATCAGATGACTTTCATCAACCGGTGAAATACCACCACTTTGCTTATTGGAGGCTTGAAGTGGTGAAACCCATGTTTAGTCTCTAGAGCAAAGTTTCCGGAATCCCCCTCCCCCATACTTCTCCTTCAACCCATGCACGGTACTAAGTACTATAGGTTTTGATACCTTTCGTGTTTGGGGTTTTCATTTAAAAAAAAAAAAAACCCTCCAGCTGTTAAGTAGCATTAGCATTAGCATTAGTAGAGGCATTTGATGCAAGAAAGCAAGCTTATGCAGCATCAGCCAAAAAAAAAAAAAACCACTTCCACTTCACCCCTCTGTTCGTTCAAAATACCTGTCCAGCTGAGCCTTAAACTTATTTAGGCTATCAACCTCCACCACAAGGGATCGAAGTCTGTTCCACCAACCAACCACCCGCTGGCTAAAGGCAAATTTCCGCACGTCTATCCTACATCTGTCTTTCCTCAATTTGAATTTATGCCCTCTCAGGTGATTTTTCTGAGCTAGAGGAAGAATCCCATCAGCATTGAGCATGCTTAAACCATTCAAGGCTTTATACACCTCTATCAGATCACCTCGCTGGTGCCTAGTCTCCAGACACTGTAATTTGGAAAACTTAAGCCTTTCTTCGTAAGAGCACCCCTTTGTTCCA
This sequence comes from Mastigoproctus giganteus, assembly GCF_048544385.1. Lineage (NCBI taxonomy): Eukaryota > Metazoa > Arthropoda > Arachnida > Uropygi > Thelyphonidae > Mastigoproctus > Mastigoproctus giganteus. Next base: position 27,808,681 of record NC_143576.1, read on the forward strand.
TTCACTAATCTTGTTGCCCTTCTCTGTACTCGTTCCAGCTTTTCTACATCCTTCTTGAAATGAGGCCTCCAGACCTGTATACAGTACTCTAGGTGTGGCCTGACCATCGCCTTATACAATGGAATAATCACCTCCTTATCCCTGCTGGAAAAATTCCTGTATATCATTGACAATACTCCATGAGCTACCCTTGCAGCCCATCTGCACTGCTCAGAGAACTTCATATCTGCCTGCACAACCACCCCCAAGTCCTTTCATTCTCTACCACTGTCAGTATAGTACCACAGAGTTGATACGTTGCTCTGGGGTTGCTGTTTCCCATGTGTAGTACTTTACATTTGTCAATGTTAAACTTCATTTGCCACCTCTCAGCCCATCTGCTCAACCTTTCCAGATCCTGTTGCAGCACCATAGTGTCCTTGACAACCCTGCCAACCTTTGTATCATCTGCAAACTTGGACATTAAGCTTGATATACCATCATCAATATCATTTATAAATACAGAAAACAATAATGGACCCAACACTGAGCCCTGAGGGACTCCACTAATAACATTAGTCCACGATGAGCAGTGTCCATTGATTACCACTCTCTGTCTTCTCCCCCTCAGGTTGAGCAGATGGGCTGAGAAGTGGCAAATGAAGGTTAACATTGACAAATTTGAAGTACTACATATGGGAAACAGCAACCCCAGAGCAAGGTATCAACTCTGTGGTACTACACTGACAGTGGTAGAGAATGAAAAGGACCTGGGGGTATTTGTGCAGGCAGATATGAAGTTCCCTGAGGAGTGCAGACGGGCTGCAAGAGTAGCTCATGGTGTCTTGTCAATTATATACAGGAATTTTTCTAGCAGGGATAAGGAGGTGATTATTCCCTTTTATAAGACAATGGTCAGGCCACAACTTGATTACTGTATACAGGTCTGGAGGCCGCATTTCAAGAAGGATGTAGAGCTGCTGCAACGAGTACAGAGAAGGGCAACAAGATTACTGAATGGAACAAAGGGTTGCTCTAACGAAGAAAGGCTTAATTTTTACAAATTACAGTGTCTGGAGACTAGGCACCAGCGAGGTGATCTAATAGAAGTGTATAAAGTCTTGAATGGTTTGAGCATGCTCAATGCTGATGGGATTCTTCCTCTTGCTTAGAATAATCACCTGAGAGGGCATAAATTCAAATTGAGTAAAGACAGATGTAGGATAGATGTGCGGAAATTTGCCTTTAGACAGCGCGTAGTAGGTTGGTGGAATAGACTTCCATTCCTTGTTGTGGAAGTTGATAGCATAAATAAATTTAAGGCTCAGCTGGACAGGTATTTCGAACAAACGGAGGGGTGAAGTGGAAGTTTTTTTTTTTTTTTTGGCTGATGCTGCATAAGCTTGCTTTCTTGCAGCATATGCCTCTACTAATGACAATGCTAACTCTTATTTATATGTGAAATTGATTATAAACAATATATTCACTACTACCAGCATACAAAGCAAAGACAAAAAAAAACACACAAGAGATGAGAAATTACAGGGTCACTCAAAAGCTACAAGCGTCCCCAGTGGCGGATTAAGGCATGGGCTAGTAGGGCCCTTGCCCGGGGAGCCAAAAAAGAAGAAAAGGCAAGAAATATATATTTCCCTAGTAACAGGTGCCGAAAAACCTTTCTGCCCGGGGCGCGGAAATGCCGTAGTCCGGCTCTCAGCGACCCACTAACGATTGCGCACTGGAAGGAAGCTGCATAAGGTACACAGTACAATGTTTTCACAAATGAACAACCCGTGAATAATTTATTTATTTCAAAAAAGGACTGTACGCTGCATTGACGTTGGAAAAGAAAGTTATTACAGATTAAACTCCAGATAACTTTTAACTTTTTCATTATCTTAACGAAAGCCAGATTAGACTAACTCCTGCATTACTCTTCGTCGTGTTCCTTCCTCTAATTAAGTTAGTTTCATAACATGATACTTGTCAATTTAGCACCCATACTGCAGTCGGTAATACTTTTTTTCGAAAAAGTTTCCACTTTTAATTTGCACAGTTTTGCCGAAAGCTGAATCAATTCTTGCTAGATAAAAACACAACGATTGCACAATTCCTTCGAAGAAGGAATTCCTTCGCCTTACAATAATTGTTTAACTTAACAGCTGCGACAGTTACCATGTTTATTGAACACTGAACCGCATTTCTAGCCAAGAAATGTTCATTAATATACAAAAAGAAAATGGTGAGTATAATTAGAGTACTGCAGAGGGGCATTAGTATTAGTAGAGGCACACGATGCAAGAAAGCAAGCTTATGCAACATCAGCCAAAAAAAAAACGCTCCGATTTCAAACCTCCGTTCTTTCCAAATATCTATCCAGCTCAGCATTAAATTTTTTTAGGCTATCAACTTCCACAACAAAAGATGGAAGTCTGTTCCACCAATCAACTACCGGTGGCTAAAGTCAACTTTTGCACATCTATTCTACAACTGTCTTTCCTCAATTTGAATTTATGCCCGCTCAGGACATCATTCTGAGAAAGAGGAAGAATCCCATCGGCATTGAGCATGCTCAACCCATTCAAGGTTTTATAAACCTCAATTAGGTCACCTCGCAGGTGTCTAGTCTCCAAACACTGTAATCTACAAAACTTAAGACTTTCTTCGTAAGATCAACCCTTTGTTCCTTTCACTAATCTTATTGCATTCTCTGCACTCGTTGAAACAGCTCTACTTCCTACTTAAAATAAGGCCTCCAAATCTATAAACAGTACTCAAGGTATGGGCTGACCATTGCCTTATACAAGGGGATAATGATTTATCCCCTGGTATAAGAGGATTAACATCCTTATCCCAGAAAAATTCCTGTATATCATTGACAAGACACGATGAGGTACACTTGCTGACCGTCTGCACTGCTCAGAAAACTTCATATCTTCCAGCACAATTACCCCCAGTTCCTTTTCATTCTCTACCACAGACAGTATAGTACCATGCAGTGATACGTTACCCTGGGGTTATTGCTTCCCATACGTAGTAATTTACATTTGTCAATGTTAAACTTCATTTGCCACCTCTCAGCCCATCTCCTCAACTTTTCTAAATACACTTGCAGCAGCGTACTGTCATTAACAAACCTGCCAACCTTCGTATCGTCTGCAAACTTGGGCATTATGCCTGATATCCCATCATCAATATCATTTATAAATACATAAAACAACAATGTACCGAACACTGAACTCGGAGGGACTGCCCTAATGACATTAGTCCACGAAAAGCAGTGTCCATTAATTATCAATCTGTTTTCTCCCACTCAACAATCCCTTTATCCAGAGCAGAAATTTGCCTCCAATGCCGCGCACTGCTCCAATTTGTGCAGTAGTCTTAAACATGCATCCGTATCAAAAGCCTTTCTAAGATCCAAATATATGATATCGACGTTATTCCTTGCATCGAGTTCCTTTGTGACCACATCATAGTATCCGATCAAATTGGTCACAGAAGGCTTCACCTTAACAAACCCATGCTGTGTCCGAGCTATAACTGAAGTCTTGTCTAGATGATCCTGCAGATCATCCTGCTTCTTTAATTAGTGTCTCCGCTAATTTCCCTTGAACAGAAATTAAACTGAAAAATCTATAATTACTTGTGTCGCCCTTTGATCCTCCTTTGTGAATTGGGGTCACATTTGAACATCTCCAGTTCATGTGTAGCTCTACTTAGTCCAAAGAATCTCTTATGATCATGGCTAAGGGTTTGCTTACTTCATTTGCTGCCGCCTTTAATATAACTGGAAAAATTCCATCCACCCTAGGTGCTTTTCTTATGTTTATCATCAACAATTTCTCCTCCACTTTCCTCTCAGTTATTATAAAATCATCTAGCTCACTACCAGAGTTCAGTTTACTTCTGGCAGTCCCCTCCCTCAATAACTCTTCATATGTGAAAATAGATGAAAATATTCATTTAGTTTGTTAGCCACCTAAGCAGGATCATCATCAGTTGAACCATCTATATCAAGTGGACCAATCTGATTCATCCCCTTCCTTCTAGAGTTTACATACGTAAACAAATCTTTGCTGTTTTTCTTTGCATCCTTTGCCAAAGATTTCTCATAAACTGCCTTTGCCTGCCTAACCTCATTTGTGACTTGGTTACAGACCAACTTATATCTATCATAGGCTTCCATGTCACCCATTAATTTGTATGTATCCCATGCATTTTTATTCTCGGCCACATGTCTCATTAATTCATCTGACATCGATTTAGGCCTAATCTTATAACAATATTTCTTAGTTTGTATGAAAAGCCTAGTAGCTTCCAAGATTAATTCTATGAATGATTCTCGTTTTGAACTTGCTTTAGGTAACATCATCAGTTGGTCACACCGTATAGAATTTAAATACTGTCTCAGTCCTCTGTAGTCGCCTTTACGAAAGCAAAAACCTTTCCCTTTATTCTTGACGGTAGTTACATCTTTGACTAAATCCCACTTCAACAGACTGTGATCACTGCCACCTAGTGGTTCCTTTATCTGTAGATTCTTAATGTATGAAGAATCACTACTGACAATCAGATCAAGGGTATTACTCCCTCTAGTTGCCTCCCGAACATGCTTATGTAAAAAACAATAAACCAATACCTCCACAAAAGCCTTGCTAGTGTGTTAGTGATCAATCCATAAAATCCAGTCAATATCCGGAAAATTAAAATCCCCCATTATAAGACTCTCTGATTTACTGGCCCCCTCTATTTCCCTTTGCAGCTTTTTATTATACTCATCAGAATCATTAGGCCTATAACACACTTATACTCTCAATGTTGATTTCCTAGTGCTTATGTCGCACAAAACTGACCCGAAAATGCACAGTCCGGCGATGTTGAGTGGCTGCACTTCCTTGGATTTTACGTGTTTCTTAACTAATAGAATAACCCTTCCTATCCTTCCTGTACCATTGTACTCCCGAAATTCTAGTCTCCGTGGCTGAGTTAGTCGGTCTCAGGCGTAGATAGCAAGGTTTTTTCCCTCAGAATCTGAGGTTTTTTCGTTCCGCAAAACAGGCAAATCGACCAAAGAACGCACGCAATTTACAGACACGAATACGAGTTAATGTAATCATTTACGGGTAACCCTAATATAGTAATTTGATTTGAGTTTTCCCCAAATTCTAGTTCTACGTTCCTTATATCTGTGACACCACGCCTCTGATATCCCCACAATATATGCCTTTGATGTTTTGACCAACGCCTCAAATTCATAATTTATTTATTTACAACACTCCTAGAATGGGTGTACGCTCAAGTATATATGCACTTGTTCCTTTTCTTAGCTACTCTAACAGAATCCATGTGTTTCCTTGTACCATAATGACTCCCAGCAATCTCTGAAATCCCCTGCATCTTTTTTTCCAGGCTGTTGCTCATTCCAATAGGAGCAGTGCAAGAATCATTTTCACTTCTGCCGGCGGCTACTGTTAATCTATTACTCCGTGTATCTGCTTCAGGGTTAGGTGAGGAGACAGTGAACCTCTATCATCATACAATGAATGATCATAGGAAAAACTGGCTACCTAATTTCAAGAAAATCAAAGCCTGTAGAAACAAGATCAAAGGCTGTAGAAACAAAATCAAAAGCTGTACAAATAAATTGCCCAATGTTGGGAGGAAATTTACTCCTATAAGGAAGATAAATCAGTGAATGAGCCATAAAACAGCAATAATCGCAGAATGCTTCCTTGAATTTTCTCCTGTCCTATTTTTGGTCTGTGGAAAAAATTCTGATATCATTGAATTTCCATATATCCCCACATTCGAAATCACGCAGAGCGGTGTCAGATATTTTTCTATTCTTCCGTATTGTTCGTCGTTTTTGTGTTCCTTAATTTTACAACTGAGTCTTCCAAAAGGCTTTCGTATGTATGTATGTGTCTCCACTCCCAGTCTATTTGATAAATAGAGACTCTCGCACTCAGTAAAAACTACACCGATACAAAGGGATCACCCAGACGAAAATAACACAATCTTCGATGAAAGCAAAAGGCATTTCTACAGGAGTAGCGAGAAAGACGGCAACGCTCCACCCGATCAGAAGACGATAGGGAACAACTGAAGTATTAGGCGTGTAGGGAAATAAGACGTAGCAGCCGAGCCCCCTGCCAAGAATTACAAGGGACGAAAACCAAAGACGTAGAGGAGATGAGAGAATCGGAGATTCGGGAGGAAGAAGTTCAAAAGTCGATTGGGAAGTCCCACAACTGGCAAAGTCCAGGAAGAGATAACATTCACAATTACTGCCACAAAAAGATCACTTTTAAACACAAGCACCTAACAGACCAGTTCAACATGAGGATAAATCATCCAGATACACTCCCAGAGTTCCTGACACAAGGAATCACATATTTGAATGCTAAGGACCAAGATACAAGAAACCCAAAGAACCACAGAAAAAAAAAAAAAAAATCAAAATATTATATTAGGCCACCCGAATATTTAAATTCATATGCCGTGCTGCGTCTTCTCTCTGTTAATTGCGTGTTCTATGGTTAATATGTCTGTTTTGCTGGACGAAAAATCCCAGTTTCTGCCAGAAAAACCTAACTCAGCCACAGAGTGAAAAAAGCCCATTAAAGTTCCTCGAGTCATCGACGGGATTCGAACCCAGGCTTTTTTCACTAGGTGCGGGGAGCAAAGCCGCGCCGAGGGTGAGGCAAACGAGGTTCATGCCCCAGATTCAACGCTGAAAGGGGCACCACAGCGCCAACCACAAGCATGTTCAACTGGTTCGGTCGAAGAGGGCCCCGCGCACAAATGGTCTAAATAATAATAGTAGTAGTAGTAGCAGCAGTAGTGGCATGTGATGCAAGAAAACAAGTGTATGAGCTTATGCAGCATCAGCCTAAGGAAAAAAAAATCACACCATTCCCACCAAATGCCTGTCCAATTCCACCTTAAATTTATTTACCTATCAACTTCCACAACGACAGATGGAAGTTTGTTCCAGCAATTAACCCCCCCCCCCCACTGGCTAAGGCAAATTTCCGCACACCGATTCTACATCTGTATTTCTTAATTTGAATTTATGCCCCATTAGGTTCGTAATATGAACAAGTGGAAGGAACCCATCACAATTCAGTGCTCAACCCATTCAAGGCCTTATACAACTCAATCAGATCACCGGCCAGGTGCCTAGTCTCCAGCCACTGCAATTTGAAGAAATTAAGCCTCTCTTGGTAAGAGGATCCCTTCATTCCCCTCACCAATCTTTTTGCCCTTCTCTGTACACGCCCAAGCAAATCTTCATCCTTCCTAAAATGAGGCTTCCAGACCTGTACGAAGTACTCAAGACGTGGCCTGATCATTGCCTTAAACAGAGAGACAATCACCTCCTCTTCCCTGCTAGCAAAATTCCTATATATCATTGACAAAACCCAATGACCTCCCTGGCATCCTGTCTGCATTGCTCAGAACACTTCATATGTCATTGCACAATTACTCCCAGGTCTTTTCCATTTTCTACCAACTTAAGTATAGTACAACAGAGTTGGTACGTTTCTCTGGGGTTACTTCTACCCATATGCAGTACTTTGCATTTGTCACGGTTAAATTTCAGTTGCCACTTCTTAGCCCATCTGCCCAAATTAACTAGATCCTGTTGCAGTAGCACCCTGCCATTACTGTCATTAACAACCCTGCCAACATTTGTATCATCTGCAAACTTCAGCACTAAGCCTGATATACCTTCATCAATATCATTGATAAATATACAAAACAACAGAGAACTCAAAACCGAACCCTGGGACACTAAAAACATTAGTCCACGAAGGGCAGCACGCATTAATTACCACCCTCTGTCTTCTCCCACTCAACCATCCTTTTATCCATTGAAGCAACGTACCCTTAATACTATTCTGCTTGGCGTCTCCGTAGCCAGGTGAGAAGGAGCAGCAGTGTTTAGCATACGCTTCTTGATTAGACCGGGGTTCGAGCCCGTCACCACCAAATACGGAGATTGCGGAAAGGTCAGGGAATGACCACCTCATATCCCGGAGAAATATGGCCTTAGTTGCTAATGCTCCTAAAAACTAAATAACAAACAAACTATTCTGCTCCAATTTGTACAATAGTCTTCCAGGCGGGTGTCAAAAGCTTTCCTGAAATACAAATATATGATGTCAAAATTATTTTTTCCATCCAGTTCCTTTGTAACCACATCATAATATACTGTCAAAATTGTCAGACAAGGCGTTTCCTTAACAAACCCATGCTGTGTCTCAATTATTGCTGCAGTCTTGTCTGAATGATTCTGCAATGCAACTTTAATCAGTGACTCCATTATTTTACCCGGAACAGAAGTTAAACTAACTGGTCTGTAATTATTCTTGTCACCCTTCGGTCCCCCTTTGTGAATTGGGGATACATTTGCACATCTCCAGTCCGTGGGGATCTCCCCTGAGTCCAAGAATGTTCTCATAATTATGGTTAAGGGTTTGCTTAGTTGCTTTCTCGCCTCCTTTAATATAACTGGATAGATCCCATCCACTCCCTGTGCTTTTCTTATGTTTAACTTCAACAATTTCTACTCCACTTTGCTCTCAGTTATTGCAAAATCATTAAGCACCCTGCTACAATTTGATAACCTTCTGCCATTTTCAAAACATAATAATTCCTCATGTGTGAATGTAGATGCAAAATACTCATTCAGTTTGCTTGTTATCTGAGCAGCATCATCAACAGTCGAACCTCCGATGTCAAATAGAGCAATAAGATTAATCCCCTTCCTTCTAGAGTTTATACATTTGTATAAGTAAAGAAATCCTTACTGTTTTTCTTATCATCTTTCGCCAAAGATTTCTCGTAATCAGCCTTCGCCTGCCTAACCTCCTTTGTGACCTGATTACAGAGTAGCTTATATCTGCCATAGGTTTCTGAGTCGCTTGATAATTTATATGCGTCCCATGCATTTTTCTTCTCCATCCCTAGTCTCATTAGTTCATTTGATAAACATTTAGGCCTAAACCTTGAATAATATTCCTTAATAGGTACGAAACTTTAAGTAGCATTCCTTGAATGCTTCACACTTAGAATTTACTGTTGGTAACATCGTCAGTTGATCCCATTGTACAGAATTTAAAAACTTTCGGAGACCACTGTACTCACCTTTACGGGAAGCAAAAACCCTTTCCTTTACCCCTGTTGGTAATTATATGTTTAAGTAAATCCCACATCAGTACACTGTGATCACTGCCACCCAGTGGTTCCTTTATCAGCAAATTCTTAATACACGAATGATCACTGCTGATAACCAGATCAAGGGTATTACCCTCCCTGGTTGCCTCTCGAACATGCTGCTGCAGAAAACAATCATCCAATAAATCCAAAAAAGTCTTACTAGTGTGTGACCAATGTACAAGTTCCAGTCAAAATCTGGGAAGTTAAAATCCCCCATTATAAGACATTCTGATTTACTAGCCCACTCTATTTCTCTGTACAATTGTTTCATTGTACTCATTCGAGTCATTAGGCCTACAACACACTCGTAATCTTATTTTTGCTTTCGCAGTGCTTATGTCACACCAAACTGACTCAACAGTGCACTGTTCATCTATATCAACTGGATGCACTTCTTTTGATTTTATGTTTTTCTTAATTAGCAGCATAACACCTCCTCCCTTCCTATCTTGTCAATCCTTTCTGTACACATTGTACTCTCAAAATTCCAGTTCTGCATTCCTTATATCTGTGTGACACCATGTCTCTGCTATCCCAACAATATCCCCCTTTGATGTCTTGACCAGCACGTCAAATTCATCATATTTATTTCCTAAACTTCTAGCATTGGACATGCACCTATTCTTATTCTTAGTTACTCTGACACATCCCATATACCCACCTGTTTCACGATGAATGCGATCGGTCCCTGAAACCCCCAGCACCCCTCGCTACTTATTCTAATAGAAGTTGTGCAAGAATCACTTTCACCTCTGCCTGCAGCTACTTTTAACCTTTCAATCTGTGAATTCCCCGAAGCTAGAAGTTTTCTGACCTACTTAACAGTGCCTCGATAGCATCAGCAAATATTCCTGCACCCTTTCAATTTAATTGTATCCCATCCCTGTAGGAGCAGTCTCTCATATTAACAAGCACAGAACACGCAGAAAAAAATTCCATCCCTTGAGCCTTCCACAATCTTTCCAGAGCCGAATTGATTGACAAGGCTCTCATCATGTATTCCCTCCTATCGTGTCTGAGCAGAATTGCAAACACTTTCAAATTATTCCTGATTCACGACTTTTTTGCAACATGGACCTGTACTTGTTAAATAATCTGCAGATCTCCTACTCTTAATGTCACTGGTGCCAACGTGTACAACAATATCACCCTTTGTGCACTTAAAAGAAGATATATGCTTTACAACGTCATCAACTTTTTCCCCTGGCAGACATACCCTGGTCCTGTTCCATCCATCCTTTTTACACAATACATTCCCCATCTTCCTGACAATAGAGTCACCAACAATAACTAGTTCCTTTGGGACCAGCGCATTCTGCCTTGGAGATTGCCGCTGTGTTGCCTGATGCCCAGGAGTTAGCCAGGGCGTTGAGTTGGGCAGCTGAGAGTGTGACGTACCCCTCATATTAATTTCTACGAGGGCATCTACCCTACACCTGAAGCTCTCATAGACGCCCAGTAGAACGCTGAGTTGATGCGTAATTTCTAGACCCTGTCTGCACCTGGCACACAAATGTTCTGTTCCAGAGAGTCCTGCAAACATTTCACAAGTTGCACATTTTTTTAGGCTGTGATGCGTTGGAGAATTTCCCCCTCAGTTCCTCCCCGAGTAACAGCACTCCTGCCACTTTGTGCCCGTTGCTTTGCAGCTCTAGTCTGAGGCATGATATTTTAAATTAATAAGATCAATAAATTTAATTAATTAATTGTCAATCTAATAGAATATCTTATCGATATAGAATACGCTATCTAATAGAATCCTAAATGCACTGACGCGTATTACGCTACATAATTATACGTTAGAGCTGCCTAGTTACCACAATTAAAAATTTGACTTCCCTACTACTCTATACAAAAATATCTGCATGTTTTCCGCATGTCTATCAACGAGCCTACCGCCGTCTAAATGTCTAGTATACGTATACATCATTCTCAATGTGTATGTTTCGTTTGATATCGAATATTTAAAATACATTTAGTTTCCTTAGAAAGAAGAAAAATTCCATATAACGGACGGATTAGGAGAGATTTAACTGGAAATGCATTGTTCGCACCTCTGGCCTTCAGGCAATTAGTGATGCTGCTGCTAAGCATGAATTAAGAGTCAAAGGATTACCATTCTGCAGTGGTATTGCTAAAACTAATCCAGCCGCCTGTCCCACATACCCAGAAGTAGAACTGGTTCACAATGAAAGCAACCGGGCGATTGGGGGGGGGGGGGAACTCCAGGTGCCGTTTGACATCAACATACTTTACACTTTACTTTACATATCCAGAAGTCGCGCTCGTCATCTGATTGGTGAACGTTTACCAGTATTCAATACGGCAGGCAAAAAATTCATTTGAAATAAATACATGCAATTGCAGACTTACGTTTAAATAGCTTATTATTTGGATCTGTGTTTCATATTTGTATTTCGCAGTTAGAAAATAATTCGTTTATACCATATATTTCAAGGTAAGTAATTTTTATAATGAAAAATATAACAATGTGAAAATTATTTGGTAGCATATGCTTATAGCTTCGATTCTCTATACGATTTCATTTTTTCAGCATTACTTATAAATATCACGAAACTTCCCTCCTAATACGTATGGTAAAAATATGATTAAGAAATTAAAATGAGAAATTTTTTCCCGTTTTAATTTCTGTTTCCCGTGGGGGAAAAAGTGCACTCTTTTACTATGATTTAGAATGTAAAGTTTATTTTCAGAATGTTTTTGTTTGTTGTTTCATTATATTATACGGTAGATATGTTGTACTTATTTTCTTTTTCAATGAATCGATAATTATTTACTTTATTTTATAATCGATAATTATTTACTTTATTTTATAATCGATAATTATTTACTCTTTATTTTATTTTTTAATCCAAAAACATGTATTTGGGGCGGCCAATTTGATTTCGCTTTTTGGCAGAAAATAGGGTCGCACTATCCTGTGTTTTGTAAAATATTAAAATCGTTATGAAGAATAACAAGTCATTATTATTGTATTGTATCATTTACTAAAGTGATATTATAAATACTAAAATGTATAATATTTTAAAATACTTTTTTTAATCCTTACCACAATCGACTGTTCTTAGGCTACATAGGTACACTGATAATTTTTAAGAAATTAATATAGACAAAAAAAATTTACGCAAATAATTTACATGATATTATTGATATAAATATCTTTAATAATAACGGAAACACAGACTTGATAATTTACAGTAGAACCCGGATAAGAATTTTGCAAAGCAGCGGAGGGTTAGAACTTCTTAGAAGGGAATATGACCTAAGGGTATGAGATATTAACTACACAGTTAAAAATGAAACCATACACATACATAAATTAGGTTTAGCCCTAAATGGTTGTCAAATGAACTAATAAGACTTGTGGCAGAGAAGAAAAATGCAGGGAATGCATATAAATTGTCAGGCGACTCAGAAGCCTATGGCAGATATAAGCTAATCTGTAATCAAGTCACAAAGGAGGTTAGGCAGGCGAAACCAGAGTACGAGAAATCTTTCGCAAAGGATGCTAAAAAAACAGCAAGGATTTCTTTACTTATATAAACTCTAGGAGGAAGGGGAGGAATCTGATTGGTCCAATTGATATCGATGGTTCGACTCTTGATGATCCTGCTCAGTTAGCAAACAAACTGAATGAGTATTTTGCATCTACATTCACACATGAGGAGTTATTAAGGTTTGAAAATGCCACAAGGTTGTCAAATTGTAACAGGGTGCTTAATCATTTTGTAATAACTGAGAACAAAGTGGAGGAGAAATTGTTGAAGTTAAGCATAAGAAAGGCAACTCTGGTGGATGGGATCTATCCAGTTATATTTAAGGAGGTGGCAAAGGAAGTAAGCAAACACTTAGCAATAATTATGAGAGCATCCCTGGACTCAGGAAAGGTCCCCACGGAGTGGAGACGTGCAAATGTATCCCCAATTCACAAAGCGGGGGATCGAAGGGTGACACGAGTAATTAGAGAAAAGTTAGTTTAACTTCTGTTCCGGGTAAAATAATGGAGTCACTAATTAAAGATGCATTGCAGGATCATCTAGACAAGACTGCAGCAATAATTCAGACACAGCATTGGTTTGTTAAGGGAAAGTCTTGTCTGACAAATTTGATTGATTATTATGATGGGGTTACAAAGGAACTGGAAGCAAAATATAATTTTGATATCATATACTTGGATTTCAGGAAAGCTTTTGGCACTGCTGCACATGGAAGACTACTGTACAAATTGGAGCAGAATGTTATAAAGGGTAAGTTGCTACAATGGATAAAAAGATGGTTGAGTGGGAGAAGACAGAGGGTCGTAATCATTGGGTGCTGTTCTTCATGGACTGATGTTATTAGTGGAGTCCCACAAGGTTCGGTGTTGGGTCCACTGTTGTTTTGTATATTTATCAATGATATTGATGAAGGTATATCAGGCTTAGTATCAAAATTTCAGATGATACAAAGGTTGGCAGTGTTGTTAATGACAGTAATGGCAGTGTGTTACTGCAACAGGATCTAGAAAATTTGGGCAGATGGGCTGAGAAGTGGCAACTAAAGTTTAACATTGAAAAATGCAAAGTACTGCATATGGATAGAAGTAACCCCAGAGAAACGTACCAACTGTGTGGTACTACACTTAAGGAGGTAGAAAATGAAAAAGACCTGGGTGTAATTGTGCAGTCAGATATGAAATTTTCTGAGCAATGCAGACAAGCTGCCAGGGCAGGTCATGGAGTCTTGTCAATGATATACAAGAACTTTGCTAGCAGGGAAAAGAAGGTGATTGTCCATCTGTATAAGGCAATGGTCAGGCCACGCCTTGAATACTGCGTGCAGGTCTGGAGGCCTCATTTAAGAAGGATGTAGATTTGCTTGAGCATGTACAGAGAAGGGCAACAAGATTGGTGAGGGGAATGAAGGGATTCTCTTTCTAGGAGGGGGTTAAGTTCTGCAAATTGCAGCAACTGGAGACTAGGAATCTGTGAGGTGATCTGATTGAGGTGTATAAGGCCTTGAATGGTTTGAGTACGCTGAATTCTGGATGGGATTCTTCCACTTGTTCATATTATGAACCCAAGGGGACATAAATTTAAATTTAGGAAGGACAGATGTAGAATAGATGTGCGGCAAGTTGCCTTCGGCCAGCGGGTGGTTAATTGCTGGAACAAATTTCCACTGTTGTTGTGGAAGTTGATAGGTTAAATAAATTTAAGGAGGAACTGGACAAATATTTAGAGGGGATTGTTTTGTAATTTAAAAAAAAAATTTTTTTTTTGGTTGATGCTGTATAAGCTCATATGCTTTGTTAATTGCATCACATGCTACTGCTACTAATACTGTAATTTAAAGATGATTTTTAAGTAATATTTCAGAATTTATAAATATTTTACTCTGCCTATGGGAAAACCTTTTTAACTGAGGATTTCTAATTGTTCAATATTCTGTTAATTAAACTTATTATCAAGTTATTACTAAAACATCCAGTATAATTTTTGCGTAGAACCCCAGGTCCCGCAGTGAATTCTTGTACACGGCTCCGCAAATTTTGGATTTGTTGAAAATTATTCATGAATATGAATGTTAGAATCGTTTCCCAACCTGGAAGTGGCATTAAGAAAATTTCTAACGATTCCAGTGACAATTGCATCATGGTAAAGAGGTTTCAGCAAGCTGAATTGATTAAAAACTATTTAGGGGCAATATTAAGCCAAGAAAAAAATTATCCGATATGGCCATTTTATCAGTGGAGAGGACCCTATGTAATCAAATAAATTTCGACAAAATTATTGATGACTTTTCGTCACTCAAAGCTCGCGAAATAAAATTGTAATCTTCATATAAAAGCCGTTTATGAGAATAGCTGCTTATTCTGTGAATAAGCCATTTATGAGAAAAGCTGCTTACGAGAATCAAAATCACTTTAAACAGTTTTTATTTTTTGTCATCCTTTTATTTTTTATTAAAACGTTACCCAAAATGTATTTAAAATAAGTCATTTTTTTAAATTAATTTTTTTTAAAAATATTTTAGAAGGTGCAATTTTTCATTCTTGTCTCAGGTACTAGAATGGCTAGGCACGGCTCTGGCGGGGAGAACGGTGACGATACAATTGTGTACCCAAGCAGACACCCCAGAGAAGCACAGGCCGATTTCTCAACGATGTAAAAGATTCTGTGCAACTGGATAAATAAAAAGATATCAACCAGTTGGAGAGCCAGAACACATAGCAAAACATCAGAAAGGATGCAAGGAGCAATTACCTATTGATGTTTCACAGTTACAGAGCAAGCCTACGAGAAACACCCAACTACGTCGACTCCGTGCCTCATAGCTGGCCAACAGAGACGCTGAAGTTCAACATAGTCAAACCGGCAGTGAAAAACTTCCAAGAAAAAACCATAGCGAAATGGAGTACCACCATCAAATATGAGATCATCACAACCAGACCAACACTTCAGGGAGATGAATCTTTCAGGGAAACGCCCTGAGCAAGTAAATGCTATCTATCACTCAACCAGTGTCCACCAGGCATACAACAGCAGCAGGGAAGGAAATACCTGTACACCTGATGTACGTGGATGATATGAAGCACTACACGGGAACCAAGAAGCAACTCCAGGAACTACTCTGGATCACCGAAGATTTCAACAATGATATTAGGATGGAATTTGCGCTAGACAAATGCAAGACCCATGGATTGCATCAGGGGATATTAGTTGGCCGAAACTACCAGCTGCAGACTGGTAAAGAGGTCGAAGAGATAACAATGGGGGAAGCCCTACAAATACCTGGGGATGGTGCAGGATCAGCAGTTAGAGCCCAAGGAAATCAAGGCTTGCCTGATCGAGAAATAACATCAGAGACCCAGAAGCCTGTTCAAAGGAAAGCAGAACGGAGGGAACACAGTTAAAATCACAAACATCTATGCAGTCCCAGTGCCAACGTACTCCTTCGGGATCATTGATTGGACCAATATCGACTGGAGAATATGATGAGAAAAACAAGGACAATGAAGACCAAGCGCTGGCAACGCTCCCCCAAGCCGAACTGCCATTTGTTGTTAGACCACATCTAGCAACAGAAAACAGCGATAGCGAACCTGCAGGATTACTTTCGGAAAACAGTAGCCCTCTACCAGGCCATAAGGAAGATAGACAAGCGGCATACCCCCCCCCCATCTAAGGGAGGAGTCTCTCCCGTCCTGACGGCACAAGGAAGCTAGAAAGATGGGCAAAGAAGGCACTCCATGGTAGACACTACAATGACCTCCATCAATATTACATAGATAAAATGGCTTCCAATATATGGCCCACGAGCGGGCTCTTCCCTTAGACTCAAGGCTTCGTGCTCGCCATCCAAGACGAGATATTCAACACCAGGAACTACAGAAAATACTTCATCAAGGAGCCCGGACAGTCAGATAACAAATTTCGAAAATGCGACCTGGCGTTAGAAACGATCTGACACATCACCGGAGGATGCTAGGTGATCACTCAGATGGAACACTTTCGTAGACACGAACAAGTATCCAGTATAAAACATCAGAAGCTAGCGAGAAAATACCAGTTGATCAAAGAAAGCTGAAAGAAAGCGTTCTGTATTACAAATACAAACCCCAGGCAGTTCTAGGGACCCCCACAAACAAGAAAATGTTTGTTGGGTTCTGGGACCGCACTCTAATAACGGATAAGTAAATCCTGCACAACAGACCGGACATAACCGTCGTCGACAAGAAGGCAATGGCTATTTTTGTGATTGACATAGCAATGCCGAACACTTGCAACCTCCATGATCAAAGATCATGGTGTACAGGAAGCTATGACAAGAGATCAAAGAGTTATGGCATATGTAACAAGTAACACCCATTGCGATCCTCGTGTGAACCATAGATATAGTGCCAATGAGCCTACATAATAGCATATCAGCAATAGGTCTCCCAGAGAACACTATAGGGAAGTCCAGAATGCCACAATCCTGAGCACATGTAGGATTGTCAGAGGATTCCTTGACCAACAGTAACATCAGACATAACTACCGTGTGTGCTTGATAGCAGTACCCGTCCCTAAACAATCATGTAATAATAATAATAGGATTGTTTAGAGTAAACGTATAGAAATTGCCGTCGCCTCTAGTCATCCCTAAGACTTTGACTGCTATTTAAGTTTGGCGTCAGATACATTTTGATTGGGTCTTGCAACTCTCCTGTGGATTTTGTTTCAGCTGTTACTAGGAATAATGGCCTCAGTAGGTTCTGCCTCCATTTCTTGTCCTCTTCTCTCATTTTCTTCTTTATTCTGCTTTGAAATAACTGAATTTTTGATTGTCTTTATGGTGGATATTTACTCGAGATACATCCATTTAAGTGATGGTTTAATTTTGAACTTTCTTGAGTTTAAATTAGTTTCCAGATAGGGATGTTTTCTTTTTTCCCAAATGTATAGTTTGTCTTCATGAGGCAGTTTTGCTGTTATGTACTAAGAATTAACCGAAGGCACTCCAAATGAGGTTTATAGTATGTATGCCTACTCATATTATATACGCCTATAATTTGAAATGTGTGACTTAGTTTTCCACTCCTCTTTATCTACATTCGGCACTGAAGTTTAATTTAAATATATACCATATGGTGAGGCTGCTTTATCTGTAGTAGTGAGTCGCGAGTGCATAAGTATATCTGTGCTGATTGACCGTAGTTCAAACCTGCGTGAATAGTATGGTGCTCTTTCTTGTATTCTCTCTGTCTTGTGAATTTCTGCAACCAGTTGTTCCTCCTGGAGTATAAACGGAAAAGTTGTTTATTTACTTATGAAAATAGAGGAAATTTAAGACCGCGAATTTTATAACTTGAAATGAAAGTAATTTTCTTCAGAATTTGGAATAATGTAGCTTTGAATAAATGAACCAAACAAACGCATGTTCGAGATCCTAAGACGTAAGAAACCCAAAATTACTTTTTACCTAAATTTCGTTCCTTCAATGCCTAGCATTTTTATATTATCTTAATAGTACAAGCAAGGAAAGGGATGAGAAAGTTAAATGTATAAAACAACTGATTTTATTTCAGAACGATTAATTTATATTTTTGATGCCTATTAAATGCTAGAATTTCATCCAAATCTGTATATCCGCAAATGGTATCCGTTTCATAAACCCGCTATCTGAACTTTCAGAGGATGGCACGTTCTTTGCATTGTGTGCTACTAAAACTAATTAGTAGGTTGACAAGCTATTACAATTTTTTATCCGGTTATTCAAGGGGAAAGCACTCGGCGTTATCATGTTTACATCCACGAGAACCGTTTAGCAAATTGAAAGTGAAGACAATTTTTTTTATCATATTTTCACAGATACCTTCACGATTCAGAGAGAAAGGGTAGAGTTTGAAGGTATATATATATATTAATAAAATTAAATCTTTTTGAATTATTGAAAATAGAAAATACGTATAAAGTTACCTGGAGGCCATGGGCCATGAGTGGGAGCCACATGCATGTTCTTTCAGAATAGCAGGTTAGTCACACGTCGGAGCTGAAGGGCTCCGGCGCTGTCACGCACTATGTCAAAGTAATGGGATTACCTTAGATATTTTATTTCAATAGAAATATAATTGATTTTTTAGGGAAATTTGTTGAGGATTATTATTTGACATTTTCAATTTCCCTATGTGAAATGTATAATTTCAAGAGAGCCCTTTTCCCATCCTTTTGTATACAATTATTAAATTGTTTTATTTATTAATTAATCGTCTTTTTTTTCTTCTTTTTTGGTGTGGGCAGCCCATGAACATAGTCATCTGTGTTCATCTTGGAATGGATCAGATTCTACTACAAAGTAGAATTTGATCCAGTATGTTACTATCCTGTGGTAGAACATGTTACTCTGTTTTGTCGCACGAATTGGTAATGTGTTTATACGTACTCGATTTTTAAAAAATTGATAATACTAAAAAAATATGGACGAATATTTTTAAAAATACTTTAAAAATATGGACGAATTTATTAATTGCTAGTAAGCTGCAAGCAAAACTTAGCACATAAAATAATAATTCTGTAATTTTTAAAAATTAAATTTTAGTATCAGCATATTCAGCATATTAGAATAAGCAGCGGCCTGGAGCGAGGGGTGCTGGTGCTTTCAGGGACTAATGGCAGTCACCATGAAACTGGTGGGTATATGGGGTGTGTTAGGGTGAATAAGAATAGGTGCATGAATACCAATGCTAGAAGTATAGTAAATAAATTTGATGAATTTGAAGTGTTGATCAAGACATCAAAGGTGGATATTGTTGGGATATAAGAGACATGGTGTCACACAGATATAAGGAATGCAGAATTGGAATTTAGGGAGTACAATGTGTAAGAAAGGATAGGAAGGGAGGAGATGTTATGCTGTTATTTAAGAAAAACATAAAATCAAAAGAAGTGCATCCAGTTGATATAAATGAACAGTGCACTGTTATGTCAGTTTGGTATGACATAAGCACTGCAAAAGCAAAAATAAGAGTAGGAGTGTTAAATAATGGAGTCACTGGTTAAAGATGCATTGCAAAATCATCTAAACAAGACTGCAGCAATAATTTAGACACAGCATGGGTTTGTTAAGGAAAAGTCTTGTCTGAGAAATTTGATTGGTTATAAAGGAACTGGATGCAAAAAATAATTTTGATATCATATACTTGGATTTCAGGAAAGCTTTTGACACTGTTGCGCATGGAAGTCTACTGTACAAATTGGAGCAGAATGGTATTAAGGGTAAGTTGCTACAATGGATAAAAGGATGGTTAAGTGGGAGAAGACAGAGGGTGGTAATCAATGGGTGCTGCTCTTCGTGGACTAATGTTATTAGTGGAGTCCCACAGGGTTCGGTGTTGGGTCCACTGTTGTTTTGTGTATTTATCAATGATATTGATGAAGGTATATCAGGCTTAATGTCGAAGTTTGCAGATGACACAAAGGTTGGCAGGGTTGTTAATGACAGTAATGACAGTGTGCTACTGCAACAGGATCTAGATAATTTGGGCAGATGGGCCAAGAAGTGGCAACTGAAGTTTAACCTTGACAAATGCAAAGTACTGCATATGGGTAGAAGTAACCCCAGAGAAACGTACCAACTGTGTGGTACTATACTTAAGGTGGTAGAAAATGAAAAAGACCTGGGAGTAATTGTGCAGTCAGATATGAAGTTTTCTGAGCAATGCAGACAGGCTGTCAGGGCAGGTTATGGGGTTTTGTGAATGATATATAGGAATTTTTCTACCAGGGAAAAGGAGGTGATTGTCCCTCGGGCCACGCCTCGAGTACTGTGTACTGGTCTAGATGCCTCATTTTAGGAAGGATGTAGATTTCCTCGAGTTTGTACAGAGAAGGGCAACAAAATTGGTGAGGGGAATGAAGGGATCCTCTTACCAAGAGAGGCTTAAGTTTTGCAAATTGCAAAGGCTGGAGATTAGGCACCTGCACAGTGATCTGATTGAGGTGTATAAGGCCTTGGTAATGGGTTGAGCACGCTGAATTCTGATGGGATTCTTCCACTTGTTCAGATTACAAACCTAAGGGGGCATAAATTCAAATTAAGGAAAGACAGATGTAGAATAGATATGCAGAAATTTGCTTTTAGCTAGCGGGTGGTTAATTGCTGGAACAAACTTCCATCTGTCATTGTGGAAGTTGATAGTTTAAATAAATTTAAGTAAGAATTGGACAAACATTTAGAGGGGAATAGTTGTGTGAATTTTTTTTTTTTTGCCAGATGCTGCATAAGCTCATACACTGCTTTCTTGCATCACATGCCACTACTACTAATACTACTATTCCTAAATACTAAACTATAGTTATTTTAAACAGATGCATGGGTCTAAATGAAAACTTTTGCTAACCAGACCTTTCGTCACAGAATGGTGCATTCCATGAATCGAATAAAAGTTTGAAGCTTTCCTTGCAAGTTTTTTTTTTTTTTCTGTAGGGGATTACATGATTTAGAACTAAACTCGGAATAAACACAGACTTTAGCACTAAATTTAAACTCAGAAAAGGAGTGGAGAAATGTATGTGCTTTGCTAAATAATTGTACATCCAGTATTAAATATTAACCCATATGTAGTATCTTTCACTTATTAATGTTAAACCTCCGTTCTCAACCCATCGGCCTGATTTTTCTTGCTCTTGTTGCTGTAGTAGTAGTATGCTTTGATGTCTCATTAACTACCCTGCCAGCCTTTTGCCACTACTGATACTAACTTCATCAGGCTTAATTTCTATGTTTGCATATGATACAAAGGTTGGTATGGTGATTAATAGTAGGAATTAAGGTGTAATATTGCAACAATTCCTAGAAAAAACTAACTAGTTGGATGAGAAGTAGTTATTGAAGTTTAACATTGATAAATGCAAGGTATTGGAATGATATTGCACTTCAGGTGGTTGAAATTGAAATGCACTGGAAGGCACAGTCTGACACAAAGTTCTCTCAACAGTACAGACAGTCTGCTAGGATATCCATGAGCTCTATTGATGATATTATTATTATTAGCTACATGGTGCAAGGAAGCCTGAGGCTTATGCTGCACCAGCCAAAAAAAAAAAAAAATTCCTTGAGTTATCTGAGAGAGAATGTCAAAAGTAGTAGTAGTGATAGTGGCATGTGATGCAAGAAAGCAAGTGTATAAGCTTATGCAGCATCAGCCAAAAAAAAAATTTACAAAACAATTCCCTCTAAATGTTCTTAAAGGGAAACTTCCACACATCTATTCTACATTTGCCTTTCCTCAATTTGAATTTATGCCCCCTTGGGTTCGTAATATGAACAAATGGAAGAATCCCATCGGAATTCAGTGTGTTCAACCCATTCAAAGCCTTATACACCTCAATCAGATCACCGTGCAGGTGCCTAGTCTCCAGCCACTGCAATTTGCAGAACTTAAGCCTCTCTTGGTAAGAGGATCCCTTCATTCCCCTCATCAATCTTGTTGCCTTTCTCTGTACACGCTCAAGCAAATCTACATCCTTCCTAAATTGTGGTCTCTAGACTTGTACGTAGTACTCAAGGCCTGGCCAGACCATTGTCTTATACAGAGGGACAATCACCTTCTTTTCCCTGCTAGCAAAATTCCTGTATATCATTGACAAAACCCCATGACCTTCCCTGGCAGCTGGTCTACATTGCTCAGAAAACTTCATATCTGACTGCACAATTACACCCAGGTCTTTTTCATTTTTCTACCATCTTAAGTGTAGTACCACACAGTTGGTATGTTTCTTTGGGGGTACTTCTACCCATATGCAGTACTTTGCATTTGTCAATGTTAACTTCAATTACCACTTCTCAGCCCATCTGCCCAAATTTTCTAGACCCTGTTGCAGTAGCACACTGTCATTAACAACCCTGCCAACCTTTGTATCATCTGTGAGCTTCGACACTAAGCCTGATCAATTCTTCATCAATATCATTGATAAATATATGAAACAACAATGGACCCAACAGTGAACCCTGTGGAACTCCACTAATAACATCAGTCCATGAAGAGTAGCACTCATTGATTACCACCCTCTGTCTTCTCCCATTCAACCACCCTTTTATCCATTGTAGCAACTTACCCTTAAAACCATTCTGCTCTAATCTGTACAACAGTGTCAAAAGCTTTCCTGAAATCCAAGTATATGATATCAAAATTATTTTTTTCATCCAATTCCTTTGTAACCACATCATAATATCCAATCAAATTTGTCAGAAACGACTTTCCCTTAACAAACCCATGCTCTGTCTGAATTATTGCTGCAGTCTTATCTAGTTGATCCTGCAATGCATCTTTAACCAGTGACTCGATTATTTTACCTGGAACAGAAGTTAAACTAACTGGTCTCTAATTACTCTTATCACCCTTCGATCCCCACACCCCTTTGTCAATCGGGGATCATTTGCACATCTCCAGTACATGGGGATCTTCCCTGAGTCCAAGGATGTTCTTATAATTATGGTTAAGGGTTTGCTTTCTTCCTTTGCTGCCTACTTTAATATAACTGGATATTTCCCATCCTCCCCAGGTGACTTTCTTATGTTTAACTTCAACAATTTCTCCTCCACTCTGCACTTATTTATTACAAAATCATTAAGCACCCTGCTACAAATTGATAACCTTCTGGCATTTTCAAATCTTAACTCCTCATGTGTGAATGTAGAAGCAAAATACTCATTCAGTTTGTTTGCTCCCTGAGCAGGATCATCAACAGTCGAATCATCGATATCAAGTGGACCAATTTGCTTCATCTTCTTCCTTTTAGAGTTTATATAAGTAAAGAAATCCTTGCTGTTTTTCTTAGCATCTTTTGCCAAAGATTTCTCATAATCTGCCTTCACCTGCCTAACCTCCTTTGTGACTTGATTACAGACTAGCTTATATCTGCCATTGGCTTCAGTGTCACCTGATAATTTATATGCATCCCATGCATTTTTCTTCTCTGCCACGAGTGTCATTAGTTCATTTGACAACCATTTCGGCCTAAACCTTGAACAATATTTCTTAATAGGTATGAAACTTTTAGTAGCTTCCACGATTAATTCCTTGAATGCTTCCCACTTAGAATTTGCTGTTGGTAACATGATCAGTTGATCCCACTGTACAGAATTTAAAAACTGTCTGAGACCACTGTACTCACCTTTACGGGAAGCAAAAATCCTTTCATTTACCCCAATGGTAATTATATCTTTAAGTAAATCCCACATCAGTACACTGTGATCACTGCCACCTAGTGATTCCTTTATCTGCAAATTCTTAATACATGAATGGTCACTGCTGATAACCAGATCAGGAGTATTACCCTCTCTGGTTGCCTCTCGAATATGCTGCTGCAGAAAACAATCATCTAATAAATTCACAAAATTCTTACTAGTATGCGAGTGACCAACCCACAGGTGTGCCGCCTCCGTAGCCAGGTGGGAAGGAGCAGCAGTGCATAGCACACACTTCTTGATTAGACCGGGGTTCGAGCCCGTCACCACCAAATACGGAGGATGAGGAAAGGTCAGAGAATGACCACCGCATTTCCCGGAGCAATATGGCCTTAGTTGCTAATGCTCCTAAAAACCAACCAACTAACTAACTAACTAACCCACAGGTTCCAGTCAATATCTGGGAAGTTAAAATACCCCATTATAAGACATTCTGATTTACTAGCCCCACTCTATTTCTCTGTACAATTGTTCATTGTACTCATTCGAGTCATTAGGCCTATAACACAATCCCACTATTATTTTTGCTTTCATAGTGCTTATGTCACACCAGTCTGACTCTGATGAACAGTGTGTACTGTTCATCTATATCAACTGGATGCACCTCTTTTTGATTTTGTTTTTCTTAAATAACAGCATAACATCTCCCTTCCTATCCTGTTTATCCTTTCTGTACACATTGTACTCCCTAAATTCCAATTCTGCATTCCTAATATCTGTGTGACACCACGTCTCTGATATCCCAACAATATCCACCTTTAATGTCCTGACCAATACTTCAAATTCATCAAATTTATTTACTATACTTCTAGCATTGGTATGCATACAAGTATACATGCACCTATTCTTATTCTTAGTTACCCTAACACATTCCATATACCCACCTGTTTCACGATGAATGCCATCAGTCCCTGAAACCCCCCAGCACCCCTCGCTCCAGGCCGCTGCTTATTCTAATAGAAGTAGTGCAAGAATCACCTTCACCTCTTCCTAAAGGGAATCTCCAAAAAAGAGTAGAATGATGATATCCAGCTCAGATATCATCATTCCTAGACCCTACGTGTACGAAGCCCATACTCACCAGATGTGAGCCTCTGGAGTTAAATAGGAATTCTGCCAGTAGGAACAAAGGTGATAATCCCACTGTGTAAGATAATGGTTAGGTTGCATTTTGACTACTGGATAGAGACTGGAGACCTCGTTTTAGAAAGTATGTGGATCTATTGAAGTGAGCACTGAAAGGAGAAACGATTAGTGAGGGCACAAAAGGATAACCTTAATAAGAAAGACTTCAGTTCTGCAAATTTGCAGTCTGGAAACCAGGCACTTGTGAGGAGATCTGAGTGAAGTGTTTGTCTTTAAATGGATTGAGTAAACTAATTGCTGTTGGTATCCTTACTGTAGCTCAGCTGACACACATAAGGGGTCTTAAATTTAAATTTAGAAAGGATGATTGCTGCATAGATTTGTTTTCTATGCAGCAATCTTGCTTAACTGCATAACCTGCATAACTTGCTTCCTTGTCGCATTTGCCCTACTAATACTAACTCTGATTTGTCTTCCCTGTTTATATTTCACGACTTTGCATTCACTTTGCGTTTGTATTTTTTGGTTGTTTCAAAACAATCAAACAAAAAAATATATTAATATATTAAGAACAGCAGTTTGGAAACAAAACTGCAAATAAAACTTTTGCATTTTTTGATCTTTGTGACCAATTCAGTATATTGATATATAGTCTAATTAAATATTCATTTGTGGCCAGAGCAGTGCACAAAAATGTATTAATTTTAAAATAATTAGTGTAAAAGTTTGTACTGCTGAGTAAGAGGCATATATTAGCAAAACGATTGATTCAGTAGTTGATAAATTTTTTTTTATGTGTTGCAGGTGAGTTAGAGAAATGGCCTAGTAGTTCATCCAGGAATGGAGTGTGTTCATTATACAGACTGAGGCTCGGAATGGACTGGAGTGCTGTTCCATTTCATCATATGCATTGGTAATTTCATGTACTTACTTCATTATTAAAAATAAGATATTTTATTAATTGCGGTATAAATATAAATTGTGGTTTATAAAGTTTTCCATTTTGACAGACCTCCAAAGAAAGTAAATTATCAGTTCTTGGAAATAGACAATTCAAAGGTTTCCACAAAGAACACCACCCATAACTGTAAAGGTGAAGATGAATCCTACAAATGTGTGATATTTATGTAGGATACCAATTTTAATGCAAAATTCAAACATTTCAAGCCTGTGGGAACAAAGGAAGATGAAGGAAGGTTTGTGAGAATAAAAACCTGAAATTTGTAATGATGATATCCTGTTTCGTGATGATGTGCACTTCACAGGTGAATGTACACAATATATACACAATTTGTGAATACCCAGAATTTTAGACAGAGAATACAGACTGTGAGAACACTGAGAGGTACCGCTTGAATTTTCCAAAAAGCTTTGGTGTGGAACTTAACCATAAAAGATAATTGGGCCATTTTTCTGTAAAAATGCAACATGTAAAAATATTGCAGTCAGTGTGTGTAGTAGAAGGCTATGCATTGTGTGTGTGGTGGGGGGATAAGTAGTTTCATAAATACAGAATAAACATCTTGAAAAATGTCATTAATTATATTGAACTATATAAGTTTTGTTCAAGGTAAGAATGTACAATATATATTTTTTTATTTAACCCAGCAGTAGCATACTCCTCCCCTTTCGTAACACATGTATAGATTGTTAATTTCAGTTCTTCATTTTTTTAATAATAATTACAACTTTTGCAGCCGACCCGGTTAGCCAGGTGAGTAATGTGCCTACTTGGCAACCCAAAGGTCGTGGGTTCGAATCCCGCCTCTGGCTTGGATCACAGTAAAATGCAAAAACCTTGGGAGGTGCATTATGGCCACAGAAGCTGATGTGCCAACTACTAACAAAAAAAAAAAAAAACTTTTGCAAATGTTTTTTCCATTTAAAATACTCATTAGTTTTAATGAAATAAAAAGTTTATTAATTATACCTAAATTTTCAGAAAAAAATGTTAGTAACGTAAAATAAAAACATGATACAAACTACCAAATTTAAGTTTTTGGAGGCATTAATTGCATAAACCTTCAGCATTACTCCAACACAACTTAAGCCAATATATATACACACACACACACACACACATGCACGTACACAGTTCCTCATATAACACGTTTACACTACATGATTTATAAATTGGGGAACGATATCGTATATAACATGAACCA
Source organism: Mastigoproctus giganteus (assembly GCF_048544385.1). NCBI lineage: Eukaryota > Metazoa > Arthropoda > Arachnida > Uropygi > Thelyphonidae > Mastigoproctus > Mastigoproctus giganteus. Next base: position 27,835,870 of record NC_143576.1, read on the forward strand.
AATTCGCTTATGCACGATTCGCCCTTGTGTTTACAAGAAATGGCAGTCGAATGCAGAGTCACCCCAACTGAACACAACACAATAGGAATGAAGAGAAGATTCTGAAAATGTATTTGTTTTTTATATCAGTGAAGGGGAAACATTTCACCATAATAACGTAAAAACCCACACAATTCCAGCTATCGGTATTATTGCAAATGCAGTTAGATCGATTTTATTACCCGTTTATAACAGATTCCACCAGCAGAAACACAACTGGAAATTATTTTTATTGTTTTATGGTAGTGACCTCCAGAGATGTGCTTTAGTAAAATGTGAGGTGTTAATAGTGTGTCTCTGCCTTTATGTTGTTGTTGTTTATTCAGTTGCTACTCACGCACAGCTTTTTATGTGTATCAAGCATGCCTCCTCATTTTGTAATTGTGCTTTATTCCCTAAAAATGAGTAAAATACTTAAAAGGTGGGAAAAGGAAGCATCCTGGCGAAGACACTACAGATTCAGGGAGAAAAAGAAAAGCAATATCGATAGACAGAGGCGGACTGGGTCAAAAATTCTTACCTGGGAAAATTGGTAGCAGTCTCATACTAGCGTTTATGGCCAAAAGCACACAGGCCTCCATCTTCTGGCCTCTGGCCCATGGAGGTTTCTCCGGTAAGGCTTATGGCCAGTCCACTTCTGTCGATAGAGAAAAAATATGAAATTGTGAAACACTTTGAGCAAAATGAAAGACCACGTGATATTGCAGGTGCTATAGGCCTAAATGAGGTAACGCCGAGAATTAGAAAGAATGCAGAGAAAAGAAAAAACTTTCAAAGCAGGAGCAACTCAAAGTGTAACAAAATCCATTAGATCAAGACACAAAGAACTGAAAGAGGTGGAATGGCTGTCATCTGTTTGGATAGAAGATCAAACAGAACAATATTTTATTACGTAATAATCATAATAAATTACGTAATTATTTTATTACGATTATTTATTGTCTGGTAATGTTTTGGTTGCAAATGTGTGTTCATCTTGGATGGTCGGCACCTAACCCTATTTTTCACATAGGACCTATTATTTATATTGCACGAGGGTTTCTAGGAACACAACTATCGTGCTATACGAGGACTGACTGTATATACAGGGTGTCTCAAAAATACACAACATAACTTCAGAAATGAGTTCCTCATATGTAGACAATAAAAATATTTTATATCAACATAGTTCTGGAAATTCTTGGTTCCCAAGTTATTAACCGGAATGTCTTATCTCCCGCAGGAATGTCTTATCTCCCGGAATGTCTTATCTCCCGGAATGTCTTATCTCCTTCATCACAAGGTACTGACAGAATCTGGTGGTTTTCCATTCCGACCACGTACTCAAATCAGGAGCAAGCAGATATGCACTTTATGTATAGTTTGGCAGACGGCAATGCTCTGGAGACTCGTCGTTTATACCATGAAAGGTTCCCAGAGTGGAGATGTCCAGACAGGAAAACATTTGAAGGTATCCAACGCTGCCTTTGTGAACATATGGGACCTTTACACCTCGTGCTGCTGACAGAGGATGACCAAGATCTACGACTCCTGAAGTAGATGGGTGGACCAACTGCCTGGCCTCCACGTTCACCTGATTTCAACCCACTAGATTTCTTCTTGTGGGGCCATTTAAAGTCATTGGTGTATTCGACTCCGGTAGCTGATGTGGAAACTCTCCGCAATCGAATTGTGGCAGGTTGTGAGACAATACGAAACCTGCCAGGAATTTGGCATTGTCTTTGTGAGTCCATGAGATGTCAACGTGAGGCCTGTATTCAGGCAGAAGGTGGACATTTTGAACAATTACTATAAGGTGATGTGAACAGTTAAGTGTCATAGACAGACCTTCGAAACTCGGAAACCAAGCATTTCCGGAACTATGTTGACAATAAAATATTTTTATTGTCTACATATGAGGAGCTCATTCCTGAAGTTATGTCGTGTCTGTCTGTCTTAATTTTCATCACAATTACAAGCAAAATTAATTCCTATTAATTTTGCTTGTGATTGTGATGAATATAAGCATGAAATAGTAACGTGAAATCATTCAGCGTGCCTGAAATAGAAAAACGATCACAATACAATTGCTTCCTCTGCCCAATTTTTATCCCCATCTATTTTATTTTTTTATGAACAGTGTTCTTATATTACCGCTTCTTTGCCACCTGCAAATTAATGCCTTCTAAAATTACATTACCAAAAAAGACTAGAACATGATACTCCCTTTCATCCTGTTGAATCATCAGTTTTACTGCTATGCTGTATATTACCTGTCAGAATCATGTTCTAATCTTTTTTGGTAATGTAAGATACTTTCATGACATCTTCCTTGAATGCAAATGCACTGGGGTTAGCTGATTTACTGTTTTTCTGGTTCCAAATCCTTCAGGACTTTCTTATTTTCCATTATAATTCTTGCATAGGCAAGTGACGAACTTTGAGAAGCTTTTGGATACTGAAAAACATGCTACTGTGTATATACTGAAGAAAACATCCAAACATTTTTTTTTAATGTTTTCTACAGAACCTATTATAACAATAATGTAATAACTATTTTTTTTATTACTCTGTCAAAATCAGTTTTATTTTTTAATTGATATAATTTTTATATTTGTAGTGTTTTTGTTATTCCAGTTATTCACTGTCAAACTAAAAATTCTCTCAAATTCTGTATTACTGTTTGGTAACATTAAGAGAGTTGGTGTAATTCATTGTTAAGAGAATTTGAAAAAAACTGAAAAGAAATTTTGGAGAAGACTTCCCTAGATTCTTACTATCATTATTATCTTATTTATACTTAGTCTGCCGGCTGTTATTGACTGGATTTGGGGCATTTAACTATCACTATCGGACCCTTCCCAGAGTCTAAAGATAATCAAAGGTATTGTCATAAAATGTGCTGTTCCAAGTACTGCTTTTTGTAATTGGTGGATTGAAATTTTATCTGCACCTATGAGGTTCAGCTGATGTTTTACACTTTTTGGAATAGCCCCAAGGGCACCAACAACTGTGGGCACTACTGTTGTTTTTCTTTCCCAGAGTCATTCCATCTTGAATTGCATGTCTTTATATTTTATTATCTTTCCAGCTGTTTCTCTTCGACTTTGCTATCTCTGGGTATTGTAATATCAATTATCCACACCTGCTTCTTTTCAGCCATTGTCAACTCAGGTGTATTATGGGGAAGGTGTTTGTCTGTTTGTATTCAAAAATCCCATAGTACTTTGGTCTCATTATTCTCAACAACCTTTTCTGGATTGTGATCCCACCAGTTTTTGCTAGATGGTAAATTATATTTTTTTGCAAATTGTAATGTATCATGGTAGCCCCTCCTTTGTGCCTCTCTAAATAATCCATCTATGTGATTTTTTTTCAGCCACATATGAGATTTATCCAGCCCAAACTTCATTGCAGTATCGGAGCTGTAGATCCAAACAGTATTAAATAGTGATTCTATTTGAGATAGTGACTTTCTGTACAGTTTCATATTATCCCTATAAAGGTGAGAAAACTTTGTTGATATTTGATACCAGTGGCCCATTCTCCTCAGAATTACTGATCGTGGTATCATTGATATTATAAATAATAATGGTGAGAGTGAATCACCTTGAAAAATATCCCTTCGGATGTTGACATTGCCTACTACTTAACCATTTATTATTAGCCATGTCATCCACAGAAATATTGCCTTCTTTATAAATTTTAGAATATTTTCACTAATTCCAATCATTTCCAAGCACTTTAATATCCAGTTATGTTTGAGTCAAAATCCTTCTTGGAGTCGATCCAAGCAACATGCAAATTGGTTTTTTTTTGCTTCCAGTTCTTTAGTATCATTTTGTTAATTAGAAGCTGGTCTTTTGTGCCTCAAGTGTTCCGTTTGTTTCCTTTCTATTCAATCGGGAACAAGTTGTTCCTTTCTAAATGATCTTGTATCACATCAGATATTATTCCAGTCATAAGCTTAAAAGTAGTTTGTAAACAGGTTATCTTACAAAAGTTGCTTGGAGCTGCACCTTTTTTGTGGTCCTTTATGAGGAGGTACGTTTTGCCAGTTGTCATCCATTTTTCGATTTCTCCTGTATGCAGTAAATCATTCAATTGCTGAGCCGTTTAGCTGTAAGCAGGTTAGGTGTTTGAGCCAGAAAAACCATGCAATCCACCATTTCCTAGTGCTGTCCACTTTTTAATCTTCTTGGTCACCTCAATTAATTCAGGGTTTATTAGATCTTGAATATTATTTCCTTTTAATTCAGCTTTCACTTCTTTGATCCATGTTGCATTCATGTTGTAGTCCTTTGAATTGTCCCATAGATCTTTCCAAAATTTGGCAATCTCCTTTGATTGTTTCAAACTTGCTTTTCATGTCTTCTCCATTAACACTTTGGTGGAATCACTGTTGATTCATCTGGAAAAGTTAATTTTGCATGTATTGAGCAGTTTGGGCCTCATATCTGGAGATTTTTTTTCGATATGGCAGTAATTCGCTGCTTCACAAGTTCAAGAGCTTTTTTATTTATTTTTTATTTTTTTATTTTTTTTTAAATCCAGGTTGTACTCATTATTGTTATATTATTTCTTCTTGATGGGGGGGGGGTTCCACCCCATAATGGGTACTGGTACCAAGTGTACATAGTAGTTGTGTCTGGTGTTACTGTTGGTTGAGGTATTGTTTGACTATCCTAAAGGTATTCAGGATGGTGACTTTCTGGAGTTCCTTGTATTTATTCCCTGGGAGACCTATTGCTAAGCTGTTATGAAGAGTATTTGGCCCATCCTGGTGGTTGACATTGATGGTCGGGATAGGCATTACTTGTTCAATATGTCACATCTCTTTGATTTCCTATCTTAGGTCTATGGCCCCGAGTGCCAAGCGAGTGACTAAAGCGATTCTATAGTGATTTGAAAGCGATTTTCTTAAAAGAGCGATTGATTGTAGTTGAACGTTAGTTTCTTATTTCCAAAGTTATATAATTTTGCTCTTCTAAAGTAAAGAAGTCAGCTTACTCAACAGAAAGGAAAGCCACCTTTCTTCTTGTATATAAAACTAATCTACTAACGCACTAACACTAACAACCTTATCGCTTGGTCACTGGTGGCACCGCTCCTGCCTCCACGTGGCGGGGCTGGAAGCCTGGGAGGAGAAATCCACTCTCCCGGGACTAAAAGGAGCAACTATGGACAACACAAAACAGTCCTACTATGGATCTCTTGATCCAGATTCAAGTAGACATGACGACCATGATAATTTGAATAAATCCCATGCTAAGAGACAAAAAAAAGAAGGGACAGATTTTTCTGCTCCTCTCTTCTTAATATTACATTCCTCCACAGACCAACCATTGAGTAAACTCTCCCCATTTTTGATTCAGAAATGTCTCGAAAATGTGGCTGGGCCTCCAAAAATGGTCCGGCGACTAAGATCTGGAGACCTATTAGTGGAGATGAGTGAATACAGACATGCTGAAAGACTCTTGAAAATATCTACCTTTGGTGGAATTCCCACAAAGGTTACCCCACATGCCACCTTGAACTCCTCTAAAGGGGTAATATCTGAATGGGATCTTCTAAATGTGTCAGAGGATGAACTTGTCTCCGAATTAAGTAACCAAAATGTAGTCCAGGCAAAACGAATTGTCATCAAAAAAGATGGAGAGCCTGTCCCTACACGAACAGTCATATTGACATTTAAGTCACCAAATCTCCCCGCAACTATAAAAGCTGGATATCTCAGATGCCATGTTCGACCGTACATTCCCAACCCAGTTCGGTGCTTTAAGTGCCAAAAATTCGGTCATTCGCAAACTGTGTGCAGAGGTATAGTCACTTGTGCTTCTTGTGGTTCAAAAGAACACACACATACGGACTGTAATAATGAAACCCAAAACTGTCCTAACTGCCAGGGAAATCATTCTGCCTTCTCTAAGGACTGTATCCAGTGGAAAAGAGAGAAGAACATTCAGAGATATAAAATAGAGAACAAAGTCTCATATCAAGAGGCAAAGAAACACTTTGCAATCCCTACTAAATCATCTACATACGCCTCAGTTACTCAACAGCTACGCACAATATCAACTCAGACTGACTGCTCCGTCCCTCCAAATATCTCTATATCTGGTTGGGCGAAATCAATACTTACTTCATTAAAAGAACAATCTCCATCCAAATATGCAACCCAAGAAGTAAATACTCCGGTAACAATACCTCCAGATAAGAATCTTAATCAGCAACCGAAAGTACAAACTAAGAGCTCTGAAAGAACTGATACGCACACATTCAGATCTGATTCCATGGACACTGATGAAAAAGTGGATGAAGATGACACATTTCTTGAAATTCATCCAGAAGGTGACATTGACACAAGCAGACCAGTCTTCTCAAAGAAGGATAAAGGAAAAATTGACAGGCGTAAGCAAACTACCTCACGGAAGTTAGCAGACACTAGCTAAAACCAAACAATGGATACAATTATTCAATGGAATTGTCGTGGGCTCCGTGCTAATTTTGACGATTTTTACGATCTCCTATCTGAATACAAGCCTGTTGCACTATGCATTCAAGAGACAAATCTCACAAATGCAATATCTATGAAAATTAAGAATTACAATATGTATAGAAAAGATAGAAACTCTTCTAATTTAGCTCATGGAGGAGTAGCACTCATAGTGAACTCTTCGGTGCCTTCTAGACCTATCCCCCTGCAAACATCTTTAGAGGCTATTGCTGTCTGTGTCACCTTCGGAATCACAATAACATTAGTTTCATTGTATCTATCACCAAATCATACATGCACCTTTGCTGATTTAGATAATTTAGTAATGCAAATACCTGCCCCCTTTTGTATTATGGGTGACTGGAATGGCCATCACCCGCTATGGGGTTCTCAACATCTTGACTCCAGAGGACAGATAATTGAAAAAATTTTAGACAAACATAACCTGACAATTTTAAACACTGGTGCTCACACATACGTGCATTTACCATCTGGCTCAACCTCTGCTATTGATCTTTCAATATGCTCTCCAGTGATATTTCCTCTCATAGACTGGACCGTTACTAATAACCCTCGCGGTAGCGATCACTTTCCTATCATCTGTACTTTCTGTATAAGTTCTACTCCTCAGAGTAACATTAGGACAACCTGGAAATTTGCTAAGGCGAACTGGATTAAATACCAAGAAATAGCTCACTTAGATGCTGTCTTCATAGCAACCCACACAATTGACTCTGCAGTAAGCTACATTACAGATACAATAATGAAAGCATCCGAGACTGCTATACCAAAATCATCATCCAAAATCCGGTTTCATCCAAAAATGTGGTGGAACGAAGCATGCAACAGTGCTAAAAAAGAAAGGAACAAATATTGGAATATTTTTCGAAAACATCCAACCACAGCTAACCTCCTACAGTTTAAGAGAGTCAGAGCTAAAGCTCGTCACATAAGACGGGAGAGTAAAAAAGAAGCATGGGCGCATTATGCCTCCACCATAAACAGATCCACGGATACTTCTACAATATGGAAAAAAATCAAAAGAATTAATGGTAAATACTCACAGACAACTTCTCCTATTCTACTTGTGAAAGGGAAAGAAATCTCTGAACCTACAGAAATTGCCAATGCCTTAGGTACTACGTTTGAAACGCTTTCAGCTGTTGCCACATATGAACCTGCATTCCAATTGCTAAAATCCCAGACAGAAAAATACAAACTAAATTTTAATACTGCCATCCTTCATTCTTATAATCTGCCTCTGACCATGAATGAATTGCGTAATGCACTTGCACAAGTGAAAAACAGTGCTCCAGGTCCTGACGGGATTTATTACACGATGATCTGTCATCTAAGTGAGGAATCATTAACTGTACTCTTACAACTGTATAACAGAATTTTCTTAGAGGAGTATTATCCTGCTAGCTGGTGCCATTCTTATGTGCTAGCTTTCCCGAAACCGGGAAAAGACCACACAGATCCCAAAAATTACCGTCCTATTTCTCTAACCAGTTGTCTGGGAAAAACATTGGAAAAAATAATTAACGCCAGACTGACATGGTTATTAGAGACTCAAAACATTTTAAGCCCAAGTCAGTATGGTTTCCGGAGAAAAAGATGTACGCTTGATCTCATTATCAAGGCCGAAACAAATATCCGGAATGCGTTCTTGAGAAATGAACACCTAGTTATGGTATGTGTTGACATCGAAAAGGCCTTCGATACAACTTGGCGATATGGGATTATTCAGGACTTGCATAAATTTGGACTTCGGGGTCATCTCCCAAAATTTATTAAGAACTTTCTAGGCAATAGATCCTTTCAAGTCCGTTTCCACTCTTCATTATCTCGAGCATATGTACAAGAACAGGGAGTTCCCCAAGGATCAGTGTTGAGCGCCACACTCTTTGCCATTAGGATTGATTCTATTACCAAGTGCATACCTAACACAGTTGACGCATACTTGTACGCTGACGATCTTGCCATGTCATGTCATTCTCAAAATATGAGACTTATTGAAAGACAACTACAAAGCACCATTAACAAAATAGTCTCTTGGGCCAAAAATAATGGATATCGGCTTTCTAAACCAAAAACGACTGCTGTACACTTCTGTCACAAACATTCTTTACATCCGGATCCAGACCTTCAGTTGGATTCTCATTGTATTACCTTCCAACCTAGTATTAGATTTCTTGGTGTAATATTTGATAAAAAATTAAACTTCCTGGAACATATAAAACATATTCGTACAAGTTGTCTTAGAAAACTAAATCTTCTCAGAGTAATTTCTTCTATGTCATGGGGTGCAGATCGTTACGTGCTGTTACATCTATACCGCTCACTAATCAGATCCCGGTTAGACTATGGGTCTCCTGCATATGACTCAGCCAGGCCAAGTGTATTGAAATGGCTTGACCCTGTACATCACAGTGCATTAAGAGTTGCACTGGGGGCTTTTTGCACATCACCAATCTTAAGCCTGTATACCGAAGCCTATGAACCACCGTTACACCTTAGGCGTGAAACTCTACTACTAAATTATGCAGCCAAAATCAGCAGTCTCCCACATCATCCCATGTGGTAATACCTCTTCACGCCAAAATGGAGAGAAATCTATCAAACTAAACGGCGTTACAACAAACCATCTGGCATTAGGCTTGAAGCTTTGATCACAAGCTGGGGCCTGAAGTTTTCTAACACCCTCCAGGATACTAGCATGGAAACGCAGCCATGGCTTTCCATGGCTCCAGTAAATATTGATAGACATTTTCAGCAATGGGGAAAGAATAGCTTCTCCGATATCAACATTAGACAAATACATATGGCTCACTCTACAGAGTTTAGCAGCTTCATTCAGCTATACACAGATGGATCCAAAACTGGTAATAAAGTTGGCACAGCTGTAGTACTACCAAATGCCACCATCTCCAGACAGCTCCCACCAGAATGCAGTAATTATACCTCAGAGTTATATGGTATTCTACTAGCCCTAGAGAATATAAAAGAAGCCTCGTACGCTAAATCCATCATTTATACGGACTCGTTGAGTGCTGTTAATGCTCTACACTGTAAATCCTTCCCTAGTCATCCTCTGATACAGAAAATTTTAGCACAGTTATTAGCACTTCATGGACGTGGACAGATCGTAATATTTTGCTGGATCCCTGGACACGTTGGAATCGTAGGAAACGAGCAGGCAGATTTAGCTGCTAAAATTGTTACAAATGCGATACCATCAAATTTCAGGACTCCATATATTGATCAAAAGTCCTTTATCAAACAGACATATAAAGAAGTGTGGACACGCTTGTGGAAAGATCAGAAAAATAATAAACTTTTTGAAATCAAGAGAGAACCTAAACAGTGGCAATCCAGCATGAGACGAAACAGAAAGGAAGAAACTATTTTAGCCAGATTACGCATTGGTCATACTTTCCTCACTCATAGCTATCTACTAACAAACAGTGACCCTCCACAATGCAGTAATTGTTTATGCCCACTAACAGTAAAGCATATCATCATCGAATGCCCGCAATATCAAAAAGAACGGAAAACAGCTTTTTCCTCTAATTTCCATGATTACAATCATTTAACACTGCAGTGTGTCCTAGGAGATCGAGAGAACATAGATGACATTTTTCTTTTTCTAAAATTTATTCATAAATATCACCTTATCTGAACTGCTATCTCCTGTAAGAAAAACGAAGGAAATATCAGACAGTAATTAGTGCATTATAGCCTAAGTTGCTGATGCACCAATAAATCTAACAAACAACAACAACAACATCTTAGGTCTATGTACTTTTTGATCTTTTCCTCATGGGTTTTTCTGGAGGTTCCTAGTTTGAGCACTGCCGTGTCAATCAAATAGAAGGAAAAGATGCATTTTCCTTCTTATCAACAAAGGTTAAGTCCAGTCTATTGTGTGGGATTGCCTTGTCATTTTTTATGGCTTGGTCCCAGTACTGCTTGTGGCCTGGGGTTTCTACGATGGGCCGATGGGTTTGTACTTGTAATATGGTACACTTTCTTTGATTAACTGGTATTTCCTCGCTAGCTTCTGATGTATTATCCTGGCTACTTGGTCATGTTTAAAAATGTACTCTGTCTGAGTTATTATTATTTGTTTCTGATTGTTTCTTGTTATTTGTTAGATTGTTTCTGAGGTCAGGTGACATTGTCAACTTGTCATCTGCCACTCTGGTCTCCTTGGCGATGTATTTTCTCTAGTTCGTGGTCTTGGATGGCAAGCATGAATCCTTCAGTCTCGGGGAAGAGCATCCCACTCGTGAGCCATACATTGGTAGCCTATTTTATCTATGTGGTCTTGATGGAGGTCATTGTAGTGTCTACCGTGGTGTCTTCTTTGCCCATCTTTTTAGCTTTTATTCCGTGTGGGTGGGAGGGAACGCCTTGCTTAGGTTAAGTGGGGTATGCCACTTGTCTATCTTCGTTATGACCTGGTAGAGTGCTCCTATGTTTTCTGGAAGTAATCCATCAGGTTAGCTATCGCTGTTTTCTGTTGCTAATTGAGGTCTATCAGGCCCCTTCCTCCCTCATTCTGAGCTATTATCAGTCTGTCCATGAATGACTTTGGGTGGTGTTAGCAACTCTTTGTCATCATTGTCCTTGTCTTTCTCATAATATCTTCCAGCTCGGTATTAGTCCAATCTATGTTCCCGAAGGAATATGTCAGCACTTAGACTGCATAAGTGTTTATTGCTTTAACTGTGTTTCCTCCATTCAACTTTGCTTTGGACAAGCTTCTGAGCCTCTGATGGTATTTTTCAGCCAGGAAGGTTTGATCTGCATGTGCTCTAACTGCTGAGATTGCATCATCCCCAATTATTTGTAGGTCTCTCCCCCTGTCATGGCTACCAGTCAGTGGCTGTTATTTTTGTCCAACTAATTTCCCCTGATGCATTCCATTGGTCATTCGTCTAGACAAAATTCAATCTTAATGTCATTGCTGAATTTTTCCGTGATCCAGAGTAGTTTCTGGAGTTGCTTCTCGCTTGCCATGTAGAGCTTGATGTCATCCATGTACATCAGGTGGGAGAGGGTGTACAGGTTTTTTCTTCCTTCTTTGAGGTTATATTCATACTTGCATGGTGAGCAATGTGGATAGCTGGTTGAGTGCTAGAAAGAACCAGAGTGGTCTCAGCACATCTTCCTGAAAGATTCCTCTCCTGATGGAGGATTGGTCTGGTCATAATGTTCTTGACCTTGATGGTGTTATTCCATTTCGCCATGGTTGCTTCTAGGAAGTTTGTTGACTTTGTAGATCTTCAGCATCTCTATTAGCCAGCTATGAGGCACCGAGTCTAAGGCCTTGCAGTAATCAATATAGACTGTGTAAAGGTTGCAATGCTTCTTGTAGACTTCCTCTATAACTATGGCATCAATGGTCAATTGCTTGTTACATCCTTTCTGTTCAGCCTTGATGTTCTGGCTCTCCAAGTGGTCTGATATCTTCTTGATTATGCAGCTGGCCAGAATCTTGTACATTGTTTGGAGACTGGTGATTGGCCTGTATTTCACCGGCTTTCTTTTATCTTGGTCTTTAGCATTCAGATACGTCATTCCTTGAGTAAGAAACTCTGGGATTGTCTCTGGGTGACATCATTTGGGTGAACTGACCTGCTAGGTGTGTGCGTGCATGCGCGCGCAAGTGAACTTCTTGTACCAATAGTTGTGGACATTATCTATTCCTGGAGTTTGCCAGTTGTTGGATTTTCTGATCGACTGTTGTATTTCTTCCTCCCAAATTCTCATTCTCTCTCTTGTACGTGGTTTTCTTCCTTTCTAGTTCTGTCCAGAGGGCTTGGCTATTATATCTTACTTGACATAGTCTCTTCCTGAGAGCGAGAGGTTCTGCTTCAGTGTGTCTAAATAATTTTCTAATCTCTGATTTTTCGTCTTGTATTTTCTGTGGACGTTGTCTCTCTTGAGGATGCTCTTTATTTTTGCAGTCAATTTCTTATTCCTATTACTCCATTGGTACCGGGTCAATTTACCTATGTTGACTCTTAATTCTTCTGTCTTCTGCTGAATTCTTCTTTACCAACCTGGTGGTTCCTTGTTTTTTTTGTTTCTTCTGCTGCTGGTCTCTCGTTTCTATTCCATTAATCCTAGTGGCTGTTATGGCACACAGTATACAACTGTGTGGATGGCCTCCAGTGTTGCACCATTGTTGTCGAGGTAATGTGGTATTATTTGCAGAACGAGGTGGTCTGTGATTTTCCACAGGATTCTATTGGGGCTCTGCTTCTGTGTGACATGGGTCTTTGTGGGTCCATCCCTTGAATTCTGTTAGGGTCTTCTTCTATTCTGAATATGATGACTTTGTCTCTTTCCACTTCAGCATCTCTGGGTTGTATTTCTTCTTGTTATTTGTCCTCTGGTTTTATATAGCTCATATTCTTTGTAGTTGGTTGCTCATGTCCTGCTTGTTTTTTTCCAAAATTTCAGGAGCTGTCAGGTTCTTCATGACGATGGTCCTTCTCTGGTCCACTATTTGCTGTTCAGGTTCGGTGAACTGAATATCCTGGAATCGTTCCAACCACCTGGTATTTAGTCTAGGCCTGTACATTGTCATATGGTTTCTAGCTTGTATTTAATTCTTGTGGCGTTGTCCCCCACAACTCCCTTGTTGTGGGGGGACAATGCCACTTGCTCCACTGCATTCCTCGGGAGACTGTCTCTGACTTATTGAACCGATCCCTCTGCATAAGGCCTGAATGTGAGTGACTTTATCCTGCACCTTACTCGAAGCAGTATGATTATTACTTCTCTTCGATATCATCATCATTCATCTATGGAGGTGGACCTGTTTAGCTTTGGCCTACATCCAGTGGTAGTGTTAGTTCTACCAATACCATATTGAGCCAGTGTTTGCCTCAGCTGTTACTTCGACCTTGGGATAGGTAGGTCCACTGAAACAACTTTAGCAATGGTTTTTTTTCGTTATTATTCTTATTATTATAATTTGGTATTATTATTATGCAGGTCTTCCAGTATGATGGAGATGCGTTTGCTTCTGCCAAAGCAGGACTCGAACTGGTGCCCCTTTATTATTATTTCTCCCTGATTGAGGGTTCCACCTTGTGACGGGTATTGCTACCAAGTACACAGGGTAGTTGATGTTATGACTGGTGTTACTGTTGGTCGGGGAACTCTCGGACTATCCTACAGATGTTCAGGATTGCGACTTTCTGGAGTTCCTTGTAGGTGTTTGCTGGAAGACCTATTGCTGCTAGGATGTTATTAGGGCCTTTGGCACCATACCAGTAGTTGACACAATGATCGGGATGGTCATTACTTATCGCATATGCCATATCTCTTTGATCTCCTGTCTTAGGTGCGTGTACTTTCTGATTTTTCCTTGTGGGTTTTCTGGAGGTTGCCAGTGTTGGGCACTGCTATGTCAATCAGATAGGTAGCCTTTTCCTTCTTGTCCACAAGGGTTATGTCTGGTCTGTTGTGAGGGTTTGTCTTATGCATTTATTATGGCACAGTCCCAGTACAGCTTGTGGGTTCGGGTCTCTAGTACTGCCTGGAGTTCATACTTGTAGTACAGTACACTTTCTTTGATCAACTGGTATTTCCTTGCTAGCTTCTGATGTATTATCCTGGCTACCTGGTCTTGTGTATGAGTGTACTCAGTCTGGGTGACCTTGCATCCCACAGTGATGTGCTGGATTGCTTCTGAAGCCAGGTGGCATTGTCGACACATGTCATCTGGCACTCCTGGCTCCTTGGCAATGTATTTTCTATAGTTTCTAGTGTTGATTACTTGGTTTTGGATGGCAAGCATGACTCCTTCAGTCTCGGGGAAGAGTGTTCTGCTTGTGAGCCATGCATCGGAAGCAGTTTTATCTATGTGATCTTGATGGAGGTCATTCTACTGTCTGCCATGGTGTGTCTTCTTTGCCCATCTTTATAGCTTTGTTTGTGCTGCCTGGAGGGGACTCCTAATGAGGGAACCTCATTATTATTATTTGTAGTATTAGTGACAGATGATGCATGAACATCAGCCAGAAAAGGAAAAAAAAAAAAGTTAAACTTCCCATTTCACCTGTCTATTCACTGTAACAGTTTATCTAGTTTTTCCTTGAATTTATTTTAACTAACCACCTCTACAACACCAGATGGGTGTTTGTTCCAACAATTAACCACCCTCTGGTTGAAGGCAAATTTACACACATTACATTCAATCTGCAATCATATGTAAAGTACTACATTTGGGAAACAGCAACCCCAGAGTACCATCAACTCTCTGGTACTACACTGACAGTGGTAGAGAATGAAAAGGATCTGGCGGTAATTGTGCAGGCAGATATGAAGTTCTCTGAGCAGTGCAGACAGGCTGCAAGAGTAGCTCATGGTGTCTTGCCAATGATATACAGGAATTTTTCTAGCAGGGATAAGGAAGTTATTATTCCCTTGTATGAGGCAATGGTCAGGCCACACCTTGAGTACTGTATACAGGTCTGGAGGCCTCATTTCAAGAAGGATGTAGAAAAGCTGGAACGAGTGCAGAGAAGGGCAACAAGATTAGTGAATGGAACAAAGGGTTGCTCTTACAAAGAAAGGCTTAAGTTTTGCAAATTACAGTGTCTGGAGACTAGGCACCGGCGAGGTGATCTCATAGAGGTGTATAAAGCCTTGAATAGTTTGAGCATGCTCAATGCTGATGGGATTCTTCTTCTTGCTCAGAATAATCACCTGAGAGGGCATAAAATCAAATTGAGGAAAGACAGATGTAGGATTGATGTGTGGAAATTTGCCTTTAGCCAGCGGGTAGTTGGTTGGTGGAAGAGACTTCCATCCCTTTTTGTGGAAGTTGATAGCCTAAATAAATTTAAGGCTCATCTGGACAGGTATTTTGAATGGACGGGGGGGGGGGGAGTTTTTTTTTTTTGGCTGACGCTGCATAAGCTTGCTTTCTTGCATCATATGCCTCTACTAATGCATATTTCCTCAATTTGACTTTGTTGTTTTTGTGCCATTAAAGTAAAATCATATCATTAATATGTTTTGATTTGATTATAATGGCACATTATAATAAATTTGACTGCCCTTGATGATAGTTACTTAACGATGGAATTACCACCTAGGGTAAAGGGAAGGAATTTTGCTTTTGTAAAGGTGACCACAGTGGTATCAGAGAGGGTTTAAATTCTATGCAATGTGACCAACTGATGATGTTATCAACAGCAAATTCTAAATGGGAAGCATTCAAGGAATTAATCTCGGAAGCTACTAGGCTTTTCATACCAACTAAGAAATACTGTTTAGGTCTAAATGGATGTCTGATGAAACTCATAGCAGAGAAGAAAAGTGCATAGGATGCAATTATCAGGTGACACCGAAGCTTATAATAGATGTAAACTAGTCTGTAATCAAGTCACAAAGGAGGTCAGGCAAGCAAAGGTAGATTATGAAAAATCATTGAAGAAGGATGCAAAGAAAAACAGCAAAGACTTCTTTACTTATGTAAACACTAGAAGTAATAGGATGAATCAGATTGGTCCATTTGATATTGATGGTCTGACTGTTGGTGATCCTGCTCAGATTGCTGACAAACTGAATTTTTGCATCTACATTAGCATGAGGAATTCTTTAGGGAAGGGGATTCCAGAAGTTTATCAAGCACTAACGGAGAGCTAAATGATTTTGTAATAACTGAGAGGAAAGTGGAAGAGAAATTGTTGAAAAATGTAAGAAAGACACGTGGTATCTAACTGGTTATATTGAGGGAGGTAGCAAAGGAAGTAAGCAAACCCTTAGCCATAATTATGAGTATATTTGAATTCAGGGGAGGATCCTATGGATTGGAGACATGTAAATGTATCTCTAGTCACAAAGGTGAATCAAAAGGTGACACAAAATTTCAGACCTGTTAGCTTAACTTCTGTTCCAGCGAAAATAATAGTCACTGGTTAAAGAAAGTAATGCAGGATCATCTAGACAGGAATACAATTATACAGCATGGATTTGTTAAGGGGTCATCTTGTGTGACTAATCTGATTGGTTAATATGAAAGGAAATCAATGCAAAAAATAACTTTGATTTCATATACTTGGATTTCAAGAAAGCTTTTGATACTGTTGTACATAAAAGACTTATATAAATTGGAGCAGTGAGGCATTAAGAGCAAGCTACTGCTATGGAAAAAGGATTGTTGAGTGGGAGAAGACAGTAATCATTAATGGACACTGCTCTTCATGGTCTAATATTATTAGTGGAGTCACTCAGGGTTCAGTACTTGACCCACTGTTGTTTTTCTGTATTTATTAATAATATTGATAAAGGTATATCAGACTTAATGCCTAAGGTTGCAGATGATGCAGAGGTTGGTAGGATAGTTAATGACAGTAATAAAGGTAGGCTATTGCAACAAGATCTAGAAAAATTAGGCAGATGGGTTGAGAAATGGCAGTTAAGATTATCATTGAAAAATGAAAGGTACTGCATATGGGTAGCAGTAATCCCAGAGTAATGTACCAACTGTGTGGTACAGCATTCAGAGTAGTGGAAAGTAAAAAATACCTGGCAGTAGTTGTGCAGTCATATGAATTTCTCTGAGTTGTGTAGATGTGCTGCCAGGACAGCTCATGAGGTTTTGTCAATGATACACAGGAACTTTTTTTTATCAGGGATTAGGAAATGTTTATCCCATTGTACAAGGCAATGGTTAGGCTACATCTTCAGTAATGTGTACAGGTCTGGAGGCCTCATTTTAGAAATGATGTAGATCTGCTGCAATGGGTGTGGAGAAGGGTAATGAGATTAGTGAAGGGAACGAAAAGGCGGTCTTACCAAGAAAGGCTTCAGTTCTGCAAATTGTAGCATCTAGAGACTTAAGCAACTGCAAGGTGGTCTGATTGAGGTGTTTAATGCTTTGAATGAATTGAGCAATCTGAATGCTGATGGCATTCTTCCTTTAGCTCAGACTACACACACATACGAGGGCATATACACATAATAATACACTGAGTGATCAGCGAATTATGACCACCATCTATGAAAACTGATTGTGACCCGTTGACCATGTGAGGTACGAGAGTGTGGAGTTAGTCGACCTACGTAGCATAGATAAGGTGTCAGTGGTTCAGAAGGTAGTAAAATTCCGAGCATGGTGGATAAAAGGAAGGATTTGTTGGACTTTGTTAAAGGACAGATTGTTGTTGCTCGACGAGCTGGTGCCTCGATGTCCCAAACAGCTAAACTGGTGGAGTGTTTGAGAGCCACTGTAGTTAAAAGTGTAAGGGACTGGCGTCAAAATGGTCAAACAATGACCCGTCGGCAGAACTACAAAGGTTGATGTTAGAGGTGAGCGCCAGGTCTGACGACTCGTACAGGCGAACAGGCACAGCACTGTTGAAGAGTTGACTACCCAATACAACATGGGCCAACCTGGAACAATATCTGGCATGACCATGCACGCACGCTTGCACATATGGGCTATACCAGCAGATGACCCCTACGGCATTCTCTCCTAACCAATATTCATCGGTGTAAAAGACTTGCCTGGTGCAAAGAGCATGCAAGTTGGATGTTAGAAGACTGGAAGAAGGTGTGCTGGCTGGATGAGTCACATTATTTACTTTACACTGTGGACATTACTTTACACTCATGTATGGATATGGCGTTGACAACACGAGGCTCTTAATTCATCATGCATGGTATCAAAAGTGCAGGCCAGCGGAGGCGGTTGTATGATGTGGGGCATGTTTCACTGGCAGAAACTTGTACCCCTGGTGCATGTGGAACAATGTATTAGTGGTCTCCACTATCATCAACTGCTTGCTGACTGTGTACACCCCACCATGTTACACTTTTTCTCGGATGGTGATGGTGTCTTCCAAGATGCCAATGCACGAGCCTTTGGGCATTTGTTATGCACACAGTCAGGAACACAGTTCTGACTTCCAGCATATCGATTGGCCTCTGAACTCCCCCGATACTAATCCCATAGAGCACTTGTGGGACACTATGGAAAGGCATATCAGGCGTCTGGATACACCAATCACCTCCATACCTGCATTGCTGACCGCATTACACACAGCTTGGTTGGCCCTACTTCCCGAATGCTTCGGACATCTTGTTGAATGAATGCCACATCGGATAGCTGCTGTATTGAGGCAAAAGGTGGACCTACGAAGTATCAGGTAGGTGGTCATAATTCAGTAATCATTCAGTTTTTCTTTTTAATTGCTGGAGAGTATTATACTGAAGTGTTCTACATATTATATTGAGGTAAACTTCTCTTATTATTTTACAAATGTTAATATCAACGTAGAACGTATTGAGCATTACATTACGGCTCTGGTTCATACTATCAAATTATATGCTAATGAAATTGAATGTTTAAATAATTAAATGTTGTTATTTGGATAGATGTCTTATGATATAATTTATAAATAAGTAAATTAATGCAGTGAGAGATGTGATTATTGTATTTCATTAACACCTTTTCCACTGAAAGAATAAATTTTGTGGGTTTAATGCAAATGGAGAGGTTACATTCCGAAATCCTTTTTTTTTTTTTTTTTACAAAAATAGCGTTGATTGTCTTCATAATCGATAAATATAATTCACTGAGTTGCAATGAACATGCAAAAAAATAGTAATTGCATGTTTTTACGAGTAAGGTAGCAACTTCAGTTACATTCTGTAACAGTTTTAATTATATTAACTTTTATTAATTATATTATATTATTAATTATATTAATATTTAAAAAAAACAATTTTTTAAAAAAATTTGTTGGATTGTAGATTAACTGGATTTTTAATTGCATTGTATTTTCATTGGATTATTGAAAACTGGATTGCATTTAATTCGATAATCCTGTGTATTTGTGAAATTTCTGCGCCAATTAGATATAGCTTAAGCTATATCTAATTGAACAAAATAGTAAAAGCCTGTGTAAATTATGACACCTCTTATTCTGTGTGATCTAATGTGCAGTAAAGATATTAAAATAAAATATTAAAATTATTATTTGAATTTCAAATTTTTTCACGAAAAGTGTGCACTTTTCTCACAGGAGATCTGTTTGTCTATCATTGTTTTTGATCCCCACAGATAAAGAGATTTTAAATTTAATATTTAAAATTAATCACAAACTGCTTTTGAGAACTGTGTATATTTTTCTTAAAGTGAATCCCATTAATTTAAATACTAATTTTAATTTATATTTTATTTTTCTTCAGGTTTTAAATCTTAATGGACATCAAACCATGTGGATGAAGAGGTTTCTCAATTTACATATGCTTTGCTGTTTCATTCAGTTATTTTTTTTATGAGACAATGCGTTTGTTATAAATGCATTGTCTTATAAAATCTTGAGTTCTAATTTAATTACCACGTAGCTGAAAATGATATGCATTATAATATAATTCCATCATAAATTAAAATAGCATATGTATATTAAATTAAAAATAAACGGTATGAGTAATTTTTTTTTTTTTTTTTTTTATGTTTAGGTGTTCGGGAATTCATCTAAATGTCGGAACATTATTTAGACTTAAAACAGCAAATTCATGATTTAAAATTGAAATTAGAACTTAAAAACAGTGAAATTGAAAAGATAAATACAGAACTTACAAAATTTTCCAACCTATACAAAGTAGCACTGCAGTCTCAAAAAGAATTACAAGAACAGGTTGAGAGTTTAAATAGCAAATTTGAACAGAATTCTTGTCATATTGAGACAAGTGATGCTGAAACCCAGATATGCAGTGAAAGTAAAAATACAAAGTGCTTGTGTTATCAGAACTTTATTTCTCAAGATGTTTCCAGTTGTAGAATTGATGCTGAAACTCAGACATTTGAAACAGATTTTTATCAGATAGGTAAGAAAAATTTATGACATGTATATGATAATCTGAAATTTTGTATGAATGTTTACTTTAATAATATATTTTGGTATTATTATTTATTGTTATCAATATATTTAAGAGACATGAAACTTAGCTTATGCACAGGCTTCGAAACTAAATATAAGTTTTGTTAATCTCTTACAGGGTGTCTCTGGATTCCATTAATTGTAACTTGCTATATTTGTAAGTCACAAGCAGATCAGTCACCATGAGACTTTAAAAAGTCACTAATATTAATAGTTGTGACAGCTGCTGCTTTATACATGATAAAATCTGCCACTAACATGAGAAGAAATGTTTGTATTTAAATTCATAGAGAAGCCATATATTTTGATGTGTTAAGGGCCCTTCATCAGAAAGACAGTTCTGTTTCAGAGAATTATTTTCTGTCTCACCATTTAGAAAGATATGGGGCAGCCTTTCTTAGCTGCAGAATGAGCGCACTAGTAAATGCAGTAGTATTAAACAAATTTACATAACCCATTGTACCACTGGGTTAGATTTAAAGTACTGCCTTTTCAGAATTATTATTTATATAAGTTTAGTATTCTTCTTTAAAAATAATACTAAACTTATAACTATAGTACTAACTCCTTACATCTACCAGAATACATTACATTCTTTTGATAAAGTCAAATTTTCAAAAATATTTTATTAACAAATTAAAGATATAAATAATATAATGGTGAAAAGTAAGATTTCAATTTAACATTTAGTAGTTACCTTATTCAGTCATCATCAGCATTTTTGGGATGCAAAGATAATCAGGATGGCGCCTCTGTAGCCAGGTGGGCAGGAGCAGTGTGCATAGCACACACTTCTTGATTAGACCGGGGTTCGAGCCCGTCACCACCAAATACGGAGGATGCGGAAAGGTCAGGGAATGACCACCACATATCCACGGAGCAATATGGCCTTAGTTGCTAATGCTCCTAAAAACCAAATAACAACAATAACAATCAGGAATGGATAACAATTCATTGGAATGGATTGTCTGCCACAGTGGTAGAGACAGATAGTATTGGAATGGATTGTCTGCCACAGTGGTAGAGACAGATAGTATTAGAATGGATTGTCTGCCACAGTGGTAGAGACAGATAGTATTAGAATGTATTGCCTGCCACAGTGGTAGAGACAGATAGTATTAGAATGGATTGTCTGCCACAGTGGTAGAGACAGATAGTATTAGAATGGATTGTCTGCCACAGTGGTAGAGACATAGTATTAGAATGGATTGTCTGCCACAGTGGTAGAGACAGATAGTATTAGAATGAATTGCTTGCCACAGGCTGCAAAGATAATTTTTGTTCCTTTACACAACCTTCCTATTCAAACTGCTGGGCTGAATAAAGTATAACATTTCTTTCAGGTGCCCAGTGAATTTCAAAAGAAACCTGAAATGTTTTCTGGATAGTAGTTATGCTCTTTGCTTTGGCATAAAAAAAAAAATAACTTTAGCATTCTGCTCAATTGTGATGCACAATATTTCTGTAATTTTGCTTACTGATAGGAGCATGCAGGATTCACAAGCATGTAACATACTTAACTGATTGCTGCTCTCTAGTGAATTATCAGAGGAACTACTGCAGACTATTGCCAAATGTAAATGAAATTCAGCTGATAGTTTAGTTTGAATTGATAAATACAAGTTTATCAACATTTCTTGTTTGACTAGGGAAAATGCATGCTGAAATTAAATTTAATTTCAGTATGCATTTTCCCTAGCCACTTATATAAAATAATATATTACCATTGGAATGGATTGTCTGCCACAGTGGTAGAAACAGACAGTATTAGAATGGATTGTCTGCCACAGTGGTAGAGACAGACAGTATTAGAATGGATTGTCTGCCACAGTGGTAGAGACAGACAGTATTAGAATGGATTGTCTGCCACAGTGGTAGAGACAGACAGTATTAGAATGGATTGTCTGCCACAGTGGTAGAGACAGATAGTTTGGTAAAGTTCAAAGCAGAATTGAATGCCCCTTTTTTGGTGTCAAGAATGGTATGAAAGATAGAAAAGCTTTTACTTTTTTTTTTGGCAGATACAAAAAAAATTCTCTTCCTAGCTTTATTTTGCCATTATAATACAGTACTAAAATAAGAGGCCTAGTTTTCATTTATCCCGGACATATGTGGCACAAGTGACTTTGCTCATTTTCAAAAAATCGTCAGAATGTGTCTAAAAAATTATGCCCTATGTTACAGATATCTTTGACATAAAAAAAATTATATCTATATATATATATATATTTTTTTTTTATTCTATATCTATATCCTGGACATATGTGGCACAAGTGACTTTGCTCATTTTCAAAAAATCGTCAGAATGTGTCTAAAAAATTATGCCCTATGTTACAGATATCTTTGACATAAAAAAAAATTATATCTATATTTTTTAAAGTTTTACATCTTTAAATATTTTGGGCACACTTACCCTTAATACTTTTACTTATAGAGTCATTGGGTTCAGCAGAAGATTGGAAATTACCAGAAGGAACTGGTGTAAGTATTTTTCCATATCATTTGCTGCAATTGTTTACCATAATTAAAATGCAGCAATTTTTAAAAAAAAACTTGCTCTATTATATTTCTTTATTCTTAATGGAAGTAAGTATTATTTATAAATATCTAGTTATGGTTTTTGTTTTCTATCATTGCCCTTTTTTCTGTCTGAACCAATAAGATTATATATCATTCATCAATTATTAGCTTTAGTAGAGGCATATGCGATACAAGAAAGCAAGCTTATACAGTATCAGCCAAAAAAAAAAAAAAAAAAAAAAAAATTCCCATTTCACTCATCCATACACTCCAAAAGTTTGTCTAGTCCTTGAATTTATTTAAGCTATCAGCTTCCGCGACGACCAATGGAAATTTGTTCCAGCAATCAACCACCTGCTGGCCAAAGGCAAATTTCTGCACATCTATTCTACAACTGTCTTTTCTCAATTAGAATTTATGTCCCCATAATCTCAGCAAGAGGAAGAATCCCATCAGCATTGCTCAAACCATTCAAGGGGCCATATACACCTCAATCAGATCACCTTGCAGGTGCCTAGTCTCCAAACACTGCAATTTACAAAACTTAAGCCTTTCTTGGTAAGAGGACCCCCTCATTCCCCTCACCAATCTTGTTGCCATTCTCTGTACTTGTTTCAGTAGCTCTGCATCCTTCCTAAAATGAGGCTTCCAGACCTGAATGCAGTACTCAAGGTGTGGCCTAACCATTGCCTTATACAAAGGAATAATCACCTCCTTAATGCTGCTAGCAAAATTCCTGTATATCATTGACAAGACCCCATGAGCTGTTCTGGCAGCCTGTCTGCATTTCTCAGAAAACTTCATATCTGACTGCACAATTACCACCATGTCTTTTTCATTCTCCACTATTCTGAGTGTAGTACTGTGCAGTTGGTACGTTACTCTGGGGTTGTTGCTACCCATATGTAGTACTTTATATTTGTCAATGTTAAACTTCAGTTGCCACCTCTCATCCCATCTTCTCAACTTTTCTAGATCCTGTTGTAGTAGTATACTGTCATTAACATCCCTGCCAACCTTTGGTTCGTCTGCACACTTGGACATTAAGCCTGATATATATCTTCATCAATATCATTCATAACTATAGAAAACAACACCGAACACTGGAGGATTCCACTAATAGCATTAGTCCACGAAGAGTAGCATCCATTGATTACCACTCTGTCTTCTTCCACTCAACCATCCCTTTATCCATATATGTAACTTGCCTGTAATGCCACTGCTCCAATTTGTATAGCAGTCTTTTATATTTTATATAGTCTTTGTATAGCAGGTGGTGGGAAATATGGAAGGAAAATCTAAAGAAGAATTACACTATTCTGTATTTTGGAAAAAATTCATTGATGTTTTCTTGGAAAAGAGTGTTTCTGAATAATTTTCAAATGCTGATTTCAAAAATGACTTCTGTTTGTTTCCATCATGTCAGGTTTCTTCAAAAATCATTAAAGAAAATTTGATTTTTCATAAATTTTGGCAAAATTTGTTGAAAGCACTATTAAATACCAAACCATCTTTTTTACCACACTGCCCTTTTTAATAGTGCTGAAAGCACTATTAAAAAGGGCAGTGTGGTGTAAAAAAGTCCACTAAACACTCATCTCTCATTTTAAAAAAAACTGATCCACAATGGGTCAAATTCAAATTTTTTTTTTTTTTTTTTTGCTGATCCTTCTAGTTTTCAGTCCCTCTTCAGCATCCAGCAATAATCAGACATCATGTTGGCATTCCACCTCCCTTTGTCCTTCATCTCAATGTCTTTAATGTCCTAGTGAAACTTCTCCCCTGTTCTTCACTAATGCTTCCTAGATTTTTTGAGAAGTAGTTGATGTGAGAGTGTAAAAAATGTATCTTGACACTGACGTTGCAACCAACAGAAGTCCTGAAGATAATCCATGCCTGTTTTTCTCTTTTATTTATAGTTCCCTCAAAATCACAGCCCCTCATCAGTTTGTGAATTTGAAGCCCAACAAAAATACTTTGTTTTAGCTTCTCCTGGATGATTGATGGGAATTTAGTATACAAAGGTAGTTGAAGCAGGGACCTTCCTGAGGTGAAGCTTCCACAAACTGTTTCATCATACCCAGTTTGATGTGGAAAGAGGACAGTTTTGAAGCCTACCAGTGGTTTATGAATTATGTTCTTTGATCCAGGCAACAGACAGCCCCTTCTTTGCCCAGCCCTTGACATCACAGTGCTTACTACTTGCCCAACTGTCTTACTCGAACAAAAAGCAAGGCATTTTTGTGTAGCCAGATTGCTGTCCAAGTAACATGGTTACCACTTTAAAGTCAGCACAGACCATTTATGTTCTTTATACTTAATATTTGTGAATAACTTGAAGTTCTCATGTTTCTTTCAAATGCACAGTGTGCTACGGAATTGACCCATATTTATTTCCATTTCGGAGCAATACTCCTTTGAGACTCCTCTCTGATGAGTCCGTAAAATGTCTCTAGTATGTAGGATTGTAACTAATTCCTAAATATGTCATTAAGCCATTTATATTGCTGCAAAAAACCATAGAATTATCCTCAGAAAACAGGGGAATAGCTCTCATTCTCAGTGAATGTACCATGAGAAAAAGTCCCGTGTGCTAGAAAATTTTTTGACTTGTCTAGAACCAAGTTCTGCAGATTCCTTTGGTAAATTTAAGTCTCTTACCAGATCACTGAGTTCATGCTATGAAAACAGTTGAGGGCTTGACTCAATGTCTCAAGTGTGTAGACTTCAATTTCATCTTCAGAAGCTGCACTCTCTGCTGCTACAACGTTCCCCAATATAAGTGGAGGGCGTGAGATTAGCTCCATGTGAGACTGGTTTAATGGCAGATGGAATGTTAGGGTACACAATGTCCTTATTCTTTGTATTATATCCCTCTACATGAACTAAGCAGAAGTAGCAGTCATCACAGTGGTTTATAGGTTCTCACCAATAATGGGAATTGCAAATGGCATAGCCATCTTTTTACCATTTTTCCCCAATCTGTGTTTCAACACAGGTTTGGCAAACTTTATGTAGAGTCCATTGTTTATCTTATTCACCAAGTTTCACTCCAAAATAAGCACGATATACCTTTTTTTTTTACAAATTTTGTAAAATTTTGTCTTTGCTTGAGGACAACATAACTTCCACAAATATAACACAAGAAGTTCAGATTGTTCAAACACTTGCGTGAAGATATTTTACTCACTTTTCAGCATAAGTTTGACATAATAACCTCAAAAATAAACTGAGCTTATACAGATAAACACTGCTGCATGGGGCTATCAGGGTCAAGAAACAAATGACTGAAGGCAGTGTTCCAACATGCTAAGATTTTGTTTACAAATTTCCAGCACTTACTCCTAACTTAATACATTCAATGATATAATTCATGATATCAGTTTAAGTGATGTGTGAAAAAAAAGGTATTTGATAGAAAAAAATGAATAATATTTCTGAAATTAGTGTAAAAAACTGAGTTAAACACAACTATTACTTTCCAAACATCAAAAACTATGTTGAATAAGTAAGATTGTGGAAAAGCTTACCTAAATTCTGGGAAAAGAGAGAGAGAGTGAGCTGTTAGATTGGGATAGCCAAATTGGCAAGTTGTATCTGTTTTTATTATACTACTAATTATATGCAACTTATATTTTATTTTAAATTATATGTGACTGTTTTTATAAAAAAAAACAGTTGCACCACACTAGTTCAGATATCCCAGTCTACCTCAAGCTCTCTGTCTCTCTCTCCAGAATTCCAATAAGCTTTTCCATACTCTTACTTATTATTTGATAATCCTTCTTTAGATTTTACTTCCACATTCCCTCTTCAGAGTTAACTTACCTTAATTTCCTCCTTTCTGACACCAAGTGGCTTCCAAATTTAACTTTAAATCTCAGTATTCCTTGTAGCTGTAAGATAATCGTAAGTGTCCCTTTTTCTGATGTTGGAGGGATGGATACCGCATTCCTCGTCTCTAGATAAAGTAACACTTAGAATCTATTTGTAGACTAAAACAGGACTCATCAGAGAATAGACCTGTACTCCATTTGTCTGGGCTGCAATTCACATGTTCATGGCACCAGTTTTGATGAGCTCTGCGGTGGTTTGGGGTTAATGGAAACCACTGGCGTCCTTGCATAGAGTCCACTTGAATCAAGCCTTCTTAATGCAGTCCGGTCAGAAATATTTTCACCTATGGCCACAGCAACCTCAAGAGACAATCGATGGCAGGACATCATATGGTTCTGTCTTGCTGTCAGAGCCAAATAGCAGTCCCTTCTGGTTGATAGCCCTGAGGTGATCTTGGCTAATGGTTCTGTCTCCTGAAACTACTTCCATAGTGCCGAGACAAAACTGCGTGACACATTAAGTCAACATGCCACCTTCACCTGTGGCTGCCTGGCTTCAATTCGTCTGAAGGCCCGTCATATATATAAAACAATCATCTAAACAATGATGACTTGTCATTCTGAGTACTGGAGATGTGACTACCCCACTAAGCAAGCTAAAGAACAAGAATAAAATGATGTGGTCACAACCTGTATTTTTATAGGCACGAATAAATTGCATAATGTGCTGCTCTGTGAGGTGGTATATCAATTTCTATTGGATACTCAGAATTTGCATGCCAGGATGCCTATTATATCAAATAATTGCCTTCAGTCACATTGTTCACAATAAAATATGCATGTAAAACATTTTGTTCTGTCAATTTTATCAAGCAGTGTAGTAGCATATAATATCTTTCTATACATTAAAATAATTTTCCTCCTAATGATATTTATTTGAGCCAATGGGAGAAGAGAACAAGGCAATTACGTCCCTACAAATGCAATTAATTGTTGACAACTGTGAACATAACATTCACCAACCTCATGTACATGCTTCGCTGTTTAACATTTGATGTTCCATTGTAATTTTTTTTGTTTATTAATGAATATTGTATATTTGTAAATATTTTAGTCCTGCTTTTTCGGATGCAACAATATTCCTTATGCATTATGGGAACCCAAAGCAAAAGGCCTTTTCCTAAGTGACCTATGTGAATGCAGGTAAATAATTACATAGTGATATTTATTTGAGTTTGGAAATGCTCTGCAGTACAAATGCACAGGTAAATAATTACATAGGTCATTTCCTGATTACATGTCGATCACAGTGATCTAGTGTTTTTTTTTTTTTGTCTGGTGGCACCGGGGATCTCCCCCAACTCCGAATTTTTACTCTGTGTAGAATATGATACTCTGTACAAAGGGTACTAGGAAAGTTTTGCAATACAGCTTTGTTTATTTAATTTTTTCAAAGTAATTTCCTCTACATTCAATACACCTCTCCATCCTCCGAAACCAATCTTTAAACCAGTTCTGCCAAGTTTCACTAGGGAGTAAAGCACACTCCTTGTCCCAAGCCTGTAGAAGGTCCTCATCACTGGAAAACCGCCTCCCTTTTAGCTTCATTTTCACATGCGGGAACAGTGCAAAGTCGCAGGGAGCAAGGTCTGGACTGTAGGGAGGGTGCTCGAGAAATTTCAGTCTTGTCGTGGTCAAATATTCGGTGCAGGCTTTGGCACGGTGAGTTTTAGCATTATCGTGATGGAGGTACCAGGTGTCCATTCTTGACTTTGGCCGCAGGTTCTTCATAGATCCAATGACTTTAGGCAGGCATTGTTCAGTATACCACTTAGCTGTGACTGTCTTCTGGGTGTCCAAAACGACACGTTCCACAATTCCACTCGATTTGAAAAATACAGCTATCATTTTCTTCTTTACAGATCGGGATTTTCTGACAATTACGGGTGTGTCGTCATCATCAAAGACCCAAACTTTGTTTTGAGCCTTGGTCGGCAGATCGTAATAGTACAGCCAAGTCTCGTCACCTGTCACGATGTTGTTCACATACCGAGATTGTCCCTTATCAAACTTTTTTAACATCTCCCGGCACCAAGTCACACGTCGTGTCATCTGCTCTTCAGTCAGTTGATGCGGAACCCAGAGAGAACAAAGTTTCTTCACGTGCAAATGATCTTGCAGAATCGAACGAATTGCTGGTGCATTTAGGCCCAAAGTATCCTCTATCTGTTGGTAGGTCACTCGCCTGTTTTCGTCAAGCATTTTCCTCACAGCAGTAACGTTTTCCTCCGTAACTGACGTTCGTGGCCTTCCCGGCCTCTCAGAATCCTCCAGAGTGAAATTTCCCCTTTGGAATTCTCTATACCACCTGAATATCGTTGTACGATGTGGACAATCATCATCTAGTGCAAGAGTCATTTCTTCTAAGCACTGGTCTATGGTTAAACCGCGCACGAAATGATACCGCAAAACTGTCCTTATCTCATTTCGTGACCACGATGCCATCGCAAGCACTTTACACTCTCACTACTAATGAATAACTGAGCCCATTGACTTGGCGCGGCGGCTACTATGCACGTATGAACATGTCTCAACATGCAGCAACAAGCAGCTTCCTGTGATTCATTGTTGCGTCATATTGCAAAACTTTCCTAGTACCCTTTGTATAAGGCCAGGGTTTGTGTTAGTGTGTGTTTTGTGAAGTGTGGGGTTGTGTCGTTCCTCTGGCCACTTAGCTTGGGGGTCTGTGGAGAGCCACTAACATCCTCAGTTTCCGTCACCGCCACAGGGAGGCGGGCCAGGACACATTAAGAGAGAAGAAAGCTGTGGTGGGGTGAACCTTGGGTTAGCCTAGGCATCCAAGGAGAGCCCAAAAAAAGAAAAAGAAAAAAATTTTTATTGGAAAAGAGATGGGGAGATAGGAAGAGGGTAGGATAAAAGGGGTAGAGAACAGAGGGGGCAGCATTGAGCATTTGCCTGATTTAAAAGGGGAGAGGGTGAGGGGACCCCCCCCCCTAGTACAGGATGCCCATCCTGGTCCAGAGGGTGGGAGTTGAAATTTGGTGGTGGTGGTGAGTCAACAGACAAAAGGGGATAGAGGCCATACAGGGTGGAGGGAAGGAGACTCAACCACCCCGAGGTGGTAGGAATAAAAGAACATAGAGAAAGATTTCTATGGTGGAACGTGCTTTTTGCAGCTCTGTCCCACACTGGCCTGGGGGTTACCCTAATGGTCAGTGTTAGCATCCCACACCATGCCAGCTAGGAAAAGCTACACATGGTGTCAGCTTGGATAACCATGAAGGCCTGCATAGCCATCAGTCTGTCCGATGAAGAGGCAAAGATAGAACATGCAATGAATAATAACTTTCATTCACTTAACATTCACACAATTTTACTTTTTATAGTTTTTTCTTACACTTTCTATTTTCTTTTATATATAGTATATTAGATTAGATATCAATCAGTGTGTTTCGACAGGTGTCTTTTACATAGAAAAGATTTGACTTACTCTATCATACTCTACATATTACATAGAAAAAGCGTGTGTGGGGGTTGGAGAGCAGGGGGCAGAGCCCTCAGTTAGCATTATTATAAATAATGGCAAATGATGCAAGAAAGCAAACTTATACAGCATTGGCCAGAAAAAATGAAAAATTTCCCATTTCACCTATCCATCCCCTCCAATAGTTTGTCTACTTTTTTGAATTTATTCAAACTATAGACTTTCAAAACAACAAATTAACGCTTCTTGTGTCAGAAATCGACCGCTATTTGGCCCAACCATCCTTCCTCAATTTGAATTTATACCCCTCGTGCATTGTCTAATCAAAAAGATGAATCCCATCAACATTGAGTTTGCTTAAGCCATTCAAAGCCCTAAACACCTCAGTAAGATCACTTCACAGGTGACTAGTCTGCAGATGCTGCAATTTGCAGAACAGAAGCCTTGGTAAGGGCATCCCTTTGTTCCCCCTCACCAATCTTGTTGTGCTTCTCTGTGCCTCTTTCAGCAGCTCTACATCCTTTCTAAAATCAGGCCTCAAGAACTGTATGCAGTACTCAAGATGTGGCTCGACCATTACCATATACAATGAGATAATCACATCCCTGCTAGCAAAGTTCCTGTATAAATTGACAAAACCCCATGAGCTGTACTGGCAGCCTATGCACTGCTCAAAGAACTTCATATCAGACTGCACAGTTACCCCAGTTCCTTTTCATTTTCCACTATCCTGAGTGTATACCATACAGTTGATACTTGACTGTGATTACTGCTACCCATATGCAGTACTTTGCATTTGTCAATTTTAAACTGCAATTGGCATTTCTAGAAAATGCGCCTAATTTTTCTAGATCTTGTTTCAGAAGCATACTTTTACTACTGTCATTAACCACCCTGCCAACTTTGGTATTACAGTCGATTCCGGTTATTTGGGACACATTGGGACTAGTGCATTTTGGCCCAATTAAGCGGCTGGCCCAATTATGCAAAGTTTCATGTAAATAGTTAAAAATACAGTGGACCCCCGCTTTACAATTGGTTCACTGCACAATCAAATCACAATGGACTCAACATAGAAAAGTACAGTCCACTATACAATGTATAGTAAACGCCTGTCATTGTGATCACGTATGTGAATTGAATTTTAATTGTAATAAGCGAAAATTGGAGGAATATTATCCACAGGCTATAAAAGTAAAGATATATTAAGCACAAATTTACCCTTTATTGCCTTACCAATTAAAACATTAAATGATATGTGAAAATCGGAAGAATATATGTGATAATCAGAATAATTAATACATACTGTAATATGTATATACTAGCTAGTTGACATTTCTGTTCACTGACATTTGTGGATGGGGGTTAAAATTTAAAACAGTAAAAAGATAAGCAATCAATAACAAAGAACATGGCACACACAAATTGCAAGTAACACGATACGTGCAAGTGAGAATGGATAACAAGTTACGAAGCTTTAAAAATAGGAATGAAGAGAAGATTCTGAAAATTAATTTTTTTATATGATGTAAGATTTCATGGGTGTAAACATATTTCACCATAATAACCCATAGAATTCCAGCTGTCAGTATCATTGCAAATTCAATAAGATCAAGTTTACTATCCGTTTATGATAGACTTCACTAAGAGAAAAGCCCAATAAACAGGTGACTGCTAATTGTTTTTATTGTATTTTGTGTGACCTCTAGAAATCTGACCGAACCACGAGGTACGGTCGGAGACAATCATAGGGTAATCTCCAGTGCTGTAGTCTTCTGCCTTGATTAAATGGCATGTTATTCCAGTTAAGCAAAGTAAACCTTGGCTATTTTCTCGATTGGGTTCTGTTCTTTAAAATTTGTCCCAAATAAACCGCTGCCCCGATTAACCGGTGGCCCAAATAACCAGAATCCACTGTTAGACATTAAGTCTGATATACCTTCATCATATCATTAATAAATACAGAATACAACAATTGACCCACTACTGGACTATGTGAGACTCCATTTTGGACTAATAACATTAGTCCACAAAATGCAGTGTTCATTGATAACCATTCCCTGTCTTCTTCCATTCATCCATCCATTCCTTTTTGTATATCCATAAGTTTTCCCGAATGTAACACTTCTCCAATTTGTACAGCAGTCTTTTATGTACAACAGTATCAAAAACATTTCTGAAATCCAAGTATAAATTATCAGAATTATTTTTGCATCCAGTTCCTTTATCACTGCATCATAGTATCCAATCAAATTCCTCAGATTAGATCTCTCTCCTTAAGAAACTCATGCCATGACTGGCTGAAGTATAACTGCACACCTGTCTAGATGGTTCTGAATTACATCTTTAACCAGTGACTCCATTATTTTCCCTGAAGTTAACAGAGGTGCAATTACTTATTTCACCATTTTATTCCTGTTCAGGAACTGGAGAGACATTTGCATATCTCCAGTCCGTAGGGATCTTATCTGAATCGAAAGATGCTCTCATAATTAAAGCAAATAGTTTGCTTACCTACTTTTCTGCCTCTCTTATTATAATAGAATTGATTCTGATCCACCCCAGGTTCCTTTATTATGTTTAGCTTCAATAATTTACTTCCACTTTCTTCTCATCATTATCATCCATTTTCAATTCACTGCAGGATGGAGGTCTCTCCAGCAACTTTCCAGTTCCTTCTGTTTTGTGCAATGGCCATCCATTTACTACCCACAGACTCATGAATTTCATCTGTCCATCTCCGTCATTGTCTTCCAGGTTTTCTTCTAGCTCCTCTTGGGTACTATTCTGTTATTTTCATAGTACAGCTGTCATGTCTTCGAGCTATGTGTCCTGCCCAATACCAATTTAACTCTTTAGTTTTGATAAGGTCCTTTACTTGAGTTTGCTGCCTAATCCATGTGTTTCTCTTCTTATCTAACAGTCTGATTCCCAATATAATTTGTTCCATTCTTTGCTGTGTAGTTCTCAGCTTCTCTTCTATTCTTTTGATGAGTGCCCAAGTTTCACTTCCATAAGTTGTGGTGGGGAGTATACATTGGTTCATTATTTTACGTTTTAGACAAATTGGGATATTGCTCCTCAGTATGTGACTATATTTCCTGAATGCTATCCATCCAAAATTTATTCTTCTCTTGACTTCCAGCCATTTATCATTATTACAGCTAATGATTT
Organism: Mastigoproctus giganteus; assembly: GCF_048544385.1. Classification (NCBI taxonomy): domain Eukaryota; kingdom Metazoa; phylum Arthropoda; class Arachnida; order Uropygi; family Thelyphonidae; genus Mastigoproctus; species Mastigoproctus giganteus. The sequence goes on from NC_143576.1 coordinate 27,869,338, forward strand.
GTCCTAGATAAGTATATGACTCCACCTTTTCAATTACTGCTTCTTCAATCATTATATCCCTTTCTGTGGCATACTTGTTCATCATTACTTTTGTTTTAGCCATATTCATCTTTAGTCTAAAATCTTTACTAACTCTACATAACTGATTTAGATTTTCCTCTAATTCTTTGGGATCATTGCTTATGACCACAATGTCATTTGGAAATCTTAAATGTTTTAGGTACTCTCTTTTCACATTGACTCCTTTCTGCAACCAGTCTATTCTGAACACTTCCTCAAGGGCAGTAGTAAACAACTTTGGAGATATTGTGTCTCCTTGTTGAACTTCTTTCTCAGTTTTAAATTTGCTACTGTCTTTGTCTAGTCTAATAAAGGAGGTAGCATTCTCATATATTTTCTTCAAAATCATAATATATGGGGTATCTATGTCTTGTCTTTCCAGTGCCCGGAACATTGCCTTATGCTGTATGGAGTCAAATGCCTGTTCATAATCCACAAATGCCAGGCATAACAGTGTTTTATATTCATTTGCTTTCTCCATTAGCTGTGATATTACATGAAGGTTATCCATAGTTAAGAATCCTGTCCTAAAGCCAGCTTGCTTTTTTGGTTGATTCTCATCAAGTGTTCTTTCTAATCTGTTAGTAATGACCCTTGTGAACAACTTGTAGATGTGAGATAACAAGCTAATTGGTCTGTAATTTCCAATTTCTGATTTATCTCCTTTCTTATTCAGCAAAACTATGATTGCATTATTACACTCCTTAGGTGTCACACCTTTTCTAATGCATTTTGTGAAGAGTCTTGCCAGTTTTTGTCTCATGTCTCTTCCTCCCAATTTTAACAACTCTACAGTAACTTCATCTTTGCCCAGGGCTTTCTGATTCTTCATTTTCTTCAACGCATGTTCTACCTCATCAGGAAGGATGTCGGTTATGTCGTATGTGTTATTAATTTGCGATCCATCTTCCCCACTGCTGGCATCATTCCCCCAGTCCTTGTGTAATTCTCCATAGTAGTCTTCTGCTAGTTGAATTATGGTTTCTCTGCTATTTATAAGTATGCCATCACTATTCTTCAGTTTCAGTATCATATGTCTTTCTGTATTACTGTCATGGCTGCTGATTTAAGCCCTTTGTTTTCCCTTAATGCTTGTTCTACTTTTCTTGTGTTAAATCTTCTTATGTCCTCTATAAGAGTCTTTCTAATGGCTTTGCATAACTCAGTATACTCAATTTTGTCCTTGTCAGTATTTATCTTGCTCTTCATTTTTCGTCTTCAGTTCATCATGACAAGTGTTTCTTGACTAATTTTTTCTTTTTGAATTTCTTTTTACCTATAGGTTTCTTGGTCTTTATCAGTTTCGGAAAGTTGTAATATTCCTCCTCGATATCTTGGTCCTGAGCAGTCTGCAGAAGCTCAAAACTTGTTCCTAAGTTCCAGTACATACTGCTTTTTCTCCTCTTCTGTTATCTCAAAGACCTTCATATTATTTACTCAAGTCACTTTTTTCCTTTCTTTTCTTACATCTATATCAAGTTTGCATTCTGTGATAACTTCCAACATTTACATTGTTCAGGAACGTAACATCATTCGCGATATATCTTCTGTTAGTGAGGATGAAGTCGATTTCATTAGTTGTTAATCCATTTGGGCTCTTCCATGTCCACTTTCTGTTCACCCTTTTCTTGAAAAAAGTGTCCTCCTTGAAAAAAACTTTCCTCTCAGTTATCACAAAATTATTTTGCTTCTGCCACAATTAGATAAACTTCTGGCATTCCCCTTCCCTAAAGAATTTTTTGTGCGTGAATGTAAATGCAAAATAGTTTAGTTTCTCAGCAACCTGAGCAGGATTGTCATCAGTTAAACCATCAACATCAAGTGGACTAATGTGATTCAACCCCTTCCTGCTGCTGCTATTAATATAAGTAAAGAAATTTTGCTTCTTTTCTTGGCATTCTTTGCTTGAGACTCTTGCAATCTGCCTTGGCTTGCCTAACCTCCTTTGTGACTTGATTGCAGACTAGCTTATATCTACCATAGGCTTCTGTATCACATTAAAATTTTTATGCATCCCATGCATTTGTGTTCTGTGCCGTGTCTAAGAACCTCGAACAGTATTTCTTAGTTGGTATGAAAAGCCTAGTATCATCTGTGATTATTTCCCTGAGTTTTTCCCATTTCTTCTTGGTCCTTAGCTAGTAGCTGGGGAAGGCGGTTGGCCACGCAACCAGTATGCTGCTGTAGGTGCCGCAGGGTTTCGGACTTGCTCTGTGATGTTCTTCCGTACTTTACGATCCATGGCGTCAGTCCTGACCTGGTTAAGGTCGAGACATCGGCTCTTCAAGTCATTTTCCACTTGCTTGGCCCACGTTTTCCTAGGCGCGGTCCGTTGGATGCTCCATTGGGTGGGTCGTTGTCTCCAAAGGAGTGTGGATGGTATTCTGTTCATGCCCATTCTACGTACGTGGCCAAACCATCTAAGCCTTCGCTTCTGGATTTGGTCGGCAATGGTTGGTTGCTGTTGGTATCTGGCGTGGATTGTATCATTAGTGAAATGATGGTATCATTTTCCCATTTAGAATTTGTTGTTGGTAACTTTGTTAGTTGATCTTACTGTATAGAATTTAAAAAGTGTCTAAGACCACTGTAGTCTCCTTGACAAAAGCAAAAACTCTTTCCTTTACCCTTGATGGTAGTTACATCTTTAAGTAAACTCCACATCAGTACACTGTGATCACTGCCACCTAGTGGTTCTTTTATCTACAGATTCTTAATGCATGATGAATCACTGCTGATAATCAGATCAAGGGTATTGCTCTCCCTTGTTGCTTCTCTAACATGCTGCTGTAGAAAACAGCCATCCAATAAATCCACAAAATTCTTTGCTATTCTCTGAATGACTAACCCACAAGTTTCAGTCAGTATCCGGAATAATCTTTAATTTTTCAATATTTGATATTTGATACTTTATTTGAATGATATTAATCTTTTATGTTTTTATTATATTAGATAACAGTTTCAGATTTGGTTCGATCGGCCCTTGAAGAAGCAGCCCCTAAATCAGATTACATATTTGACAATGAACTTCACTTATATTACAGTGTTAAAACAGGATATTTTTATGATCCCGTAAGTGAAACTGTTGATGGTAATTTTTTTTTTTTTTTTTGTGTGTATATTTTAAGTAATTTTTGTTGAAGTGTAAATTTATCCTTAAAGTTCTTGGAATTTTTTTTCATAAGAGGGTGCCAATGACATTTGTTTTCCAGTATCCATTAGTTAACCAGTAATAATTTGTTTATCTTCATCATATTTATGATGAAGATAAACAAATCATCATATGTTTTGTTATGAAAAGGAAATTTTGCTTATACATTAAAACCTGATGTACTTAAGTAAAATAAAAACTTTTGTTCAGCTTTAATTTTCTGCTTCAGACTCAGTGTTCAAAAAAAAATTAGCAGAAAAGTACATAGCATACATGTAGCAAACTGGTGCAAGGCAACAGGGAATCTCAGCTATGGGCCCTCTAAACACCCATGATATTGTTATATCAAATTGATAAAATTAAAGTAGGGATCCTAAAAGAGTTTCTATGCCACTGGCAGAAATTATTTTATAAGATATTGACAATGAAATTACACCAGAAGAACAATTGTTTACATTTTTGATTTATGTTATATTTGTAAAAAAATTAATTAAAAAGAAAATTTTTTTTTTTTTTTTTAACTTTTGCCACCCCTAAATAAATTGCCTTATTGTCCACGACACCTGAAATTTTTCAGGTCCTTTTTTTTTGGATAACCTGTTTGATAATGCAGTGGTTGCAGATTTTGACTGCTATGATTATATCATTATCCACAATGTATTTCTAACTGATTAGGTAGGATTTCCCATGTGGAGCAGCTCTAATTTTGCTCATCAGAATTTGCATTAAAAGAAAAAGTTGAGGTTATGTAATTCTATTAATCAGTGGGGAATGGTAATGCTTTCCTAGAGAACAGCTCCAGTCAGATCAAAATACTGTTACAATAACCTGGTTTTTGAAGTTCAAGGAACAAAAATATTTATTTATTTATTTATTTATTTTTTTTTGTTAAATCAGGTTTGAAGTATCCATATAAGTTCAGAACATGATGGTATTAAATTCCAATCAATATCTGGGAAATTAAAATTCCCCCATTAACATGATGGTATTAAATTCCAGTCAATATCTGGGAAATTAAAATCCCCCATTATAAGACTCTGATTTACTGGCCCACTCTATTTCCCTGTACAGTTGTTTAGGAGTGTGTTATAGGCCTAATGACTCATCAGAGTCATTAGGCCTATAACACACTCCTACTCTCAGTTTTGATTTCCCATTGCTCATGTTAATTTTTCACTCAACACTGGCTGTACTTCCTTGTATTTCATGTTTCTTAACTAATAACATAATCCCTCCCTCCTTTCTTCCTATCCTTCCTGTACACATTGTACTCTCCAAATTCCATTTCTGCATTCCTTATATCTGTGTGACACCATGTCTCTGATATCCCAACAATATCTGCCTTTAATGTTTTGATCAACACCTCAAATTCATCAAATTTATTTACCAAACTCCTAGCATTGGTGTACATGCAAGTATACATGCACCTGTTCCTATTCTTAGCTACCTTAACACAGCCCATGTGTTTACTTGTACCGCAATGACTCCCAGCAGTCTCTGAAATCTCCTGCTTCTGTTTTCCAGGCTGCTGCTCATTCCAATAGAAGCAGTGCAAGAATCACTTTCAACTCTGCCAGCAGCTACTGTTAATCTATTATTCCGTGTATCTCCACAAGCTAGCAGTTTTCTGACCCACCTAACACTGCCTCAATGTCATCAGCAAATATTCTTACATCCTTTCTATTTAAATGTATCCCATCATTGTAGAAACAGTCTCTCCTGTTAACAAGCACAGACCAGGCTGAGAAAAATTCTATCCCTTGAGCCTTGCCTAATCTCTCCAGGGCCAAATTGATCCACAAGGCTCTCATGGTATACTCCTCCTATCGTGTCTGAGCAGAATTGCAGACACTTTCAAATTCAACCGTACTTCACGGGTTTTTTTCAACAGTGAACTGTACTTGTTAAGTAATTCTGCCGGTCTCCTATTCTTAATATCATTATTGCTAATGTGTACAACATTATCACCTTTTGTGCTGTTAAAAGATATCTGCTCTACGTCATCAACCTTTGTCCCTGGCAGACATACCCTGGTCCTGTTCCACCTGTCCTTTTAGCACAATATGTTCCCCATTTCCCTGAAAATACAGACTGACAACTAATAGTTCCTGTGGGATCAGCGCATTCTGCCTTGGGGGTTGCCGCTGTGTTGCATGACGTTTATGTGGGCAGCTGAGAGCTTGATGGGCCCCTCAATTTAGATCCTTTGAGGACATCCACCCAGTCCTTCAAGCTCTCATACAGGCCCATAACAACGCTGAGTTATCACCTGATTTCCCCACACTCCTTACATTGTGCACACACAAAGACATTCCCCTTGGCAATATCATGTTCCAATATTGATCCTTTTGCTCTGTTGCTCTGGTCTGAGTCATGATTTCGATTCAATTTCAATACAAAATAATAACCCTAAACTTATATCCCAATGCAGTTATAACTCTATATATATATATATTTTTTTTTTTTTTCAGTATCTGGTATTATCTCTGAGTTTCATTATATAACTTCTGTATCTCCTATCATGTTATATGTATTAATTAATAATGTTACATTTGTAAAATCTAAGTCATATGTATTTAGATAAAAAAGTACAGTTTAATTGACAATGAAGTTTAACAAGATTAATAAATTTTACTGATTAATTGATAATACTATACTATACTAAGCTAACCGATTTCTAATACTGTGCTATGTGTTTCGCTACCTAGTTTTAAACCTTACGCTATCTAGTTCAGGATATATGTTGTATCGTATAACAATGGCAGCAAGTTACGAACAGTAAATCTATGGGCACAAAGTATTAATTAACTTCAAAATCATGCTATCTAAATTCAAAATAAACCAAGGAGCTTGACTAGGACTATAAGCAACTTATAGATATTAATTTATATAACAATTAAGTCAATAAAATGGCTAAATATAAATAAAAACTTAGCGTTTGCTGGAGCTGGAAACACTTGTAAAACACATGGATTGGATAACCTTACTGATACTTACTGGATACCCTTACCGGGTTGGTCACTCACACACTAGCAAGACTTTTGTGGATTTATTGGATAAATGTTTTCTACAGCAGCATGTTCGGGAGGCAACTAGAGGGAATAATACTCTTGGGCTGATTATCACTAGTGCTTCTTCATGCATTAAGAATCTGCAGATAAAGTAACCACTAGGTGGCAGTGATCACAGTGTGCTGAAGTGGGATTTACTCAAAGAGGTAACTACCATCAGTGGTAAAGCTAGAGTTTACTCTAGAAGGAAAGGGATGAATCAGATTGGTCCACTGGATATTGATGGTTCAACTGTTGATGATCCTGCTCAGGTGGCTAACAAACTAAATGAGTATTTCGCATCTACATTCACCCATAAGGAGTTATTCAGGGAGGGGAATGCCAGAGGTGAGTTAAACTCTGGCAGTGAGCGAGATGATTTTGTAATTACTGAGAGCAAAGTGGAGGAGAAATTGTTGAAGATAAACATAAGAAAGGCACCCGGGGTGGTTGGGATCTATTCAGTTATATTAAAGGAGGCAGCAAAGGAAGTAAGAAAACCCTTAGCCATAATAATGAGAGCTTCCTTGGACTCAAGGTATTGTAGGTACCCATGGACTGGAGGTGTGCAAATGTGACCCCAATTCACAAGGGAGGATCAAAGGGCGACACAAGTAATTACAGACCTGTTAGTTTAACTTCTGTTCCAGGGAAATTAATGGAGGCACTGGTTAAAGAAGCACTGCGGGATCATCTAGACAAGACTTCAGTTATAGCTCAGACATAGCATGGTTTTGTTAAGGGGAAGTCTTGTTTGACCAATTTGATTGGATACTATGATGTGATCACAAAGGATCTGGATGCAGAGAATAGCTTTGATATCATACATTTGGATCTTAGAAAGACTTTTGATACTGTTGCACGTGGAAGACTGCTGCACAAATTGGAACAGTGTGGCGTTGGAGGCAAATTGCTGCTATGGATAAAGGGATGGTTGAGTGGGAGAAGACAGCGTGGTAATCAATGGACACTGCTCTTTGTGGACTAATGTTATTAGTGGAGGCCCTCAGGGTTCATTGTTGGGTCCATTGTTGTTTTCTGTATTTATCAATGATATTGATGATGGTTTATCAGGCTTAATGTCCAGGTTTTGTAGATGATACGAAAGTTGGCAGGGTTAGTAATGCCAGTAAGCTCCTGTAACAAGATCTAGAAAACTTGAGCAGATGGGGCGAGAGGTGGCAACTGAAGTTTAACTTTGACAAATGTAAAGTACTGCATATGGAAGCAGTAACCCCAGAGTAACATATCAACTGTGTGGTACTACACTGACAGTGGTAGAGAATGAAAAGGACCTGGGGGTAATTGTGCAAGCAGATATGAAGTTTTCTGAGCAGTGTAGACAGTCTACAAGAGTAGCTCATGGTGTCTTGTCAATGATATACCGGAATTTTTCTAGCAGGGATAAGGAGGTGATTATCTCCTTGTATAAGGCAATGGTCAGGCCACACCTTGAGTACTGTGTACCGGTCTGGAGGCCTCATTTTAGGAAGGATGTAGAGCTGCTGGAGCAAGTGCAGAGTAGGGCAACAAGGTGAATGGAACAAAGGGTTGCTCTTACGAAGAAAAGCTTAAGTTTTGCAAATTACAGTGTCAGGAGACTAGGTATCTGCGAGGTGATCTGATTGAGGTGTATAAAGACTTGAATGGTTTGAGCATGCTTAATTCTTATGGGATTCTTCCTCTTGCTCAGAATAATCACATGAGAAGTCATAAATTCAGATTGAGGAAAGACAGTTGTAGGATAGATGTGTGAATGTTTGCCTTTAGCCAGCATGTGGTTGAGTGCTGGAACAAACTTCCATCTGTCGTTGTAGAAGTTGATAGCTTAAATAGATTCAAGGCTGAACTAGAAAAACATTTGGAACAAGTGGATGGATGAAATGAGAAGGGTGGTTTTTTGTTTTTTTTTCACCCATCCACTCGCTCCAAATAAAGGAGAGACATCTGACTAAAAAAATTTCTTTAGCATTAGTAAAGGCACATAATGCAAGAAAGCAAATTTTTTTAGTCAGATGTCCCTCCTTTATCAGGTCAAATCCACTCCATTTAAAAATTTTTTTTTTTAAAAACGAAGTGGTTAAAAACATATTTTCTTACTTAAAAATTTAACACATAATACCTTTGTATGTAGTTACTTAAATGACCTCCAGTTTTCATTGCCAAGTTAAAGGTATGGGAAAATAGTCATCATCATTCATGCAAAAAGCAGGGACTTATTGTCAGAACTCCCTATCGAAATTATTTTGAAAATAAAATAGTTCTTTTCTTTATATATTTTTTGAAAGAAATATACCATTATAGCTATATTCCTTATAATATACAGTCAGTCCTCGTATAACACGTGTTTACATTACACGAATTCGATCATACATGATTTATAAATAGGGGAACGATATCTTATATAACATGAACCGAATTTGCTTATGGATGATTCGCCTTTGTGTTTACAAGAAATGGCAGTCAAACGCAGAATCACCCCAACCGAACGCAACACAATAGGAATGAAGAGAAGATTCTGAAAATGTATTTATGTTTCTTATATATCAGTGAAGGGGAAACACATTTCACCATAATAACGTAAAAACCCACACAATTCCAGCTATCGGTATTATCGCAAATGCAATTAGATCGAGTTTACTACCAGTTTATATAACAGATTCCACAGCAGAAACACAACTGGAAATTGTTTTTATTGTTTTGTGGTAGTAACCCCTAGAAATGTACTTTAGTAAATGTGAGGTGTTAATAGTGTATCTCTGCCTTTACGGTGTTGTTTATGCAGTTGCTACACGCGCACAGCTTTGTTTATGTGTATCAAGCGTGCCTCCTCGTTTTGTAATTTTGCTTTATTCCCTAAAAATGAGTAAAATACTTAAAAGGTGTGAAAAGAAAGCATCCTGGTGAAGACACTACAGATTCAGAGAGAAAAAGAAAAGCAATATTGATAAACAGAGGCGGACTGGGTCAAAAATTCTTACCCGGGAAAATTTATAGTGGCCTCATACTAGCGTTTATGGCCAAAATCACTCCGGCCTCCAGCCAACCGGGGTTTCCCCCGTAAGGCTTATGGCCAGTCTGCCTCTGTCGATAGAGAAAAAATATGAAATTGTGAAACACTTTGAGCGAAATGAAAGACCATGTGATATTGCACGTGCTACAGACCTAAATGAGGCAACGCCGAGAATTACAAAGAATGCAGAGAAAATAAAAACAACTTTCATAGCAGGAACAACTCAAAGTGTAATTAAAATCCATTAGATTAAGACACAAGAATTGGAAGAGATGGAACGGCTGTCATCTGTTTGGATAGAAAATCCAACAAAAAACAAGTTTGCTTACGATAGAAGCAAAAGCATTAGCAATATTTTATTATGTAATAGTCGTAATAAAATACATATTTTATTACGATTATTTATTGTGTTTTGTATTGTTTTGGTTACAAATGTGTGTTCAGTCTTGGGTGGTCGGCACCTAACCCTATTTTTCCCATAGGACCTGTTGTTCATATTGCACGATTTTGCATCGCACGAGGGTTTCTAGGAACACAACTATCGTGCTATATGAGGACTGACTGTACTGCCTTTTACTCTCTCTCTCTCTCCCCCCACACACACACTCTCTCAGTCTGACATACCTTTCTAAGTGATTCATACCAGTGGAGCCACGTTGCACAATCAAAATGAAGCTCGTAAACATTATTTACCAGCAGTAGTGAGCATATTAATGACTGTGCAGTCTACTTTGTCTGATTAGTCTCAGAATAGATAACGATAACACAATCCAGTTATAAACTTATTAGGCTTATGGTGGCATTAGCCTTCACAAATCTTAGTGCAACTATTTCTGTAATGACCTTTCACTGTTGTTGACACATATACATGTCTATGAAAACATGTATATGTGTCACCAGCAGTGGAATGTTACGCTTGAAAGAATCTAAGTCTAGAAGTTGAAAATACAAAAAGGATACCTATTAAAATATCTTCATCTATTTTGGAGAGGTTATTTAACATGTAATTTCTAATACTTCTAGCCAGGACTTCAGACTGTATGTGCAGAAAAAGAGGTGTCCATTAAGGAAGGTTTCACTGTATATTCATTTATACTCTTTTGTCTTAGTCATGTTCATTAGCTTAATTTTAAATTTAGCTAGTGATTTCATAAGTTACAACTTATTATTCGTACCACTATTGTATTGCTGTTTTGTTGTGAATATTGTAACACATAACTAGCAGCAGTGGAGTAGGGTTTTAATTGTGATAAATAAGTAGCTCAAAGGGTATAATTACTTGTTAGGCATATATTTTTTTGTTTTTAGCAAAAAAAAAATTTTTTTTTTTATTTATTTCTATTAAAAAATTAATATTTCTTTTTGTTTTTAGCTTTAAGAAATTTTACTTTTAGTGAGGATATAACTAATTTAAAGCTCTGAGGTCCTAATGGTATAGTGTAATGTATATCTTGAACTTGATAGCATAATCAATCCTTAAAACTGAATAGTGTAATACATGTCACTGCATTTATGAATCTATTAGCTTAGTGTAGTATTGTCAATTAAATCGATTAATTTTCATTGTCAATCAATTAAATTGTATTTAAATGAAAATCGTGCTCCACACTACAGCAGCAAAGCAACAGTCACAAAATAGTCAGAGTACTGTGGCTTGGGGAGAACTGAAGGGGCAATTCTCCTGCAAGCCACGGCTTAACAAAATAGGCAACAACTTGTGCAATGTTTGTGGGGTCTTTCTGGAACAGGACATAATACTGCCGAGGGGTATGTCTTTGTGTGTTTGGTGCAGAGAGTGGGAAGAAATTAGGCACCAACTCAGCATTCTAATCGGTGTTTATGAGAGTTTGAAGAGTTGGGTAGATGTCCTCGAGGGAATTAAAATGGGGGATCCATCAAGCTCTCAATGCCAGCACTCGCACTTATGCATCAGGCAACACAGCAGCAATTTCCAAGGCAAAATGCACTGGTCCCACAGGAGGCAGTTACTGTTGGTGACTATTGTCAGAAAATGGGAAATGCATTGTGGAAGAAGGCTAGGTGGAATAGGACCCCCAGGGTGTGTCTGCTGGTGGCAAAAGTAGATGACGTAGAGCAGATATAATCTTTTAAGGTACAAAAGGTGATACTGTTGTACATGTTGTATAAGGCAATGGTCAGGCCACACCTAGAGTACTGTATACAGGCCTGGAGACCTCATTTCAAGAAGGATGTAGAGCTGCTGGAACGAGTACAGAGAAGGGTAACAAGATTAGTGAATGGAACAAAGGGGTGCTCTTACGAAGAAAGGCTTAAGTTTTGCGAATTACAGTGTCTGGAGACTAGGCAGCAGCGAGGTGATCTGATAGAGGTGTACAAAGCCTTGAATGGTTTGAGCATGCTCAATGCTGATGGGATTCTTCCTCTTGCTCAGAATAATCACCTGAGAGGGCATAAATTCAAATTGAGGAAAGACAGATGTAGGATAGATGTGCGGAAATTTGCCTTTAGCCAGCGGGTGGTTGGTAGGTGGAACAGACTTCCATCCCTTGTCGTGGAAGTTGATAGCCTAAATAAGTTTAAGGCTCGGCTGGACAGGTATTTCGAAGGAACAAGAGGGGTGAAGTGGAAGTGGTTGTTTTTTATTTATTTATTTTACTTTAATTTTTTTGGCTGATGCTGCATAAGCTTTCTTTCTTGCATCAAATGCCTCTACTAATGCTAATGCTAATGTTGGCACTAATTTTATTAAGATTAGAATGAGTAGAATATCTGAGGACTTACTTAACCAAGTGCAAGGCAATGTTGGGAAAAAGTTGCGAGTCAGGACTGAATTTGAAAGTCTGCAATTCTGCTCAGACATGATAGGAGAGTACATGTTGAGAGCCTGGTCAATAAATTTGACTCTTGAGAGATTGTGCAAGGCCCCTGGGGTAGAATTTTTCTCAGCGTGATGTGTGCTTGTTAAAAGGAGAGGCTGTTTTTACAGGGATGAGACACACTTAAATAGAAGGAGTGCAAGAATATTTGCTGATGCTATTGAGGCAGCAATAGGTGGTTCAGAAAGCTGCTAGCTTTGGTGGCTACACAGACTAATAGAAACTAGAGCTGCAGGCAGAGGTGAAAGTGATTCTTGCACTGCTTTTATTGGAACATGCAGTAGCCTGGAAAGCAAGGTGTCAGTGATTTCTAGCCCTGTTGTGGTTCATCATGGAACAGGTTATGGGCTGTGTTAGGGTAACTAAGAGTAAAAACATGTGCATGTACACATGCTAAGAGCATTGTAAATAAATTTCATGAATTTGAGTTACTGATTAAGTCCTTAAATGCAAACATTGTCGGCATAGTGGAGACAGTTTCACTCAGACATAAGCAATGCTGAATTTGAATATGGTGAGTCCAATGTTTACAGGAGGGAGGGGAGGGGTTATGCTCTTAGTTAAGAAGCATATTAAGTCTAGATATGGGTGACCAGTGCGATGTTCAGTCAGTTTGGTGTGATATAATCACCGGAAAAACAAAATTAAGAGTAGGAGTATGTCTTATAATAGAGGTTGGACACTGCTGTGAATCAACTGTAAGTGCCCCATTCGAGAATTAGGAGACAGTGATTTTCTTTTATGCCGACAAATAATCTGTTGTTTTGCAGGAGTGCATTTTTTTTCCATATCCACATTTTTCCGTAAATTTTCCCTATCTCTGTTTACATGGTCACAGTACCTGAGTATCCAAATGACACTTACATTTTGGACAGTTTCAAAAAAAATTAAATAAATAAAAGAAAAAAAAAATTCAAATTTAAGAATTAGTGACAATACCGATGACGAGAGAAGGAAAATGAGGACAACGAAGGTATTAAACCTTCTAAACATGAATTGTTGGCATTTGGTGAAAATGAAGTTAGAAAATCGTCAATTAGGTTACAGTGAAATGAAAGGGATACAATTCGTGGATTTCAGGAGTACCTAATTGAAAAGATGTTTTCGAAAGAATTGAAGCATTTGATGGATTCTCAGAGTACGATACCAATTTCATCGAGTGTATGTGAACGAGGATTTTCACAAATCAATCTGATCGTTGATGACAAAAACAGTTTCTTCACTACTGTTTCTTAAAATTGTAGGCCCACCTCTCATCCAGTTTGATCCAGCAAAATAGGTCCATTCGTGGCTGCTTCGGAAATATCATTCAACAAGAGAGAGACAGAGGAAGAAAAGAAGTCGGCCTAGGGTGTCAGATGAGAACTTAATAAAAATTTGGAATATTCTATAAAAACTGTATTATGAAATTATTTTTACTTATGTTATTTATTTTTACTTATTATTTTTAAGGTCTGTAGTGTAACGAAGGACCCTTATAATGTCACTCGGTTGTCCGTCCAGAGATACACAGTATTGTATCTCTGGAACCACTCAACTATTGACTTGAAATTTTGCATGGGTTTGTACATCATATGGGCCAACATAATGCCATATTGATCACTGTTGACAAAAATTTGTTTGAGATGTGGGGGGGGGTAAATGTAGGGGGCAAAATTTGTCAACAATCTATATCTTATTATACACTGTTGGAAAGAGCTCAACGAGCAGGTTTAAAATATAATTTTAAAATGTTTTTAAAATTATAAATGGTGGCGCCAGACAGGAAAATGTGAATAATTTTCGTGTCTCCCCCCCCCCCCCCCCCTATTTATATCGCTAATGGAGCTAAAAATTTAAAAATCACATTAGCTATGTGTTATTCGGTGCTTATCAAGGGAAAACTATTCTGATTGAAATCTATTGTTTATTTTTTGTGTTAAAATTAAAAAACCAGTTTTTATTGCACTTTAATAGTGCACTTCTTTGTACTAAGTAACTCTCCTTTTGGTGACAAAAAGGTTGCTAAATAGTTAGTTAATAATTCTATAAAGGTCATTTATAAATTTTGCAATGAGAAGTATTTTTTAACAATTTTCAAAGTTGGAGTTATCCTGGCAAGGAGGTACTCAGAGAGGTAGTGTTGAGGTGAGGAAGTGCCTGCACAAAGTCTTGCACGGCCCTCGCCTACCAGTCGCTTCTCCCCCAAGACTTTAATCGCTTCTCCAGGAAGAAGTCGGAGTCGCTTCTCCCACCCTTGTCATCCACAACAACTGGAAAGACTCAAATAGACAAAGTTTTCATTAGTTCCTTAGTTTTAGGCAGAGCAAAGTTTCTGGCATCCCCCTCCCCCCATACTTCTCCTTCAACTCATGCATGATACTAAGTACTATAGGTTTTGATACCTTTCATGTTTGGGATTTTCATAAAAAAAAAAAAAAAAAAAAAGCCGGGGCACTAGAAACTTTTTTTTCAGTTTCCATAAAGCTCTCTATTTGAGATACTACACTAATGACCATTCATGACTATGGATCATCCTGAGTGCCCGGCACTCAGTAGTTGACCGATTTATTTACTTATTTTACTTGCATTTTACTTTTTTTTTTTTTTTTTTTTTATATATATACTTGAATAATAAATTTATGTTTAATAAACTGTGTTAATATACTAAATTTGTTGTTCTTATTCCAAAAACATTACTACTAAAATAACAATTTCAGGAAAAAAATTTTTTAGAGTACTTTTCATATCCTTTTAATTTTCAGTTTTCCCTGATAGCAAAGAATGAGTACTGGCACCTATGTTTCTTACAAAAAATACATTATATATGCATATAGATGAAATTAGAAAGAATTAATAGAAAATACAAAAAGATGGAGAAGTATTTAACACAAGGTACCGAGCCTAATAGAAGAAAAGTAATAAGAGAAAAGAATGAGAAATAAAAAGAAAAAATGTTAAGAACCTAAAAAAAAAAAAAATTGTAAAATTATAAAATTATATAGAATTAAAGGCTGAATTAACAAGCCAATCAAATGTAGATAAGCTGAAAGGGAAAGAAGAAATTTATTATTAATCAATGCTAAATAATAGTGAGCATCAAAATATATATTTTTTTATTATTTTTTTTATTTTCATTAGAACATTTTCACAATACTTAAATCTGACATAGGTCTGCTCAATTGTTTAATTTCATGTTTATAATTATATCATAGTGACAAAAATGTGTTATTATTATTTTACTAAATTATTTTATTCATTGTTAAATGATACAAATGTAAGTATACAAGATTGGTAACAGGAGCCAGTCTTGCATTGGGAACTGAAGGAAACTGCTTTCTTTCAGTCCCCAAAGTAGAGTAGAAAGTTGGGTATCTCATTAAACTTAAATTATTTATGCTCTTGTTTATACTCTGGTGCAACCATTAGATCAGAGAAGTTTACAGTTAATTATTCTGACAATGAATATTTAGATGTCATGCAGGCTTCAACCATTCTTATAAATAAGCACATTACTGCTAATTTGGAAACCATAGCACATCATGTAATTTCTTACTTCTGCATTATTGTTCATGAGAAGGTAAGATATGGAGAGAGAAAAAATTACAGAGGAACTCATTCTAGTAAAAATTTATTAGTATTTGAGACTGAAGCAGGTTTGTGACTCTAAATCATTGAAGGAAGGATAACAATGACAGATCAGTTTCTTTGTGTTCTTTTTGTAATACACATTAATAGGTAACATTCAAAGCATATTTTAACAGGAGTAGAGAAGCATAGAAAAGAACATAGGACTATATAAAATTGTGTGAAATTTATTAGAAAAATTAGAGTTACATATAAGGTTTAATAGGGTGTGGAGGTTTTTTAGTGTTAGAGAAATTTAGGGAGATGCTTAGTGGCTGTAGAGAGTTATAAATAGCAATATAGTCCATTTTTACTTTCTACAGCTAGTAGGCATGTTCTAAACATGCCTTATGTTCTAAACCTCAGAAGAAGAGGGCAAGATAGTTCCCAAACCTTCAAGTGTTCCACATCCATTATGACTTACATGTAGCTCTTTAATTTCTTTAATAAATTTCACACATGATAATTTATGCGTTTTTGTGTTCTTTTTTTATTCTTTAGATAGCATTGGTAACATTATTAGCTATTTATTAAAATGGCATATTTACAATTTTTCTGTCCAATATGTTCCTTTTTTTTTTTGTTTTGTTATTTGGTTTTTAGGAGCATTAGCAACTAAGGCTATATTGCTCTGGGATATGCGGTGGTCATTCCCTGACCTTTCCGAATCCTCCATATTTGGTGTTTTAGTATTCTGTGTTACCACTAATACCACATGACATATACAGGCAGTTCCTGCTTTATGAGTTTTTTTCAAGTATCAACAAAATCGAAAATATCTTTCTATACATTAAAATAATTTTCCTCCCAGTGATATTTATTTAGCCAACGGGAGAAGAGAGATGCGGGTTACGTGGTAATACGTAACAAATACTAAAATATGTAACAAAAGTTTGTTTTTCTGTGGTAAAGCAAGCTTCTGTTTAAGCGTGGTCATGCCCTATGTTTATCTAATATGACCACACAGTACCATGCTTGATTTCTAGATATAATATTTTTATGTATTCATAGCAGAGGAAGAGACACACACAGTGTTGAAAGCTTCTGTATTTTATTTTACTTTATCAAAAGAAGCGAGTGCAGCCCTCTAGTGAACATTAATTGCAATAAATAAATGCTAAATGTTCATAAACACAGTATTTAAAACCACTCATATAGCTATATAATATAGTAGTAGTAGTAGTAGTGGCATGTGATGCAAGAAAGCAAGTTTATGAGCTTATGTAGCATCAGCCAAAAAAAAAAAAAAAAAAATCACACCATTCCCTCCAAATGCCTGTCCAGTTCCTCCTTAAATTTATTTAACCTATCAACTTCCACAACGACAGATGGAAGTTAGTTCCAGCAATTAACCACCCGCTGGCTAAAGGCAAATTTCCGCACATCTATTCTACATCTGTCTTTTCTTAATTTGAATTTATGCCCCATTAGGTTCGTAATCTGAACAAGTGGAAGGATCCCATCGGAATTCAGCGTGCTCAACCCATTCAAGGCCTTATACACCTCAATCAGATCACCGCACAGGTGCCTAGTCTCCAGCCACTGTAATTTGCAGAACTTAAGCCTCTCTTGGTAAGAGGATCCCTTCGTTCCCCTCACCAATCTCGTTGCCCTTCTCTGTACACGCTCAAGCAAATCTACATCCTTCCTAAAATGAGGCCTCCAGAACTGTAATAATATATTATAGTACTACTATTATGTATTATATTAGTATTATGTATTATAGTACTATAATATATTATAGTAATATAATATTATAGTACTACTGTGCATGCATTTGTTTGTTCAGGCAGGGATAAGGAGGGAGGTTGAACTCTTAAAGAATTTTGGAAATAATTCCATATTTTAGATGCAATCATAATATGAGCATGGGACAAAATTGCAGAGAAGAACATGAAGTGTTGGAATAAACCCTGTCATCAGTTTAATGATAACTTTGAAGGATTTCAAGAACCAGCAGAGACTACAAAATGAAACAAATGGTTATAAATGTTGTTAACCAATTGCAGCTTAAAGTTTCTACAACTGATGTAACTGATCTTCTTCAAGTACACGATGGAGAGTTCACAGATGAAGACCTCATTGAAATGGCAAAATGTGAAGCTGAGGAAGAAGGTTTAACAGCTGAAACTCCTATTTGTTCCCTCACTCTCAAGGGGCTTGACAAAGCTTTTCAACACAGAGAAAGCAGTTGAGATTTCAAGTCACAAGATTCAAATTTCGTGTGCACTAGAAAAGCACACTCAAAAGATCGAATTTGCTGCAGATTTAAAAAATCGTTATGTATGCTATGAATTTCATAAAGAAAAGTAAAGACTGTCTTGGAAACAAACTACAGGAAACCCTTGATTAGTGCGGTTAATGAATCCTTGAAATATATCGCACATATTAAAACTGCACTAATCAAACTTAAGAAACAATGGGAATAATTATAATGAATCCTTGAAAATTATGAAATTGTAAAAATGTATTTTTTCTTACTCAATACGTACCTATAATGCACTGCATAGTTCTTAAATTATTAAGGAATAAATTTAAAAAAAGATAGTATGATTTAAATTTTATTTTTTGCAAAAAAAACTTATCTAACTTCGATTGAACAGTGGTAGCTTTCTTCCTTTCCTCCATGATTTTGCGATAACAATCAATTTGCTCTGCATCTGGATCAATCTCTAGTATGAGTTCTTTTGCTTTTTAAAGTGTATTAAATAGTTCAAGTTTTTTGAATGAAATTTCTTTGGGAGCAAATTGCTTTTCTTCTGCTTCATTTTCGTCTTCTTCCTCGTATGCATGTTGATGCTCAATTTCAAGAAGATCGTCGTTACTTAAGTCTTTTGAATGCGATTCCAATAATTCTCTAACGTTTTCTGAATCTACTTCCTCAAAGCCAAGGTCTTTTCCAATTGTAGTAATTTCATCAATAACTTTGTTGACAGGATTAATGAAACCGCAAAAATCATTTGCGCATTCAGGCAAAAGATTCTGCCAGACAGCTCTCATGCAGCTGTTCGTCATTTCTTCCCATGATTTGTGTATGTTCTCAACTGCTTCTTTAATATCATAATATTAAAGAAGTTTAATGTTAATAATAAAAGAATAAAAGAATATGAGTTACCAGAGCAAATTTCAATTTCAGAGTGGTATGGGGTGCTGCTGTCGAGCATTTTGGAGTCGATTCCCATTCATTTAAGTTAGAAGACCCTGGTGAGTGCGTGTCACGTATTTGCCACTTTAGGCGCCGTTGTGAGTTGCCAAGCACCGCAAGAAAAAAACAGCGCACTAATCAAATTTGATAACACATATATTAAGGGGATAGTATCAAAAAAATTTTGCGCACTAATTAAAACCGCATTGTTCAAAACCGCATTAATCAAGGGTTTCCTGTACTCTTGAAGCATTTCTGAAGAAGATGACTCCTTGTGCTGAGAAACAATGAGTGATTAACCATCAACAAGCGTGCATTTAGCATTAGTAAAGACATATGATGCAAGAAAGCAAGCTTATACAGCATCAGTCAAAAAAAAAAAAACCCTTCTCGTTTCACCTCTTCTCAAAAACCCTTCTCATTCACTTGCTCTAAATGTTTGTCTAGTTCTGCCTTGAATCTATTTAAGCTATCAACTTCTACAATGACAGGTGGAAGTTTGTTCCAGCAATCAACCACTCACTGGCTAAAGGCAAACTTTAACACATCTATCCTACAACTGTCTTTCCTCAATTTGAGTTTATGCCCTCTCAGGCGATTATTCTAAGCAAGAGGAAGAATCGCATCAGTATTGAGCATTCTCAAACCATTCAAGGCCTTATACACCTCAGTCATATCACCTTGTAGGTGCCTAGTCTCCAGACATTGTAATTTGCAAAACTTAAGCGTTTCTTCATAGAGCAACCCTTTGTTCCATTCACTAATCTTGTTGCCCTTCTCTTTACTCGTTCCAGCAGCTCTACATCCTTCTTAAAATAAGGCCTCCAGATCTGTATACAGTACTGAAGATGTGGCCTGACCTTTGGCTTATACAAGAGGATAATCACCTTCTTATTGCAGTCGATTTATTCGATAGTGTTGAACAACAAACATTCTTTAACATTATTTAAGGCAATGTTTTCATTTCTTTGGATAAATAAATTATTGTTTAAGCATAAACTATTGTTTTGTTGACCTTTACTTAACATTACTGTGGTCAACTTTCATTGTTGAGAACATAACCCCTGTTTTTAACATTACGTCTGTTGGAAATAAATTCCTGCTTTACGAGTTTTTGCTTTACAAGCGCATTCCAGGAACAAATTAACTCGTAAAGTCGAGAACTACCTTTATATATATGTATGTAGGAAGTTTTGAGAATTGTACTCAGATTCAACATTCAATAGGTCACGTAGCTGAGTGGTCAGGAGCGGGAATGCAGTAGCATACACTCTTTGAGTAGACCAGGGTTCAAGCCTGCTGACTACGGTCGATCTGCCAACCCGCACTGGACCAGTGTGGCAGATTATGGTCCATTTCCCTCAGCATGAATTGTTGAGGAGGCTTCCATCCTGCAGTGGGTTGATAATGGCTGCACTTTGCCTTTTTTTTTTTTTTTTTTACAACATTCAGTGCAGCTTGTCAATAGCACAGTGTAGGCATGATAACCTGCAATTAACAAAAATTAACTTATTCCCATTTTCCTAAACTAAACAGACAATAGTTTCATTAAATTAGTTAGTGAAATAGTCAATCCATCATCAGCACTGGTAGTGACAGTGCATAAAATATGTTGGGAGCCATCTTCTTCATTAATCCCAGATCTTTACTTTGATACAGAACTCTTTTTTTTTTTTTTTTTTTTTTTTATGTTAAAATGTATCAGCAAAAGTATTGATTCTTGGGTGTATGTATTGCACCCTGTCTAACTACTGGACTGAGAGACAGCAAGCCTCTTATTGTTGCTGCTTCTGTTGTTGGTAAACTCTGCATCCTGAGTGTTTATTTTCATATAGATTTCTGTTTTTGTTTATTTTATTTGATATTATAGTGTATCATTTAAGATTTTGAAATGTCCTAAAAGCAACTAAGTGAACCCACCCTCCCCATTCATGTTAAAATTTTGGTTCTTGGGAAAGGGTATCACGTTCTATCTGATTTATAAATGCCACTCAACAGATTTCCCCTATAATTGTTGACAAGAGTATTGATTTCACATTAGGTAAACAAATGTCCAGCTGTTAGTCATGGGTAGTGAAACTCAGTGACAATTAACATCTGCTATGTCATGTGACCAGCGATGTGTGTACAGCAGAGGTTGCTATAGTGGTGAAAGGTTCACTTTGATACTCTTGCTGTGAGTTGAAGTAGAAAGGGAATCACCAAGAAAGAGAAGAATGATGATATCCAGCTCAGGACCCTGGGTTTGCTAAGCCCATACTCACCAGATGTGAGCCCGTATGAAATTGAAATTGTTACATGAAAATGTTACATGTTAATGAAATTGTTACATCCAGTTAAGTTAAAAAAAAAAAAAAAAAAAAATAGGGATAAGTTAATAAAATTTTTATTTCTAATTAGCAGCTGAAAAATTTCTTTTCTTAGCAATATAATGTTTCATGAAACAATCAAGTGCTACTGATTGTCATTTCCTGTGCCTGCAGTTGTATTGTTAATAGAGCTGACCACTGAAAATGTTGGTGAGCAATACACCATGCACTTTTGTATCTGAGCATAAGCCTCGAAAAACTTCTCTATAGAATAATAACTGAAAGTAAATTATACACCAGTGAGCCAAAACATTATGACCACCTACCTAATATAATGTTGGTACTCCACATGCAGCCAAAACAGCTTGTACCCAGTGAGGCATGGATGCTACAAGATTTCTAAATGTCTTGTGGTATCTGGTACCAACACATAGCCAGCAGATCCTTTAACTCCTGTAAGGTCTGTGGTTTTAACGGAGCTCAGTATCAGGTGTTTTTTATATCTTGTCCCGACCTGCGCACTTGCCGTAGTTCACTTGCAGTTGCTTCGATTTGCATAACGACTGGTTATAATGTTTTGGCTCATCAGTGTAAATCAACCTTTAGTCAGTTTTATTTCAGGATTGTGCTAAACTTCGCTTTTATGATATATATCATGTTATGCTGTATATATGATTTCACATGATTTTATTCTTTATTTTAAATGTTCTGTTTTATTTTAAGGTGTGGTCTTTATTCTATGAACCTCGTTCTGGTACCTATTATACCTATAATAATGAAAGTCAGACCTATCAATTTTACTGCCGAGTAGAACCTACAAAATGTAAAAGACATGAGGAAATCATATCTGAATGCGATCGTATGACTCATCTATCTGGCGGTCATCATGTTAAAACTATAAAGAGGAAAAGAAAGGTTAGCAACAATTTATTATACTGTAGTAATTCATGAAGACTATTTTTATGCTTTAATATATTGTATCGTAATATTCTTTTGAAATTTTGTTATTGTGATATTTATTTGGTTATTTGAAATAATTTTATTTAAACATACATTTGCCATAACTTGTCTTATTTATATTTACTGAGTGAGTATTACGCCTTATGAAGGCAGTAAAAAATTAGCCACAAAATTATTACTCAACACTAATATTTACTGCTGGATGTTGCCTAACCAGCCTCAGAGAAACTGTGTGCTACAGAGCTTTTAGGTGCTTCTCCCCATTATAAAGTTCCTCTTATAATGTGGAGTTTTTTTCTTCAGTTAAAAAACTAAAAATGCTCCCAGTTTTGTTGATATTAGTACTTCACTGGGGTAGCATGGTCATGTTAACCATGTTTGATCAATGCTGAAATATTAATCATCCCATTTTAATTAATAATAAATGTTTAACATTTATTAATAATTTTATTTTCTTTTTAATGACTTAACTCTCTGTAAATCTCATATTTAAATCAGTTACTTGCATACTTTGAAATAACATTTCCGATTGTATTCTTTCTGCTTGACCACTAAATGTGTCTCGTGAAAGGATGTGCTGTTGTGTAGAAGAGTGGCCCTGCACTTTTTAACAAGTCTGGCTGTTTTATTTCAGTGCAGGCTTCAAAAACTTCCTTAGAAATGAGACAATATTCCATATTGGCTATCTAGTCTTTTGAAACCTGGTGAATACAAAGAATATCTAGGGAAATGTAAGCAGCAGTGGCCATTCGTTTCATTTTACTTTGTTCCTGTCGAACTTTATTTGTTTTGGGTGACGAAGGATAGTGCCATTTGGTAGTTTGTTCTTTTAATTTGGGTTCCAAACACCATAAACATACTTCATCAGTTGCAGTGATTCATTATAAAAAGGAAACACCATCTCTTTTTTATTTGAGTAGCAACAGAGATGTGATTTGCTAATGTTTGTCTTTTTTATATTCAAGCAGGTGGAGTGTCCAGTGTTATCCACTTTTTATTTTCCAAATATGCTGTCAAAATGGTATAAATATTTCATGGGTGATGTCAAAAACACATGCAGTCTCTTCACATAGTCTCTTTACAAGAGTTTTGAATTTTTTCCCAATAATTCTGTCAAATGCAATATGTTAACTTCCAAATCAAGGTTTATCTTTGTTAATTTTCTCAGGTGAATTCACCTGAGAAAATTAACAATATTCTGTGATATAAACAAGATAATTCTGTGATATAAACAGGATAATGTTTCCTTTATTCCTATATATACATAAAATGCACTAGGAGTGATGTGCCACAATGCAAAGTGTGCCCAAGCACTGTGCCGTAATGCATACAAGTAGTCATGCTTGAGTGGTCAATCAAGTGCTGTAAACGTAAAGGCATGAGAAATTAACAACTACTCAGTGTTGGCACTGATTTAGCACTTTGCAGTAACACTTGGGTTTTGTTTTATAGACTTTGTACAGTTTTTTTTTTTTTTTGCTTTTTTTTGACATTAGTTTTGTTTCATAAATGTTTTATAAAATTTTAAGATTTGTTCTGATTTGCTCAGTGCTAAAGTAAGTGTTTGCATTTAGCAATGAATTCCAAACTTTTAATTTTTAACCATTATGTAAGAATTTTCAGAATGCATTGGGATGTTAAAATATTGATATATTTTTTCAACATTCCAAAAATTACATCACATCAAATGAGTTCTCTCATGTTGAGGTAGCAGTAAACTTGTTAAACAATATTTAAAATAAATTAGCCAAACAGTTTAAATCCATAAAAATGTTCCTAGGTTCCTTATATTCTTATTTCAGTGGAAATGCATAAATATAAAAAAACAAAATAAAAATAAACTTACATGGAAGACATGCACAGAGTTAAATAAAAGATGGAACAAAACTTCAAAAAGTGTGTATGTGTTGCACTAGAGGCACTTTTTGGAATTGCAACCACATCTGCTGAAATATTAAGTCTGATTACACTACAGGCCCCATAATGTTAATCCTTAATTGTTAGTCCTTAATAATCTGAGAGTTTTATCCAATTATCTTTGGTTTTTTTTTTTTTTTTTTTTTTGTGCATGTGTTATTTACCTTTTTATACTTTGTTTCTGGTCTTAATGAGGGATTGATAGTACGAAAGGAATGTGATTTTGAATTTTATTCAGAAATCAAAATTTGATGCCATGGTCTTTTGTCATTAAATTTTTTATTCTGCACCTCTTCATAATTGTGGTAGGTCCACCTTTTGTGAAATTATTAGAATCTTGATTGTTATTAGTAATTAGTTATTATTCTTGTTAGATAAGCATTTTTTAAAAGTCTAAAAAGAGTTCATTATTTCACAAAAAAATATTTTTGTGACTGTTATTTACACACATAAAAATATAACACAAAGATTTAATTCTGATTTTTTTTAAAAATAATAATCCCTTCATATTGAGCAAATGTTATATTAATCACTAGTAGTATTTTTTTGTCTGTAGAGTCAAGTGCTTTTACATTTTATCCTATTAAATGAGAATAATAGAGTAAATTAATTTCTTTTATTTTATGATAATGGGAAGTAAATTATAGAATCTTTTTACCTGTGTGAAACTGATTTTAGAAACTGTAAGATTTGATTTAACTGCTCTATAATTTAATTGCTTTATAGCAATCAAAGAATACTGAACTTTCAAAAACAAATGACAACTTTAACTCCAAAGAAGAAGAAGAAAAAACAAAGGAAACTGTGGAAGATGGAGACTGTTCATCACATGCAGCTGTAACAAATTTGCATAACAGCAGAAATGATGTAATTTCTGTTTCCAGTAGTTGCAGTAGTACTACTCTAGAAGAAGGTGAAATCAATGATAGCAGTTCTGAAGATAAATATTCATATTTTTTAAATAGCCCTAGTACTGCATTAGGTCCTGTTGACAGTCCAGATATTGCTGTTACAGAAGAAGGTAAAGTATTATTATATACTTGTAGAGACCATTTCTTAAAGTATATTAACTTTTAGTATGTGCAGATATGTTTACGATTTTTTTCTCAGAAATAGTATGTTAGTGGAAACAGCTTTTGCACACATTCCTTAAAATCATAAGTCACAGGAAAGTAATGCAGTTTATATTTAAAAGACAGAACCAAGAATTTGCCCTCAAATAGGTATATGAATCTACACATAGCAGATATGTGTGTGTTCAAAGCAACTTTTTTTTAACAAAATACAGATAAACATTAGTAAAATTGTTTATTAAGAGACTGAAATGGATTCTTAATTATTTGTATTGGACTGTAAGTTCATTGGTTTAGTATTAAGCTTTATTTTAAAGTTGTTTTTGAAAAATAACAATTAACATTAGTTGTTAATTGTTATTCTAAATAAGAGTGAAGTGTATAATTAATTTTAGCAGCAGTTCAGTTAATTTCAATAATTTCATTGCTGTCTCTCTCCTCCCTGCATCTCAGGCACCTCCGTAGCCAGGTGGGAAGGAGCAGCAGTGCGTAGCACACGCTTCTTGATTAGACCAGGGTTCGAGCCCGTCAGGGAATGACCACCGCATATCCCAGAGAATATGGCCTTAGTTGCTAATGCTGCTAAAAACCAAAATAACAAACCTCCCTGCATCTCCTTTGGCAAGCTATGAGTCTTACCAAATTTTATTTACACCAGAGCATGTTTTATTAATTTAATTTTTTTATAAAATTAGTTAACTCACTGAACTGGTTCAACAGTTCTGGGGAAGCATTACTTATTTGAGGTATAATGAGATAAGCAACCCATTGTAAAGGAATTGACAATATAAGATATAATAATGCCACTGCACAACTTCAACTGATTTAATCTGCATGATGTTATTGAGCCCTAAATCCTATATGCAGCTTGTTGAATGTTTAAAACCATCTTTTAGCTTATGATTGCTGAATGTTTAAAATCAGTTCTAGTGTAATAACAGATTTTCTGACAGGACTACACTGAAAGGACAGAATTCAAGGTGTTCCTGGGCAACACGACACTGTCACTGCTCTCACTAGTGGACGAGCCCACTGTTTGCAAGATATATAGGTTCACTGCATTCACTAGTTGGTAATTCAATGTCAATATGGATAAACGTCTTGAAAACATCTTCGCACCTTTGGACTACAAGGCAGGCTTCCCTTGTTTATTCAGAGCTTTCTCCAGGGCAGAATCTTTCAGGTTAGTCATCTAAATTTTCTTTCTATAATCCATATCCAGGAGGAGGGGGTCTTTCGTGGATCTATTTTGAGTCCTCCTCTATTTTTAATAAGAATAAATAATATCATCCATGATATTCCAAGCATAGTAGAATTATATCACTATGCAGATGACCTCATGATCTTGTGCCAAAGGAAAAATATGAATTCTATCGAGAGACAGCTTCAGATCTCAATTAACAAAATTGAGCTGTGGATGTCTCGTAATGGCTACCGCTTATCAGCACAAAAATCCAACTGTATTCATTTTTGTAAAAAACAAAAGATCCACCCTGAGCCTCAATTAAAACTTAAAAATTCCACCATACCTCTTTCGAAAAATATCAGATTTCTTGGCCTAATCCTGGATAATAAATTAAACTTCTTACAACACATCACATACCTGAGAACCATTTGCTTTAAAAAATTAAATATCCTCAGAGTGCTATCTTCGTCAACGTGGGGTGCTGACCGACACTCTGCTTCTGCTTCATCGGGTATTAATCCGATATCGCTTGGATTATGAAGCTCCAATCTGTGACTCTGCCAGGAAAAGTGTGCTAATTCGGCTAGACACTATCCATCACAGTGCTCTAAGAACTGCTTTAGGAGCAATCAGGACATCCAATGTACAGAGTCTATATATAGAGGCACACAAACCTCCACTCCACCTTCGGAGGAAAATGTTGCTATTCATCTATGCAGCAAAAATACGGAGCCTTCCCTTCCATTCTATCTTGCAATACTTATTTGAGCCCCAATGGACCAACTTTTATCAGAACAAACCTAATGAAAACAAGCCAATTGGGATAAGGCTGCTACAGTTAATACAATGCTGGAATTTAGACATGGGTAATGTTTTTCAGGAAACAAGCACATATGACCCTCTATGGTCTGATTATACACCAGTCTGATTTCTCATTCCAACAATGGGGGGAAAATGCAAGCAGCAGATTTCACCTTCAGGAAGTTCCATGCTGCACATGTGGTTTCAAATACAGTGGATTTCGGTTATTTGGGCCACCGGTTAATCGGGGCAGCCGTTTATTTGGGACAAATCTTAAAAAAACAGAACCCAATCGAGAAAATAGCCAGGGTTTACTTCACTTAATTGGGACAAAGGGGCAGGAGACCGCAGCACTGGAGATTACCCTACAATTGTCTCCGACCGTACCACGTAGTTCGGTCGGATTTCTGGAGGTCACAACCATAAAACAATAAAAACAATTGGCAGTCACCTGTTTATTGGGCTTTTCTGTTAGTGCAATCTATCATAAACGGATAGTAAACTCGATCTTATTGAATTTGCGATAATACCGACAGCTGGAATTCTGTGGGTTATTATGGTAAAATGTGCTTACGCTTCCATGGAATCTTCAATCATATAAAAAAATTAATTTTCAGATCTTTTCATTCCTATTTTTAAAGCTTTGTAACTCGTTACTCCATTCTCATTTGCGCGTATTGTGTTACTTGCAATTTGTGTGTGCCGTGTTCTTTGTTATTGATAGCTTATCTTTTTACTGTTTTAAATTTTAACCCCAGCCCACAAATGTCAGTGAACAGAAGTGTCAACTAGTTTAGTTAGTATGTACATATTACAGTACGTATTAATTATTCTGATTATCACATATATTCTTCCGAATTTCATGTATCATTTAATTTTTTAATTGGTAAGGTAATAAAGGGTAAATTTTTGCTTAATATCTGTTACTTTTATAGCCTGTGGATAATATTCCTCCTATTTTCGCTAATTAGAATCGTTGTTTAATAGAATTAAAATTCAATTCACAAATGTGATCACAATGACCGGCAATTACTACACATCGTATGGTGAACAGTACTTTACTATGGTGAGTTCGTTGTAATGTGATTTGATTGTACAGTGAACTAATTGTAAAGGGGGGGGGGGTACATTGTATTTTTAACTATTTACGTGAAACTTCAGATAATTGGGGCAGCCGCTTAATCGGGCCAAAATGCACTAGTCCCGATGTGTCCCAAATAACCGGAATCGACTGTATATACCGATGGCTCAAAAATAAATATGACAGTGAGTGCAGTGGCAGTTTCTTCTATTTTTTCTAGTTCTGTGTCCCAAAGGAATGCAGTGTCTATTCTGCTGAACTGTGGGTGATTAAAATAGCTCTGAATCACATGATTAATCTGTCCATTAAGCAAACTATGATCTACTCTGATTCTCTGAGTGCAATAATAGCATTGAAAAATCCATCCAAGCCAATCCATCCTGTATTGAAGCAAATCAGATCCCAAATAATTGCGTTACAAGCTGATAACCAGTCAGTCACTTTGTGTTGGATACCAAGTCATGTAGGCATCGAAGGAAATGAACATGTAGATCAAGCCACTAAACATCCAATCACTCCAAGCTCTCATAACTACTAAGTACCATATACAGACTACAAATCAGTCATAAAAAATGTGTGTGAAGTGTAATGGTTGCAAATCTGCCAGGCTCAGGGCAGCATTAAGCTGCTTCAATTTAAACATGAACCTAAGTTGTGGCCATCAAGCATGCGATCAAATAGGCAAGAGGAGGTGATCCTGGCTAGGACATGTATTGGGCACGCATCTAACCCATATTTATCTACTCATGGGGGGAGATCTGCCTATTTGTGCATATTGTCAGTCTACACTTACAGTGAAGCATATTCTAATAGATTGCAACCATTATAATAATTATAGAAACACAATTTTAACATTGCTTTCACATCTGAAAGAACCTTTAACATTACCTCATCTGATTGGAGATGATGCAAATCTAGCTGATTTCTTTGTTTTCTTGAAGCAGACATGATTATTTAATAGATTTTAGCTGGTAATTGCACTATGGAATAGAATCAGGCACAATATGCCTTAGTAGCCCTTTTTCCATTAATCAACCAATCAATCAAGACTACCAAGGTTACATTTCTTTTCTAGCCAATGCCATTTTGATACTTCAATTGGCCAGTATGTCACAGTGGTCTTTAGAAGAGTGTGTTATTTGAATGCAATTACATGTCAGACAACTAGTTGAAACACAATACTAGCTTTGCTTGCATTTCAGTGCTGCAAGATGGGAGGGTGCAGGATGCTATTTTATATTGGATACAGAAATTTGAAACAACTGATAGTCTAGTGCCCTCACTTCTAGCACAGTAGTTAGGATCACTGTCTACCACAGCCTGTGGAAAGACCTGAGTTTGAATCCTGTCTTGATAGGACAAACTTTCATCAGATGTATTAATACTGTCATTGTTAATCTCAGGCATTGGTCTCTTGGAAATTAGGGAATTTTGTGCAGAAAATTGATTAAAAAATGTACACTGTTACAGATACAGCATACTAATGCCTCACTGTCTTTAGTCACCTTGATGCTTAACACACCTCCACCTCTGGTGGTTGCATTTATGTTTATGAACAGCCGAATGCAACTGGATCCATCACCATCCAGTTAATGACATTGCATCACCTCTACGGACCCCCCACCCCAAACAATGCCTCAGTATAAATTTTTTCTGAGGCAGATATCTAAATGAAAAGGTCTTTCTGATCATCTTGATTATCACAACTATAAAAGAAGATTCACCAAAAAATCAGAAACTGATCAATTTTGTTATGTTGTGCCATGGAAAATTTTCCAAAAGAGTCCATTTATTCACATTTTTGCAATGCTGAATTCTATAATATGCAAATTTCGCTATTCTTCAGATAACATTATGGCAAATGCCAAGTAGGGACATTTAACTTACAAGATAATCCCAAACAGTTTTATCATTGTAGTAACAGAACAGTTGAGTTGATAGTCATAATTTATTACACACTACTTATGCATAAACATTTATTGGCATATTTACAGAAACAACTCGGTTGTGGCCACCATGTATGAGGATTATTGTTCAGAATTCAGACAGACTTCAGACTGGAAGCTTGTTACTTGTTACTTGCAAAGGTGCTACAGTTGGAAGATTAAATTATCATAATTTGTGCATTCCAGATCAGAGTGTCAGCAAAGTAAGGTTTGCTTTCTTTTCATATTTGTTTATAAATTTGAATGAAAAAGATCCTTTGTCCCTTTTTGGAGCATACAAGGTCTTTCCTAAAAGATGAACTAAAAAAGACCTTGTGAAAAAAAAAACTTTCCTAAATATCTGACTGCAAAAGTACCCACAGGTCTTTTTCATTTTCCATTATGCCGATCGTAGTATCACACAGTTGGTACATTAATCTGTGATTATTACTACCCATATGTAGTACCTTGCATTTGCAATTTTAAACTTAAACTGCCATTTCTTAGCCCATCCAACAAAATTTCTAGATCTTGTTACAATGACTAGATCTAGAAATTTAGTCAGACGGGCTAAGAAAATTACCTTTATTACTGTCATTAATCACTCTGCCAACCTTTGTATTATCTGCAAACTTTACATTAAGCCTGATTTTTGTTTTCGCAGTGCTTGTATAACCTCAAACTTTAACATTTATTCTATTCACCTTTGCCAACCAGCTGCACTGCCTTATTAGAGTCTGTGTTATTATTAACCAAGATATAACTTCTTCCCTCTTCTCCTCTCCTGTCTTTGCCCCGTCCTATCCCCTCTGTAAACATACTCTTCAAATTGTGCATCTGTGTCTGGTTGGCACCATTTTCTGATATCCCTACAATGTCCATATGTGATTACCTAATGAATACTTTAAATTCCTAAAAATTATTTATTATATTCCTAGCATTAGTGTACAAATAAGTATATGTGCACCTGTTTCTGCTACTAGTAATCCTAATGATCCCAATCCAAATGTGACCTCGATTCACAAAGGAGGATCAAAGGCTGACACAAGTAATTATAGACCTGTGAGTTTAACTTCTGTTCCAGGAAAATTAATGGAGGCAGTGGTTAAAGAAGCACTGCAGAATCATCTAGACAAGACTTCAGTTATAGCTCGGACACAGCATGGTTTTGTTAAGGGGAAGTCTTGCCAGACCAATTTGATTGGATACTATGATGCAGTCACAAAAGAACTGGATGCAGGGAATAACTTTGATATTATATACTTGGATCTTAGAAAGGCTTTTGATACTGTTGCACATGAAAGACTGCTACACAAATTGCAGCAGTGTGACATTGGAGGCAAATTGCTGCTATGGATAAAGGGGTGGTTGAGGGGGAGAAGACAGAGTGTGGTAATCAATGGACACTGCTCATCGTGGACTAATGTTATTAGTGGAGTCCCTCAGAGTGTTGGGTCCATTATTGTTTTCTGTATTTATAAATAATATTGATGATGGTATATCAAGCTTAATGTCTAAGTTTGCAGACGATACAAAGGTTGGCAGGGTTGTTACTGACGCTATGCTGCTGCTGCTTCAACAGGATCTGAAAAGGTTGAGCAGATGGGGTGAGAGGTGGCAAATAAAATTTGACATTGACAAATGTAAAGTACTACATATGGGAAACAGCAACCCCAGAGCAACATATCAACTCTGTGGTACTACACTGACATTGGTAGAGAATGAAAAGGACCTAAGGGTAATTGTGCAGGCAGATATGAAGTTCTCTGAGCAGTGCAGACGGGCTGCAAGAGTAGCTCATGGTGTCTTGTCAATGATATACAGGAATTTTTCTAGCAGGGATAAGGAGGTGATTATTCCCTTGTATAAGGCAATGGTCAGGCCACACCTTGAGTACTGTATACAGGTCTGGAGGCCTCATTTCAAGAAGGATGTAGAGCTGCTGGAACGGGTACAGAGAAGGGCAACAAGATTAGTGAATGGAACAAAGGGTTGCTCTTACGAAGAAAGGCTTAAGTTTTGCAAATTACAGTGTCTGGAAACTAGGCACCGGCGAGGTTATCTGATAGAGGTGTATAAAGCTTTGAATGGTTTGAGCATGCTCAATGCCGATGGGATTCTTCCTCTTGCTCAGAATAATCACCTGAGAGGGCATAAATTCAAATTGAGGAAAGACAGATGTAGGATAGATGTGCGGAAATTTGCCTTTAGCCAGTGGGTAGTTGGTTGGTGGAACAGACTTCCATCCCTTGTTGTGGAAGTTGATAGTCTAAATAAATTTAAGGCTCAGCTGGACAGGTATTTCGAACGAACGGAGCGGTGAAGTGGAAGTTTTTTTTTTTTTTTTTTTTTTTTGCTGATGCTGCATAAGCTTGCTTTCGTGCATCATATGCCTCTACTAATGCTATACCAGTAGACAACTCCTACAGCATCCTCTCCATACCAAGGTTCATCGGCGTAAAAGACTCGCCTGGTGCAAAGAGCATGCAAGTTGGACATTAGAAGACTGGAAGAAGGGTGCTGGTCGGTTGAGTCGCGTTGTTTACTCCACACAGTGGATGGTCATGTACGGATTTGGCATGAATAACACGAGGCTCTTAATCCATAAGCATGGTATCAAAAGTGTATGCCGGTGGAGGCGGTTGCATGGTGTGGGGCATGTTTCACTAGCAGGAACTTGGATCCCTGGTGCATGTGAAACAATGTACCAGTGGTCTCCGCTATCATAACAGCTTGCTGACTGTGTACACCCCGCTATATTACACCTTTTCCTGAATGGCGATGGTGTACCAAGATTACAATGTGCCGAGCCATCGGGCACTTGTGCAGGAATGGTTTGAGGAACACAGTTCTGACTTCCAGCATATTGATTGGCCTCCGAACTCCCCAGGTATCAATCCCACAGAGCACTTGTGAGACACTATGGAAAGGCATATCAAGCATCTAGATTGACCAATCACCTCTATACCTACATTGCTAACAGCATCACACCGCTTGGTTGGCCACACCTCCCGAATGCTTCCAACATCTTGTTGAATCAATGCCACGTCAGATAGCTGCTGTACTGAGGTCAAAAGGAGGACCTACAAATTGTTAGTTAGGTGGTCATAATTCAGTGATCACTGTGTATACCGACATTGATTTCCATGATGTTATTTAATAGTTTACTAATAAATTAATTAATACTGTGGTGTTGTAGATAATGCTTTTTGACATTAAAAATAGTTTAGAGAAAGGCACATTACATTTTTTTATTCTCATTAAATTTTTATTGAAATATATGTAATTTTTGTTCACAATTAAATTAAACAAACACTTTTTTCATTAAAAATTGTTTAGAGAAAGGCACATTACTTTTTGTATTAAATTGTTATTGAAATATATGTCATTTTAAAAATTACATAGATTTCAATAAAAATTTGTACACAATAAATTCAGTCATACATTAAATTTATTCATTCTCTTGTGCTTCTTCCATATCACTATCATCATCTTCTTCACTGGCTCCTTCACTGAGACCCTCGTAGAACCCATGACAGTGTCGGGGAATAATATTTTCTCGGCATAAGTCCATGAGGTCTTTTTTCTTTTCAGCTTGGATCTACAGCGGGCCATTTTATTTCTTCTTTAATCCCAAACTTGAAAAGGTGAAGGCACGAAGAATCAGTTTTTGAATTTTAAAGCATTTGAAATTTTATCTGAGTAGCCGTACTTGAAATAAATATTTTTCAGATCCTTCCTTCTGGTACTGTAGCCAGACTATTTGAAGCCATTTTACTGGTTCCCCAGTAGAGTCTTATCTTATGTTTTTGATTACAGTGCTGCTTGTTTCTGTGAAGTTTAATACCTCTTTTGACTGACTTCTTTCACTAGGTGCTTCCCAGATTTTGAAGCCATTTTGGTCAATGCTTACCATCCAGAAGGATCAAAAATATCAACAGTTTTGCTTGCAGTTTAAATGTGTGCATGCATGCATGGAATCGCATTTCATCTGGGAATGCCCTGGTTCAAAAAATATTTGATTTATTTTGGGGATATTTAGTTTTGGAAGGCATACGTAAACATGGTTGACATAATTGCATTTCTATTTTTATCTCCACAAGTGTTGGGCATGAATACCAATTCTTTTCTATCATTGATGGACTTCATTAGTTGGTACAAACACAATGTGACTTCTGAGACTACCCTCCGAGCTAATGCCTCCTGCCACATAAAATTAGTCACTAATTTTGTGCCAATGTTGTATGCTGTCAGATTATAGACAGCCAAATGCCGTTTATAAAAAAAATTGCTTTTGCTTTGACTTTAGGACAGTATCCCATTTCTTATAAATCAAATTTATAGAAGTGAAGTTCATTTTCAATTGATTTTTGTTTCAATCTGTCTTTCCATTTCCAGGATTTAACTTTTCCATCAATATGTTGTTGAAAGTCTTTATTTTTTTCCCCTTCTCACTCATTTTTTGAAACATAAAGCATTTATTGCATATATTTTTTTTTTTTTTTTTTTTTTGACGAATGAAAAGACATATTAAACTTTGTGTGAAATACCTGTTGGTAGAGCCAGAATTTTTCGGGCTTGATGTTTTCTTCAGAACACTTCTTTAAGTAAAAATTATGCATTTTAGAGAGGTTCAAATCACTTGGCAGATATTGCTTTTGTGTGTCTTTTCTTATGTAATATGATGGAACTTTGGGAAAGGAGTGAATATGCTCGTAAATTGTTTGAAGGGCAGTTTGCAGTTTTATTCCAGGCTCATACTTTCCTCTTTTATCATTTTCAACTACAAACTGTTCATTCCTTTTTTTTCAAAACATTAGCCACTACTGTATTTGAAATGTTCAGAGTAGCCAAAAAGAAACCTTGGCAGACTCTGAATTTTTTACTATCCTTTCCTAACCAAAATTATCTTTTTTTTTTCTTTCTTTTTTTTGCCCTCCTAGACAATTTACTTTTAGAACGAGTAGTTGCCTTCTCTGTTTCATCAATCAGTGCACTTAGATATAACCTTTTCTTATTTGAGTTGCTTATGTTCCAGTGTTCTTCAAATACTCTTTGCCTCTCGTTATCATTGAATAAACTGTTACATTTTCTAGGGCATTTTGAACAGTCTTTTGGAAAACGTGTTGCAGCTATTCCTTTGCCCCTACTAATGGAAAAACAAGTCTCTCCCCTTTGTATCTTCTTTTTGATCACATTCCTTTTCCATTTATCAGGCCTGGAGATCTTCCTTCTTTTGCGTTCAGACTTCCCATCTAAAGTTGCAAGGACCTCAGTGTCACATTATCCTGGATTAGGAGCACCCGAAAGAGTAACAGTGTCTTTTATTTGTGGATTTATGTTTGTTAAAGGGGCATAAACTCTCTTCTTTGAGTTATTTTCTGCTTCATCATTTGAAGAGGCAGAAGAAGAAAAATTTTCTTGACTCGGGAATGTAGTGGGTCTGTATCGGAGTCATTGAAAAAATCATCTTCCCTGACCAATGATGTTGGCCCAAGCTAGAAAAAATTTTTAATTAGACTGAAAATTTTTCATTTTGGAACATAATTTTTAATTGGACTTTTAATTTTAATTTAACTGCTGCTAAATGATTTGTTAACTCCCACTAACTTGTTGTTTAATATGCTCATTATGAAAATCAAACAGACACACTTGGTACAAGAAAAATCTGGTTTAATCATATGCCTAATCTTAGTGAAACTAAACAGAACTGAATCAAAGAAAACATCAAATGGGTTAAACACGTAGAAACAGGCAAGTGAACACATGCAGATGACTCTAGAATTCGTGGAACCCTTGCCGGCGGAATTAATGTCAAAGAACGTCAATTACACATAGCGTTGTTTTCCAGTAATTTGTGGTCAAAATGTTGAGGGTCAAAAAACTTTGTATACATAATGTCATTCAACATTTTCTTGGTTTACAGGAAATGTACTTACAGCCCAGGCTAACTTGTAAAATACTAACCAGAGAGAGAGATACAGCTCTTGTTATTTGTATAAATTAAAACTAAAGTTATCTCAAAAATGCAACTTTGTAGTTAAGTTTGTTTGACACCAAACCTCGAATTTCAACTCTACCCACAGCAGCTTTAAATCATTAGTCTGTGTATCTCCCCAAGATAGCAGTTTTCTGACCTACCTAACACTATCTGAACAGTATCAGTAAATATTCTTACACCCCTTCTATTTAAATGTATCCCATTGCTGTAAACACATTCTCTCTTGTTAACAAGCACAGACGAAGCTAAGAAAAAGTCTACCCCACGAGCCTTACACAGCCTCTCCAGGGTCCAGTTGATTTTCAAGGCTCTAATCATGTACCCCCAATTATGTTGCTTAAGTATCATGCTGTTAAGTAAACTCATTTGGATTGATCTCAAAGTATTTCCTTGATGCTTTATACACTGATTCTGAGCACCTTAGTAACTTCTGGAAGTATTCCTAGAAGAATTCTTCTAGGAATCCTGTGAGGCTCCTTTTGGAATTGCTAATATTTCCTGTGTCATGTTCTGAATCATTTGCTCAGTTATTGCAAATCTACAACCTTTCAAGGGGGTTTTAATCTTGGGGGGAGTTATAGGGATCCCCCAAGATTAATCCAGCGAGTATGGCAGATGGGGAACCACAGTGATGCAGTGCTTTGCAAGAAATTCTGTGATGGGAAGGGCCAAGTGTATGAGAGCATTGCCATAATGCAGGCGCCAAATTCCTGAAGCTTACTTTCCTGGCCATTTTTTTCCAACATCATTGCACTTGAACTGTTTAGTATTACTGGCTCACTGTTTTACCACGTGGGACAGATTCATAATGAATAATACTCTGAGTCAAAAAATATAAGTATGATTTTCACATATGATCCATCTTCTTTCTTTTTTGAGCTATTGGAGAAGATAAGAGTCTTCCATTGAGAGGACTGGGCTTTTTTTTTCCCAGGTTATAGCCAACACTCATGATTTGTCACCAGTAATGATGGAAGAAGCAAAGTGTTGACTCAATCTTCATCAGCAGCACACTAATGAAGATTGAGTCAACCTTGTGCTAACCTTATTTGTTGAGAAAATGATTGTTGGGAATGTAGAAATGTTCCATTGTAGCAGTAGTATAACTCACTGCTTTTTATGAGTTACACTACTTGGTACAACTTTTATCCATGTATAAATTCAGTACTGAATCTGTTAAAGATGGTAATTTGCATAAAAGACTGATTATATTGATAGCTTTTTACAATATATAGTATTATTTTGTGTAAATGATTATGCTATGAAAAAAAAAATTATTTTTATATTTAACTGTTTATTATATGTATTTTATATTTGCTTTTATTTTATTATTATTTTTTTAAAATCTCCCATATTTAGTATCAGAATTTTGGTGCTAGTTTAGGGTTATATGTTTCTGCAACATTTATATGTATTACATGCTGTGACATATTAGATTAGAGCCTCTAATACTCATATAATGGGTCCATCAGTTTGTTGCAGAACAATTCACACGACAGTTTGATGCATGGCAGTTTGCTGTGTGTGACAATTCAGGGCATGACAGTTTGGTGTATGCAACAATTCAGTGCATGACAGTTCAGTATATGAGACAATTTGATGAATGACATTTTGCTGTATGTGACAATTTAGTGAAAGACAATTAGTGGCTAAAACAGTTCAGTGATTATGACAGTTTGGTGTATGTGCAACAATTGAGTGTACCATACAGAGATCAGAAATTAACAAAATAAATGAAGTAAATAGTTTAGAAAACAAGACAAATTTTGGCAACTTAGAAGGAAATGCAGAAATTTAGTGCTAGTTTAGGGTTATATGTTTCTGCAACATTTATATGTATTACATTAAGTGTGTACCCATGCTGTGACATATATTAGATTAGAGCCTCTGGTACTCATATAATGAGTCCATGAAGAAAATAATATATTTTTTATCCATTTATTTTGTATAAAAGGATTCGTGCTGATTCTTCTCATAGGAAATTTGGAAAATGAGTATGTGCCTATTTTCAGCATGCTCTGTCTGTATCATAATACCTTTGATGCTGACTAAGTGCTTTTGTCACTTAGTCACATCAAAGTTTATCATCCATTAGTCAGTAGCATCAAGAATTGCCAAGGGCCCTAGTCAAAACACCTCACTGGGCCAGAACTCTTTTCCTTGTATTGAGACTGACTCCAGTTCCAACCTCTACACAATCTCCAGAGAAGCCTACCCATCCACAGTACTAGCCTACTGCTAACTTCTTTCAATAAAAACTATAGCACAGGTTACAAACTGAATGTCAGAAGATGTACATTACCCAGCTGGCACCCATTAACGATCTCTACGTTTGGACTTTGGAACAACTTCTTCCCCTTCCCCCATGTGTATTTCATAAAAAATGCAACTTACAGAAGTAAAAGTAAAGCATGAACAATGTTCTCTTGTGTCCGAATGTTTAACCTGTCCATGGCACTTTTTTAATAGGATCTCCTAAAAAAAATGTGCATTAAAAAAGGTGGATAGTATGCTCCATAAAAAATATAAAATATCAAGAATGGTATTGTGATCACTAAATTCACCATTTACAGCATGGCATGTTAAAAGCTTGCATTTTCTGTCTTGCTTTATCACACACACGAAATTGTTGTATTCACAAATTGTCTTTGACCAAATTGTCACATAAAGCAAAATGTCAATTGCCAAATTGTCTTGTGCACTGGACTGCCATGCACTGAACTGTTGCATACAATGAATTCTAGAGCAGAAAAAGGTAGCATGGGAAAGTTATAGAGCAGTGCATAGTACTGAAGCCTACAACAGCCACAAGTTGATTTGTTATAGTAACACAGATAAAGTTAGAGAGGTGAAGGGTGTATATGAGAAAGTATTGGCCAATAGAGCAAAGAATGGGGATGAGGAATTTTTTGTTTATGTGAATGCAAGGAACAAAAAAGTGAATCAGATTGGACAATTGTGCACTGGATGTGGGAAAGTCTTAGACAACCCATCTGATGTGGATGAATTTACCAGGTAGAGATATTGGAGGTCATCTGTTTTTACTGAAGAAAGACCCTTCATACTGGGAAGAGGCTGTGCAGGTGAGGCCGAGTAATATGAAATTAGTGATTTAAAAATTACATCTTAGA
This sequence comes from Mastigoproctus giganteus, assembly GCF_048544385.1. NCBI lineage: Eukaryota > Metazoa > Arthropoda > Arachnida > Uropygi > Thelyphonidae > Mastigoproctus > Mastigoproctus giganteus. Next base: position 27,908,605 of record NC_143576.1, read on the forward strand.
AAAACCTTTGGGCATAAAGGCAAGTAAAGCTCCTGGAGTTGATGGCATATACCCAGTAATTTTTAGGGACCCCACTAGGGAGAGTATTGAACCATTGAAGTTAATTATGAGAACATCTTTAGACTCGGGGGAGAGTCCTTTGGATTGGAGAAGAGGTAATTCTAAGAGTGAAGCTGGTGACTACAGACTGGTTAGTGTGACTTCAGTAGTAGTGGAAATCTTAGAAACATTGATTAAAACTGCAATCCACGGACATTTAAATAGATAAGGCATTCTGAATAATACACAACATTGTTTTGTTAACGGGAAATAGTGTTTAAAAAAAAAAAAAACTTAGTAAGCTATTTTGACACAGTTACTCATGAGCTGGATTAGGGAACAATTTCAACATAGTTTATTTGGATTTTAGCAAAGGCATTTAACTCAGTCCCCCATGAGGGGTTATTGTACAAGTTGGTACTACTGGAAAAATTCTAGGATGGATTGCTGGGTGGTTGCAGGGCAGAAGGCAAAGGGTTGTGATTAATGGATATTCTTCAGACTGGCATACAGTCAGGGATCAGTACTTGGACCACTATTGTTTCTGATTTTCATAAACAACATCGACGATGGGATAGAAAGCTTGATGACAAAATTTGCAGTGATGTAAAGATTGCTATAGTAGTTAATGATCAGTATCAAGCAGCACTCCCTCAGGATGACTTGAACAGGCTGTAAGAATTGTCAAAAAGTGGCAGCTATGTTTTAATGCAGCAAAATGCAAGGTCTTGCACTTGAGGAATAGCAACTCCAAAATAAATTACACACTTCGTGGAATTGAATTAAAAACATTAGAGATAAAAAAGGGATCTGGTAGTTATAATAAAAATAGATATGAAGTTTTCTGGCAGGCAGGAAAGCCCAGATGTTTTATCTATGATTTATCAAACATTATCCTGTAGAGATATGGAGGTCATAGCCCCACTGTATAAGACAATTATGAGACCACATTTGAAATACTGTGTTCAAGTATGGAGACTTCATCTGAAAAAAAGACACTGAGCTTCTTCAAAGGGTCTAAAGATTGGCACCTCACATGGTGAGATCAGAAATGGGCAACCATATGAGGAAAGACTCTGAATGTGTAGGCTACAGAACTTGGCACCCAGGCAGTTGACCTGATTGAGATGTTATAAGGTTCTGAGAGGAGTTAGTAAAATGAATGAAGACAGAATTTTCACTGTTATAGAGAATTCCAGAACTTGTGGGCATAAATTCAAATTCAGGTTGCCTTCACAGGGAGTTAAGTCTCACAGTCTGAATAAATTCAAAGGTCAACTGGACAGTTACCTATGTGAGGAGGGAAGCAAATAATTTGTAATTTCTTATCTACTCTTTTTTTTTTTTTTGGCCAGTTCAGCAAAAGCCTCTGGTTTCCTTGAACTGTATGGCTATTATTATTACTATAACTGTCATTCACCGAATTGTCATACAACAAATTGCCTTGCAATGAATTAATGGGATCCCTCATATAGTAATAGAGGCATGTAATGCAAGAAAGCAAGCATATGAGCTTATGTAGCATTAGCCGAAAATAAAAACAATTCACACAAGCATTCCTCCTTGAATTTATTTAAGCTATCAACTTTGACAACGACAGATGAAAGTTTATTCCATCAATTAACCACCCACTGGCTAAAGGCCAATTTACACACATCTACTCTACAACTGTCTTTCCTCAATTTGAATTTATGCGCCCTTACATTTGTAAACTGAGCAAGCAGAAAAATCCCATCAGAATTCAGTGTGCTCAACCCATTCAAGGCCTTATACACCTCAATCAGATCACCTCGCAGGTGCCTAGTCTCCAGCTACTGCAATTTGCAGAACTTAAACCTCTTTTGGTAAGAGGACCCCTTCATTCCACTCACCAATCTTGTTGCCCTTCTCTGTGCACGCTCAAGCAAATCTACATCCTTCCTAAAATGAGGCCTCCAGACCTGTATGCAGTACTCAAGCCGTGGCCTGACCTTTGCCTTATACAAAGGGATAATCACTTCCTTTTCCCTGCTAGCAAAATTCCTGTATATCATTGCTGAAACCCCATGACCTGCTCTTGCAGCTTGTCTGCATTGCTCAGAAAACTTCATATCTGACTGCACAATTACTCCCAGGTCTTTTTCATTTTCTACCACCCTAAGTATAGTACCACACAGTTGGTAGATTCCTCTGGGGGTTACTTCTACCCACATGCAGTACTTTGCATTTGTCAATGTTAAACTTCAATTGCCACTTCTCAGGCCATCTGCCCAAATTTTCTAGATCCTGTTGCAGTAGCACACTGTCATTACTGTCATTAACAACCCTGCCAACCTTTGTATCATCTGCAAACTTTGACACTAAGCCTGATATACCTTCATCAATATCATTGATAAATATACAAAACAACGGTGGGGCCCAGTGCTGAACCCAATGAGACTGCACTAATTATATATTAAGTAGAATAATACTTAATATATCATACATTAAGTGTTTTTTGCAGTTTCTATGGCTTCCAAAGAACTGAAAGATAAAATAACTGATGCTGAGCAAAATGGTGAATGGATTTCTTAGTAAAGAGTGAAACAGAATCTTTTGCAAATTTATTACGTTGTTATTTACCAATGGAAATTTTAAATGTGACATTTTTGATATTTATAGACCCATGCAGAAATTGCATATAAAGAAGAAACAAAACAGTATATGATCTGCGATCTTGGTAGCCAAAATGGAACTTGGATCAATGAGGAGAGGCTGTCAGAGGTAAGATAATTTCCTTTCTAGATCTTTATATTCAAACAAATAGGTTTAAAGGAAAGTTTAAGTAGCTGTATTATTATTAGCAATATGAAAGAAGAAAGCAAACCTATGCGACATCACTTTCCCCTTTCCAAAAAAAACATTAAATGTTACATTCTCTTGCTTCTTTTACCTGTTTTATCTAAGTATTTGCCCAATCCCTGTTTAAAATTAGATAAACTTCTCACCCTCTTAAAGCCTAGTAAAAATTTATTCTGATAGCCAGTTACTCCTTTGCCATAGGAGAATTTTCTCACATGTATTCTGCAGTTAACCTTTATCAATTTAAATTAACATACATCTTCTTGTGTCTGTGTGCACCAGACAAGAAAGAGGAACGATATGTGGTGTTTGGCTCAACCCTTTTAACACGTCCACTTTGTCATGATGCAAATATTCAGCATTGGGGTTTTAAAGTGGCCATCAACTTCAGGATAAAAACGAAACATTGCATGGTACAGTAGATCTGGTACTGATACTTCCACATGTATCAACAGACCCAGTCCATGGAAATAAACATTCCCCATACCATGATAAGACCTCCAGATGCTTGAGTTTTCTTAACAAGGCAAGCAGGGTCCATTACTTGGAGGTTCTCACCACACTCTTTGCCTACAATCTGCAAAACAATGTATCACGATTCGTCTGACCAGATGACTTTCTTCCATTGTTTCACTGTCCAATCACTACTTTCTTGGTATCACTGCAAGTGAATTTTTCAGTTTTTCCCTGAAACAAGTGACTTCCAAATAGGCAGGCGACTGCCAGTACCCAATTTCTTCGATTCTCTGTGCATGGTACAAGTTTAAATAGGGTAGTTCTGGGCTTGGTTGAACTCAGATGTTATTTCCTGCATGCTGGATGTCCTATTTTTTGTACAATCTTACTTAGAGTACAATGGCTTTGCTCTTGAAGTATTGCTTTTCTGCCACATTTACGCCTTTGAGATGTGAAAGAACTGTTTCATTTCCAGTTATTAAAAACCTTTCAGTTGGATTCTTTTGAAAAACCAGTAATGTCTTTCATTTCTTGAATCATTACTCCTGCTGAACTTGCCCCACAATAAGACTTTTTTTGAAAGCATGAGAGATCATGCATTTTCCACATTTTGGCATCAGATTACTGTATTCAAACAGCCTGTGCAGTTTTTATAATCAATGAGGCAACACACCACAGTTTTCTTTGTATTTATTTGCAGTTATTTGCATTTAATTTCATTTCTTTTATCTATGACTGTTTCAATACAAAGGTTCATATTTTTTTTTTTTTTTTTTTTTATACGTACACTGACCAAAAAATATGAACCTTTGTTTCAATACAAAGGTTCATATTTTTTGGTCAGTGTACGTATATTATAATTACATATACAAAACTTGTATACTGTATGTATTAAAAAAGAGTAATAAGTGAATGTGGAAAAATAGCTGTATAGTATTTTTAACAAGAATGGTTAGAGCACTTAAAACTCATGATTAATACAATACAAATTAAGAACACAAAAAACTAAGGGTAAATTTAAGCTGTGCTCACATACACTCACTCTACAGTGCACAGAATTCAGGCTGCATTATCCATGTTTAGGCTGTTGCTTAAAAATGGATAGTGGAGCCTGATAGTGCAGCCTGGCCTTTAGATGTCATTCATCGCATGATAACCACATACTCTCTTAAGATTGGGAGAACAGCATTTTTTTTTTTTTTTTTAACTTAATATGCAGTACTACACAAATGTGTAGTTCTAAATGTTATTAATTGAATATATACAGTTTGTGTTTAAAAAAAAAAATCACTAAAAAAACTAGCAGTGGGCCAGTTATAATTTCTCAATTAATCGAGAATGTCCTACTCTAAAAATATTCCCAAGAATGCAATATGTGTACATGCAGAAATGCATATTTTAAATTCTCCTAATTTGGGGGATATTTTTAAAGAGTTCATATACCATTGGATTGAATAGGCCTGTGAGCTGTAGTTTGGGCATCACTGTTCATAAGCACACTAGTTTCTTTATTGTAAGCATAATTCTTTGTGTACATCGGATCATTCACACATGAGACATGGTGCTATGCTTTTAGCAACTTCTCAGATATAAAAATTATAGACTTTCTTTATATAATAATAAATAATTCATTTCTCCATTACACAGGCTAAAGAAACAAGTATATTTCACATTCTTAAACATGGTGATTGCTTAACATTTGGAGCTTGCAAAATGCTGCTGCATATTCATGATGGAGATGAAACTTGTGATGAATGTGAACCTGGACAAGTGCAAGCAAAACTTAATGAAGAAAAGAATTGTGCATCAGGTGTGATTAAATATTCATTTTATAACATAGTTGTTTTAATCCACTTAAAAAATGTACTGTTTTTAAGTATTGAAGGATGTGTGTTTTATGTTATAGTGTTAGCTTAACTGTCACTGTTTTTGATGGATGACTTCATACTTTAAATAAATGAATATACTTAAGAGTTCTTCTGCCATGACTTGGGAGTGCAGATAAAATCACTCTGCTCCATCTGCATAGTGTATTGATCAGATCTCATCTTGATCAGTGTCTCTGTTGATGATTTTGCTGGGGTCAGTGTACAGAAATGGTTAAACCCAATGCAGCGTAATTCCCTTTAAGACCATCTTTGATCCGTAGCCTGTTCATAGATGCTAATGAAACCCCAATTACATCTTAGGAGGAAATGCCTTTTTTTTTAATCCATAGTGGCAAATTTACTATAAAAATAAATCCCAAAGAAAATAAATAGGCCAATTGGCATATTCATCTCACCATAATTCACAAGAGAGAGAGAGTGAGAGTGTGATAATGTTGACCTCTGTAAACTTGTTCTACTCACCAATCTGTGATAGCTATTTTTATTATTAGTGTGTTAGAAATTTCTGGTATCTTTCAGAATTCAACTACTACATGTTTAGAATTATATTGTTTTTACAGTATTTACAAAGTTCAAATTTGTTTATCTTGATATTACCATTTCCCTGTCTTTCAGTGTGAATGTGATATCTGTTGCTATATGGACTCAAATATTGACTTTGTGCTTACTTTAAAAGTTGTAATATTTGCTGCTTATTGTAAGTGCAGCTAATGCATTTAATAACAGATCCATTATTAAGCATCCTTTCCTGAATAAAATCAAGTTTCAGTTATTAAACATTCGAGAAAGCCAGAACAACATGGAATCATAGTGCTTGAATATGCTGATCAGACCACCAGAACTCTCAGTGACCTGATTTGAAAATGAGCAGCAGATAAATGTTGTTTTTGCTATTTTTTTTAGCAAAGTGGGGCAGGGTTGTTTTTCATTTAAGTGAAGTTCAACAAAAAAATAATGAACATGTGCAAATAAAAGTATTATCTTCATTGTTTTGGATTTTTGTCAGTACATTGCAAGGAAGTCAGGGACTTTTTCTGCACTAGACAAAAAACACACACAAACACACAACACTATGTGTTTCTCTCTCTTCCCATAGATATCAATCTGGCAGGCCTTTAAATTTCCCCAAAATGTCAGTTTAAATTACCCATGAAAGCACCTTAGTATTAATCAGGCCAAATGATGCAAGGAAACTGACTTGTTCTGCATCAGAAAAAAAAAAAAAATGTCAATCACAATTTGTCCATTTCTAAAAAGTAACAATCCAGTTCCACTTTGAACCTTGCCAGACTCTCTTCCTCAACTACCTTGAGAGGCAATATATTCCAGTGATCAAAAACATACTGCCCAAAGATGAACTTCATGAGATCTGAGAAATTATTATGTTCTTCTTGTCTTTACTGCTTGGAAATTTCACTGTTCCCCCTGTGACAGAGCTTGGGCTTAGCCCCTTTAGAAACACCTAAGTTCATTCATCAGTCAACCTGAATCAACCAATATCATGCTTAATAAAATAACATCGCCAAGAAGATAAATCAGTTATTCATTAAAACCAGTAATGTCTTTGCTAGTAGGTAGCTTCAATTAATGATCCTGTGTTGAGTAGTGAATAAATTTATAAAAGCTAAGCAAGCAGCCAAGCAATGTGCAGTAACGTATATAATATAATCCCTGTACAGCATTTCAGTAAAGAGAGAAAAAAACAGTACAGAGTAGCATTATTTTTGCAAACTGTTTCAATACCTGCATTAAAATAATACCCCACTTTTTTTATTGAAATAAGATCTTACTTCTATTGCTTCAAAATTGCATACAGGCACTCCTCAACTTACGTACTTATTGTTTTTTTTTAGATGTACGTAAGTCCCACTTCGATCTTACAGATACTAAATACATGTAAAATAGAGTACAGTACAACTCACCAAACTTCTCCAGGCCGTATGTACGGTATTGTTTACAGCATTTTACAATTTGTAACCAAGTTAAATGAGGCTGAAAAAACTCAATGAATAATAATGTAGAGTACAGTATTTATTCAAAAGTAATTTAATCTAATGCCTGTAAACAGCACTGTATAGTGTATAGACAAGATACAATATACAAGAACAAAAATAAACAATCAATTACATGCACAAATTGCAACTAACATGATACATGCAAGTGAGATATAGAGGTGCCTCCGTAGCCAGGTGGGAAGGAGCAGCAGTGCGTAGTACACGCTTCTTGATTAGACTGGGGTTCGAGCCCGTCACCACCAAATACGGAGGATGCGGAAAGGTCAGAGAATGACCACCGCATATCCTGGAGCAATATGGCCTTAGTTGCTAAGGCTCCTAAAAACCAAATAACAACAACAACAGCAAGTGAGATATAGAGTACAAGTTTATAAAGCTTAAAACGTAGGAATGAAGAGAAGATTCTGAAAATTCATTTGTTTTTTATGATTGAAGAGGAGGAGGAGGGAAAACACATTTCACCATAATAACGTAAAATCCCACAGAATTCCAGTTATCAGTATTATTGAAAATGCAATAAGATTGAGTTTACTACCCTTTTATAATAGATTGCACTAACAGAAAAGCCCAATAAACCAGAAACTGCAAATTCTTTTTATTGTTTTATGGTAGTGACCTCCAGAAATGTGCTTTAGACAAATATCACAAAGGTGTTTGAAATTGATTCTTATAACCAAACATAGCAATAAATGGTGTTGGATATTTTGGAGTAGGGTTTTTAGTAGCATCAGCAACTAAGGCCATATTGCTCCATTTATACTGTCTGCAAATTGCATGTTCTGTAGTCGATTTTCTGTTTTCTAGACAAAAAAAACCCAAGTTTCCTGGACAATAAACAGTGAAAGTGTTGTACATTTTAATGGTTTGGATTGGTTTTTTGAAATTCGCTTCTATGAAGCGGCTGATTCTAGTGATCGTGCACCTATTTATTTCAGGGCTTATGATTTTCTATGACTGGACCACATAGTCCTTCATCTCAGCCAGTAGCAGCATTTGTAAATATGTTGGCCTCATGTTTTGTTTTTGCATCCTTTAGTTAAAAGTGATTTTTGTGTTGTGCTTATTTGACATAAATTTATATAAAACTAATACAATTTCCATTATAAAAATGACCTTTTAGAGAGATAAATAGCTTAGTTATATAGCGAAAATTTCAACTTTTGAGGTCTTCAAACAAATTACCAAAAAATAATGTGTCACTGGGTTCACATTACGATATTTTCGCAATACAATGAACTCTAGAACGGATTAATATCATAAAGCGGGGGTAGTTGATTTTGGCACTTTGTGCGCGTGGTTCAAAACTGTGTTGATATATTTTTGATATACAGTATTAATTTTGAGCAGCTTTGTACGTATCTATGAGTTGTACGTAAGTAGAGGAATGCTTGTATTTTTGTCCTCTTGTTCATGTTTCACCCTTCAGTTTAAAAATACCTCCCTCATTCATTCTGTTTGTTCTTTTAAGCGTCTTAAACACCTCTGCAGTGCCTAATCTCCAGGTAGTCCACATCTAAGACATTCCCTATAGGGACAGGTCTTAGTATTCCTAACCAGTCTGGTTGCCCTTCTTGGGGCCCTTTTGAGAAGTGTTTTTTTTTTTTTTTTTTAGTAAAGCCTCCAGATCACGATACAATATTTCAAAGGAGGTCTGGGCATTATTTTATAGGGAGAAATAATAACAACCTTCTCCCTGCTGGTGAAGGTATTATTGATCATTTACAGTGCACCCTGAGCCTTCCTAGCTACTTGATTACACTGCAAGGAAAACTTCATATCTACTCCATAACCTCTAATCTTTCTTATCCTGAACCATCTTTAATTCAGTGTCCTTTAGTCAATGTGTCAGTCTTAGATTTTTCTTCTCCAATTGTAAAACTATACAATTAACATAATTCATTTGCTGTCCTTCAGACCATAGGTATAACCAGTCTGTTATTCTGAAGCAGGATAGTTAACCAGTTGGATTGTCTATGATTCCACCGTTTCATTCTTGGAGGGGGGACCTCTATGATTTGCTGCCTTCTTTTTCGCATTAACATATGAGAAAAACTACTTATCTCCATTTCTTAGTTCTTTTGTCCTTTGATTTCTCATACCCAGCTTTTCTTATCTGATCCATAATATTGTTACATATTTGCTTATAATTCTCATATGTGGCAGTATCACAGAATCTGTAACTGTCCCATGCTTCCTTCGTTGGCAGTTTAAGAGTTGTCAACTCTCTTGTAATTTATTTTGGTATTCTCTTTTGTGATACTTTACACTGGAGCAAATATGTTTTTAGCTTCCAGGATAATTTGTTTAGACATTTCCCACAAAACATTCGTATCCATTGACCTAAGAAGGCCCTCAATCCACTGCAGTAGTTTTTACCTCTTAAAACTGAAACCATCGCCTTTTACCATTGAAATTTTCTTGGACATTATCCATTTTATAACATTGTTGTTTCTACCTGCTAGCATTCCTACATTATCATAATTTGATAATACTTGAATTCTTAGTGAGGACTAAGTCAAGGATATTTGGCTTTTTGTGCTTTCTATGACACGTCAAAATAAGTAACAGTTGTCCAGGTGGTTCAGAAAAAACTGATTCTGCTTATCCATGAATTCCATTTGAAAAGAGGGGTTAGTTAAAGGCACCCATGAATGAGAGTTGAACCCATTCGTGGGTGACTAAAATGAAAGGAGTTTTCTTTCAAAGGAAAGGAAACTACCCAAGCTAAGGGTGTTCACCCCTTTGCTTACCCATTCGAGTTGCCTTAATGAGATTTTTATATATTCCCCACAATCATTATGCCTCTGGCATGTTCCAACTGTCAACTTTACATATCACTAGCAATTCATAATAAATTTAAAATCACCAAAGTGGAATTCTGCATTGCCAATTTCAAGATGATTCAAAGTTTTGGTTAGCCCTACAGTATCAGCTTTAAAAGTTTTGACCAGCAGCTAAAATTTAGTCAGTCTGCTAACAGTATTCCTGGAATTACTGTATAGGCAGGTTAAATTTTTACTTTTTACTACCCATACACACCTCTTATAATTGCTTAAGTGGTTTTGTTGGGTGATGTTCCTCTTCCCCCTATATGTGTTACAGTGAGGTCTATCAAAAATGTTCTCTTATTCCATTGATTAGCAATTTGCTGGCTAAAAGAAAACTTACTCCAGCCCAGTTTATAATTAGTATTAATGATATATAGTGTAAGGAAGCCATAGGCTTTTGCTGCATCAGCCAATAAAAATAAAATAATACAGTATTACCTTATATACAAAGTAGATGAGTTTCTGAAACCTTGTTTGTATATAAAAACTTTGTATATCAAAAAACTAATTATGTGAAAAATATATAGATGCTTTCCCAACCTTTATAAAAAGAATATAAAGTAAATATGCATTTGTACTGGGAAAAAAAAAAAAAAAACAAACTTTATCATCATTAAAAATATGTCCCCTCACCAGTAATAATCATTACTGGCGAGTGAACACATTAAATCATTACTGATCAGTGGTGAGTTTGATGACCATGATTTAGATTGAGGCACTTTCTTTAAAGAGTCCATCCATGAGAGTAAATTTGTATGTATATATCTGTATGTATATGTTTTTACAATAGAGTATTAAAAAATTATGGCTTTATGTGTACAGACTGTCATGGAACTCCACCAAGAAAAATAATAGTAGCCATTTTTATATTTATGATAGCTTTGAGAATCTTCTAGATGAGCAGAAAATCCACTACACTATCATTATGGGGAACTTCAGTGCTAAGGTTGGAAAGAGACAAAACAATGCAGAAAGGAGAACTATAGGAAATTTTGGAATTGGTGAAAGAAACAAAAGAGGTGAAAGACTTGTGGAATTTGCAGAATCGCGCGAATTGTCAGTAATGAACACTATTTTTCAAGAAAAGGGTGAACAGAAAGTGGACATGGAAGAGCCCAAATGGATTAACAACTAATGAAATCGACTTCATCCTCACCAACAGAAGATATATTGTGAATGATGTTACCGTCCTGAGCAAAGCAGATGTTGGAAGTGATTACAGAATGGTAAGATTCACACTTAATATAGATGTAAGAAAAGAAAGGAAAAAACTGATTTGAGTAAATAATATGAAGGTCTTTTAGATAACAGAAGAGGAGTTATTTGTTAGTTATTTTTGGTTTTTAGGAGCATTAGCAACTAAGGCCATATTGCTCCAGGATATGCGGTGGTCATTCCTGCTGTCATCATTCCCTCGCTCCTTGCATAATTCAAACAGCAGAAGACTACTATAGAGAATTATACAAGGAGCGAGGGAATGATGCCAGCAGTGGGGAAGATGGATTTCAAAGTAACAACACATACGTCATACCCGATATTCTTCCTGATGAGGTAGAACATGCATTGAAGAAAATGAAGAATTAGAAAGCCCCGGGGGAAGATGAAGTTACTGTAGAGTTGTTAAAATTGGGAGGAAGAGACATGAGACAAAAACTGGCAAGGCTCTTCACAAAGTGCATTAGAAAAGGTGTGACGCCTAAGCAGTGGAATAATGCAATCATAGTTTTGCTGCATAAGAAAGGAGATAAATCAGAAATCAGAAATTATAGACCAATTAGCTTGTTATCCCACATCTACAAGTTGTTCACAAGGGTCATTACTAACAGATTAGAAAGAATACTTGATGAAAATCAAGCGAAAGAGCAAGCTGGCTTTAGGACAGGATTCTCAACTATGGATCACCTTCACGTAATATCACAGCTAATGGAGAAATCAAATGAATATAAAACACCATTATGCCTGGCATTTGTGGATTATGAAAAGGCATTTGACTCCATACAGCATAAGGCAATGTTTCGGGCGCTGGAAAGACAAGGCATATATTATGATTTTGAAGAAAATATATGAGAGTGCTACCTCCTTTACTAGACTAGACAAAGACAGTAGCAAATTTAAAATCGAGAAAGGAGTTCGACAAGGAGACACAATATCTTCGAAGCTGTTTACTGCTGCTCTTGAGGATGCTTTCAGAAGATTAGACTGGTCGCAGAAAGGAGTCAATGTGAACGGAGAGTACCTAAACCATTTACGATTTGCAGATGACATTGTGGTCATAAGCCACGATCCCAAAGAATTAGAGGAAAATCTTAATCAGTTATGCACAGTTAGTAAGGATTTTGGACTAAAGATGAATATGGCTAAAACAAAAGTAATGATGAACAAGTATGCCACAGAAAGGGAAATAATGATTGAAGGAGCAGTAATTGAAAAGGTGGAGTTGGAGTCATATACTTATCTGGGACAAGTTATTAGCTGTAATAATGATAATTGGCTGGAAGTCAAGAGAAGAATAAATTTTGGATGGATAGCATTCAGGAAATGTAGTCACATACTGAAGAGCAATATCCCAGTTTGTCTGAAACGTAAAATAATGAACCAATGTATACTCCCCACCATGACTTATGGAAGTGAAACTTGGGCACTCACCAAAAGAATGAAAGAGAAGCTGAGAACTATACAGAGAAGAATGGAACGAATTATATTGGGAATCAGACTGTTAGATAAGAAGAGAAACACATGGATTAGGAGCAAACTCAAAGGACATTCTCATCAAAACTACAAAACTAAAATGGTATTGGGCAGGACACATAGCTCAAAGACATGACAGATGGACTATGAAAATAACAGAATGGTACCCAAGAGGAGCTAGAAGAAAACCTGGAAGACAATGACGGAGATGGTAGATGAAATTAATGAGTTTGTGAGTAGCAAACAGATGGCCATTGCAGAAAACAGAAGGAACTGGAAAGTTCCTGGAGAGGCCTTCATCCTGCAGTGGATTGAAAATGGCTGATGATCATGAAATTCACTGGAATTCAGATCCAAAAGTTGAAGAAACCGAATCCAGTAATTAATATATATATATATACACACACACACACACACACACACACACACACACACACACACACACACACACACACACACAGTATATAAATTTAGAGGAGATTGTTGCATTAAAAAATCAATTTTTTTTATATATTAAAAATGTTTTATTCATTCAGTGCAATGAGATACTTTTTTTACATTTTATTTATTATTTTTTGCAATAATCTCACTCTAACATTTAGCTAAAGTCAAAATAGAAAAATTTTAATAATGCATTCAATTTTTACAATTTTGACTGAAATTTTTGAATTTGATATTCAAATTGGCCTAAGTATTACCATTTAGATTATACAATTCTTGATTTAAAATTTTGCTTAATCAACTTCTTTTTACTCATGGTAAGGTTGTTCCCCATCTTTGTGTTAGTCTAAGAACATCATTGGCGTACTTTTGAAACAAATGTAAACCAGTTTTATTTGTTTATTTATTTCGTTTATTTTATTTGTTTTTATTAGTTTAAAATAAAATTGGCAATTTTATATGAAATAAAGAAAAAAAAAGACAATAGCTGTATGTGATCACCACTTTTCACTAGGCATATTTAGCTGTACAAGAGTAGCTATATGCTGTCTTCTCTTGCAAATAATAATAAAAGTGACATTCAGAAGAATTATTTTTAAAAAATTCTGCAGTTGGAAAGTGGCAATTTCATGAAATATAAGTATAAAGAAAAAAACAAATGCACAGTAATAATTTCATTATTGGGCCATTAACAGGAATGGATATTTCAATGCTTAACTTTGCAATTTTGGCTGTTTGTTATCAAAGATTAGTTATCAATAACATTTAAAAATACTGTATGGCTACTGCTATTATTTCCACAAATTAAAGGTAATGGTGTAACTATAAAATTCTATATCATTAGTCTGGGAAAGGTAGAGACTCGAACAATCATCATATTTCAAATAATCTGATATTGAAGTCACAAGGATATACTATGTATAAGTGAAAATGCAAGCACATGTGTAATGCTGAATTTTTGCAATATTATAAACGTTTTATTTTTTAGTTTCATGGTTATATTTTGTGTTTATAATTTTATTATTTTGTTTTTTTTCAAAAGAAAATAAATATTGTAATGCATTATTAAAAGGTTAAGCATTGCTACACTCCAAGCAGAATTAAAAAAAAAAAAAAAAAAATTATTCAGAAATAAAAAAAAAAAATATAGGATCTATGAGATCTTGTACCACTGTTTTTGTTATGATCACTGACAACACTAGACTGCTGGTTAAGGATAATAAATCCTTTTGATTGTGGCTTCAAGGAAGTGGAAACCCTTGAATAGCAGGAATAAAATTAATAAGAGTTAATAATAATTCTTATTAATAATAATTAATTAGTTTATACCAGCTCAGTTTAGATTTCCTATCAATAGCGTAGCTACCCTTTTTCAGGCCCGGAGGCAAAGAACATGTTCGGGCCCCTACTTAATTAATGAAAGTTGCAAAAAGAGGAGACAGCCAAAGACTCCGGGCCCCTAAAGGGTCCAGGCCCGGAGGCAATTGCCTTGCCTGCCTGCCTACAAGGTAGCTATGCCACTGTTTCCTCTCAACTTATGGCATTGACCACAGATTAGGAACAGAAGAACACTACTGGAATCCTTTGAGCTATTTTTTATTTATTATTCTTAGAGCTATTCTTTAAATATTCCATCTGCCTATCAAATTGATTGAATTAATAAAAACAGTTTAATAGGCGGATGGAATATTTAAAGAAAACATGGGATCTGTGTGGAAATAACAAAATGAGTCCTTGGTGATGAAAATGTTGGGAACCACTGGCTTATGAAATTTCAGCAATGTTTGGTGAGATGAAGATGGCCAATACTAATAATGATGTGAAGAACAAATTGTCATTTTGTTTGGAAGCACTTTAATGGCTATCCATTTAGTTTTATTTAAATTCTAAACCCTATTTTCACCAGAAAACAGTGAATGCAGTAGGCTATGTTGGATTTTGTGATTTTTTTCAGATACGTTGGATTCTGTGATTGTTCAGAATTTCAGCATCATGTAACAAACTGATTGCATTGAATGAAATAAGACAATTTTTATTATACCATTCTATAAGAAGTTTATCCTAAATATGCTCAGCATGTTTTGGTCCTGTAGCAGTAACAATAATGCTGTGTTTCTTTCACCCATCATTGTCACCTGATTTAACCCCAGTCACTTCCTTCACACAGGAGGGAAATGACTGGGAGGTTAAATCAGGTGGTGATGACGAGTCAGGGGTTGAGGTCAGCAGGCAATTCAGGAATTATGGAACATGTTGTCTAGGTATTTTTATGCATCTGTGAATAAATAGAGAAGTCCCATTTTGTTAAATGATTATGATACCAGGTATGTATTGGCTTATGACTGGGAATTAAATACTACTGTAACACATGTAGATAGGAAATATATTACCATTCATTTTGTAAAGAAAAACAGTACATAGTCAGTTCTGCTATAACGCGAATTTTTGCAACATGAATTTACTCCAACCTGATTGATATATTAGGGAACAATGCGACTATAACGCGATTTTCGCATTAGCTCACGTATGATTTCGTCTGTGAGTAACACCAGGTGAACTCAAAACCCGGCACCAAGCTGAATGTAGCGACCTGTGCAGCAATACATACAAGTTTACAAAGCCTAAATAATGTCAAATGTGTGAGAGCTATATTTCCCATTTACTGTAGTTGTATTGGTTGGAGACACTGTCTGCTGTATTCACAAGATTTTTTTTTTTTCGTTTAAACAAATTTTGTGAGACGGGATAGCATTAGCGGAGAAGCACATTTCTGGAGGTCACTACCATAAAACAATAAAAACAACTTGCAGTTCCTGGTTTATTGGGCTTTTCTGTTAGCGCAGTCTAATTATAAATGGGTAGTAAACTCTATCTTACTGCATTTGCAATAATAGCGATAGTTGGAATTCTGTGGGTTTTTACGTTATGGTGAGATTTGTTTCCCCTTCCTCTTGAATCATATAAAAAAAATAAATAAATTTTCAGAATCTTCTCTTTTGTGCGTGCCGTGTTCATCATTAGTGATTGCTTATCTGTTTTACTGTTTAAAATTTTACAATCTAAAAAATAAAGTCTGTGAACAGAAATATCAATTAGTATGTATATATTACAGTAATAATTAAGCTATATATATTAGTGTACATAGTTTCCGACCAATACAATTAAATGGGGAAATATAACTCTCACACATTTGAAGTTTGACATGTAGTAGTAAAAAATTTTGGAAGAGATGTAACATCAAAGTTGCCTCAATATGATTGTAGAAGCCTGGAATGATGTTACAAAAGACTGCTTGAATAGTGTGTGGTGGAAACTTATCCCTCATTTAATTCGTGATTTTTGAAGGCTTTGAACCTTCACAGCAACTAAAACAAATCAAAGCAAGTTGTGTTGATCTTGCAAAGGAAGTTTGTTTTGAAGAAGTAGAAAATGATCTAGAAGAGCTTCTAGAGTTACACAATGAGGATCTATTTACTGAAGACTTGCAACACTTGTTGCATCCTGTCAAGCGGAAAGTCAAGATGAGAATGACGATGAAGTCAGCAGGCTGCCCCATGAGAACTTAAAACAGCAGAGTTATCAGCTGCTTTAAGTTGAATTGAAAAGCACCTGCAGTGGATTGAAGATAATGATTGTAATGCTGAATGTAGTAGGATAGTGCTTGGTGGCATTTGGACCCATTTGGAACCATACAGGCAGCTCCTGTATGAAAGGAGGAGGCAGGAAAAGCAAAAAAAGCTAGATAGCTATTTTAAAACAGCACACAAGGAAGAAAATCAGACAGTGAATTACAGACTTCTTCCACATCGGGTATAACAACATTTCGTCCTAAGAGTGATAACCCTCCTACCTCTTTTCTATAACTCACCAGCTACAGCCCTTCACCACACTCACTTCAAACAAGCAAACTTCATATTTTGTCAAGGTAAAGTGCTATATTTACTGTAATATTTGTTTATTTATTAGAAATTTAAGATATTTAAACCTGTATTAGCAATTTTATTGGGTTGCTATCTTTTTTTTAGTGTTTTTCTTACCAGATTGAACAATTTTTTGAGTGCCCTGCCCTTCTTCCTATCTTTCCCATAAGCCCTGTTGTTTTTAACGCGCGAAATACCATAACATGGAGATTTTTAGGAACACATATACCGTGTTATAACAGAACTGGCTGTATATCATTTCTCTTATTAATTGTAAAAACACATTAACTGTGGCATTATTGCATTCATACTGAATGGTAACATGTGATTTGGTATCTCTTATCCTGGTACTGTGCTTATTAACTATCCTGTTAAAGTGAAAACTAGCCTTCTTGCTGAAGACTGATATGTCTTTGCCTTCTGTGCTGTGTAGCATGATAGCACAAAAACAGAATTGTCCTTGTTGCCATTCATCAGTGCTTAAAGTAACTGTAGTTTGCTGTGCTTGCATAGCAAAAGTTTTCTGTGGAACTTGCAGTTCCACACTCTCGTGATACATTGTTTCAAGCACTTCATGCAAACATTTCAAGAACATGGTCTTTGGTTGCCTCAAATTTTGATTGGCTGCTCTGGCTAGATTTCAATGAATGATGCAACCTACCTGGTAAAATATAGAATGATTATAATTACAGTACATCACTTTGACCACATGTAGGTGGAAAACCAAGAATGATGAATGCAGTCAACTGATCTCACAAAACGATACTCCAAAAGAAGGATCATGCTTTGTTAGTAAAGCTGTTTTGCAGAATAACAGTAACTCACTGAGTGCACTTAGAGAATACTGGATGCTAGTGTTTTAAAAGGATTTAAAAAGAAAAAAAGGACCACTTCCCAAAATGAGCTATGCAAAATGATGAGAAAAGTCCAAGAAATGGATGACTTATCTGTAACTCATAGCAGAGGATGTGCCCCAATAATGTTGAAGAGATTGGTATGGCCAGTGGTGCAGTACAAAATCACTGTTCATCTGTTAGTGCTAAGGTGCTACACAGTTTAATATTCCATGGTCAACTCTCTGTAAAGTTCTTTGATCTCATTCATTGGTACCCACACAAGATCCATGAGATGAATAGCTAACACAAACTAATCCACATCAATGCAACAACTTTACTCTGGTTTATAGCAAGGATGGAGGTTGTTGACATGTCTCAGGAACATATTGGAGACTGTTAAGCCTCATTTACAGTTGAATGACAGTGTGAATACCTATAATTGTTTGATATGGGGACCACCACCTACAGATGTTGGTAAAGAGCCTCTTACTGGTCATGTATTGCTCTCTGGTGTCAATTTACTCTGAATTTCTTAATTGTACTATTTTCTTCAAATAACTTCAGCAAAATAACTCAGCTGATTTACAATATATTCAATAATAACCAGTTTCCATCACTTTAGGAACATCTGGATACCTTAATCTTTGGACCAGCCTCAATCCTTGTGAATTTTGATTATGTGAATATCTGAGGGACAAGGTTGCATCTCTGGCTAATTTGAAGGAAAGCATCAAGCAAAATTACTTGTTCAGAATATTAGCAACATGCTACAGGCAACAGTTGACCATGCCATACCATGCCTGCGGCATATAGTATAAACAAATGGTCATCATCTGAACATCTCGATCTTCATACCTAGAAGCTTATCCATCCAAAACAGTATCCTATCAGTTACACACATTGTCAACTGGTTTCTAGAGGCAGTTTTTGAACTTTTATTATTATATATTTTTGAACTTCTTATTTCTGTATGCATTGGACAGCGTGTTCCAACTTTCATATTTCTACCATTTATGATTTTACACGCTTCAGTTTTAACCATTCTGTATAAAAAGGGAAATAATGCTTAACATGGAAATCACAGAGGAATTTCACTCCTTAGTGTACCAGGTAAAACCTATGCAAGTATCTTAGAGAAGAGAATTGGAAGTATTGATATGCAAGATAAATTATGGAAAAGATGTGTTAAAATAAAATCGTTACACTTTACACATAATTTTGCATACATATCCTTTCCATAATAATTTATCTTATGTCGTCTGCTTAATTTTATTTTGTATTTAGTTTATACAGTATGTATGAGTTTGTACTTACTGTGAGAGTCTGTGGCCCCTGGCAATTTGTTATCATCCCATTCATTTTTGTTTTCTGAATCTAAAGTCATCAGTTTACCTGACAACAGATAGAATCAAGTAAAAAGCATATTACAAAGGAGGAAATAAGAAAAATTCTGGGATAACAAGTATCCAATCAGAATGAAGTGAAACAAATTTAACATAGTATGGGCATTTAAAAAAGGATGGAGAAAGGGATTAGCCACACAGATATTTGAAGAAAAATTAATGATAATAGACCCAGAAGCATACCAAGAAGAAAACAGATTGATGATGCTAATTAAGCATTAGAAGAAAGGGGGCTTGTCTGATGAGGGCGCGAAAATCTCAAACATAGGATAGCATGGAGGAAAATACTCAATAAAAGGCTGATAGTCCAGAAAGATTGATTTGTTCTACCATAGTGACCTTGAACACCTACTAGGTAATAACAGATTTGAATGATGATGGCTATAATTAGATAACTTCTCTAAACTGGGGTGTAATCACCTTAAATAGATAAATAAATATGATAGCATGGATAGTAAAATAAATCTTTTTTTTTATTTATTTATTTATTTTTTTTTTTGATTTTTTTACAAAGGCTGTTCAATAAAGTATGATCATAATTTTTTTTTCACAACATACTTTTTTTAATCATCCATATTTTAGTGGTCCTTTTCAAAGTACAAGCAGTTCCTGCTTTACGAGTTCCCGGGTTTACGTTTTTTTTTTTTCTTCCAAGTATTGACAAAATTGAAAATAAGAAGATTAGTTACAAAAAATGAATGTTAAACATTCATAAATACTACATATCAAACTATGCTCCTAGCTATACAATACGGTGCCTCCGCTTTACAATATTAATCTGTTCCAAAGGCACCATCGGATTGTGAAAATATCGTAATGTGAACCCAATAACACATTGTTTTTTTGATTATTTGTTCCAAGACCTCAAAAGTTAAAAATTTATAACTAAGCTGTTTATAGTGACAAACTGTTAAGCTGTTAAGTGTTAAGTGTTAAGCTGTTTATCTCTTTAAAAGGTCATTTTTATTATGAAAATTGTGTTAGTTACCAATTCAAATCATTAAAATGCACTACACTTTAATCGTTATCATATGTTATAAGAATCAGTTTTGAAAGCCTTTATGATACTTTTCTAAAGCACATTTCTGGAGGTCACAACCATAAAACAGTAAAAACAATTTGCACTTTCCAGTTTATTGGGCTTTTCTGTTAGAGCAATCAATTATAAACGGGTAGTAAACTCAATGTTATTGCATTTGATAAAATATCGATAGCTGGAATTGTATGGATTTTTATGTTATTTTGGTGAAATGAGTTTTCCCTTCAATGAAATCTTCAATCATATAAAAAATATAAATAATTTTCTCTTCATTCCTTTATTCCAAGATTGGTTTTCGCATCAATTTGTGCCTGAAGTAAAACAATATCGTGAAGATAAAAATATTCCTTTTTGGGCGATTCTGATTTTAGATGATGCACCTAGTCACCCACCATTTCTGCAACATCACCACCCTAATGTTAAAATAATTTTTTTCCCACCAAATAGGATACCACTTTTGCAGCCAAACGGACCATGGCGTTATTTCAACGTTTAAAGCGCATTATCTTTGGGAGACATTTGATATGCATAATTAAATTATGCAATGGATAGGGAAGGAGGTCCAACTCTTAAAGAATTTTGGAAAGAATTCCATATTTTAGATGCAATTAAAATAATACAATGAACCTGGGACAAAATTACAGAGAAAAACATGGTGTTTGGAATAAACTGTCCCCTCAGTTTATTGATAATTTTTAAGGATTTCAAGAACCAGCAGAGATCATACAAAATGAAATAGAAGTGGTCATTACTATTGTTAACCAACTGCAGCTTGACATTTCTGCAACTGATGTCACTGGTCTTCTTCAAGCAAACAATGGACAGCTCACAAATGAAGACCTCTTTGAAATAGTATTAGTATTAGTAACGGCCGCATGATGCAAGAAAGCCTATGGCTTATGCTGCACCAGCCAAAAAAAAAAAAAAAAAATCCGAACAAAACAATGATAAAAACAAAAAATAAATAAATAAAATAACTAATTAATAATAATCAATAAATAAAAAAAAAAATAAAAAATAAATAAAAAGGAAATTAAACCTATCATCCTATGTGCTTCCCTTACCCGAAAGTACTATCCAGATGACCTTTGAATTTCCCCAAACTGTCGGCCTCTACCACCCATGAAGGCAACTTATTCCAGTAATTTATAACTCGCTGGCTAAAATAAAACTTCCTGCAGTCCAATCTAAACATTTCCCCCCTGTAACTTGAATTTATGTCCCCTAGTTCTAGCATCATTTATAATCTTGAAAATTTTGTCCTCATTCATTTTACTGATGCTTCTCAGAGCCTTAAACACCTCAATCAAATCTCCTCTAAGGTGTCTAGTTTCCAAACTCTGCAACCCACATATTCGAAGTCTTTCATCATAAGGACGCCCTTTTGCCGATCTCACCAGGCGAGTTACCCTTCTTTGCACCCTTTCAAGAAGCTCGATGTCTTTCTTTAGGTGCGGTCTCCATACTTGAACACAGTATTCCAACTGTAGTCTAACATAAGGTCTAAAAAAAAGCGGGGTTGTAGGGCAGATGAGGAACACATTTGACATTAATGCAGACTGAGTACTCGAGGACAGTGTGAGCAATGTGAGGTCTCATTGTCATGATGCAGCATCCACCCACCTGCATGCAGCTGTGTTCATTTGCAACAAATGTGATCCTTCAAAGCGTGCAGTATAGTTGTGCAGTGAGGTCCTGTAACAATCATATGACATGGCACAACATACTGGTAAACCATTCCTTGAATGTCAAAAAAGAGATGATGTACCCTTTCCTGCAGAAACCACTACTTTTGCTTTTTTTTGGTGTTGGCAATGACATAGACTTCCAAACAACTTCGTTGCTTACTCTCTCTGGGTCAAAATGATGAAGCCATGTCTTATCCACCATTATCACCTTGTGCAAAACCTCACCATCCTCAGTAACCATCCATTGCAGCACCCAATACCCCCCCCTCCCGTTAATGTGCTGTTGCTCAGGTATGAGGAGTCTTGGAATCTAGCTGCACAAACACGTGTCATATGCAAATTGTCATGGAGAATACGGTACATGTTTTCTACTGATATTCTCAACATCTTTGCCAGTTACCTTCCTGTTATATGATGGTCTTTTCTCACAATTACAGAAGCAATTGTGTATGGTTCTGTGGCGACAGTAGTGGTTGAAGCTCCAGGACCACAAATTTTTGTGATTGAATCATGTCTGCCTTTAAACATTCTAAACCACCTGCAAGCCATACTAACCAAATACGGAGGATACGGAAAGGTCAGGGAATGACCACTGCATATCCCCTGAGCAATATGGCCTTAGTTGCTAATGCTCCTTAAAAAAAAAAAAAAAAAAAAAACCCATACTATGTGGAAGTGTAAGACTCTTTTAACATTTCATATGCTTCAGCTGATGTTTTCTTGAGATGGAAACAAACCTGAGAGTAGAATACTGTTCCTCGGGTGTCACATCCATTGTTATGTAGTCAAAACTGAATCGGCATAAACTTAACCAACCTCAAAGTTCACACCATGCACATGAGTAAACTGTACAGTTGCTATGTGATGCAGCATGGTTTGTTCTTAAATTCTGCAGCTCAGCTAGAAATAGCAAGTGGTATGGTTGTTTACAAAAAATTATGATCATTCTTTATTGAACAGCCCTCGTAGTATTAGTAGTGGTGCAAGAGAGCAAGTTTATAAAGCCTCAGTCAAAGGGGGAGAAAATACCAAATCACCTGTTCATATCCTCCAATAGTTTATCTAGTTCTTCCTTAAATTTATCCAAACTACTCATTTCCACAACAAATGGAACAAATTTCCATCAATCAGTTACCTGCTGGCTGAATGCAAACTTCCGCACATCTTTCCTGCAACCATCCCTCAATTTGAATTTATGTCCCCTCATATGTAGACATTATTTGCACCATTTTATCTTATTTGAGAAATGGATGATATAATTAATGCAGTTCTGTAAACTACCATGGTTTAGAGGAGTGCTTTAATGATTACCATGTAAATTTGTATTGAACTTTTTTAAACATAATTCAGCTTAACTGCATTTGAGGGTGTAATTTTAAAATTAAACAGAAAAAGATGCACAAGATAAATTATTACGAAAAAGATATGTAAACAAATTCAACTGCAATTTGTGTTTTCCTTACATATCTTTTACATAACTTACCTTGTGTATCTTTTCTGTTTAATTTTACTTTGAGAAAAGAGAGAGAAAAGAAAAGAGAGGAGCTTTACTTTTTTATTTATTTATTTATTTTTCTTCCTTCCAGAACCCTATGTGGTTAGATCGAGACAGGACAAAGAGAAAGAACGAAGGCTACATCTGAAACATTTGAAAAAAAAATTTGGTCTAGAAGTAAGTTTAAATAATATGAGATATGTACATAAAGAGTGATAAATGTAGGAATTACAGTTGTGAACATTTTATTCTACATACATAAATTACAACAACTATAATGTAAAGTATACAATGCTTGCTGAGACTGTCTTGTCTCCTCTCCTCTGTTAACTCTCACTTCACTCATTACAAAATTAACTATTACTTTCTAAGGGTGCAGAATTTGTAAAAGCAAAATAGAATAAAAGTTACGGTGAATAAAATAATGTAAATTAAGTTTAAATGAAATCTACAAAACTATGCTGTATTTTCTTCAGAACACTATTTCTATCAATATATCCATGTATTACATTCTGAATAATTACCTCCATTATTTCCCTTTCTACTGAATCAGAATGTCTGCAGTTATCTACTCCAGCCTTAGAACTGTCTTTATGTATTGGTAATATGTTTGGCATTTCCTCAATCTAAACGAATCTTCCCAGAGTCCAATAGTGCCTTTCTTATACTGTCACCACTGACAATGAGATAACTTGTCAGTGGTGGCACCCTGCTTCATGACAAGATAGTCTTGCTTGGTCTGTAAGACCCCCAATTTTCTTTTCAATTTTTGAAAAAAAAAAAAAAAAAAAATTAATTCTTGTATACTGATTGTTAGTTCATTTATTACTGGATTGCAGTACTGATTATATATCATTTTTTCATTTTATTTTAATGAAAAATATTTTTTTTACACATGGTGTTTCCAACAAAAAAAATTATAAATTCTGCTAAAAAATATAATTCTAAAACATATAAATATGAAATAGTTCTGTTTTCAAAATTATAACACTGCTAAGCTAAAATTCAAAATTTCACAAGTGCATACATTAATGTTTTGTGAAATAAATAACTACATATGTAATAATAATCAGGATGCAAAACCTCTTTTATACAGTCTCCATAAAGGCTGGAATCAATATAAATTATTGAAAGAACTCTCTGAAGTTGGGCTCATGCACCATAAAAATTAAAATGACTCACTGACTCTGAGGTTAGGAGCAATGATGCATATTAATTCTGGTGCACTATGGCCATAGCTGCTGATTCACCTAATAAATCCCTAAACAAACAAACAGCATATTAATTCCATCAGCCACCAACCAGCTGTGTTTAACACTCTAATCCCACTGGATCAATATTTACATGGAATTATATTAATAAATATAATTACTGTACAATTAAAATTTTAAAATACATATTATAATTTGTGTAATTAAAATATGATTATATAATTCAAATACTGAAAAAAAGGTTAAAATATAAAATGGTTGCTTTTGACACTTATTTGTTTCTTTCGCAACTAAATCTTCTAGCTGGTGGACCTGTCTGACGTGCAGAGAGAGAGAGAGAGAGAGAGAGGGAGAGAGAGAGAGTTCAATAGATATGCCAGAATATGATAACGAATGTGATGTTGATGGCAGTCACATGACATCATCATCATCTGTCCTAGCACCTACTTGTACCTGCACTTCCTGAGCAATAAGCTCATCCACGCTTTATTCATCTATCCTATCAATTTTAGTCTTTTGATCCTTAATCATATCCTCCGTATGATAAATCAAACATTGAGGATGTGTTACCGCCCCTGCCCCAAAGAGGCGGATATCGACTATCTAGAGCTCAATTAAACTTTAAACTTCAAAGGCAAACTTCTATAAATTGCGATTCTTGTTCCAGCCAAATTAAAACTCTAAACATTTAAAATTCATCAATATATTTTTGTATTTTATACTTTTTCTTTTTTCTTTTTTCAGCATTTCCTTTTTATACATCTATAAACTATAAGATCAATAAATTCCAATTCCAACTAAATCTCAACTCCATAAAAATACTATTTACATATATACAAACTTTTACAATTATCTAATCCTGTTTACTTCTCTAGCGAACTCAGCAAAAGCTTCATTCAATTCTCTATTCTTAAACAAGTCACTCCAGGTGTATGAGTCGGAGCCAATCTGCCTAATTAACATATTCCTTGGTATATCATATCTTACACACTGCCGTAAAATATGCTCTGTGTCCTCTACCATCCTACAAATACACATCGGATTTTCTTCTACACCAAGCTCTACCAGTCTTTTCTTTAACCCCATGTCCAGTTATTAACATTGTTTGGAACATTCCTAGACCAAACCAAGATGAAATCTCTTTCATAGTTTTCACCCCAGGCAGAAAGGCAAAGGTAACAGGCCCCTTAGCAGATCCGTTCCATCTTTCCTGCCATATACAATCTATATCTTGCTGCAACCTTTTCTTCTTTCAAATCGTGTCTTCCATACTCTTTTCCCTCTTCGCTACAAGATTTTATTCCCATAAGTTCTATTCTCTTATTATTCTTAATCGCATATTCCATTGTCCTTTTAAGTATAATCAGATCCACTGGTTCCTTTCCTGCAATAACTTGCAGAGCATCATCTGAAATGGTTCTGCAGGACTGCATCACCGCCAGAAGGCAAATCCCTGTGCTGAAATAAGACTTCTTTTAATGTGTCTATTAGTCACTCTATGACCCCAAGCCCCACATGCATATGCCACAATCAGTAGAAATATACATTTATAGAGGAGGTCTAAGGACTTAGCTTTCACTCCCCATTCTACCCTTGTGACTTTCCTAACTTTTAAATAAATCATCCTCACTTTATCTCTTAATTTCTGCACGTGAGGCAAAAGGACATCCTTTCATCCACATAAACTCAGAGGTACTTGACCAAGGGGGCATATGCTACGTCGTACCAAATATTTTTGCAGTTGGCCTTCTTCTTTCACTGAGCTTCCCTTTGAGCAGAACCATGTGAGTTTTTTTCATTGATATCTCCATTTTATGGACCCCAGCCCATTTCTCCACTTGGCTCGGCCACCACATACGATCAAATGCCCCCTTAAAGTCAAGAAATATACCCAGAACATAATTTTCTGAAGCCTCTTGTACATATGACACCATTTTAACCACAGCATCTTCAGTAGATTTGGCCCTCTGAAAGCCAAACTACCTAGGGCAGTTTGGCTTTCGGAGGGGCAAATCTTCATTCCAGTACACTCGTTATCCCTCCAATCTATTCATCAACACTCTTTCAAAAACTTTTGCGATAACTGGCAATAATGCCACTGGTCTATATGATTCAGGAGCCGTCCTCTCTTTTTCTCTATTCTTTAATAATATTCTATTGTATGCCTCCTTCCAACAACTAGGAAAGATTTTCTCATTTAAGCACACATTATATAACTCTACCAATTCCTTTCCAAATTTTAAACCAAACTTCTTTATCGCTTCGGGTAGTAATCCATCTCTGCCTGGTGCTTTCTTTGTCTTAACTTTCTCCAATATTATCTTCAATTCTTCCTCCGTAATTAAACTTTCAATTTCCTGCTCCCCCACATATTCATCATTTAATTTCCTGATTTGTCTTTGTTCTACTGTCGAAACTTATTTGATCTATAGGAAACAGAGGAGAGCAAACCACACATGGAGGACTCCCAGTCCCTCGTACTCTGATTTTCTATTTTAATAGTACTGTAAACTTGATCAACTTTCATTCTATCAAATAATAATTTGTATTTTGCAGTTGGCCTTCTTCTTTCACTGAGCTTCCCTTTGAGCAGAACCATGTACATTCTTATTGGGTACATTCAGAACCCAATACATTCTTATTCGTTTCCTCTTTTACATAGTTTCGCCATGCTTCTCTTTTTGAATTCTACCAACATATTCCTGTCTCATTTGTTGGTATTGCCTCTTTAAATCCTCCATTCGTTCACTTATTCCTCCTAGCCCTGTTCACTCTCCTCATTTCCGCTAATATCCCATTCCATCCAGGAACAACCCTTTTTAATTTTGTGCTGCTCCTCATAGACCTGCAGCAACTTTCATATATAATACTAACTATTTTCTCAGCCCTTTTTCCAGCCAGGCTGTTATCTATTTCTTGTCTATTATCTCTAAGTCTTTTTTGTAATCTCTTCTTCAAAACACTGCCAGTTCGCAGAACTCGCTTCAAACCTCTTTTCAAACCCTGTATTACATTCTACCCTCTCATCTCTTATCTTGAAACTGATACATCTATGATCGCTGGTAATCCAGTCTTCCCTAACCCTCCAACACCGTATCTTATTCCACAAGGCTTCTGTAGTTAATGTTAAATCTATATTAGATTCTCCTTGTATAGTACTGAAGGTAGGGGGCTGGCCCAGCTCATTTACAATATTAAGTCTCTGACTTATCAACATTTCCTCTAATTGATTTCCTCTAATATCAATCTCGCGACTTATCCAAGTTGTTGAACTTGCATTTGAATTAATACCAATTACAATTTTCTTTCCTTGTAATACATCTACCACTTTTTTAATATAGTTTAAATAAGGCTGCAGTTCATCATGGAACTGGCAGTACACACTTAACATATACAGTAATACCCCAACTTACGTGAACTCAGAGTTACGCAGTTCTTGATTTTTTCGTTTGGCAACACTGCCGCCCACTATCTTCAAGGTCGTTTTTCATATGCTATCGATATACAAAGGGTACTAGGAAAGTTTTGCAATACAGCTTTGTTTATTTAATTTTTTCAAAGTAATTTCCTCTACATTCAATACACCTCTCCATCCTCCGAAACCAATCTTTAAACCAGTTCTGCCAAGTTTCACTAGGGAGTAAAGCACATTCGTTGTCCCAATCCCGTAGAAGGTCCTCATCACTGGAAAACCGCCTCCCTTTTAGCTTCATTTTCACATGCGGGAACAGTGCAAAGTCGCAGGGAGCAAGGTCTGGACTGTAGGGAGGGTGCTCGAGAAGTTTCAGTCCTGTCGTGGTCAAATATTCGGTGCAGGCTTTGGCGCGGTGAGCTGCAGCATTATCGTGATGGAGGTACCAGGTGTCCATTCTTGACTCTGGCCGCAGGTTCTTCATAGATCCAATGACTTTAGGCAGGCATTGTTCAGTATACCACTTAGCTGTGACTGTCTTCTGCGTGTCCAAAACGACACGTTCCACAATTCCACTCGATTTGAAAAATACAGCTATCATTTTCTTGGTCGGCAGACCGTAATAGTACAGCCAAGTCTCGTCACCTGTCACGATGTTGTTCACATACCGAGATTGTCCCTTATCAAACTTTTTTAACATCTCCCGGCACCAAGTCACACGTCGTGTCACCTGCACTTCAGTCAGTTGATGCGGCACCGAGAGAGAACAAAGTTTCTTCACGTGCAAATGATCTTGCAGAATCGAACGAATTGCTGGTGCATTTAGGCCCACAGTATCCTCTATCTGTTGGTAGGTCACTCACCTGTTTTCGTCAAGAATTTTCCTCACAGCAGTAACGTTTTCCTCCGTAACTGACGTTCGTGGCCTTCCCGGCCTCTCAGAATCCTCCAGAGTGAAATTTCCCCTTTGGAATTCTCTATACCACCTGAATATCGTTGTACGATGTGGACAATCATCATCTAGTGCAAGAGTCATTTCTTCTAAGCACTGGTCTATGGTTAAACCACGCACGAAATTATACCGCAAAACTGTCCTTATCTCATTTCGTGACCACGATGCCATCGGAAGCACTTTATACTCTCACTACTAATGAATAACTGAGCCCATCGACTTGGCGCGGCGGCTACTATGCACGTATGAACATGTCTCAACATGCAGCAACAAGCAGCTTCCTGTGATTCATTGTTGCGTCATATTGCAAAACTTTCCTAGTACCCTTTGTATGGTGCGATGGCGGAGAGTGAGAGCGAAAGATGAACAAAATTCAACTTTGCTGCCGCATGAGCTGCACACATATACAAGAATTTGCATTCCAACTGTCATATTTATATGTGTGCATTCAAATTCATGCTCAACTTTTGTCGGAAATTACACGAATAAAAAAACCTTTCAGGCTTTAAGGTTTCCAAAGACCGATTGACAATGATGGTCGTGGGAATGCAGCTGGTGACTGCAAGTTAAAACCTCTCTTAATTTATCGCTCCCAAAACCCAAGAGTTATAAAAAATATATCTAAAATTAGCTTACCAGTGATTTGGAAGTCAAATCATAAAATTTAGGTGACAGCTTCCTTTTTTGGGGACTGGTTTGGTCACCACTTCATACCCGAAGTCGAATGTTATTGCAAGTCTAAACAGATTCCATTTATATTGATCCTTCTTATTAACAATGCACCTGGCCACCCTCCTGCCACCCTAATTAATTTCGACCAATGTGTGAAAGTTATGTTTTTGCCTCCAAACACAACCAGCTTGCTTCAACCGATGGACCAGGGAGTCATCAAAACATTCAAGACCTACTACACAAGGCGTTCGTTTGCACGTCTGAATGAAGCTATGAGACAAAATAGTGAGATATTAAAGACTTTTGGAAACAATTCAGTGTTTTAGATGCCGTAAGAATCACTGAAGAATCTTGGGATGAAATTCACAAAAAACATTGAATGGTGTCTGGAAGAAACTTTGGCCATTTTTTTTTTTTTTTTTTCAAAAACGAGATGAAAACAACGCCAGAAACTGATCACATCGCTCATATGATAGAAGAAGTTGTTAATCTTGCCAGGCAATTAGATTTGGAAGTCAATGGTGATGATGTCAACGAGCTGTTGGATTCACATACTGAGGAGCTGACAATGAATGAGTTCATAGAGATGCGTGAGCAAAACGTCATTGAATTATCCGACACTTTAGACCCAGTTCCACCAGAAAAGCACATGACAATTTCAAGATTGACAGAAGGTCTCAGCTCAATTGAAAAGGGCTTAAAAATTTTAGAAAACATAGACTCCAATGAAGAATGCGTTATAGCTACAAAGCAAGGAATAAAAAATTATTAGCTTGCTACGAAAAAATTCTGTGTGAAAAAAAGAAGGCGCTGTGTCGTCAGATGAATTTGTTAGATTTTATGAAGCCATCGACGTCGAAATAACTTTTTTACGTAACTCATTTATTTTTTTAATACATAATTTGTATTAATATGTATAAATAACTGCAATTTTATTAAATATTTTTCTTTTAAACTAGTGTTTTTGTTAGTCCTTGGTCCCAATTAAACAAAATTTATATGTATTTATATGCAAATTTGTACCCCGACTTATGCGAATTCGAGTTAAGCGATTTTTGTCGGACCCACCTATCACGTAACTTCGGGGTATTACTGTATACGCCACCAATCTCACTCAAGATCTCAGCACAGACTCCATGAATAAAACACAACTCATCAATTTGTGTTACCACACAGTCTACATTTCTCACTATGACAGCAGCCTGACTGTTTACTCTGGACTGCACAATTTTATCAGTTATTTTATAACCTTTAACAAGGTTCCCAACTACATACAAAGTATAACACCGACAACTCAGTTTTTAACTTATTTACACAATATGAGATGATTTTGGCATCTCATATTGTGTTGTCAGTTGTTGTACCTTGGGTATCTATCCACCCACCAACCCAAAGAGAGGGCAAGTAATCTAGAAACAGTGCCATCTAGTTGGTGGTACTCAATTGAGAATAAGTAATAGTAAACTTCTCTAATGGAAAAGTGTTAAATAATTCTTCATTAAAAGTTGCCTGGGTAAGCCATGCAACTCATTGGGAAGAATTTCTCAATAAAAGATGTGACTTGATTTTGCGATATGACTTTATTCGCAACCTTCAGTTTGTATCAAATTCGGCTTGAAGCTTTATAGCCCTTAACCTTCATTAGCCTTTACAGTATTATACAGTGAATATATTATATAAACAAATATTATGCATTTTAAAATTTGAAATTTTATTGTACAGTGTTTATATTTTTTTATATAATAAAAAAATAATAATAAATCTGCAGCCATTATCAATCCAATGTAGGATGAAAGCCTCCTCAACAAGTTATGTTGAGAGAATGGTCAGTAATCTGCCACACTGGTCCAGTGTGGGTTGTCAGATCGACCATATTTAGCAGTCAGGGGCTCGAACCCCGGGCTACTCAGAGCATGTACTATTGCATTCCCACTCCTGATCACCACTCAGCTACGGAGACCTTTTTTGCTGATGCTAATGATATGGTAAGGGGCCTCCGTAGCTGAGTGGTCAGGAGCAAGAGTGCAATAACATACACTGAGTGATCACTGAATTATTACCACCCCTATGAAAACTGAATGTGACCCGTTGACCACGTGAGGTACGAGAGTGCGCAGTTAGTCGACCTACGTAGCATACATTTTTTTTTTTTTTTTTTAATGAAAAACCCCAAACACGAAAGGTATCAAAACCTATAGTATTTAGTACAGTGCATGGGTTGAAGGAGAAGTATGGGGGGAGGGGGGGATGCCGGAAACTTTGCTCTAGAGACTAAACATGTGTTTCACCACTTCAAGCCTCCAATATGCAAAGTGGTGGTGTTTCACCGGTTGATGAAAGTCGTCTACCACCTATATAAGGTGTTAGTGATTCAGTAGGTAGTAAAATTCCGAGCCTGATGGGTAAAAGGAAGGATTTATCGGACTTTCATAAAGGGCAGATTGTGGGAGCTCGACAAGTTGGTGCCTTGATTTCCCAAACAGCTGAACTGGTGAGGTGTTCGAGAGCCACCATTGTTAAAGTGTGCCTGCAACCATCACTAGATTACACCGGTATCAAAATGGTCAAACAATGACCTGACGGCAGAACTGCAAAGGTCAGCAAAAGGTTGATGTTAGACGTGGATGCCGGGTCCGACAACTCGTACAGGCAAACAGGCGCAGCACTGTTGAAGAGTTGACTAAACAATACAACATATGGCCAACCCAGAACAATATCTGGCATGACCATGCATCGCATGCTTGCACATATGGGCTATACCAGCAGACGATTCCTACGGTATCCTCTCCGAGCCAAGGTTCATCATCGGCATAAAAGACTTGCCTGGTGCAAAGAGCATGCAAGTTGGACATTAGAAGACTGGAAGAAGGTATGCTGGTCGGATGAGTCACATTATTTACTCCATACCGTGGATGGTCGTGTACGGATTTGGCATCAACAACATGAGGCTCTTCATCCATCATGCATGGTATCAAAAGTGCAGGCCGGTGGAGGCAGTTGTATGGTGTGGGGCATGTTTCACTGGCAAGAACTTGGACCCCTGGTGCATGTGGAACAATGTATCTGTGGTCTGCACTATTGTCAACTGCTTGCTGACTGTGTACACCCCGCTATGTTACACTTTTTCCCGAGTGGCGATGGTGTCTTCCAAGATGACAATGCGCTGAGCCATCAGGCACTTGATGTGCAGGAATGTTTTGAGGAACACAGTTCTGACTTCCAGCATATCCATTGGCCTCTGAACTCCCCCAATATCAATCCCATAAAGCACTTGTGGGACACTGTGGAAAGGCATATCAGGTGTCTGGATACACCAAGCACCTCCATACCTGCATTGCTATTTTTTTTAAAAGGTATGTTCATGTCAGACGGCACCCGGGATTTCTCCCATCTCCGCATTTGCTCACTGTATCGAGGACAGTACACTGTCAAGCCAGAGACTTGAAAGTGTGTGGGCCATGTCTGTGCAGTGTGATGTGTTGTGCCCATTGTTTGTCCGGCTTATTGGCTGCCAGGCCCCTAGTGAAGCCCGATGTTGCCCATACCTCGCCACATGAGGCTAGCCGGGTATGTCCAAGAATCATGACAAGTTGCTCTGGCAGGTCCTGCCACCTAATTTCCTGGGAACCTGCACTGCTATGTACACATCTGCATTGCTATATGTGCAGGGGACTCCTACACCACCTAGCCAAGGGTACCAGCAAAACCTGCCTCGGTTACTATGGACCCAGCAAATGATCACCCTGAAGAAAAGAGAAGGCTCCAAGCTTACCTGGTGCAAGTGTGGCAAGAACAATGGAATCACTCCCACTCTGGAGAAATTACTAGGAAATTTGTGCCCGATGTTGGCCGGATCTTCCCCAAGGCACTGAGCTGGTTCTCACTGGGACTGTGGCCAACATATCTTTTAACAGGGCATGGAGCAATCAACACTAAGCTATCTCTCCTCAGGATAGAAGAGGACCCTTCCTGCGTTTGTGGAGGCCTGGAGAGCTGGCAGCACCTTATGTATAACTGCCAGCTCTATGACGACCCCGCAACATCCTGATAACAAAACTGATCTACTTACCCAGAGGACAGGAACACCACCTGCTAGACACAAAGAAGGAATATCTGGCATTCTCTGACTTCACCCAGGAGCTCTTCAAGAGGCGAAGGACACTTACTGTCATGGAACCCCACTGACATACCCCCATAAATGTGACAATTTCACTGGAATGGACATAAGCCCTATGTATGACAATACTACCAGACTTGACATCCACCCGGACCTGACAATAATAGGTGCTCAAGATCACGAATGATTTTATATCAATCACTGGAGCATGACAGACGGCAGTGGACAGCACATTCGGTCCTGACACTGAAGGACTCAAACCAGTGTGACATTGAACTCATCACAGACCTGGATTACATGTTAACCAACTGATGATGACAAACTAACTGGTGGTTTTGCCCAGACACACTACATGGGCAATCAGTTCCACGCTCCCCTGCGTGATGTCTTTACTCCTGTTCTCTGGCTGGGGGGAGAGAAATGGTTCTCTTTCCCCCCTCTTTCCTCCTGGTGGGGCCTGGGCCAGCCTCACTGACCATATTAGAGTTGCCTTCTCTATCGTCCCCATATTTCTACCTCTCACCTCCCCCAGTTTTCGGTCTCTCTCTCTCTCTCCCTCCCCTACTCTACCTATACACTAGTGTACGCTCCACACAAGTTCCAAAGTTTAATTACGTCCAAATTACATTGTTTATAATCCATTTGGCTTTTCCAATCCTAGCGCTCACCTCCACTATTATTTTATTTTATTTCATTTTTATTTTTTTATTTATTATTATTTTATTTATTTATTTTTTACATAGATCCTAGCCACTGAAATCTCAGGAAACAAGGTGGCAGGATCTGCCAGAGTAAAATATAGAGCTACCGGGTACCTGGTCTGCCTCCACGAGGCCAAGAGTGGTCAATGGTGGGTCCCAATAGGGGCCCAACAGCTAAATCGCCAGAAGAACAATGGTACATAACACTACACATATACATAGCTCACACTCTTTTTTTAAATCTCTGGCCTTAACAGTGAACTGTGACACCCACAATGAAAGCTACGCGGAGATGGGGGAAACCCATGATGCCATTAGACACGAAAACACTTTACACTTTACCTTACTTTTTGGAAACCCCTCGTATGAGTATTAGTACCATTTTTATATTTACCTTAGTTTCAGAAATCTGCATAGGAGGATACAACCTTTCAACCATGTTAAAAGTAATGTGAGCATACACAAGCTAAAAAAAAAAAACTCAATAAACAACAATAATAATAATGACAGGGTTTTTTTGATTGATTTAAAATTTTTTCATTTTTTACATTTTTTTTATAAGATTTTGATTTTATTTTTTCATCAGTGTATGTTTTTCAGTATTTCAAATCAAGTGTTTTTCATTTGATGAGAATCACCCAAAAGTGCAAGCTGGTTTTAGGACAGGATTCTCAACTATGGATCACCTTCACATAATGTCACAGCTAATGGAGAAAGCAAATGAATATAAAACACCATTATGCCTGGCATTTGTGGATTATGAAAAGGTATTTGACTCCATACAGCATAAAGCAATGTTTCGGGCACTGGAAAGACAAGGCATAATACCCCATATATTATGATTTTGAAAAAAATATGAGAATGCTATCTCCTTTATTAGACTAGAATTTAAAATGGAGAAAGTAAGGAATTTAAAATTGAGAAAGGAGTTTGATAAGGAGACACAATATCTCCGAAGTTGTTTACTGCTGCCCTTGAGGAAGCTTTCAGAAGATTAGACTGATCGTCAATGTGAATGGAGAGTACCTAAACCAATTACGATTTTCAGATGACATTGTGGTCGTAAGCCACAATCCCAAATAATTAGAGGAAAATCTTAATCAGTTATGCACAGTTAGTAAGGATTTTGGACTAAAGATGAATATGGCTAAAACAAAAGTAATGATGAACATGTTTTAGCATTAGTAGAGGCATATGATGCAAGAAAGCAAGCTTATGCGGCATCAGCCAAAAAAAAAAAAAAACACGCTTCCATTTCACCCCTCCGTTCATTCCAAGTACCTGTCCAGCTCAGTCTTAAATTTATTTAGGCTATCAACTTCCACAACAAAGGATGGAAGTCTGTTCCTCCAACCAACCACCCGCTGGCTAAAGGCAAACTTCTGAACATCTATCTTTCCTCAATTTGAATTTATGCCCTATCAAATGATTATTCTGAGCAAGAGGAAGAATTCCATCAGCATTGAGCATGCTCAAACCATTCCAGGCTTTATACACCTCAATCGGATCACCTCGCAGGTGCCTAGTCTCCAGACACTGTAATTTGCAAAATTTAAGCCTTTCTTCGTAAGAGCAACCCTTTGTTCCATTCACTAATCTTGCTGCCCTTCTCTGTACTCCCACAGCTCTATATCCTTCTTAAAATGATGCCTCCAGACCTATATACAGTACTCAAGGTGTGGCCTGACCACTGCCTTATATAAGGGGATAATCACTTCCTTATCCCTGCTAGAAAAATTCCTGTATATCATTGACAAGGCACTATGACCTACTTTTGCAGACCATCTACACTGTCAGAAAACTTCATATCTGGCTGCACAATTACTCCCATGTGCTTTTCGTTCTCTACCACTGTCAGTGTAGTACCATAGAGTTGATACGTCACTCTGAGGTTGCTGCTTCCCATATGTAGTACTTTACATTTGTCAATGTTAAACTTCATTTGCCACCTCTCAGCTAATCTGCTAAACTTTTCTAGATTCTGTTGCAGCAGTGTACTGTCATTAGTGTCCTTAACAACCCTGCCAACCTTCGTATCGTCTGCAAACTTGGACATTAAGCTTGATACACCATCATCAATATCATTTATAAATACAGAAAACAACAATGGACCCAATACTGAACCCTGAGGGACTCCACTAGTCCACAATGAGCAGTGTCCATTGATTACCATTCTCTGTCTTCTCCCACTCAACCATCCCTTTATCCATAGCAGCAATTTGCCTAGGTGCCTCCGTAGCCAGCATTAGCATTAGTAGAGGCATATGATGCAAGAAAGCAAGCTTATTCAGCATCAGCCAAAAAAAAAAAAACAACCACTACTCCCATTTCACCCCTCCGTTCGTTCGAAATACCTGTCTAGCTGAGCCTTAAATTTGTTTAGGCTATCAACTTCAACAACAAGCGATGGGAGTCTATTCCACAAACCAACTGCCCGCTGGCTAAAGGCAAATTTCCGCACATCTATCCGACATCCGTCCTTCCTCAATTTGAATTTATGCCCTCTCAGGTGATTATTCTGAGCAAGAGGAAGAATCCCATCGGCATTGAGCATGCTCAAGCCATTCAAAGCCTTATACACCTCTATCAGATCACCTCGCCGATGCCTAGTCTCCAGGCTCTGTAATTTGCAAAACTTAAGCCTTTCTTCGTAAGAGCAACCCTTTGTTCCATTCACTAATCTTGTTGCCCTTCTCTGTACTCGTTCCAGCAGCTCTACATCCTTCTTGAAATGAGGCCTCAAGACCTGTATACAGTACTCAAGGTGTGGCCTGACCAATGCCTTATACAAGGGAATAATCACATCCCTGTCCCTGCTAGAAAAATTCCTATATATCATTGACAAGACACCATGAGCTACTCTTGCAGCTCGTCTGCACTGCTCAGAGAACTTCATATCTGCCTGCACAAATACCCCCAGGTCCTTTTCATTCTCTACCACTGTCAGCGTAGTACCACAGAGTTGATACGTTGATCTGGGGTTACTGTTTCCCATATGTAGTACTTTACATTTGTCAATGTTAAACTTCATTTGCCACCTCTCAGCCCATCTGCTCAACCTTTCCAGATCCTGCTGCAGCAGCATAGTATCAATAGTGTCCTTAACAACCCTGCCAACCTTGGTATCGTCTGCAAACTTGGACATTAAGCCTGATACACCATCATCAATATCATTTATAAATACAACAATGGACCCAACACTGAACCCTGAGGAACTCCACTAATAACATTAGTCCACGTTGAGCAGTGTCCATTGATTACCACTCTCTGTCTTCTGCCACTCAACCATCCCTTTATCCATAGTAGCAATTTGCCTCCAATGCACACTTCTCCAATTTGTGCAGCAGTCTTCCATGCGCAACAGTATCAAAAGCCTTTCTAAGATCCAAATATATAATATCAAAGTTATTCCCTGCATCCAGTTCTTTTGTGGCTGCATCATAGTATCCAATCAAATTGGTCAGACAAGTCCTGCCCTTAACAAAACCATGCTGTGTCTGAATTATAACTGAATTCTTGTGCAGATGATCCTGCAGTGCTTCTTTAACCAGTGCCTCCATTAATTTTCCTGGAACCGAAGTTAAACTAACAGGTCTATAATTACTTGTGTCAGCCTTTGATCCTCCTTTGTGAATTGGGGTTACATTTGCACATCTCCAGTCCATGGGTACCTCCCCTGAGTCCAAAGAAGCTCTCATAATTATGGCTAGGGGTTTGCTTACTTCCTTTGCTGCCTCCTTTAATATAACTGGATAGATCCCATCCACCCTGGGTGCCTTTTGTATGTTTATCCTCAACAATTTCTCCTCCACTTTCCTCTCAGTTATTAGAAAATCATCTAGCTCACTGCCAATGTTTACTTCACCTACGACATTCCCCTTCCTGAATAACTCCTCATGTGTGAATGTAGATGCAAAATACTCGTTTAGATTGTTAGCCACCTGAGCTGGATCCTCAACTGTTGAACCATCAACATCCAGTGGACCAATCTGATTCATCCCTTTCCTTCTTGAGTTTAAATAGGTAAAGAACTCTTTTCTGTTTTTCTTTGCATCCTTTGCCAAGGATTTCTCATAATCTGCCTTTGCCTGCCTAATCTCCTTTGTGACTTGGTTACAGACCAACTTATATCTATCATAGGCTTCCATGTCACCCATTAATTTGTATGTATCCCATGCATTTTTCTTCTCTGCCATATATCTCATTACTTCATCTGACAACCATTTAGGCCTGAACCTTGAACAATATTTCTTGGTTGGTATGTAAAGCCTGGTAGCTTCCAAGATTAGTTCCTTGAATGCTTCCCATTTTGAATTTGCTGTTGGTAACATCATCAGTTGGTCCCACTGTATAGAATTTAAATACTGTCTCAGACCATCATAGTTGCCTTTACGAAAGCAAAAACCCTTCCCTTTACCTCTGATGGTAGTTACCTCCTTGAGTAAATCCCACTTCAGCACACTGTGATCACTGCCACCCAGTGGTTCCTTTATCTGCAGATTCCTAATGCATGAAGAATCACTACTGATAATCAGATCAAGAGTATTACTCCCTCTAGTTGCCTCCCGAACATGCTGGTGTAGAAAACAATCATCCAATAAATCCACAAAAGCCTTGCTAGTGTGTAAGTGACCAACCCACAAATTCCAGTCAATATCTGGGAAATTAAAATCCCCCATTATAAGACTCTCTGATTTACTGGCCCATTCTATTTCCCTGTACAGTATCTTATTATACTCATCAGAGTCATTAGGCGTATAGCACACTCCTACTCTCAATTTTGATTTACCTATGCTTATGTCACACCAAACTGACTCGACACTGCCCTGTCCATCAATGTCGACTGGCTTCACTTCCTTGGATTTTATGTGTTTTTTAACTAATAGCATAACCCCTCCTCCCCTCCTGTCCTGTACTCCCCAAATTCCAGTTCAGCATTCCTTATATCTATGTGACACCACGTCTCTGATATCCCAACAATATCTGCCTTTGATGTTTTGAGCAATACCTCAAATTCATCAAATTTATTTACTTAACTCCCAGCATTGGTGTACACGCAAGTATACATGCACCTGTTTCTATTCTTAGCTACCCTAACACAACCCATGTGTTTACTTGTACCGCAATGACTTCCAGCAGTCTCTGAAATATCCTGCATCTTTTTTTCAGGCTTCTGCTCCTTTCAATAGAAGCAGTGCAAGAATCACTTCCACCTCTGCCAGTGGCTACTGTTAATCTATTAGTCCTTGTATCCCCCCAACTAGCAGTTTTCCGACCCACCTAACTCTGCCTCGACAGCATCAGCAAAAATTCTTGCACCCTTTCTACCTCTACCTTTCTACCTGGAGACTAGGCACCTGTGTGGTGATCTGATTGAGGTATATAAGGCCTTGAATGGGTTGAGCAAGCTGAATTCTGATGGGATCTTTCCACTTGTTCAGATTACAAAACTAAGGGGGCATAAATTCAAATTAAGAAAAGATAGATGTAGAATAGATGTGCGGAAATTTGCATTTAGCTAGCGGGTGGTTAATTGCTGGAACAAACTTCCATTTGTAGTTGTGGAAATTGATAGGTTGAATAAATTTAAGGACGAACTGGACAGGCATTTGGAGGGAATGGTGTGATTTTTTTTTTTTTTTTTTTTTTTTGCTGATGCATAAGCTCATACACATGCTTTCTTGCATCACATGCCGCCACTACTTCTACTACTACTACATCTATATATATTTTTTAAGTGTGAAGTATTATCTTCGAGTTCCTCTATATAAGTTCCATATCAAGTTGTGTTAATTAATTATGTTACGTTCGAAAAATATGTCGTTATATGTATTTAATTAAAAGTACAATTTAATTGACAATGAAGTTCAACAAGATTAATAAATTTAATGATTAATTGATAATATTATATACTATACTATACTATACTAAGCTGGAAGAAAAATTTGATGCTTGCAGGTTAGTTTTATCCTTGGCTGAAGTGACAACAGAACCATCTGGTTTTGACAGAGGTGGGAATAGAGATGGGAAAAAGTTGCGACCAATAGCTTTGGCAAGAGACCAGAATGCTCGACTACCATTAGGCAAGAAGCAAGTTTTCTACTCTTAGCCTGTTCAAAATCTAGTTTGGACTGGTTAATAATTGCTTTACAATTGTTGCGAGCTTTCATGTAGGCAGAAAATGAAACTGAAGAAATGGAAACAAGCCAATTATGATATGCAACGTTCTTCTTGAACAGCTTTACCACATTTATTGGAAAACCAAGGTTTAGATAAAGGACGAGATTTTAAAGTGGAGTGTGGAATAAAGGATTCCATTCCTACAAGAATAATTTCACCAACAATCTGAGCAAACGTTGACATCAGAAGTTTTGAAACAGTAATCCAACCAAGGAAAAGAAATCTCGCTGGTCATCCCATTTTGCATTCTTGTGATGCCAATCAATACGAGGCTGGGAGTAGCCATGGGATAAAGGTTCCATTGGAGAAGAGACAATCACCAAGTTGTGGTCTGAGGTGCACTTACTTCAACCATGTACTTAGAAGGGTTGTTTGTGAGAAAAAGATCAAGCGTGTTGGCCGTATGATTAGGATTATCCAGTATTCTTGTAGGTAAATGAACAATCTGTGCAAGGTCATTAGTAATTGCAAAAGCCTCAGCATCTCAACCAACTGGGTTGGTGTGACTATAAAACAGAAGCCAGCTGGAGTTGTTGGACTGTAGAAAGTCAAGTTGCAAAGAGAGGAAGTCAAAGAGCTCCAAGTGATTAGTGGAGTTGGGAGAACGGTAGAACAACAGAAGAATTTGACACAATGAGGTAGAAAGATTTTAAGCCAGAGAAGATCGAAAACAGGAAATTCCAAATTACCAAGTCTCTGACAGGGAATATCGGAACGAACATATGCACAAGTACCCTCTTTGAGGTGAAAGGAATAATACAGCAAATAGTTTAGGTAACTGAGATGAGCAGTAGTTGAATCAACCAATAACTGAGATTCTGTCAGAAATGGACATCGTTGGGATTAGAATTGAGACCACGTATATTTGTGAAATGAACTATTTTGATAAAAAGCATGACTTTACCCCCTCCTGTTGCCTTTCTTTCCAAAATACATTACACATGCCATAGTGAAACTCATTGTCTTGTATTTCTGAGTGATGCTAAGTTTTCATTAGCTCAGTTATATAAGTTTTAGCTATGCTTATATGAAGTGTTTGGGAGGTTTAGATCTTTTTGCAGATAAGCTTACTCTATTAGTTTGACAATTCATGGTGTATTCAATAGTAAGAAAAAGTGTGGGGGGGGGGGACATGATGTATGAAGTAATGAAATTTTTTGATGAATATACCCAGATCCTTGACATAATGTTGCCTTGACAATGGCCCCCGCATACACACTACTTGTACTTCCTCCAGTCACTGTCTGGCATAGTAGAGGTTGAAGATTATACACTGGATGATCCGGAAGCCTCCTAAAGAGTTATCGATAGGTTCAGTCCAGTGTACTAATTAGCAGCTGGCCTGCGAAAACCATTTTAGAGCTGTACCTTCGAAATGTAAGGAAGATTGGATCTCGCGAGGACGTTCATCATAACCTCAAAAGTCATCAGTCATACTGCATGATGGAAGAGATGGGGAAGGATTGACCAGAACTTAGCTCTGGAGATTAAACATGGGTTCCACCACTACAGGCGACTCCATAGCCAGGTGGTCAGGAGCAGCAGTGGGTAGCACACGCTCCTTGATTAGACCGGGGTTCGAGCCAAATACAGAGGATGCGGAAATGTCAGAGAATGACCACCGCATATCCCCGGAGCAATATGGCCTTAGTTGCTAATGCTCCTAAAAACAAAACAACAACCATCACTTCAATCTTCCATATTAAGCATGATATTCATCAATATCATTAATAAATATTGGAAACAATAATGGGCCCAGTACTGAAACCTGAGGGACTCTGCTAATAAT
This sequence comes from Mastigoproctus giganteus, assembly GCF_048544385.1. Taxonomy (NCBI): domain Eukaryota; kingdom Metazoa; phylum Arthropoda; class Arachnida; order Uropygi; family Thelyphonidae; genus Mastigoproctus; species Mastigoproctus giganteus. Next base: position 27,951,196 of record NC_143576.1, read on the forward strand.
ATAAGTCCACAAAGAGCACTGCACGCTGATAACCACTCTGTCATCCTCCTCTCCACCATCCCTTTATCCATAGCAGTAACTTGTCCTTAATGCCACATTTCTCCAGTTTGTACAGCTGTCTTTTATGTGTAACAGTATCAAATGCCTTCCTGAAATCCAAGTAGATGATATTAAAATTATTTTTTGCATCTAGTTCCTTTGTTGCTGCATTATAGTATCAAATCAGATTGATCAGACAACACCACTCCCCTTAACAAATCCATTCTGTCACTGTGGTATAACTGCATTCCTGTCTAGATGGTTCTGCATTACTTCTTTAACCAGTGGACTCCATTATTTTCTCTAGAACAGATGTTAAGTTAACAGGTCTGTAATTACTTTGTCACCATTTGATTTCCATTTGTTAATTCGGGATACATTCACACATCTGCAGTCCATAAGAACCTCATCTCAATCCAAGGATGCTGTCATAATTATGGCTAAGTGTTTGCTTAACTCTTTTGCTGCTGCCCTTAATATAACTAGATAGAAGCATACATCCCATGCACCTTTTCTTATGTTCAGCTTCATTAATTTCTCTTCCACTTTCCTTTCAGTTATCACAGAATCATTTAGGACCCCATTAGAGTTTGATAAACTTCTGGCATCCCTTTCCCTAACGAGTTCCTCATGTGTGAATGTAGATGCAAAATACGTATTCAGTTTGTCAGCAACCTGAGAAGTGTCATCAACAGTTAAATCATTGACATTGTATGATTCAACCCTTACTTCTACTGTTAATATTAGCATAGAAGTCTTTGCTGCTTTTCTTTGTCAGAGACATCTTGTAATCTGCCTTAGCTTGCCTAATCTCCTTTGTGACTTGATTACAGACTAGTTTATATCTACCATAGGCTTTTGTATCACCTGATAATTTGTGATTTCCACACATTTGGGTTAAGCATTGAACAATATTCATTGGTATGAAAAGTCTATTAACTTCAATGGTTATTTCTCTGAATGCTGCCCACTTAGAATTTGGTGTTGGTAACATCAGTTGGTCCCATTGCATAGAATTTAAAAACTGTCCTAGATCACTGTAGTCACTCTGATGAAAGCAAAAGCCTTTCCCTTTACGCTTGACAGTAGTCATGTCTTTAAATAAATTCCACATCAATACGCTATGATCCCTACCCCCTAGTGGGTCTTTTACTTGCAGATTCTTAATGCGTGCAAAATAGCTGCTTATAACAAGATCAAGAGTACTGCTTCCTCTTGTTGCCTCTTTATGGTAGAAAACAGTCATCATAAATCTACAAAGGTCCTGCTAATGTATGGGTGACCAACCAATATATTCCTGTTAGTATCTGGGAATTTAAAATCCCCATTAAAAGACATTTTGATTTACTTGCCCACACCATCTCTCTATACAGCTGTTTCGTATACTCATCACAGTCATTAGGCCTGTAAGCACACTCCTATTTTCATTTTCTCTGTGCTTATGTCACACCAAACTGACTCAACCTTACACTGGCCACTCTTGTTTACTGCACTGTCTTAGATTTAATGTTTCTTAATTAAGAGCACAACCCTCCTTCCTGTGCTGTCTGTCCATGTATGGGGGAGTACCTTAGTGCCACTTGACCTGCCATACTATACACTACTATGTCAGAGATTCCCAAACTTTCTTGGTTCAGGCTGCCCTTAGTAATTTTTTCACGTTGCCCCTAGGCCAAAAGAAATACTTAAAAGTTCCATTTATTAAGTAGTTATGTCCTTCCAAACAACTTAAGTAATGTTGAAACTCTGAACCACGAGCTATTAGTTTGTGCCGTGTCCAACAGATGTCAAGTATTGCTGTGTTTCCCTCAAATTTAAAATCTCCTGCGGCACACCTATGAGTTCACTGAGGCACCACATCACACAGTTTGGGAACCGCTGCACTATGTCCTTCCTGTATACATTATACTCCCCATATTCAGATTCAGCACCGATTTTGTCTGATTGACACCATGTCTTTGATATCTCTACAATGTGTGCATTTGATGACTTAATCATTACTTCAAATTCATCAAATTTATTTACAATGCCTCTAGTTTACTGTATATGCAAATATACAAGCACCTGTTCTTACTCTTAGTTTCCCCAATCCATCTGTTTTCTGCTTTAAATTCCTTTTGTAATTCTCCTTATTTGTTTTTTTGTAATTCTCCTTATTTGTTTTATCTGTCCACTTGATAGAGGCCATTTAGCATCATAAAATAACAACCTCCTTTTCTAAAATACAAAATACATGCCAAAATACATTACACATGCCATAGTGAAACTCATTGCCTTGTATTTCTGAGTGACGCTAAGTTTTCATTAGCTCAGTTATATAAGTTTTAGCTCTGTTTACTGTTGGTAACATCGTCAGTTCTGATCTGCTCTGATATTTCCATCATCCATCTTTAAGAACTCCATGATTTCTTCCCACTAATGTTTCTGTACTGTCAGCTCTGTGATGTATGGTTCATGGGTGATGATCAAATCTAGAATATTCTTAGTAGCCCTTAATATTTTCCTTAACTTAACTTTTTAAACCTTAGTAGCCCTCCTAATACTTTTTTTTTTTTAATATGCTGGTATAAATAACAATCATCAAGTTTACTTTAAAATTTTGTCTTCCATGTTGAGTTTTCTCATACTTTTTCTAATCAGTAATGGACAAAATGAAATCACCCACAACAAATTGCTCTCACTTGCTGATCCATTCCATGTGCAGGTAGAGGTTTTCATCTTATACTTCACAATCCGCTGCTCTGTAGCATCCCTTCCACCCTCATCCCCCCCACCCTTTTTTTTTACAGCTGCCTCACACCACACAGATTCAATTCTGGCATTAGTGAGTTCCAAAGCTGGGAATGCTTTTGATAAAAAGCATGACTTTACCCCTCCTATTGCCTTTCCTTCCAAAATACATTATACATGCCATAGTGAAACTCATTGCCTTGTATTTCTGAGTGATGCTAAGTTTTCATTAGCTCAGTTATATAAGTTTTAGCTATGCTTATATGACTTTACTTAGTCATTATATGTTGTTACTGTACTTGTATAATGTTACTTATGTTTTATTTTTTATAGCATAAGGGACAAGGATTGCTGTAGCATTTAATATCATGAATCCTTCCAACTCTTTTACATCCTTAATGTATATAAGATTACTTCCTTGCATCATTTTGCCACTACTAATATTATTTCTTCTACTCATATTACTAATTATATATACAGGGTGTCCCAAAAGTTTTTCTTCATAACAAAATGTAATTAGTTGACAAATAGTACTTTTCTGAGTTCATTCCATATTCATCTGCTAAATTACAGCTGATTTTCAAATATTCAACCATTTACTTGAGTAATACTCTTGATCTGGTTATCAGCAGTGATCATTCATGTATTAAGAATTTGCAGATAAAGGAACCACTAGGTGGCAGTGATCGCATTGTACTGATGTGGGATTTACTTAAAGATTTAATTACCATCAGGGGTAAAGGAAAGGGTTTTTGCTTCCGTAAAGGTGAGTACAGTGGTCTCCGACAGTTTTTAAATTCTGTACATATGATAAACTGACGATGTTACCAACAGTAAATTCTAAGTGGGAAGCATTCAGGAATTAATCGTGGAAGCTACTAAAAGTTTCATACCTATTAAGAAATATTGTTCAAGGCCTAAATGGTTATCTAATGAACTGATGAAACTCGTAATAGAGAAGGAAAATGCATGGGATGCATATAAATTATCAAATGACTCAGAAGCCTATGGCAGATATAAGCTAGTCTGTAATCAGGTGATAAAGGAGGTTAGGCAGGCGAAGGCAGATTACGAAAAATCCTTGGCAAAAGATGCTAAGAAAAACATCAAGGATTTCTTTACTTATATAAACTCTAAAAGGAAGGGGATGAATCTGATTGGTCCACTTGACATCGATGGTTCGACTGTTGATGATCCTGCTCAGATAGCAAACAAACTGAATGAGTATTTTGCATCTACATTCACACATGAGGAATTATTAAAGTTTGAAAATGGCAGGAGGTCATCAAATTGTAGCAGTATACTTAATGATTTTGTAATAACTGAAAGCAAAGTGGAGGAGAAATTGTTGAAGTTAAACATAAGAAAAGCACCTGGGGTGGATGGGATCTATCCAGTTATATTAAAGGAGGTGGCAAAGCAGCTAAGCAAACCCTTAGCCATAATTATGAGAGTGTCCTTGGACTCAGAGGAGGTTCCCATGGACTGGAGATGTGCAAATGTATCCCCAATTCACAAAAGGAGATCGAAGGGTGACACGAGTAATTACAGACCAGTTAGTTTAACTTCTGTTCCGGGTAAAATAATGGAGCCACTGGTTAAAGATGCATTGCAGGATCATCTAGACAAGACTGCAGCAATAATTCAGACACACATTGGGTTTGTTAAGGGAAAGTCTTGTGTGACAAATTTGATAGGATATTATGATGTGTTACAAAGGAACTGGATGCAAAAAATAATTTTGATATCATATATTTGGATTTCAGGAAAGCTTTTGACACTGTTGGACATGGAAGACTATTGTACAAATTGGAGCAGAATGGTATTAAGGGTAAGTTGCTACAATGGATAAAAGGATGGTTAAGTGAGAGAAGACAGAGGGTGGTAATCAATGGGTGCTGCTCTTCTTGGACTGATGTTATTAGTGGAGTCCCACAGGGTTCGGTGTTAGGTCTGCTGTTGTTTTGTATAGTTATCAATGATATTGATGAAGGTAGGCTTAATGTCGAAGTTTGCAGATGATACAAAGGTTGGCAGGGTTGTTAATGACAGTAATGGTAGTGTGCTACTGCAACAGGATCTAGATAATTTTGGCAGATGGGCTAAGAAGTGGAAACTGAAGTTTAACCTTGACAAATGCAAAGTACTGCATATGGGTAGAAGTAACCCCAGAGAAACGTACCAACTGTTTGGTACTACACTTAAGGTGGTAGAAAATGAAAAAGACCTGGGAGTAATTGTGCAGTCAGATATGAGGTTTTCTGAGCAATGCAGACAGGCTGCCAGGGCAGGTTATGGGGTTTTGTCAATGATATATAGGAATTTTGCTAGCAGGGAAAAGGAAGTGATTATCCCTCTGTATAAGGCAATGGTCAGGCCACGCCTTGAGTACTGCGTACAGGTCTGGAGGCCTCATTTTAGGAAGGATGTAGATTTACTTGAGCGTGTACAGAGAAGGGCAACAAGATTGGTGAGGGGAATGATGGGATCCTCTTACCAAGAGAGGCTTAAGTTCTGCAAATTGCAGTGGCTGGAGACTAGGCACCTGCGTGGTGATCTGATTGAGGTATATAAGGCCTGGAATGGGTTGAGCACACTGAATTCTGATGGATCCTTCCACTTGTTCAGACTACAAACCTAAGGGGACATAAATTCAAATTAAGAAAAGATAGATGTAGAATAGATGTGTGGAAATTTGCCGCACATCTATTCTACATCTGTGGTTAATTGCTGGAACAAACTTCCATCTGTCGTTGTGGAAGTTGATAGGTTGAATAAATTTAAGTAGGAACTGGACAGGCAATTGGAGGGAATGGTGTGATTTTTTTTTTTTTTTTGGCTACTGCTGCATAAGCTCATACACTTGCTTTCTTGCATCACATGCTACTACTACTACTACTTCTCAACACTTCCTGATTTTAAGGGCATAATGCAGAACAAAATGTCTTCAATGATCTTTGCATATTCAGATATAATTTTTCTGCTTCAGTCTTTGGACAATCTCGATACCAGACAAATTGCAAATGTCTCTAAAGAAAGAAATCGAGTAGCATCAGGGGTGGCATGGCCATTCAATCATCCATCATGTTTCATATCATTTTTTAGGAACTCTTCTTCGAGGAACTTTCAGGCATTAAGTGTTAAGGTCCCTTGACGAAGATGTGGCTGTGCACCTTTCTACTGGACATAACCATGTGTTTCAATAATGCAGTCCATCACGGAAAAGCATAAGGAATCCCTGGAGCATGGCAAAATATTCTGCCTGTTACAGCATTGTCGAAAAAGTAGGATCCTTCTAGATACTTTTTCATATCCCTGCTTGCAACATTCATCATGGATCATGTTGAACATGCATTACTTCAGTCTGTATTGGTTGTTCATAGACCTAATATCTCACATTCTGAGATCTGGTTGACAATTAAGATAAATCCGTAGCCAGGTAGGAAGGAGCAGCAATGCGTAGCACACGCTTCTTGATTAGACCAGGGTTCGAGCCCATCACCACCAAACACGGAGGATGCAGAAAGGTCAAGGGAATGATCACCGCATATTCCCGGAGCAATATGGCCTTAGTTGCTAATGCTCCTAAAAACCAAACAACAACAACAAGAAAAACAAGGCATTTTCACTAAACAATATTAAATAAATTCAACTTATAGAAAATGTCCACAGAATTTTGTCCTACAGTACATGTTATCATAATGAAGATTTACCTTGTACAAGGTGAATCTTATACAGATGGAATTTGTTAGAATGTTAGAAACTACTGGAGCTGGTTTTGCATTATTCTGACAGCTTCCAAATGTGTGGGAGACATGAAGCTCCTTGGAATTGTTAGAATTTGTCAAAGCATAGCCATTGTTGTCTTCTTCATTAGTAGCACATTTTGATCTACTGCTAGTGAAACTCATGGACTGTTACAGTTCTTTGGAAATGATCAGGTAATCTCATGATGGTTGGTGGCCTCTCTGGTGTAGCCTAATAAATTTCTATACAACAAAAATGCTTGAACCTTTCCTAACATAAATATTATAGCAGTTCCTTCCTCCAGTGTAGTTTCTTTCTATCCTATTGAAAATACATTGTGTATTTTCTAATTCAAATTAACCTAAAATAAAATGAAATTAAAATTTCTCAAGTAAAAGAGCCATCATTTATACTGTTAGAATTTTTCTGATTTCTTCATTACCTAGAGGTAATCAAGGATGGCCACTGTTCTGTGATGAGCCTTTTAATTTTGAAACTGAAATAACAAGAAAAAAAGGTCATAGGAATACTGTAGTTAAGTGGATGAAAGACAAAAACACAGATTAATGATGTAGATAATGTTCTTTTTTTTTTCAGCATATGAAATATGAAGAGCCCCAAAATTATGAAGTGAGTAAACATGGATACCTTGATCGTGCTCATGAAAGGAGGAAAACAAAAGGCAGTAGCAATCCATATGAAAAGGATGAAATTTCTACTCTGTCGTGGTAAATATTGTTTCTGATACTGAACTTTTAAAAAGTCCTTTTAATATAATTAATTCCCTAGTGGTTAATTTACTGATTCTATATAATGAAAAAAACCACACATTAAGATATCTCTCTATACATTAAAAAAGTTTTCTTCCTAGTGATATTTATTCAAGCCAATGGGAGAAGGGGCAGGACAATTACATCACTACAAATGCACATGTAAATAATTACATAGGTCATTTCCTGATTAGATTTGATTGGTGCGTTATAATGTTAGTATTATACATATAATAACAAAACTATATATTTAATAAAAAACTAAACTATTTACAATCATACCTCTACTATATCGGGAATATTAAATGGAATGACACAAGTGGGTTACTGGGCAGAATCGGACACTTGCTGTTGACAATATAGAGTGCATAGATGGGATACATAAACGTTCCGCGCATTGAAAGATAACTGCCTCCGCAATGTTCACCAACCTTATGCACTGTATAATACATGACAACACCCGGCATCAATTGATGATCCATTGTAATGTTTTTTGTATATTAATGTCAGCTAATGAAGACACCCGGTATATTTTGCACATTTGTTAATAGTTTAGCATTTTGTAAATATTTGTATAGTTTATAAATATTTTAGTCCTGCTCTTTCGGATGCAACAATATTCCTCATGCATTATGGAATCCAAAACAAAATGCATTTTCCTAAGTGACTTAGGTAAACGCAGGTAAATAATTACATAGTGATATTTATTCAACCTTGAGAATGCTTCGTGGTGGGGTAGCCAATGGGAGAAGAGGGATGTAGGTCACAGGGTACAAGTGGGCAGGGCAATTAAGTCACTACAAATGCACAGATAAATAATTACATAGGTCATTTCTTGATTAGATATCGAGCAGTGCATTTTGACTAATGTCTCTTTTACGTAGAAAAGATCTGACTTACTCCGTCATACCTCTGCATTTTACATAGAAAAGCGTGTGCATGGGTTAGCGCGCAAAGCGAGCAGGGGGTAAAACCCCCTAGTAACAATTAAAAAACATTGTTATTCTATATTAAAAGCATCATGTTACAAGACCTATACTGATCCCTTGATCACATGCAAACTCCTCTTGGTGGTCAGGATGTCTGGGCAAGTAGAAAAGAGAGAAAATGTCAGTCTTTGAAATAATCTGCAAAGAGAATGACTCATTTAAAGTCATGATTATAGAAACCACACATTTTTCTTAAAATTCAAAAGCAAGCAAGTAGCATTTTAAATGGTGTTATAGAAATATTTATAGTTTTAGAACAATATGCTTAACATTATAAATAACAATTGAAAATATTTTAAGAAGTAAAAAATTCAGTTTTCAGAGAAGACCTTTCTTTAATAAATTGCTATAGATTTAATTTATTCTATTAGAAAAAATTTTGCGACTTGTTGGGAAATATATTTTGCAAAGAGGAGAGATGGAATAGGACTAGTGTATGTCTGCTCATGGGCAAAAGTTGATGACGTTGTAGAGCAGATATCATCTTTTAAAGGCACAAAGGGTGATATTGTTGTATATCACCCTTTGAAAGAGTCTGCAATTCTGCCCAGACATGATAGGAGGGAGTATATGATGAGAGCCTTGTCAATCAGTTCGGCCCTGGAGAGATTGTGCAAGGCTCATGGGGTAGAATTTTTCTCAGCTTGATCTGTGCTTGTTAATAGGAGAGATTTTGCTGTTTGTAACATCATAGTTGCATCTTTAAGTAAATCTCACATCAGTACACTGATCACTGCCACCTAGCGGCTCCTTTATCTGTAAATTCCTAATACATGAATAATCACCACTGATAATCAGATTAAGAGTGTTACTCCCTCTGGTTGCCTCTCTAACATGCTGCTGTAGAAAACAATCATCCAATTAATCCACAAAAGCTTTGTTAGTGTGCGAGTGATCAACCAACAACTTCCAGTCAATATCTGGGAAGTTAAATTCCCCCAATTATAAGACACTCTGATTTACTGTCCCACTCTATTTTTCTGTATAATTGTTCATTGTACTCATCAGAGTCATTAGGCTTATAACAAACTTCTACCCTCATTTTTGCTTTCCCAGTGCTTATGTCACACCACACTGACTCAACATTGCTCTGTCCATCAATGTCAACTGAATGCACTTCCTTAGATTTTGTGTTTCCTAATTAACAGCATAATCCCTCCTCCCATCCTATCCTGTCTGTCCCTTCTGTACACATTGTACTCCCCAAATTCCAATTTTGCATTCCTTATATCTGTGGGACACCACGTCTCTGATATCCCAACAATATCTGCCTTTGATATCTTGACCAGCACTTCAACTTCATCGAAATTATTTACTGTACTCTTAGCATTGGTGTTCATGCAAGCACACATGTACCTCTTCTTACTCTTAGTTACTCTAACACAGCCCATATATTTACTTGTTTCTTGACTCCCAGCAGTTCCTGAAATCCCTATCAACTTGCTTTCCAAGCTGCTGCTCATTCCAATATGCAAGAATCATTTCCCCTTCTGCCTGCGGCTGCTGTTAATCTATTAGTCTGTGAAACCCCCCCCAAGTTAGCAGTTTTCTGACCCACCTAACACTGCCCGATAGCATCTGCAAATATTCTTGAATCCTTTCTATTTAAGTGTACTCCTCCCTGTAGAAGCAATCTCTCCTGTTAACAAGCACAGACCACACCAAGAAAAATTCTACCCTCTCAGCCTTACACAATATCTTCAGGGCCGAATTGATTGACAAGGCTCTCATCATATACTTCCTCCTATCGTGTCTGGACAGGATTGCAGACACTTTCAATTTTCAAATTTAACTGTAATGCAAGACTTTTTTTCAACATTGACCTGTACTTGTTAAGTAAATTTGCAAATCTCCTATACTTAATGTCATTAGGCATACAACATCACCTTTTGTGCCCTTAAAAGATGATATCTGCTCTACAGCATCATTAATTTTTGCCACTGGCAGACATACCCTGGTCCTATACCACTATCCTTTTTTTCTCCGATTCCCTGACAATTGAATCACCAACAATAACTACTTCCTGTGGGACCAGCACATTTGCCCTGAAGATTGCAGCTGTGTTGCCTGGTGCACAAGAGTGAGTTCTTTGATCTGTACAAAGAAAAATCACTTTATGGAAAGTTAAGTTCAAGGACTATTCAGATAAAAGGTTAAAGAACAAGGGTATCAAAAATACTAGCAGGCTGGGAAGATCACCCATGTTACTTCCATATAAATTTTGCATTGTACAATCAACAATATTAGTAAATGGGCCCAAAAAAAATTGCATTTAGAATTCCTAACCATGAGACAATTTGTGTACAGTTCTGTTGAAAGAGAAATTTCCATCCAGGTCTTAAATTAACAGTGGAAGGAACTAGGCTATCCACAACCAGCCTTATAGTACAAGAAATAGTAAAATTCCTGTTTTATCCTTTACCAAAAGCTAAAGAATTTGTAAACGTTTTTTTTTTCTTTTCTTTTTTTCAAAGGGAAATGAGTTTATAAATTACTGTTACATAAAATTTTATTTGCAAAAATTAATATAAAACTCAGTTAATTTGTAGTTGTTTTATTTTTATTATTATTTTTTTATTATTTTTTTCAAGAGAAGTTTTTATGTACCTTATCAGGTGTCTGTTACTCACAAGTGATATGGATGAAATTTACTCAATGCTTTGTGTGTGGAATCATGATTTTATTATATCCATAAGAGTTTTGTTTCTTACAGTTAAATATTAAATTCACCACCTTCTTGAAGTGAAATTAGTGATAAAAACTTCAAAAAGTTCTCAGATAATTGAAATTTTAGGAATTTCCCATTTTAGGAGGGATGTGAATCTGTTGGAATGGGTACAGAGAAGAGCAACATGATTAGTCAGCGGAACAATTGGAGATAACAATAGAGACTTCAATTCTGTAAATTGCAGCATCTGGTAACTAGGCATTTGCAAGGAGACCTGATTGAAATGTTTTAGACTTTAAATACTTATACTAATATTTCAGAAAGCTTTTGATACTGCTCACATAAAACACTACTACACAAGTTGGAGCAGTGTGACATTAGGTGCAAGTTACTATGAATAAAGGGATGGTTGAGAGGGAGAAGACAATGGTTATTAATGGTCAGTTCTCTTTTTAAAGCCCGTCACCACAAAATACGGAGGATGCGGAAAGGTCAGAGAATGACCACTGCATATCCCGGAGCAATATGACCTTAATTGCTAATGCTCCTAAAAAAAAAAAAAAAAAAACGAATCTCTTTTTAAATTAATATTCTGAGTGGAGTCCTCAGGCTTCAGTGTTGGGCCAATTATTCTTTACAATATTTATTAATGATATTGATGAAGGCATATCATGGAAGCTACTAGGCTTTTCATATCAACTAAGAAATACTATTCAGTTTAAGTCTCAATGGATGTCAAATGAAATAGAGACTCGTGGCAGAGAAGAAAAATGCATGGGATACATATAAATGATCAGGCGACACAGAAGCTTATGCTAGATATAAGCTAGTCTGTAATCAAGTCACAAAGGAGTTTCGGCAAGTGAAGGCAGATTAAAAGAAATCTCTGGAAAAAGATGCAAAGAAATACAACAAATACTTCTTTACTTATTTAAACTCTAAAAGGAGGTGAATCAGAAGAGGAAGGAGGAATGAATCAGATTTGTCCACTTGATAGCCATGGTTCGACTGTCGATGATCCTGCTCAGGTAGCTGAAAAACTGCATGAGTATTTTGCAACTACATTCTCACATGAGGAATTGTCTATGGAAGTGGAGGCCAGTTTATCAAACACTTAACAAGAAGCTAAATGATTTTATAATAACTGAGAGGAAAGTGAAAGAGAAATTATTGAAGTTAAAACATAAGAAAGGAACCAGGAGTGGATGGGATCTATCCAATTATATTAAGAGAGGCAGCAAAGGTAGTAAGCAAACCATTAGCCATAATCAAAATTCCTTTTTTGGAGCATTTTACTTACCAGCTTAATTTTTATTTAAAATATCATGCCAAATAATAATTGAATAAAGAAACATAAGAAGTTATTTTAAGGCTATTGACCTATCATGATTCCTTGTATCCATATCTATTTTCGTGTTCAGTGATTTCAAGTAAAGCATCGTAAATTTCTTCCGTTTGGTTTCTCAGCAGCTTAAGTCTCTATTCTACTTTCCGATCGGGTGTCAGACAAAGGTTTAACTGTTAAATTAGTTATACAGCTACTCCCCGAAGTACGTAAGGGTTGTGTTCTGTGGAACTATACATAAGTCCCGTGGAGGCAGACCAGGAACCCAGTAGATTTAATTTACTCTGGCAGGTCCTGCCACCTAATTTCCTGAGATTTCAGTGGCTAGGACCTAAAAAAAAATTTTTTTTTTTTTTTTTTTTTTTTTATCTTTCGTGTTGGGGGGGGGGTAAGAGCGCTAGGATTTGAAAGGCCGAAACTATTGGCTAACAGTAATTTGAACATGATTAAAATTGGATGTGTAGAGCAATCGCTTGTGTACAGATAAAGTAGGAAGGGGAGACTAAAGACTGGGGGGGAGAGACAGAAATATAGAGCCAATAGGAAAGACAACCCCAGTAGGTGTCAGTGGGGCATGCCCATGCCCACCAGAAGGAAAAATGGGGGAGGGGAGGAGACAAGAGGACAGTCACCTCCCCCCACCCCCACCAGGGAAGTGGGGTGGAAAGAAAGCCAGGAAAGAGTGCCCAGCTCGGTCGCCAAATGGCACACTGGCAGCAAATCTGCTGTTCAAGGTGGGGAAAAGATATGGGTCCAATGAAGCAGTTGGAACCATGTCATTCGTGGGCCATGTGTCCATCCAGGTAGGTTGAGGTCAGTCACGTTTATAGGTTCTCTTTTGCATCCCGGAGGGGTCTGGTCTGTTGATCCTGTTTCCATCATCAGGGAGGGTGGTCCAGTGCCTTTTCCATCCAGTGAGCCCATCATTTCTGTGGTGTGCATCCTATTCAAGTAGGTTAGTTGGGTCAGACAATTTCTGTTTCAGTGGTGTATTTGCTCATAGTCCAGTTGTCGAAATTTAATGTCTGCTACAAGGCATACTGTGCCCTTAGTTCCTGATTGCAGAACAGGTTCTTCTTCTAGCAAAGAGTTCCGTGCGAATCTGGTAAGGTTCTTATATTTTTTGTCCAAGAGATGATGCTCCTGGCCTCGCAACAGGTAGGTCAATCTTGTTATTAGGTTTCCACGTAGGTCCTCGTAGTTTGTACATTCATGCATGAGGTGGGTTCAGCTTTCTGGTTCGCCACATCAACAGTTGGGGTCTTGAAGGAGGCCCAGAGATGCGTTTAGGTAGGTGGTAGACATCAGAGTGCCCGGCACATGGATGACTGGACCTAGGGTGTCCCAGCAGAACATTACCCAAAGCATGACACTGCCGCCACTGGCTTGTTTTTGTCCCATGGTGCATACAGGTGCCATCACTTCCCCCAGGTAAATGACGCACACGTCCCTGGCCATCCACATGATGCAACAGGAAATGTGATTTATCAGACCAGACTACCTTCTTCCAATCACTCAAGGTCCAGTTTCGATGCTCGCATGCCCATTGTAGGCGCTGTCACCGGTGAACCATGGTTAGTATGGGCACTCAGAGTGACCTGTCGCTATGCAGCCCCATTTTCAGCAGGGTTCGACGTACTGTGTGTTGCGACACATTACTCCCGTCACCAGCATTCCAATTACTGGTGAGTTGTGCCACAGTTGCCCTTCTGTTGCTACGTACCATCCGGGAGAGACTTCACTCACCTCGAGCATCGATGAGCCGTGTCATTCGACACCTCGCTGGCGGTTTGTGGGTTCTCCTCTTCGGACCACTTTTGGTAGGTACTAACCACGGCTGACTATGAGCATCCCACCAGCCTTGCCATTTCAGATGTGCTCTGATCCAGTCATTTGGCCTTTGTCAAACTCACTTAAGTCTGCTGCCCTTCCCATCTGAAGAAGAGTAACACTGATTAATGGAGCTCAGTACCAGGTGTTTTTTATACTGTGTCCCGACCCATGCACGTGCCGTAGTTCACCTGCAGTTGCTTTGATTTGCATAACTGCTCGCTGGTCATAATGTACTGCACTTGTTTATGTACTGCTTGCATATGTACTGCACTTGTTTCATGCTTACCTAAAATAGCAGATAAATTTCTCGTTACTGAATCCAAATTGATTACTTAGTTGGTTTTTACAACCGCCAAATATCTTGCAACAAAAGCAAAATACAGAATTTCGTGATAAAGAATAAAATAACCTTTGACCCTTTTCTCCATTTTATCAGAATTTTTATATAACAAACATCTGAAAATTTTCTTTGACTTTAATCGGAAGGATATTCTCTATTTTTAATTTGAGTAGGATAATTTTGAATTAGATAATCGCCTTGTTTCATTGTCAGGTTTTCTGGCCAATTACCTGGATCAGTTGATAATGATATATTTGAGTCAATATTTATTAAATATAATTACTAAGGGGAAATTTTTTAAAAAATTGCTAAATAGAAAATTTCGCTATTAAGAAGTTCATTAAACATAGATCAGACTTGTATGTGTCAAAAAGTTTTGCCATCCTCCTGAACTGCCACCTGTAAGCAACGCTTACCTCGCCTGCCAACTTGTGGCAACCCTGGTTCTGAGGAAAATAATTGCGTCACTGGTTAAATAAATAATACAGATCATCAAGAGAAGACTTTCAGACACAGCATGGTTTTTGTAAATGTATTAAAATATTTGATTACATTTAATAGGCATTTTCATTTTTCGCAATAAAGTCTTTTTAATTCTGTTATTAATTTTTCATGTTTCATTATGTCCTTTTTAATATGTCCCTCTTTTATTTTTTTGTTATTTTATCTTTTACAGCAAAATTGCCTTAAGGCTAATTAGTTATGCAGCAAAAATGTTTGCGGCAAAGATGTTTATGGCAAAAATACCTAGAACTTTTGTACACACAAGTATACATGCACCTTTTCTTATTCTTAGCTACCCTAACACAGCCCATCATCTTTTAAGAGCACAAAAGTTGTTCATGTTGGCACTAATGTACTGTATACAGGTCTGGAGGCCTCATTTTAGGAAGGATGTAGAGCTGCTGGAACGAGTACAGAGAAGGGCAATGAGATTGTGAATGGAACAAAGGGTTGCTCTTACAAAGAAAGGCTTAAGTTCTACAAATTGCAATGTCTGGAGACTAGGCACCTGTGAGGTGATCTGATTGAGGTGTACAAGGTCCTGAATGGCTTGAGCATGCTCAATGTTGATAGAATTCTTCCTCTTGCTCAGATTAGTTGCCTGAGGGGACATAAATTCAAATTGAGGAAAGACAGTTGTAGAATAGATGTGCGTAAATTTGCCTTTAGCTAGCGGGTGGTTGGTTCCTGGA
The DNA here is from genome assembly GCF_048544385.1 of Mastigoproctus giganteus. Lineage (NCBI taxonomy): Eukaryota > Metazoa > Arthropoda > Arachnida > Uropygi > Thelyphonidae > Mastigoproctus > Mastigoproctus giganteus. Next base: position 27,966,853 of record NC_143576.1, read on the forward strand.
ACAAACTTCCATCTGTAGTTATAGAAATTAACAACTTAAATAAATTCAAGGCAGAAATTGACAATCATTTGGAATTAATGGATGGGTGAAATGGGAAGGGTTTTTTTTTTTTTTTTTTTTTTTTTTTTGGCGGATACTATATAAGCTTGCTTTCTTGCATCATATGCCTCTACTAATGCTGCTTCATGGTCAGAAGTGATACATTTTATAGTTTAGCCTTGCGACATGTGAGTTATGCCATACAGAAAAAAACACAAGAAAAAGTTTATTTTTCCCATTTTTATCAAGGTTAGGCACCATAATAGTAAAAAACAAAAGAGTGTAGCCACACTTATTAGTTTTAGCACCAAGTCAGTTAATGTGTTGAAAAATAAAAATAAATAAAAGGTTGAAGAATACTGTATATGCATGCATGTGTTTAGTTTGCTTTCATTATTTTTCCTCCTCCTATAGTTCAATTTCTCCAGAAAACAAAGGCTACAAATTGTTGAAGAAAATGGGTTGGTCAGAAGGTCAAAGATTAGGTAAAACACAGACAGGAATTATAGAACCTGTGAGTAATCTTCCATTTAATTTTATAGTTTAATATAGATTAATATAATATATATATTTTTTTTTTATCTTAGTTGAATGTACATTTGTTGATCATTTGAATCTGATTATTATTTTATTGTATAAATAAGAGCGTCCATTCATTTTCAAATATTTTAAACCAATGGCTCTCACAATTTCAGACATTGACCAGTAGTATACACATGATAGCTTTGAAGACTAGTGTTCTGTGACTGGACAAGCAGGATTATCTGCTAATTAAATAAAAATATTGTAATATAATTTGTGATTTTCAAATTTTTTTAAATATAATATTAGATTTTTTTATGAATGTTACTACATTTCTTCCTGCAAAAATGTATTTAAAATAAAAGCTGAAACCTTGTTTACAACACGCTTCTTGATTAGACCGGGGTTCAAGCTCGTCACCACCAAATATGAAGGATGTGGAAAGGTCAGGGAATGACCACCGCATATTCCCGGAGCAATGTGGCCTTAGTTGCTAATGCTCCTAAAAATCAAATAACAACAACCTTGTTTACAGTAGTACTCAATTTCCCCCATCCATACAACAGAATTTAAAAATGTTCTGATAATGCTAGGGTAGTCCATTTTCAAATTAAAGAGTATAACAAGCCTCTGGTAGTAAAGTTCATCATAAACAAAAAACTGTGATAGTGATTTTGTAATTTTCTAATTCAAAGTGTGGTGTATTTGTGTTTCATCACCAGTAGCAATTCATGGAACTAAATGCTTCTCACATGTCATCTAGGCAAGAAACACCTAGAACAAGTATCTGAAAAATGTCTATGGCAACGATAATGCCGATAGAAGTATAGCTGGACTGAATCAGTTGTGTTGATGCATTAGAACAAGGAAAAGCTGATCTCCATAGCCAGTTGTCACCCGACCTCAAAGTTACAGCGAAGAACACATACCGTGTGGATGGCATCATTTGATGCGACTAACAGGTCACATAAGGGAATTTGTGCCACTACCAAGAATTAGTGAAGGAAGTGCAAATGCAATAATTAACAAATTGAGTTAATCCAAGAGGTGTTCACAGTTTGTTCCACAAGAAATAAGAATTTTATTGCAATAGGTATTTGTAAAATGGTTTTCTGCACATAATAAAGCAACTCAAAAAATTTCTTATCACACAACTGCACTTCAGTAAGCCTCCGCACGGGTACCTTTGGTAGCACGTAGAACGTCAAGATGATTAGCTGAATTCATTCCAAGTGTTTTGGGGCATCCCTTGAGAAATGGAAGTCACTGCCTGTTCAATCCAGTTTTTTTTAATTCTGTGATGTTTACTTTATTTTTTCCATACACTTTGTCCTTTACATAGCCCTATACATGTGTTCTATCAGCAAGATGGGGAACCGCACACTGGAGCCTGCATGTGCGTGATTTCCCCAATAAAAATTTCCTAAACAATGGATCGGCTGTGATGGTCCCACTCCTTGGCTCCTCATTCTCCGAATATCACACCTGTGTATTTTTTTATATGGGGCTACATAAAGAACAAGGTGTACAAAAAAGTTAACAACGTCACAGAGTTAAAAGACTGGATGAAACAGGCAGTGACTTCCATTTCTCAAGTGCTGCTTCAAAGCACTTGGGATGAAATTGGCTACCACTTTGACATATTATGTGCTACCAAAAGTGCCCATGTGGAAGTTTATTGACTTGCATTGTGTGATAAGAAATTTGTTGCAGATGTTTTTATTAAATGCAGAAAACTGTTTTACAATATCTATTACAATAATATTTTATCAAGCTTCATAATCAGGTGAATAATTTATAAAGACACCTCGTATTATGTCTGTATGAGTATACAGGGTGTCTCAAAAATATTGGTACAAATGTTTAGGAGAGGTGGGTAACATCTAAAGGAATGTGAATCGCATAGGAACCTATAACCGGAAACATCACCGTAAGTCAGTACACAGCGCTGTTCATCAGTTCGCGAGAGGGAAAATTTCTGGTTTACTCATTCAAGCAGTAGTCGCCGCACGAAGAGCATGCATCGATATACGAACTGTGAGCTGGCAGACATGCACCTAGTGTATGGATTAGCAGAGGGCCACACGGTGTGCACCCCCATGCGGCACAACATCGCTTCACAATAAATGTGTGGGCAGGTATGGCCGGTGACTGCTTAGTCAGCCCATACCTGTTACCATCCCGCATGAACTCCGCTGAATATCGGATCTTTCTTGAACAAGTTCTACCAGGGTTACTTGACGATGTTCTAGCAAATGTGAGATGCAACATTTGTTTTCAACATGACGGGGCGCCTGCCCATTGTGGAAGATGTGTTCATGACCATTTAAACAGGCGTTTTGGGCGTCGATGGATTGGCCGTGGTGGATCCGTAGCCTGGCCCCCCACGCTCATCTGATTTATCGAGCCTTGATTTCTTTTTGTGGGGGGGGGGCCTCAAATCTATCGTGTATGAATTGCCTGTGGAGACGGAAATGGATCTCGTGGCGAGACTCGTCTGCGCTGCTGCTACTGTCAAAGAAACTACAGGTGTGTTCGACCGTGTCCGCCAATCCATGCTGCGTCGGTGTCACACATGCATCGCGTCTCATGGTGGAACCTTCGAGCATCTGTTGTAACATCATGAAATGCATCCATGTTGTACTCCGTTGTTCATATTATGTAAAATGTTTGCCACTAATTACTGTTTTGTGTCATTTCTGCTTCTTGTGCCTCTGCACAAGAAGGTGCAGAGGCACAAGAGGTGAATCGCATAGGAACCTTATGGGTTCCTATGCGATTCACATTCCTTTAGATGTTACCTACCTCCCCTAAATGTTTGTACCAATATTTTTGAGACACCTTGTATATTCAAAAGCCAACTTACTTGTTCAGCAGGCAAAAAATTCTAGAAAGGAAGGAAAGATTAATGGTTATTCTGCCAGATAGGCTAGGATTGACATTAGGATTCCTTGGGGATTAGTGCTTGACCTGCTTCTGTTTTGGATTTTCTTAAATGACACCTTTGAAGGGATGCAGCACACGATGGCAACATTTTCACATAATGTGAAGGTTAGAAGACTAAATAGTTCTGGCTCAGAATGACTTAGAGAGGATTCAGCAATACTCAGATAAGTGAAAAGTATGTTTTAATGTAAGAAAATATGGGGTTTTACACTTATGAAATAACTACCCCAAAATAATTTATATGCAACGAGGGATTGAAAGGGTTTGAGCACACTCAATGCTGATGGAATTCTTCCTCCTGCTCAGATTACGCATTTGATGGAGCATAAATTCAAACTGAGGAAAGACAGTTGCATAATAGATGTGTGAAAATTTGCCTTTAGCCAGCGAGCAGTTGATTGCTAGAAAAAACTTCCATCTTTCGCTATGGAAATTGATAGCTTAAATAACTTCAAGGAAGAACTGTGCAAACTTTTGGAGTGAATGAAAGTGTTCCCTGAAAAGGTACGAAGATGGGCAATGCATCTGTTGAGATTGGCCGAAGGGTGCCTCTATGAGGACTTAGAATAATGAGAACTACAGAGTTTGGTAACTAGGTACCTTAGAGGGGATCTTGCTGAGGTTTATAAAGTTGACAGGAATGATAAAGTGAATGAAGGTGAAATTTTCATAGTATTAAATGATACTGAAACTAGGGGACAAAAATCAAACTAAGGAATAAGAATTATAGACTGGGATGTAGGAAGTTTTCCTTAATCATTGGAACAGTATAATGATAGTGTTGTATAGATTTTGTTGTGTGACAGTGAGTAAACTTAATGGTCCATGAGCTACAATAGTGAATAATCTGAGAAGCAGTTTGAGGAACTGCTTGAATCTTATTTGAACTCTGTGATCTGGGTAATACATTCCTGATTATAAATTATTTTTTTACTAGGTTTCATTTGAATAATTTTGTGTATATATGGTGGGGTTGCCAAAGGTTGGTAGACACCACCTAATACAATAAAAAAATAAATAAAAATAAATAAATAAAATAATCATTGGAACAAGTTGCATCCACGGATTTGGGAAATTCAATGACCTGTTCGATTGGTGCCTATGGGAAGGTGAAATATGTAGCGTAGTTTTTTTTTTTTTTTTTTGTTGTTGTTGTGTATATTTTAAAGAAAAATTAGGTTAATGTAGCAAAAGCTTCCTTGCAAAGTATGGCCAATTATAACATCGATACTAATCTGCTTAATTCACAAAAGCTACAAATTAGTACATTTCCTTCTACACAAGGAAATGTACTAATTGAAGAAATGTCAAAGTTCATAAATGGTTTCAACTATGACACTCCTATAGCTGTGACAAAATCACAAGTTGTGATTTCATGATCCAGCTCTAGTAATGTAACGTTCCCTTTTGGAGTACAAAGTGATAAGTTATTAGCATTAGTTGAGGCATATGATGCAAGAAAGCAAGCTGATACAGCATCAGCCAAAAAAAAAAAAAAAACCTTCCCATTTCATCCATCTGGTCACTCCAAATGTTTGTCTAGTTCTGCCTTAAATTTATTTACAACAACAGATGGAAGAGTGTTCCAGCAATCAACTACCTGCTGGCTAAAGACAAACTTCTGCACATCTATTCTGCAACTGCTTTCCTCAATTTGCATCTATGCCCTCAGGTTCGTAATCTGAGCAAGCAGAAGAATTCCATCAGCATTTAGTCTGCTCAAACTATTCAAGGCCCTATACACCTCACTCAGATCACCTTGCAGATACCTAGTCTCTAGATGCTACAACTTGTAGAGCTTAAGCCTTTCTTTGTAAGAGCACCCCTTTGTTCCTCTCACCAATCTTGTTGTCCTCCTTTGTATTCATTCTAGGAACTCTACATCCTTCCTAAAATGAGGTCTCCAGACCTGTTTGCACTACTCAAGGTGTGGCCTGACCATTGCCTTGTACAAAGGTATAATCACCTTTTTTTCTCTGCTGGAAAAATTCCTATATATCATTGACTCCATGACCTGCTCTAGCAGCCTGTCTGCACTGTTCATAGATCTTCATATCTTACTGCACAAAATCCTGGCACATAACTTACATGACCTTACATTTTGCATGCCCTTATGATATCCAGATTGGTATGAGCCATTGCTTTTAATCATCTCTGCTGAATGGCTGAGAATGATGGTTGCTTAGTTAAGTAGTGCATGGCCTTGGAATTGCTTAACCCTTTGCAGTCCAATGCTGTGCCCACTGCAACATTGTAAAATTACACTTCCAGTCTAATGTGGCATTCAGTGCACATGTCGGTATTTCCAATTACAAATTTGTTTTCTAGTTGTTCTGGTGCAATTATTGTATTATCATCTATTTACATTTCATAAAAACAAACCTGAATAGCTAGATCATGTTTATTCATGTTTATATTCAATTATTAAAACAGGCGAGTTTTTTTTTTTTTTTTTTTTTTTTAGTTCTCTTGCAGTCAGATGTTGTGGCAGTGATAACATCAGCATTTCCATTTCCAAAATTTAAGAGCATGGCAGTTATTATTATTATTAGCCATATGGTGCAAGGAAGCCTGAGGCTTATGCTGCACCACCAGGCAAAAAAAAAAAAATTCCCTATTATCCTGAGAGAGGGCAAGTAGAAAGGAATCACCAAGAAAGAGAAGAATGATGATATCCAGCTCAGGACCCTGGGTGTGCCAAGCCCATACTCACTAGATGTGAGCCCCTGGGGGTAATTAGATAATGTTAATGGCAGTTAACAATTACTTATTTGTTAATTAGTAGAGCGCACAATCAAATGGCAACCTACATATACTGCAGATTAATGCCCAGAGATCAAGAGCAGTAGCTGATGAAATCAGACCAGTGTGCAACAGGGAGCAAATTAATATAGCGTGCACACAGGAAAGCTACTCAGTGAAAGGTCAGCCTGTAGGATACTTACTCTCAACCCACATATTTTGCACAGATGAACCAGAATTATAAGCTGTGATTGTGGTGCTTAATAAGGACATAGTTACCATCTGAGAAGAGCATAATGAATTTATAAATTCATTATGCTCTTCTCAGATGGTATGCATAGGAGTGGAGTCAGATCCTGCCTCACTTTATCTCTGCTGTGTGTATTGTAATCACTCAGCAAATATTAATATCTGCATTAGGTATATGGAACTGGTTCAGAGTCTCTTAGGTAGAAATTTAATATTTGTGATGGATTTATGGTTAATGGAGAATCGAACATCAACTTAACAGTTTCTAACATAAGTGCACTAGTATCATGAGTGACTAGCGAATAAGAGAAGACTGGATCTATAGTGATCATCGGACCATTGACTTCTCTGTCAGGGGCATGCCAGGACTAACTCCATCCCAGGAACAGCTGCAACGATTTGTGGGTCAACTATGCAAGGTGGGATAGATTTGAGGAATGTATTTGTGTCAGGGAGGATGCCGTAGAATTATTACATTCTCACCATGAATTACAGCATTCTCTTTTTGGGGCTTCCTGTGCATCTGTGAAATAAAAGAACTGTAAAAAGATCCCTGTTAAATGGTGGTTGGGTGAGTTAAGGATAAGGTTAATGCACTTCAGGCTGTAGAATGCATACATGTGCAGGATAGCAAAATCAAAATTAATCGCTTAGAGATTAATAAGAACCTGTGGGAGATTGTATATAAGCTGTGTACTGGCAAGACCCAAATATGAAATGGGGGTACAGCATATGCTATTGGAAGTATTGAGGAGGAAGTACAACATGGAGGGAAAATATGTCTTCGATCTTGGATCATCTGATTGGGGATGCTGCCTCTGTTCAAGATGAAGAAACATATGTGTTGATGAAAAGGCTGAATCATGTTTATGTTGGAGTACCGGGTGAAGATCCTGCTCAATTTGGATCCATTCCTCTGCGTATGTATGCAGTGCACTGAATAAGGATTAATAAATGCCTGGGAGGGGGTGGACCTCATTGAAAGAGAGGTCATTAAATGGGCTCATCAGTTGGTTCCGCAGATTCTTGAGGTCATCAATAGCTGTCTACAAGAAGGGATTTTTCCATCACCATGGAAGAGTGCTTTACTAAGGCTCCTATTGAAGGCACCATCTGAGGCAAAAAAATGATTCTCAATCTTATCAACCTATTGCCCTCCTTTCTTGATTAGAAAAGGTTTTTAAGAAAACGCTTGCAAGAAGGATCATAGATTGTTCAGAAAGAAACCTACATTGGCCTGGGAAACAATATGGATTCACTCGAGGTCAGAGGACAGAGGATGCACTTCTAACGTTGCAGAACCACACATTAGGGTCGAATAGTATGGCCTTGGAGTCTTTATTGATTTTCAGGTAGCTTTTGACTTCATTCAATGGGACAGTGTACTTGTAATGTTGCAACTAGGAGGCTGCCGAAATAAGATCTTTAGAGTGGTGAATAACTACTTTCCATCAAGTGATCAGTTGATTCGACTGTATGAGAAGTGACCAGGGGATGCCCACAGGGATCTGACTTTGTACCCCTGAATGGGTACAAATAGGCCTTGAATGGGTTGAGCACGCTGAATACTAATGGGATCCTTCCACTTGTTCAGATTACGAACCTAAGGGGCATAAATTCAAATTAAGAAAAGACAGATGTAGAATAGATGTGCGGAAATTTGCCTTTAGCCAGCGGGTGGTTAATTGCTGGAACAAACTTCCATCTGTCGTTGTGGAAGTTGATAGGTTAAATAAATTTAAGGAGGAACTGGACAGGCATTTGGAGGGAATGGCGTGATTTTTTTTTTTTATTGCTGATGCTTCATAAGCTCATACACTTGTTTTCTTGCATCACATGACACTACTACTAGTACCACTCCTAAAGTGAAACCTTGTTCTGGAGGATTGGTTGCATAAGGACTTTAAGCATACAGCAATGGTGGCATAGGCTGATGACCTCGTGCTGTTTATTGAGGGAATTGACAGATACAACTAGAAGCCAGGCCACAAACATTTTACCTGAACTTAGGAAGTGGTGTTTGTTATGCAAATTAACTGTGTCAGGAACTAAAACAAGGACAGTGGTTTTTAAAGGCTGTTTGTCAAGTGGAAGACCCCCAATTGTGAGAATGAATGGGTTGAGTCTACTTCAGCAAGGCAATTAAATTATCTGGGAATTATGCTTGATGGTTCTTTAATGTTCCACTCGCACATTGCATATGTATCTGATAAGGCAAGAAAATTTATTGGGATGATCACCTGGATCACTAAGGTTCACTGGAGAATAAAAGGAAAAGAGTTAAACTTACTACGTAAATGTGTGTTTATCCCAATGGTCAGTGTTTCTAGGAAGCTCATTTCAGTTCAAAGGATAAATCTACTCAGGATGTGCATGGCATGCAGAACTGTGTCGACTCCAGATTTACATGTGTAAACTGTAAAATTACTTATTGATCTACATTTGGAGGGAATTGACCTGTACAATGGGTTAGCTTATTCTGTGCACTATGTTATTACGAGCTCTTTTTCTGAATACAGAAGTGGACATCTTATCCACGGAGAGAGATCTGGCAGGAGCACTGGAGAGTGTGTGATAAAGGAGTGACTACCCAAAAATTTTTTCCGAATGTAAAACATGCAGCATTGATACAATCTAAATGGTTTGCATCAAACTTACAGGCTATGTTCTTATTAACTGGTCATGGTTCAATTAATGCACAGTTGCATGACTTGAAAGAACTAGTTGTCATTGTGGTGAAATGGAGTCATGGGAATATAATGATTTAAGAGTTGAATTGTTATCTCAGGTGAGTGATCTCAACATTATAGTAGAAGGCTGTGAAACAATTCTAGGGGAAACACAAGATAACTTCTTGGATTTCCAGGACTTTGCCACTGCTGTATTTGATAGGTGAAGGAGGCTTCTGCATCTGGACGCCTGGGAATGGTAGTGGAGTACACAATGGTTTATGAACTGGCTTAGCTAGAATTCTGAAAACTTGGCTTGCTGGAGTCATTAATTCGTGTTTTGTAGTTGCATTCAAATCCTCATCTCTTCTGGGCAGTAGGTCTACTAATTTAGAAAATTGGAGGTCCCTTGTGGTAGAATATGACTCTATGGTAAATCAGGCTCTTGTGATCTAGAGGTGAGGATCTTGAAATGCTTTGGAAGTCAGCTGTGAATGTAGGTGGAAGATGTGTGCAGTATTGTAGGTACATGGCTAGCTTACACAGCTCATAGTTTTCATATGAAGGATTGTGCTATGTGAGGAACAGAATGAACGAATCTGTTTTGGTGGGAGTGGGAAAGAATGTTCCTGAATCTGGGTGGGTGCCCATTCCCACTTCTGCATCCATATAAGCAGTATCTTCAGTTTCCTCCTGATATTTCCTGGCAGTTCATGGTACTGTCAGCATTGTTGTGATTGTCACGGGTGGCTCCTTGTGCTGGCAGTTCTGTCTCAGGCATCTACTTGTGGTGCATACATTTCTCAGCAGAATACCTTATTCCTACACAGACTGGGATGTAGATTCTTAAAGAACTTGATATTGTGAGAATTTCCTTACTCACTTATTTCATTTGTGAAATGAAGACTGCAGAAAACCAAATAAAGGTGAGTAAAAAACTTGTGCAACCATTGGCATTCAAATTGTGAAATTTGTTTTCCTACTGTGCTGGCTCAATTACTGTACTGGAATATATTTATACTTCCTATAAACAGTGAAAAACTAAATCAATGTTCATATTCAATAGTTAACAGCATGCATTTTTTCCCCCTGTCTTTTTTCAAGCCCAGTGTAGAAACTGGTGTGACTGTTGGCATTTCCAATTATAAAATCTGTTTTCCTGCTGTACTGCCATCCATTTTTACTTCATATAAATAATCTTAAAAAACCCCACCTTTTCTTACTATTGAATACACCATAAATTGTCAAACTAATAGAGTAAGCTTATCTGCAAAAAGATCTAAACCTCCCAAACACTTCCTAGTTCATTTCACAAATATACGTGGTCTCAATTCTAACCTCAACGATGTCCATTTCCACTTGCAGTCTGCCAAATCCCATGTACTTTTTCTGACAGAATCTCAGTGTTGATTCAAATACGGCTCATCTCAGATGCCCAAATTATTCACTGTATGATTTCTTTCACCTCAAAGGTGGTACTTGTGCATATGTCCATTCCAATATTCCCTGTCAGAGACCTGGTAATTTGGAATCTCCTCTTTTCGATCTTCTCTGGCTTAAAATCTCTCTACCTCATTGTGTCAAATTCATCTGTTGTCTACCATTTTCCCAACTCCACTAATCACTTGGAGCTCTTTGACTTCCTCTCTTTGCAACTTGACTTGGCGCCTCTGTAGCCAGGTGGGAAGGAGCAGCAGTGCGTAACACACGCTTCTTGATTAGACCGGGGTTCGAGCCCGTCACCACCAAATACGAAGGATGCGGAAAGGTCAGGGAACGACCACCGCATATTCCCGGAGCAATATGGCCTTAGCTGCTAATGCTCCTTAAAATCAAATAACAAACAAACAAGCAACTTGACTTTCTTTAGTCAAACTTTCCTAACATTGAGGTAATTTTCCTTGGTGATTTTAATGTTCACAACTCCAGCTGGCTTCTGTTTTCTAGTCACACCGACCAAGTTGGTCGAGATACTGAGGCTTTTGCAATTACTAATGACCTTGCACAGATTGTTCATTTACCTACAAGGATATCGGACAATCCTAACCATACAGCCGACACGTTTGATCTTTTTCTCACAAACAACCCTTCTGAGTACATGGTTGAAGTAAATAGTCCTTTAGGCACCTCAGATCACAACTTGGTGATTGTCTACAGAATTCAAGTCTAATATCAACAAATATCTTCTTTCGTCCTCTCAACCTCCAACCCAAGCATGGTACTAAGTACTATAGGTTCTAATACCTCTTGTGTTTGTGGTTTTCATTAAAAAAAAAAAAGTATGTATATATTCATTTATTAACAACGGGCAGCTTTTTTTTTTCTCTGTGTAATGTCACAAAGTAACTCATACGCTGCATTATAGTGAAATATTTAGACATGCAATCAAGATCTACTAAAGGGCCTTTCTGATGGCAAAATTAAGAAATTGTTATACTGAAGAAACTGAGGGGGGAAAAAGCAAACTTATAAATAAGATAGGGTCCGACTGTTTCATATGGGGTGGCTTCACTAAACAAACTAAAGGAGTTTTTTTGAGTTGTTATTAAAATGAAACTAAATGAAAAAAATGATTTGAAGAAATATGTCCGAAGAATTAAACAGAGAGTCGAAATTTTCAGAAAAATGTATTTAGCAGGAAGAGATTTTTGCAGATGATGCATCTCTGCTCATCCACAAAAGGACATGCAAGGAAATCAAAGTGGCGACTCTAAAGTAGAAAACGTGGTCAATTATCTGGTTGGAAGGTTTGTGAATATTTTCTTCCAGGAAGAAATATTACATTAGAACTTGTAAACTGTTTTGTCATTCTGTTTTATATATCATCTCAGTTAAACATGAAAATAAATGATTTTTGAACAATACATTTCAACTCTTAATTTTTTTGATTGATAGAGCTGACTGCATGGAGAAGACAGTGAAAATAATGCTGCACTTCAAAGGCTTAAATGCTATAAACATTTAAGCATTTTAGTTCATACCAAAATAAATAAAGTTAGAAGAATGATTTTGACCTAATAACAGGAATTTTTATTGCCACAGTCATGGATAGTCTAAAACAAAAGGAGAAAATATTGTTTTTTTTGTTCAGTGAGGAAGTAATTTGTCACATGTGACCACATGGTGCATAGTTCCCACTAAAAATGTTCTTACAAATGCTGAGGTAATACAAATTTCATCCAAGTGATAGTGCATCATTTTCACAAAAAACTTCATTTTGAAGTTTTTTGTGAACAAGTTTCCAGCACTGTTTAGTGTATTTAAAGATAAAGAAATAGATGAAACAATAGGTGTTCTACAGCATCATTTCTAGCAGTTTCAGTTTGAGAACTTACCAGATGCTATTACAAAAGAAATAATATACAGTAGTCCTTGGTTGGGGAACTAACCAGTGTGCAAGGAAGCTTTAAATATAACATATTATCCAAAGTCATGCTTTCCATTATAACAATACTTCATAGCAGTGCTAACTGGGAACAGATATTCAACCAGGTGAAATGGGGAAGGGGGATGATTTCAAATCTCTTTCTGGTGTAGCTCTGGAAATGCTTAGACAGTAGGCTATTGTTATAAACAAAATTTGTCTCAACATTTCTGAAGAGGGCAAAGTAGGCAACAGTATCTTTCTTGACGCAGTTGTAATCAATTACTGTTTAACAGACATTCTAAACAAACCCACAGGCAGAAAACTCTTAGTTCAGCTATTGTTTGAAAGCATACTGTACTGGTTTACCAGTACAGTATATTTTCAGACCTGTTCTTCTCATGGCTGTTCTTTTTTTTTTTTTCCAAAAAAACTCCTGCTTTCCTCCTGTTTTCTCTTGCTAAGAACTCTCAAATTTTGTCTGTTTTCTGTCACTTTTTCCTCCTACTAAGTAGTAGTCTTAGTATCACCACATGTGCATATCTTAGACTACTCTAATCCAAACTTCTTTAGTTTAATTTTTAAAGGCCTGCATCCCCTGACAAAAAGCATAAAGTACAGAATTTAGCCAGAGTCTGGTTTTATCATCTACAGAAACTTATGTGGTTCTACCTTTTTCTCAATAATTACATGACCACTGACACATCAGAGGTAATGAATTCTTTCTTTCGTACAGTTTTGTTAATTCTTCATTTCTGTTCATATGTGCACTATTAAAGTTGTGGCCCAGGATAGGATTATGGTATTATTATAATCCCAGGACAGGATTATATTAGTGTATCTGGTTATTTAATAATAACCAGATACACTGAAATCCTTCTTGAAATTGCATGTAAAGCATCAATTACTACTGCACGCAAGCATCATTCGTCATGTTGCTGGGATTGTACTTGTGCATTGCACGACACCACAAAATTTGAAATCAATTCAAAGTGCTTTCTGCCATGTAATTCATTACATGTCAGAAAGCACTGGTTCTTTACTACCTGCAATGGCTACAATAGTAGCTATTGGGGTGAATCTGTTGTCAGGGAAACAGGAAATGTATTTGTAAAAAGGATAGGTAGAATAGGACTAGGGTATACTTATCAGGAATAAAAGTTGATGTTAGAGAGCAGCTATCATCTTTTAAGGGTGCAAAAGGTGACACTGTTGTATGGGGCAGTCCTAATGATATTAAGAGTAGGACATCTAAAGATTTATTTAACAAATACTGGGTAACGTTGAAAAAAGTTTCAAGTCAGGATTAAATTTGAAAGTGTTTGCAATTCTGCCCAGAGACAATAGGAAGGAGTACATAAAGAGTCTTATGTATCAAGAGATGATGCAAAGTACGTGGAGTAGAATTTTTGCTATCTTAATCTGTGCTTGTTAACAGGAGAGACAGTTTTTTTTTAGTGATAGAATAGATACACAAGGATACACTACAAGAATATTTACAGTTTACCATTACAAAACTGATAAATTGTTATATCATAATTTTTTGATCCCTATAGATACTCTTTTATGCCATAACTTTCTTGCAGAATATATTCCCTGTCTCCCTTAGAATTGAATCTCCAATTAAGATTTCCTCCAGCAGAAAAAAGCATAATGTCATTTGTTCATCCCCCTCTAATAATTTGTTTAATCTTTCTTGAATTTATCTACCCACTTCCACATCACCAGATAGAAGTTTATTCCAATAATCATCTACCCATGAGCTGCAGGAAAATTTGCGCATATCAATCCTGCAACTACCCTTCCACAATTTAAATTTATGCCCACCTCCAAGTGTTGTCTGATCAAGAGTAAGGATGCTATAAACATTTCACCTTGAGTACTGCATTCAAGTCTACAAGCCTCATTTTAGGAAGGATGTGGATCAGTTGGAATGGGAGAAGAGCAATGAGATTAGTGAGGGCAGCAGAAGGGGCTGGCGCTTCCGTAGCCAGGTGGGAAGGAGCAGCAGTGCGTAGCACACGCTTCTTGATTAGACTGGGATTTGAGCCCATCACCACCAAATATGGAGGATGCAGAAAGGTCAGGGAATGACCACCGCATATCCCGGAGCAATATGGCCTTAGTTGCTAATGCTCCTAAAAACCCAATAACAACAACAGCAGCAGCAAAAGGGTACTTAACAAGAAAGGCTTCAGTTCTGCAAATTACAGCAGCCAGAAACTATAAATCTGCAAGATCCAACTGAGGTTTTTAAGGCTTTGAATAATTCATTCAAAGCCTTAAAAACCTCAGTCAGATCTCGCAGGTTCATAATTTCTGGCTGCTGTAATTTGCAGAACTGAAGCCTTTCTTGTTAAGTACCCTTTTGCTCCCCTCACTAATCTCATTGCTCTTCTCTTCACCCATTCCAATTGATCCACATCCTTCCTAAAATGAGGCTTGTAGACTTGTATGCAGTACTTAAGATGAAGCCCAACGATTGCCTTATACAGTGGAATAATTACCCCCATATCCCTGCTGGAAAAATTCCTGTATATCACTGACAATACCCCATGAGATGCTCTAGCAGTCCATCTGCTCTTCTCAGAGAATTTCATGTCTTACTGCACAATTATCCTCAGGTCTTTTTCATTTTCCACTGCCCTGAGTGTAGTACTACACAGTTGGTATATTAATCTGGGATTACTGCTACCCATACTTAAGTTGCCATTTCTCTGCCCATCTGCCTAATTTTTTTATATCTTGTTGCAGAAGCATACCCTGAGTACTGTCATGAACCACCAGCCAACCTTTGTATTATCTACAAACTTAGCCATTAAGCCTGATATGATTAAATGTCATTAATAAGTATTGAAAACAGCAATAGGCCTAGCATTGAACCCTGGGAACTCCACTAATAACAGTTGTCCAAGAAAAGCAGTGCTCACCGATAACCACTCTCTCTTCCCCCAATCAACCATCCCTTTATCCATAATGATAACTTGCCCCTATGCCACACTGCTCCCATTTGTACAGCAGTCTTTTATGTGCAACAGCATCAAAAGCTTTTCTGAAATCTAAGTATACAATGACAAAATTATTTTTTACGTCCGGTTCCTTTGTTACTGTGCCATTGTAGCCAGTCATATTGGTCGAACAAGATCACCTGTTAACAAATCCATGCTGCAATTGCTTTGTAACTGTACTGCTGTGTAGATGTGCCTAGATTGCTTCACTCTGTTATTTTCCTTAGAACAGAAATGAAGCTTACCAGTCTCTAATTATTCCCTTAGTCCTCTTTTTCTTTGTGAATTGGGGAGAAATTCACAGATCTACAATCCATAGGGATCTCCCCTGGATCTAAGTATGCTCTCAAATTATGGCTAAAGATTTGCTTACCTCTTCTGCTGCCTATCTTAATATAACTGGACAGATACCAGATGCCTTATTTACTTTTAGCTTCAACAATTTTTTCCCCACTCAGTTCACTTCTCTATATACACAGTACTGCCTTAAATACTGTCACAAAAGTAAGACTACCATAAAAATAGAAAATGATATTACAGAGCTGTGGGTTTTGTATCTTGTGTAGTACTAATGTATGATTTTCTTTAACGGGTATCATCAACTAGTAAAGAAAGCCAGTGAAAATGGAATGGGGAGATAAAGAAAACAGGACTACTGTCTGATGCACCTACAATATTCAAACTTCTTAAACCACTTGGAATAAGCAAAAGATTTGTCTACAGGGCAATTGATAGGTACAATGAACAACAGAGAATTGATGACAGGCCCTGGTCTGGCCGCCCAAGAACTGTGAGGGCCCCTACAGCTATCAAAGCAGTGGAGAACAGAATTCGCAGGAATCTCCTACAAAAACAGAAAATCATGCCCAGAGAAATGGGAATATCACCAAGATCGATGTCACGCATAATCAAAAGCGATCTAGAGATTGAGTGCAAACTGCAGGAGAACAGGACAGTTCCTAATTCCAGCTCTGACGGAATGGAGGCAAAAAAGATCAGAGGCACTGCAGTGTCGGTACGCGAATGGTATGCATTGACAGATGCTCTTCACAGATGAAAAGATTTTTACTATTGAAAAGAGTTACAACTGTCAAAATGACAAGGTGTATGCCCATAGCTCTGCAGAGGCATGTCAAACCATTAAAAGGGTTGACAGGGGTCATCATCCATCATCAGTGATGGTTTGGTGGGGAGTCTCCTATGAAGGTGTAACAAAGATGCATTTTTGTGTTCAGGGGATGAAAACCAGTGCAAGGGTGTACCTGAATGATATTCTGGAGCCACATGTGAGACTCCTCGATCAGACTCTCTTCAGTGGTCAGCACTGGATCTTCCAACAGGACACAGCACCTGCCCACAAGGCAAAGATCACCCAAACATAGCTGACAGAGAATGTGCCTGAGTTCATCAAGCGTGATGAATGGCCTCCTGCCACCCCAGACCTTAAATCCACTTGATTACTGTTTGTGGGCTATTTTGGAAGGGATGGTCTGTGGTAAAAGGCATGCCACATTGGAGAGCCTGAAGAGATCACTGTGGCCAATTTCCAGCTGGATGTTGTGTGTACTTCTATTGATGAATGGCCGGAACGTTTGAGGTCTTGTGTAAAAAGCAAGGGGGGTGCATTTTGAATGAGTGTTGTGTTGCTTCATTTGTTGGGTGTTCAAGAATAAACCCACAGAGGTTTGAGTTCCCATGTCTTTTTATTTTGTGGCTACATGCAGTAACACATGTGACAGTATTTATGGCAGTACTGTATATATACTTCTGGCATCCCATCCTCGAAATATTCCTTATGTGTGAATGTAAGGAATAAATATCTAGTCAATTTGTCAGCCAATATAAGTCACCCTTTCCTTCTTTGATTAACATCAGTAGTCTTTACTAATTTTCTTTCTATTCTTTACCAGAGACATTTTGCGATATGCCTTACTTGCCTAACTCCCCTTTGTGACTTGATTGCAGACTAATATATACTTACTGTAGGTTTCTATATCCTCTGATAATTTTAAGCATTAAATGTATTTTTCTTCTCTGCTACTAGTCTCATCAGTTCACGTGACATCCATTTAGGTCTAAACCTTAAACAGTATCTCTTAGTTGGTATAAAAGCCTAGGAGCTTCTACAATTACTTCTCTCAATGCTTCCCAATTAGAATTGCAGTTCATCATTTGGTCCCACTGAATAGAATTTAAGACCTGTCCAGGACCACTGTATTCACCTTTGCAAAAGCAAAATCCCCTTTATCTTTGATAGTAGTTAAATCTTTAAGTAGGTACCACATCAGTACACTGTGATCCCTGCCACCTAGTAGTTTCTGTATCTAGAGATGCTTATTAATGCATAAAGAGTCATTGATAATAATCAGATGAAGAGCATTGCTTTCTCTTATTGCCTCTCTCTCTTGCTGCTGTAGAAGGTACTCACCCAATAAATCCAGAAATGTCTTTACACTCTGCAAGTAACCAACCAATTAGTTCCAGTCAGTATTGGTAAAGTTAAAATCCCCTATTATAAAACATTCTGATTTACTAGCTCACTCTCTTTGTCTATATAGATACTCAACACAGTCATTAGGCCTATAACACACTTCTACTCTCATGTTTGTTTTCCCAGTGATTATATCACACCAAACTGACTCAACATTACACTGGCTCCCATATTGACTGCCTGCATGGCCTTTAACTCCCCTGTCCTGAATCTATGCTTTATACTCACCATATACAGGGTGTCTCAAAAATATTAGTACAAACGTTTAGGGGAGGTAGGTAACATCTAAAGGAATGTGAATCGCATAGGAACCCATAACCGGAAATGTCACAAGAAAGTAGTAGCAGAGGCACAAGAAGCAGAAATGACACAAGACAGTAATTAGTGGCAAACATTTATTTGACATAATGTTAACAATGGAGTATGAGATGGATGCATTTTATGACGTTACAACAGATACTCAAAGGTTCCACCATGAGACGCGATGCATGCATGACACCGACGCAGCATGGATTGGCGGACACGGTCGAACACACCTGTAGTTTCTTTGACAGTAGCAGCAGCACAGACGAGCCTTGCCACGAGATCCATTTCCATCTCCACAGGCGATTCATACACGATAGATCTGAGGGCCCCCACAGAAAGAAATCAAGGCTCGATAAATCAGGTGAGCGTGGGGGCCAGGCAACGAGTCCACCACGGCTAATCCATCGATGCCCAAAACGCATGTTCAAATGGTCACGAACACACCTTCCATAATGGGCAGGCGCCCCATCATGTTGAAACCAAATGTTACGTCTCACATTTGCTGGAACATCGTCAAGTAACCCTAGTAGAACTTGTTCAAGAAAGATCCGATATTTAGCGGAGTTCATGCGGGATGGTAACAGGTATGGGCCAACTAAGCAGTCACCGACCATACCTGCCCACACATTTATTGCGAAGCGATGTTGTGCCACATGGGGGCACACGTCGTGTGGGCCCTCTGCTAATCCATACACTAGGTGCATGTCTGCCAGCTCACAGTTTGTATATCGATCGATGCATGCTCTTCGTGCGGCGACTACTACTTGAATGAGTAAACCAGAAATTTTCCCTCTCGTGAACTGATGAACAGCGCTGTGTACCGACTTACGGCGACATTTCCGGTTATAGGTTCCTATGCGATTCACATTCCTTTAGATGTTACCCACCTCCCCTAAACGTTTGTACCAATATTTTTGAGACACCATGTATATTAAAATTCTTTGATAATAGAGAGCTATTAAGTGCTCAATAATTCCTATATTCTATTATATTATGAAATAACAGGGATTACCTTTATTTTAGATATAGGAAGCTTATTTTCCAACCAACTCTCCTGGTCCAATGTGCTAATAATTCTTTGGGAAGGTGATATCAATTTTACAAAACATGTGGGACATCTTCCCCACTGTCAGAACCATAGTGTTCAGACCCCTCGGTCTCAACCTTCAGTGCTCAAGACTTCTGTCTTCGAACACCATACCTCTGGCAGCAAGGAAACCATTACGTGGATTGACATAAAATTAAATTTTGAAGGTCTAAACCACTTAATAAATATGGACCGATTATTTTCTTTGGTCCAGTAGCTTGACATTAGTTAAATTTAGGGGTCTAAAAAAAGTTTAATGGATGGAGGGGGGATTATTCTCTACATTCCTTAAGTTGGACTAGAACTTTTCGGGGCATCATGTTCACAGGAATAGAGCAACTCACAATTAATCCGAAACTTTTGTCTTATGTTGTAGTGTTTGTTCTTCATGCATGCGTATAAGTGACCAATCGTCGGACAATAGGAATGGTCTACCGTAGACCATTGTGTGCGCACTGAGCATGCATAGCAGAAATTAAGTGAAACTTCTTTAGAATCGTGTGAAACATTCATTCTTTCAATGTTACAGTGGTTTAATATTTTACAATTGTTTTACAACTTTATTACAAAGTTTTTACAGATCTCTCCTTTGTATTCAATGGAGGTGGTTTTGGTGATTGCATTGCACCTATACACACTCTACATGCCTTAAAATTCTCACTATTGGTCTTTGGCACGTTGAATTATTAATTTTTTTATGAAATACAGTAAAGAATGACAAAAGAAATATTTTGGTTTTTAAAATCTGACTTATAGAAGCTGAGATATAGTGATTTAAGATGTAAATGCAACACTTATGAGTTACACCATGGCCACGCTGTAGGGGGTACTGACTTGTAGTTTCACTGTTAGTCTTCATGACGAAGACTAACATTGTTGAATTATAAATTTTTTCCATCAATTTTTTATGAAATACGGTAGAGAATGGCGAAAGAAATATTTTGGTTTTTAAATGGAACTGCTAGAAGCTGAGATATAGTGATTTAATATGTAGATGCGACACACATACGAATTACACCATGGCAGTGCTGTAGGGGTACTGGTTGCATCATGCACCACTGCTGCTACGCACGGCATTCTCAGTACTCAAAAGGTAGGTTTTGACAGTTATATTCGATCAAGTGTTTTAAAATGACGTCATTTTTGATATATTTTGTTGAGAAGATTAATTTTGTTTCACTTTTCAAATGCGGACCAGTTTGTCGGATGCCTCGTTGTCTACCTAAAGTTGCTTCAAATGTGAGTTGTTGATGATCTGATGCGAATTTTATATTTTTCTCCTTCAACTTTATATCTAGAGTGTTGTAGTAAATCAAGTCCGGGCACTGAGATTCTCTTGTTGCTGGTGTTTTCAATTGGTTCATATTTAAAGCTTTCATTATATAATCCAATTCACTTTTTTCCTCCCGATATTTTGGTAGTGACATATCGAGAACCCCCATTATTATTGTGTCTGTATTTGCTCAGGTTTGAGGCGAGCCAAAGTTCAGCTCTGTTTTCTTTAGTATGCTCCAGTGGCAGGTATGTTAAGCATAATTGAAAATTCATTTCCGTACCGAAAGTGGCAATGATAGCCTCGAAATTTTGCGATTGCAATTCGTGTTTGCTGACTGCAGAGAATCCATTTTTGAACAAAATCATTACCCTGCCTTCTTTTTTATTTTCTCTTCCATTCGCAATGCAATTGTAACCAGAGGAGTGCACAGGGGCATCAAAGTACCTGATGCGCAATTTCTTCCAAAAAAGCCTGGTCTCGTGAACATTAAAATTGAGATCAGGAGAATAATTACCCTCCTAGAGGCTTGAAACTGCAGGAAATGCTGCCTCAGCGTCTGCACTTGCCACTTAATTTCACACAGTGGCATTTACTTTGAGATTTAAATTCCATGAACCATCCCTTGCTACCTAAAAATATCTCATCATCACCTCTTTTTCCTTAAGATGTTCAAAAATTGACTTTGCATTATCAGTAAAACAGCTTGCATCAACGGAATGTTTTTTGATTTGTCATCCACCCACAATGACAATAATTTCACCATATTTTTTCTAAAAGTTTACTTCTGTTATAACTCATTTGCGTCCCACTTACTGTGGTAGCATGTTACATTGACTGTTTTATTTTATCTGCATTTTTCATTATGGTACTCACACTCGATGGAGGCAATTTCATACTTTACACACAGGATGTCTGACCATCTTCCATTCTATGAATTACCTGCATTATTTTTTTCAACGTGATAGACCTACTTGACTTTTTAGCGACATTTCCATATTCACTTAGCTTTACTACACTTCTCTTACTAGCATGACAGCTCTTATTTTATTAATTTAATCAACAATTTTTAATTAAAACTCACAAAATGACACTAGAATAGTGGCCTAGCAATAGTACACCAACAAGCAAATTGAGTGTTCCTCTCCTCTTATCTCCAGCATCCTCATCCCTGACTGGCTTATGTGGTAGACGGGGATAGCTTTCATTTCTGATTGGCTGTACTGTTCCTTTCATATTCAGTATTTATAGTTGCACATTTTTGAAATTTTTGGTTTCAAAACGGTCGTTATTTTGAATCATTGCAAAACAAACAGTCATAAACTGAGGGCTACCTGTATCTAATTTCAGCTTCTCAACTTCCAACCCGTTCACGGTACAAAATACTATAGGTTCTAATATCTCGTGTTTGGGATTTTCATAAAAAAAAGTTTTATCTGGCTTATATACGTTTTTATTAATTTAGTACTTATATCTAATCCTAATTATATTAAATTAATATAGTTATTAAAATTATTTACATAGTATTGGGACTTGTTTTATACTGTTATTTCAGATTGCCAGATAAAGTAGATTTACTAACGTATGCAAAACATACACTAGCAAATCTATTATACATTCAATTGGATGCTTTTTTTTTTTTTTTTTTCATAGTCTTATGAAATTTGAAACGCTGTTTCCCAGACAGATTATCACAGTTTTCATTCCCCTGAAGAAGTTAACAGTGATAATCTAACTTCACTAATTACATTCATAACGATGTTAATTATTGTTTTGGCTAACTGCATATAAAAACATTCGTTTTTCCTTCCCCCACCCACCTATGATAGCATCATCATTATATCTATAATGTTCTTATTTTTCTAATTTGTTGCTCATCTTTGCCTTTACCCAATTATTATTTTCACTGCAAATGTACACTCCCACCTAAAAGTGTGAAATCATGTTTCATTTTTCTTAATTTTCAAAGTTTTTATTAAAATAGGACCGACTTGTTTACTAGTTTTTATTAAAATATTTTCTTTTATGTATAAAAATAAAAAAAAACTTAAATATTTAAGAGATATTTAAGAAATTTCTAGAATATTCCATAAAGGTGTAGCAGAATCTTGAATGTGGTAGAACTTTGTCGATGATTCTAGAAAGTGGAATGCTGTTTCAGTATTAAAGAAAATTGTATATGGTTGTAGAATGTTTTACAATAATATAAATAAGAAGTTTCTCTGGGGTTACTTCTACCCATATGCAGTACTTTGCATTTGTCAAAGTTAAAGAACTCTAACTTATAAAATTGAACACTTGTCATTCAGAAAGTGTTTTGTGTAGTAGTAGTAGTAGTGGCATGTGATGCAAGAAAGCAAGTGTATGAGCTTATGCAGCATCAGCCAAAAAAAAAAAAAAAAAAAAAATTTAAGGAGGAACTGGACAGGCATTTGCCTGTCCAGTTCCTCCTTAAATTTATTTAACCTATCAACTTCCACAACGACAGATGTAAGTTTGTTCCAGCAATTAACCACCCGCTCGCTAAAGGCAAATTTCCGCACATCTATTCTGCAATCTGTCTTTTCTTAATTTGAATTTATGCCCCCTTAGGTTCGTTATCTGAACAAGTGGAAGGATCCCATCAGAATTCAGCATGCTCAACCCATTCAAGGCCTTATACACCTCAATCAGATCACCGCGCAGGTGCCTAGTCTCCAGCCACTGCAATTTGCAGAACTTAAGCCTCTCTTGGTAAGAGGATCCCTTCATTCCCCTAACCAATCTTGTTGCCCTTCTCTGTACACGCTCAAGTAAATCTACATCCTTCCTAAAATGAGGCACCCAGACCTGTACGCAGTACTCAAGGCGTGGCCTGACCATTGCCTTATACAGAGGGACAATCACCTCCTCCCTGCTAGCAAAATTCCTATATATCATTGACAAAACCCCATGACCTGCCCTGGCCGCCTGTCTGCATTGCTCAGAAAACTTCATATCTGACTGCACAATTACTCCCAGGTCTTTTTCATTTTCTACCACCTTAAGTGTAGTACCACACAGTTGGTACGTTTCTCTGGGGTTACTTCTACCCATATGCAGTACTTTGCATTTGTCAAAGTTAAACTTCACTTGCCACTTCTTAGCCCATCTGCCCAAATTATCTAGATCATGTTGCAGTAGCACACTGCCATTACTGTCATTAACAACCCTGCCAACCTTTGTATCATCTGCAAACTTCGACATTAAGCCTGATATACCTTCATCAATATCATTGATAAATATACAAAACAACAGTGGACCTAACACCGAACCCTGTGGGACTCCACTAATAACATTAGTCCACGAAGAGCAGCACCCATTGATTTACGTTATGTACATAAAACACACAAAGTGTACGTTTTGTGTGTTTTGTGATAAACATGAGAAGAACTGAAATAAGGAAGTACTATTATAACTGTGTATAAAGAAAGTTATTCCATTAAAAGTATTGGCAAAAAAACTGTTTCATAGAAGGACAAACTACCATTCGATGATTCAAAGAGACTGGCAGTTCAAAGGACAAACCACGATCAGAACGACTGCGTATAACAATGAAGTACAAGATAAGACTGTAGCACTGATTTCTAAATGCAGTCGATGACTTACTGCACCTGAAATCCAGACCGAGTTCAATAGGAATAGAGAAACTCCTGTGTCTACATTCACTCTAAAACTTCGTCTTACACAAGCAGGACTTCATGGTTGTGTAGCAGTCTGAAAACCCTTATTAAAACTGGAAAAGTGAAAGAAACAGTTGGCTTTGACTACCAACCTTGGACAATTAAATTGTATGGAAAAATGCACTGTGGATGGACGAATGCAAATTTGAAATTTTTGGATCCAAGTGCAGAGTTTGGTGAGACCAACTGAAGGAAATATGGTGTCACGTTGTTTAGTGCCTACAGCCAAGCATAGTTGTGGTTCCTCATGATCTAGGGTTGCTTCTGTTTTTCTGGAATGGGGGGTGACATCATCAGAATTGAAGGAATTTTCAGAAAAGAAGGCTAAAAACATTCTTGAACATAAGTGCAATATTATCTGGACTTCGACGTGGAAGAAATTTTATATTACAACAAGACAATGACCTGCAGTACAGCTCTAAGCTGCACTGGGACTTTTTAGCAACTAAACAACACAAGAGGGGGGTATTACAAATTATGGTGTGGCTACCTCAATCACCTGACCTAACCCAATAGAGTTCTTATGGAATCAATAGACCAGTAAAGCGCCTCCGTAGCCAGGTGGGAAGGAGCAGCAGTGCGTAGCACACGCTTCTTGATTAGACTGAGGTTCGAGCCCGTCACCACCAAATACAGAAGATGCAGAAAGGTCAGGGAATGACCACCGCATATCCTGGAGCAATATGGCCTTAGTTGCTAATGCTCCTAAAAACCAAACAAGACAAGACAACTAGACCAGTAGTTCCCAAACTACTGAGATCTATGGACCCCTTCAAAAATAAAAAAAAGTTTGCAGACCCCCCTATATATATATATATATATATATGAGTTAAGTTAATAATGGTAAGAGTTTTTTTAAAGGTAAAATATGATATACTAGCTTATAGGGGGTATTCATACAGACCGATGTAATGTTTAATCGTCCTAGATGGCATTAATTGGTTATGTTACTACTTAATATTTATTATAATATTTATATTTATTATAACATTTAATATTTGCTTTGTTATACTTGGATATATATATATATATATATATGCATATGTTTTTGTGTATATGTATGAACAATGGGTTTTCTGAAAAGAAAATTCAAAGTTATGTTTAAACAAACATGGTTTAATGCAATATACTACTGAAATGGTACATATATAATAACTACCGCCCTAGTGGCAGTGACAAGCAAATCCTAAATCATTTGGTTACAATAATATAAATTGACTTTATGGAAGTATTTAAGAGTTCTTAGCATTATTGATATTTTGGTAATTCATGGGCTCTTCACATAGGTGTTCTTCGTGTGGATAACTCATCTCAGGCAAGAACTGGCATGTGTCATTATAGTTATACAAACATGATGGGTGTCAATACTAAACTATCGCGCATAAGGTGTTTTAACTTATTGCACACTATTTTGTCTATCTTTAATTGTGATATACGATAATCTAAGTGATGTGCTATTCAAGATAGCAGCATTAGAATATTCTACACTTAATCATACTAACATAATTAATCATATTCTTGAGAAGTAAGGTTCATGTCTAGTTGTAGGAAGATATTAGAACTTACCGAAGTGAAGACGCCTCCTTTTGCCGAGTACGGGGCTCGAGGTTGATGCTTTCATGATTCTCCGACTCTCTTCGTTCTTCTTACTCTTATTCACTTTATTCAACCAAACTCGTTAGACCACAACTGCTTCTCTACTGCTGCCACTGCCCTCTGCTACCACTGATCTTCTCTACTCCACAATGATGTTATCCGTTCTTCTCGTATATCCCCCCTTATCACATGGACTTTCGCCTCCCTCTGAGCTTGGTCGAGGGTGGGGCACTTTATTCTCACGCCGTCACATCAGATAGGCTGAACAGTATTTGCCAGAGAGAGCAAAAGCCCGTATATTTCTGAACTAGTGAACTTAGCTTCTACATAGCGACTCTTATCTAGAGTAAAGACACTAGTGGACAGGGGAGTTGATACTATATTCGGATGATATCCAAACATGTGAAATTTCGACCCTACCGAATTTTGGACTCTTATCGCTGTCACGAGCTGGTAGTCAAGTTTGTCCCTGTGAGTTTATTAGTTATGTTCTCACTGGGATAACCAAGAAAACAAAAACAACTCTCTTAGCACAAGGGACACAGCAAAAAGAAAGGGGGGGTATGCCAAAATGAAATGTAAAATAAATGCATTTTACACCCCTCCTTACTGCCACTGAGAATCTCAGTCGGAGTATACAACTAAGACTGAGATTCTCGATTCTCCGACGGGGTTTTGACCCTTTTGTCAGGGGGGGGGGTAAATATGAATGTTCCTCCTCTTACAACATATAAAAGAACTTAATCACTAACATATTCTATGGATATAATAATATGAAACACAAGACATACAGAACAAAGCGTACAGCAGTTAGTTCACTGTGTGGATGTGTGTTGAAAAATCCGTTGAAAAAAAAATTTTTTTTTTCTCTTTTTACGTAAACCACTAAACTTTGTGCTACTTCTGGTTGTCATTCCATAGTTAGAATACAAGTGAGCACTTTGAAGCACCACAGGAAACAGATCTGGACTCCCAGGCTGAGGTTGTCGGGTGGTAAAAGAAGAAATGTCCTTTCACAGTCCATAAATAACTCGGCGAAGTTATCCGTCAGCAGGCTAGGGAGACACACAGGGAGCTTATCCTTCCAAGGAATGTTCTGGGCACTGCCTCCGTTCATAGTCCTTACTTGGCTCGCAGGCACGACATAAAACATAAATAATCACTAAATTAGTAACTGTCCTCAAGTCATGGATACACAGCATCTGAAGTTAATCAGCAAGTACATTATAATCGTATACATGTAGCTAAACATCACAACAATATGAACATGAACTAACAACTAAAATGGATCATTGCAACACATGTAAAAGAAATACCATACATGTAAAGTTGACAAGAATACTTAAGTTAGGTCTATAGATTTTTTTTTTTTTTACATATACATATATATTTTATTAAACATCCCACCATTCAGACTCGGATGGGCTACACCTGGTCTTCACAACTCCTTTTCTTTCCAGGTAGTGAGAGAACAGGGTGGCTGAGATCACAGCGCAGTGCTGTGCTGGGTGATCCCAGCGGCATCTGGGTCGGTTGTTCGCCTCAATCGCCATCAATGCTTCTCTGCTGGGGCACGAGAAGTCTTGTATGTCTACAATGGGTTTCGCTGGAAAAATCTCCCGGAGTAAGTGCGCTCGCTCCCCCCCCTCGGTGAGAATGGTGTGGTACTTCCTCGTGAATGGCCTGATCCACTCCCCGAAGAAAGCTGGAGGGAGCTCTCCCCGCCCCCATGGGAAGCCAAGCCGTTGGTCGCACAGCCATAAGTTGAGGAATCTCAGGTGGTGTGGGAGCGCGGAAAACTTCACTACCCCCTTTAAAACAGTGTCTCTGCATAACTGGTCGCACCCCACAACAGCGACTTCCTTTGGCGCAAGGACGCCCTCCTCATTTTTGCAGAATTGCAAATCCACGAAAGCCCAGCTGGCGATTGGTCGCACAGCCATAAGTTGAGGAGTCTCAGGTGGTGTGGGAGCCCGGAAAACTTCACTGTCCCCTTTAAAACAGTGTCTCTGCATAACTGGTCGCACCCCATAACAGCGACTTCCTTTGGCGCAAGGACGCCCTCCTCATTTTTGCAGAATTGCAAATCCACGAAAGCCCAGCTGGTGATTGGTACAGGAGACTTCTTAAGGGGCTTTCCTGTTGATGATAATTGCTTCAGGGAGGAACGGATGAGAGTGGGTCGGAAGGGGCATTCCACGACTCCGATGCGAGCAGGTGCAATGCGAACCTCAAACCGCTCGTTGAGGAATTCCCTGGTGTTGTCGTGAGGCCTGTTACCTGGGACTGGTTGGATTTTGACGGACTGCTGTGTGGGGGTGTCCTGGGAAACAGCCCTGCGTTTACGTGACGGAGTAATGACGGGTACTGCGTCGTCCAAGAGCACACGGTGGAAGAGCGGTCGGGCATCCTGGGAAGGTGTGCCCCTGGTCGTCGTCGGCACCTTTGGCACAGATACTTGGATTGCTTCCCTACTTGCTTGTTACTGTTCCGGGCGGGTGATGCTGAGAAGGAGACTGATGGAGGTAAGGGATCGTCTGCGCACTTTGTTTCCAGCCCTGGCTCGGTCACTGCAGCATCTTTGGGGTCCTCTCCTGGTCCTTTGTAAGGGCTTCCGGCTGTACCTGCCCACCATCTTGTGAAGGCAAGAATGCAGTTCCAGATGTGCCAGAAGGCGTTTTTCCACATCTTCTGATCTGTGGGGGGGGGGTAATAGTGGGTTGAGGGGAGAAGAAATGTAGCCATTACATCACCAATAAAAAAAAAACCTTCAGGTGAGATGCACCAACACGTTCTTACCTCCTCTTTCACTCCCCACTCATTCTTCCTTGGCACAACGACCCATTCCACTTGTACACTTAACTTATTTCTCTCACTCACCTCCCAGTAGGAAGGCCAAGCTGACTCGTACACCTCATTTACTCTCCTAGTTCTCCTTCCTTTCGCATCTTTCATACGTTTTTTTTTTTGTGTAGGGGGGTCACACAGTTCACTTATGAAGACATGCCATACAGGAGGACACAATGAATAGCCCGACAAAGTTACTGAAAGAAGTATCATAGGTATTTTGACTCATGAGGTGAATCCGTCGCCGATTACGTGGTGCAACCATGTCACCCATGGTGTCTGACCTGGTGAGAAACTGGACATATGAGAATCTTGCGAGAGGTTTGGGTGACTAATCTGTAGGGCGGGATCTTCGAGGCAGAATTCTAAGACTGCAGGCGGTGATGGTTCTGCCAATGAGGCAGAGCTTTTCATCGTGGCACTTGGTGTCTGTCTTAAATTGTATGGTGAAGGTGGTGAGCTCCTGTGTCAGCTGAATGGATCTAGTGGATATGGATATATCCTGGAAGTTGACCGACACCCTTCCGGCAAGGCACATTGAAAATGCTTGGAAGGTGAAGGCCGCCAATGTATCACATGCAAAACATCCTACGGGCGTGGTGATCTCTTAGCCAAACTTGGGACACACTGTGTGGGTTTCCAGAAAGAACTCAAAGCCCGAAAAAGAAACGTCAAACGTTAATGGGGCTGATTTTAACATCTTTGATGTAAGCCTCCCCGAAGGCTCCAACTCCAGCTGGTGGGAAACGAGTTTTTGGGAGCTTATTTATTTTGTTGGCTACCATCTGTTCTAGGTAGGACTCGCTCTTTTGGCACCTGATTCTGTCCTCGTAAAAGTGACATTGTATCATTCGGTCATCGAATATGAATTGCTTAGAGACACTATAGTTCGACTGTACATCACCGATTTCCCCATATGGGTCGGGATGCTAGGGCCGCCTGGTCAAGATAGGCCTCCGTGGTGTCTCCTACCCTTAGGATTAGATGGTGTTCAAGGATGTCGGTAGGTTGGTCCAACGCTCCCAGTACCTGTAGTTCGATGTTCTTTTGAGTGGTAGCAAAATTTCTTATCGCCAGCGTCTCGGTAGTTTCATTGGCTTGGGTTTGCACTTCTACTATGTAATGGCACGACATTCCTTCAATTTTCCGAACCTCATAAACTTTTGTGAAGTCTGGGACTAACCAAACCCGGTAATGCAAACAGGGTTGGCTGTCGATAATGTGGCAACACGAGCCACTGTCTCCCGCGATACAGTTTGTGATTCCTGGCCAATTCAGGGATTCCTTGGTTATTGCTGCAAACTTATAGCCCTGCTTGCAATGTCACCCCCAACCACAATAAGCGTTTTGCGGGCATGCTACCGGACTAATGAGATGAAGTTCTGTGGGGAAGGTGTAGTATATTCGCTTCGTCTGCCAGTGACAGCGGACTTGCTTGAAAGTAATTTGCATCTGGAAGAGAGTTTGTTGAGTGTCCGAAACGAACCATAGGCATTGTTTATATTCTAGGTTCAACAACGTTATACGGGCCTTTGTTGACATCTTGCAGGGACGAGATAGGTCCACCTGACACTCCTTCACTGTTGCATGTGGAATTTGATGGTTAGTGCATGTTGAGCTTACAACGAGCAAAAGTGCTGCTAGACACAGGAGGATTTGTAGAGGTGTTACCTGCAAGAGTGGACTTGGTTCCAAGTGGGCATGCTCCTCTAGGTATCCCCGTACCTTTCCAGAAGTGGCTCTAAGTGCTGACCCTGTGGACAGGCCGGCAAGGCTTGTCACGTGCCAGGAGAGCTTGAACGCCCTCCACGTAAGGCTAATCATCATGATAAGTACCCTGGTCGTTTGGGCAATTGATTTCAGGATGAGTTTGAGATACCATATTACCACGGCTGCAATAATCCCAATAGTTATGTAGACACTGTATGGAATGA
This sequence comes from Mastigoproctus giganteus, assembly GCF_048544385.1. Lineage (NCBI taxonomy): Eukaryota > Metazoa > Arthropoda > Arachnida > Uropygi > Thelyphonidae > Mastigoproctus > Mastigoproctus giganteus. The sequence goes on from NC_143576.1 coordinate 27,997,627, forward strand.
TAGGGTGGAGACAGTGCCTATTCTTTATCAATTCCCAGCATAAAATGCAGCTCATTCTTTTACATTCGTCTCGACCTGTTAAGTGTATTGTCCCCTGTATCACTTTACCTTGTCGTGATATAAACAGGAAATTCAATGGGCCAGGAATTAGCACAAATTTGTGAGGCACCTCCGCCTGCAATGGTTCTTGGTTAATCACGAATGTTTTCTCATTTCCGAACTTCCTTATGATCAGCGTGCCTTTCTCTAGTGTGGTGATGACAGGATCTGTGAATATCACTTCCAAGCCCTGTTCCTCAAAATGGGCCTGTTCGTCGGATAGCAAATGTCTCCCAAGTCCGACCCGTTGTAAAACATCTTGGGAGATTGCTGGGGAGTGTGTCTCCACACACATCCTATATGAGAGAATGGGCGGATTTCTGATGGTCTCGGATCCGAACTCTGCAAGCCAATAGTTCTCTGTTGCCTGCCTTTGACAAACACATGAGGACTCCTGGTCGCATTCTGACTCATAGCAGTATTCCAAACTGCCTTTGCAGAGGTCTCTGCTGCATTCACATGGCTCCCCACTCATTTCGCGCTGGTACACAACCGAAGTTCCACTCTCATTCAAGGTCTGCTTCAGGAGAAAATGCCCTGGTGGGACCAAAGTGTTATTTGCCAGAAGGATTCTGGATATCCACTGTTTAACACATGTTCCACAGTCCATCAAGGAACAACTGTTTTTGGGAATTCTTCTCCCCGCGTAATTCAAAGGATTGGGCTAAAAAGTCCACTGCCGAAGAACGAAATCTAGATTTCGAGACCGCTATAAGCTCTCTGTGCCCCCAGAGTGCTAATTCTCCGACACTTTCCAAAGTTTCGAAAAACAATTGGACTGAAGGAGCTTCATCGTTTTTGCCAAAAAATAATGGCACAAGACCTAAATATCCAGCGATATTAACCGAAAACTGTCTGGTTCTGGGGTGGGTTGTGGCTGTTGTGTTTGAGATAGGGGGGGTTGATATTTCTGTTGTTTGAGGAGTCTGACCCTCCATTTTTAATTTACTATGAATCGGGAAATTTAATTGCTAATTTTGGGCCCCAGTCTTCCAAAATGGTGTGACTTACCTGTTGCTGAAACAAAATTATGATGTTAGTAATCAACTTATTTAAAATAAGAGTGTGTTATAGCATGTAGTCATTTGTTTATTAAATTCAATCATAAGAATAGCAATAATTTACTAATTAGTGTGGATGTCCTGTGTTGTTACAAAGGAGTGATGCCTCCTACCTATTCTCTTGATGCACGAAATCAACAATCTTACTACTTATCAGTAATCCCTTTTGATTCTTCCTCTGTTCTAGGTTGTTCTTTCTTTTTGCGACTTCTTCTTCCGTGTAGACAGTTTTTCATCCCGCAAAATATTTAATCCTGGTCACAATTGGCAACAGTGTTATACTGGTGTTTACTTATTTCTTGTTGTTCGGGCTTCTCTGGACAACACATCTGTATGGCGGGACGCTTCTCCTTCCTTGGACACATGTTCCCGATCGTAATCCCAGTATAATCATGTGACTGTCTAGTGGTTTTTATAGTAGGACAATGGTCGCAGCCTCCAATAATCCTACCCAACGGAAGGGAATAGGTATCGCAGCTTTGTCCAGGGCGCTGTGTTAATACCCAAAATCATTCCAGTTATAGTTAGGAGTTGAGCACCGCAATATAAGTTCTTCTATTCTAATTCTCTGCTTGCTTATTCGTGTGAATAATAATAATAAGATTCTTTATTAACATAAATTTTATACACTAGTGATTCCTTACACAGAAAGCCAGAGGAATCTTACATTTAGTTGTTTATACAAGTGATTTTGATTTATAAAAAAAATAAATAAATAATAATAATAACAACTAAATAATAATGAATAGATCAAAGCAAAGATAATAGTCAAAATGTAAAAATGAATGAAGTAGTAATTACAGCGAAAAAGGACTACAAGTTGAGCAGAACATGAAATGACATCGGTTAACTAACTTAAGATCGGCACTTACATAAATGTCCTTTACAAACAGCAAGATGGGACAAGATGCTATCTCGATATGCCTTGTCTGTATTCCACAGGTCGATGTCGATGTTGAGCGAGTTGAGAGTATCCAGAGTCACATTAGGGAAGTGTCTTTTGAAATTCTGTTACCGCTGGAGCCTTGAGCATAAGGAGGGAGTACTACGGAGATGTCTGCCTGGCAAACGCCAACCAACCGTGTTCCAGATGTTGATGTGATCCTGCTTAGCTGAGCACAGATGAAGGAATGACTTTATTTTTAGCACATGGGCTCTGTGGATTATGGGCGTATATGCAGGTTGCAGCAGAGAGTAGATTTAGATGTTGTGTAGATCTGGTGCGACCACAAGTTGGCCCACTTCAGCACCCAGAATTCGAGGCCCCATAGTTTCCTGAGGCTGGTGGGTGGTGCCGCCGACCAAATTTCCACGGCATAGGAGAGTACACTACAGAAGTAAGTTGTGAGGTACTTCTTGATTATTTTCTTATTGTGCGTTTTGCACAGATCAATTTTCATTCCCCAGAACGCTCTCAGGGCTTTGGAATACTGAGCTTGGATTTGTTTTTTATAGGTGAGATTGGCATCAAGGATTACTCCTAGGAAATTGACACTATCTGTGGGAGTCAGGACATTTCCTGCCAATACCGGAAGTAGAGAAGATGCAGTATCAGTAGAAGTCATCCGACTTGGCATAAAGATGAGATAGTTTGACTTCTCTGGATTGACTGACAGGCCAAAAAATTTAGCATACTTATAGAATGCATTTAGGTAGCTGTTTACAGATTCAGAGGCGGTTTGTCTTTCTTGTGAAGGACCAACATGGTGTTTGCATGGCAAGTAGCAAACAATATCATCAGCATACGATAGGAACGCTGGAATTTGATCCATTAGTGGAACGAATATTGCTGCAAATAACAAGGCTGAGAGACAACCACCTTGTGTCATCCCTACTTCAACGCTTTTAGTGACTTTAACGCCATCGCCTTCGAAGTGAAGCATTCTTCTAGATAGCAAACTATTGAGGATCTCGAGCATCTTTCCGGATATGCCGTAGAATCTCTCAAGTAAGGCAAGAAGGGGTGTTATTTGGACTGAGTCGAAAGCAGATTTCATGTCGAGAAAAATGGTGTGAAGATCTTCATTGTCATTCCAGGCCTGAAGTATTTTCTGTGATAATGACTATAGGTAGGTTACCGTAGATCTATTAGGCATGGCATAATGGGTGTGTTCTGGCCTATGCGCAAAGATTGCGAGTGCTACATCATTATAGATGCACTTCTCGAGGCATTTCAGGAAGGGAGAGGCAATTGATATTGGTCTGAAGTCAGCCGGTCTTTTCGCATGAGGCTTTTTCGGAACTGCCACGACTCTGTATGATAACCAGCTTGAAGGCACCTGTGCAAATTTGAGTACTTTGTTGTAGAGTTGAGTGAGCTCTTTGCTGATGAAATGAGAAGCAATTTTTAGACTAAACAGAGGTATTGCGTCAATTCCTATGGTGGACTTGTCAGGTAGTGAATTTATTATTTTTATTAGTTGTTCTTCGGAAATTTCTGTATTACTAGTAGGTGAAGACATGTTAAACGCTTCGTTCCAAGGATATGCTTCGGACACACGGTGATCTCGCTTAAAACGCAGCACATGCTCACACCATTCCTGGACATCTAAAGACAGAGGGGTGCAAGTATGACTTGTGGACCACACACGTTTTCCCCTGGATAGACGGCGGTTCATGAAATTGTCAATAGAAAATTGTTTCCTCTTCTGAAAATCCATCCTTGCTTTGGAAAATCTGGCGTATGACTCTTGTGAAGGCGACTTCTTGTAAGAGGCATGGGCTGCCTGTTTTTCCCTAAAGGCCTTGGTCAGGAGGTCATTCCACCATGGCTTTGAGTGGGGACTAAGGATGCAAGTTTTGGACATTACAGACCTTGCAATGAATTCCATCCATCTCGAAAGCCAGTAGGCAGCCTCATTTATGTTAAGCTCAGCCAGTATGTTCCATGGGTAAAGTTGGAAGAGGATAGTAACTTTTCCAATGTTGATGTATTTTGGATTGTATACTCTCCTGACAGTGTTCGTAGTTTGTACTTGTGTACGTTCCTCCTTAGGTGCCTGCAGAGATATCATCGCAGCAATTGGAACATGATCGGACGGGAGGAAGTTCTCAGTTATGGTCAGGGTTTCCTCTACTAAACAGTTTGCGAAGATGCACTGCAGGGTGGCATCGCCATGTGAGGGAGGAACATGAATAAGACCAATGCCCATTTCCGACATGTTCAGTGACAGAGTATCTAGGAGCTTCTTTGTGGCTGGCAGTGGAAGGTTAAAGTCTCCGAGGATGATGAGCTTTTGCCGATGATTGATTGTGGATGACAGCCATGCTGTCAGATTAAGGACAGAATCCTCAGAAACTGGTGGAGGTAAATAAATGGCACACACAGAGATCGACAAACCAGCAATTCGGTAGATTCCAAGAACAGCTTCTATGTCACCTCCTGGATAAGTGGATGCCTTAATCAGCGGTAGTGAACTCCTTTGACAGATTGATACACCGCCACCTCGTCTCCCAATTCTATTAGCAGCCAGCATGTGATAGCCAAGATTTGAGGTGAAGGCAGCAATTTCCATTTCATATCTGAGCCAGGTTTCAATCAGAATGACGAAGTCGTACTCTGAGCAGGAAAGCAAATCAAGTAGACCATCTAGCTTGTTTTTGACACTCCTGATGTTTTGTAGGAAACATCGAATTTTTACTTCTACAGAAGGTTGTACTATGATGAGATTACTCTTGGAACAGTATTTGCTTTTCACATAATGATCTGAAATCTCGTCCCGGGATCGATGTCGCATTCGATGTGCTCTCATTCTGGATATTCTAACTGGAATGCGATCGGTCCGATGTTCGCTCGTCATCTCCACGTTAGACATCCATAAGTTGCACCCGCTCTCGGATATAATTTGGGAGACTCCACTAGAGAGGCCAGGTAGCTATGCTGGTGTAGTTATACATTGTTGTGGAATGGGGTTCAGGCTTGATAAGTTCTTGTTCTTTGGTGTCCCATAGTATGGCATTACCAACAGACCTCTGGGCCAGTATTCTCCATTGAGGTATTGTTGGTAATTAGGCCCATCAATCTGAATCCTCAAGGAAGCATAAGACGGATGCTTGGTATTGATTTTGAAAGGCTTACCGGGTATGCCTAGTTCCATCAATAGTGCCTGAATTTCTTCAACTTTTGTCAACGGATCCAGCCTGCTAATGAAGATATTTGCATGAGTATTGCTGGTGGCTTGGCGATCTCGTATTCTGATTCTAGTGTTAACTACTCTTGTGCCAATCAAGGTGGTTTTGCTGTTTCTGGAATACCATTGGCGTGGGGATGCTTGCGTCGGTTGAGGTCCGGGCATCTGGCTTTGCTGTGCTCCATTCATGCCTGCAATGTCAGAGTTCCGTTTCGTTGATATTAGCATGGCGCTATAGGCGCTGTCTTTAGAAAGTGTAACTGTATCCGTTTCGGGTAGTAGCGATGACTCAGGTGTGGGAGATGGGCGTTCCAGTGGGCCAGGACAAGGGAGTCTAGTGTTCACGGGCAAGAGACCTTGTAGTACGCTCAAGGACTTTCGTTGATAATCTTCAAGCTGGCTCAGACGTTCTCTTAGCGAGCTATTTTCTGAGTACAGTTTTCTTAGAATGCCTTCAATTGTTTCAAGTTTCTCAGTGTTACACCCGCAAAAAGCGCAGCTGACTTGAGCCTGTGATTCCGTTTGAGAATAATTATCAGTAACCCCAGGCAAAAACTTGCTATTCGTAGCCGGTTCACTGAGAGTGGAATTGATATGTGTGGTGACGTAATTAACAACATTCAGCATTCTAGAGTGAGAGACTGTGGGGGAGGGAGGCAGATGCACTAAGGGAGCAGCCAATATGTCAGCTGTATCTGACGAATCCCTATTTTGCTTGCGGCAGAGTACACATCTCCATTTTGATTTCCTAAGTTGTGCTGTCCGTTTTAGATCTTTAATGCCACTACAAAAATTGCAAAAAAGAAGCTGGCATGATAATGAAGAACATTTTATTAGGCAGTTGGAAAGTTTTTCGCAGCTCGAGCAGGGTTGCATATTTTTCGACGGCATTGTACCCAAATTCGCTAAACACTACAGGGAGAGATATGGCAAGGTTGCTGACAAAGTAAAAGCAGAGTACTTACTGACCCAGGAATGTTCCTTCAGGCTAGGATTAAGTAGGGTGGTGAGGAGCTGACTGCTTACTTTTCGCAGTATGTGGGCTCGAACGGGTAAATGAAAACACACTGTACTCACAATAGCGAACAATATGGTCCGATTCAACTTTAGCAATTCTGCCAGGAAATCCGAAATTACTGGACGAATAGTAGCAAAAGCACTTTGATTTTCACTCTTCACGAGCTATGAATATAGATCTAAGACATTAGATGAAAATTAAGATGGTTACACTAGTTTATTGAAGTAAGCGGAGCATGTAAATAACCTGACCCGAACACGCGCACTCGCAGGATTCCTGAATGGAGGATATGTCTGAGGCATATGTTTAAACAAACATGGTTTAATGCAATATACTACTGAAATGGTACATATATAATAACTACCGCCCTAGTGGCAGTGACAAGCAAATCCTAAATCATTTGGTTACAATAATATAAATTGACTTTATGGAAGTATTTAAGAGTTCTTAGCATTATTGATATTTTGGTAATTCATGGGCTCTTCACATAGGTGTTCTTCGTGTGGATAACTCATCTCAGGCAAGAACTGGCATGTGTCATTATAGTTATACAAACATGATGGGTGTCAATACTAAACTATCGCGCATAAGGTGTTTTAACTTATTGCACACCATTTTGTCTATCTTTAATTGTGATATACGATAATCTAAGTGATGTGCTATTCAAGATAGCAGCATTAGAATATTCTACACTTAATCATACTAACATAATTAATCATATTCTTGAGAAGTAAGGTTCATGTCTAGTTGTAGGAAGATATTAGAACTTACCGAAGTGAAGACGCCTCCTTTTGCCGAGTACGGGGCTCGAGGTTGATGCTTTCATGATTCTCCGACTCTCTTCGTTCTTCTTACTCTTATTCACTTTATTCAACCAAACTCGTTAGAACCACAACTGCTTCTCTACTGCTGCCACTGCCCTCTGCTACCACTGATCTTCTCTACTCCACAATGATGCTCGATCCCTCTCGTTCTTCTCGTATAACCCCCTTATCGCGTGGACTTTCGCCTCCCTCCGAGCTTGGTCGAGGGTGGGGCACTTTATTCTCACGCCGTCACATCAGATAGGCTGAACAGTATTTGCCATAGAGCGCGAAAGCCCGTATATTTCTGAACTAGTGAACTTAGCTTCTACATAGCGACTCTTATCTAGAGTAAAGACACTAGTGGACAGGGGAGTTGATACTATATTCGGATGATATCCAAACATGTGAAATTTCGACCCTACCGAATTTTGGACTCTTATCGTTGTCACGAGCTGGTAGTCAAGTTTGTCCTGTGAGTTTATTAGTTATGTTCTCACTGGGATAACCAAGGAAACAAAAACAACTCTCTTAGCACAAGGGACACAGCAAAAAGAAAGGGGGGGGGTATGCCAAAATGAAATGTAAAATAAATGCATTTTACAGTATACATATTTAGGTTTTCGCCTTCTTTTGACTTTTATTATTCTCTTATTTCCTCCTAAATTTATTTCTCATAGCTCTGGCAACTTACAGATAAGCACTATGCCTCATTTTCTATACATACAGTACTTCATTCATTTACAAACACACACAAAGTATTTTCAAGGATTTGGGAAGAATGATCCATACCCACCATCCACGAATTAGAAATAATTACGAATTAGATGCGTTGATCTGCTTACTTGTACTTTGTTCACATTACAAATATGCAGATCAACAAAATACAGTGTGGGTTGAGGCAGCTACTTCCAACAGGGAGTCTTACAATACTGCATGGTCTGTTGCTGACTGGATTTCAGACATGTCGTGCAAAAGCTTCAATGGCCTGCCTTTAATCCCATTGGGATAAATCGGAATGCGGGCTTCGGACCGGGCCAACAAGATGGCAATCGGTAACTGAATATTGATCACTGTTTGGAAAAGAAATTGGTCGTCTTCCAGCTATCAAAAATTAGTTGGAAGTCTACTGATGAGGATACAGTGTGGCCAAAGGTGGGCAGAAATGTTATTAAAATGCTATATCAATAACAGGATCGTTGATAAATGCGGGTATCCGGTTACTGACGATACGTAGTCAGTAACCGAATAATAATTTCCTTTTAATAATGAAATAATAATTTTAGCAATATAGTATGTGTGCGTAGTATTAATCAAATAAATTAGCTTGTGCGCGATTTCTTGCGAAATTCCAATGTATGTGAAACCTGCCCAGTTACTTTATTTATTTAGTTATTTATTTTAAATTAAGGAACGTAAAGTAACTAATATATTCGAAATGCATTTTCGAAGAAGCTTCATTTTATGTTTTAATTAAAATACCAGCACACTTTTTGGGCTTCGTTAACAATTTCGTAAAAATTCTTAATTGAGAAAATTAAATCAAATAATCTTGTGCCACCTTTAGCACGAGTGCGATAGTTTGCTGACCCCAGCACTGAAATATTTAGTAAATTTTATTCCGTAATGTTACAGTACTGTGCAAGAACGGTATCTTTAGGTGTGTCTCCGCTAGCTGTCCTGAGTTTGACACCCCAACGTAGTTTATATATGTTGTTAATTAATCTCATGGCTACTATGGGCTTTTCTGGCTGTAAATTTTTAACCCTAAGATGGTAAACACCCTAAGGAATTCGGTTGTTCCTGTTAAACATTTTGCGTCGTCTTTGAGAGTGAAAGAATAAAATAATAAACATCGAAGAAACTTCGACCTTACGCTCTATAAATTGTTTCTGGAGAGCATCCTGCTATACTCGGTATACACAGCACTGTTTCAAGGTTGTTAATTCTGTCGTCAGTAGATGAACTACGCTTAACTTTTAAAACCGAACAAAACCGCCTTTCATTGGTGGGTTGATGTTTTAAAATACACCCAAAACCACTAAAACCTTATGGTTGTTTATATATATATATCGTCTTTGTTAGTAGTCAGGAATTTGAAATTCTGTTTATTTGAAAGGTTTAACTAATCCAACATTGCCACTGCGCAACTAATGAAACTTTCATAAAATAAATGTGGAACCTTTAGCAAACTATATAGAATTTTAATTCACTGAAACATATGGCACAATTATAAACTGTTTATTATTATCATCTATATGATGCAAGGAAGCCTGAGGCTTATGCTGCACCAGGAAAAAAAAAAGTTCCCGAGTAGCCCTGAGAGAGAGAGAGTCAAAAGTAGAAGGGAATCACCAAGAAAGAGAAGAATGATGATATCCAGCTCAGGACCCTGGGTGTGCCAAGCCCATACTCACCAGATGTGAGCCCCCGGTTTATCCGTTGCTGATTCCCAACTTAAATATTTAGCTGCATTAGAATGAGCATACAGCAAAATTAGTTATTTCTTCAGGCGTATTTGAAAAATACCTTTTACTAAGTAAATAAGTAAATTCTGTACGACCACGCGAAATGTGACCATGCCTGGCAAAATGCCAGGATGATTCCATTTCAGGTCTAAGTAGTGCATTTGTAAGACTCGATGAGGAATTAATATACTGGCGGCGTTTCTCACAACAGCTGCATAGTTTAATAGTTCATTGAAGTTTTAGTTAGCAAAGAAAGAATCGAAGTACAGTACTACCGTCTACATCAGAGAATGCACGAGGGAAAATTTTACATATTGAGGGGGCGGGGAACGTATTTAATGTTGTTAATTATTTTGACATTGGAAACACTAAATGCAGTTCCAAACTTGCCGATTAAACAAGCAACAAAGCATGCAAGTGTCGCCACGTGACTTTTGAAAACGATCATTAAAAAAATTAGGAGGTAAAAGAAAGATGACAACAATCTCACTTTTAAATCTCCAAAAAAAAAAAAAAAAAAATCGAATAAAACAAGCCGCGGCGTATCTTCTGTAGGCAAATTCAATCGAGAAGTTAAGGCGAGCTGTCCAAGACTTAACAAAAAATGAAAAAAACAGCAAAGTTAACGTTAGGCCGCATCTTGATTATTGTATACAGGTCTGGAGGCCTAACTTTACGAAGGATGTAGATCTGCTGGAACGAGTGCAGAGAAGGGACACCAAATTGGCGAAGGAAACAAAAGGGGTGCTCTTACCTAGAAAGGCGTCTGAACACTAGCACCTTCGGGGAGTTCTGATTGAGGTGTTTAACCGTACTTTTATCTCCTGGGCTAAAGAAACTACAGAAATGAAGCTAAAGTAACTACAGAAGTGCCTACTTACTTTTCGCCCGATGACAAGGAGCAGAGTCGTCCTGAAAGATGCAGTTACTTGGCAGGTTGAAATGGTCTGTAATGGTTGGCAGCAATTTGCCTTCCAGTATAGCCAGGTATCCGTTGGCATTTACGGAACCTTTTATAAACTGCAGGTGACCTACTCCGCAATACGAAATGCACCCCCATATCATTTGACTGGTAGGGACTTTCACTGTAGACACCACACAGTCTGGATGGTATTCTTCACGTCTACGGCAAATCGTTTGTCTCTCATCAGAGCCATGCAGGTTGAATTTCTTCTCATCCGAGAAAATAACTTACTTCCACTGCTCGGGGGGGGGAGGCATTTGACATGCTCCTTACACCAAATTAATTGGGCCTTTTTCATTTTTTGTGTGAGGAGGGGCTTCTTAGGACGACGGGCTGCAAGTCCATTTTTGAAGAGGCGTCTTCTGACTGTTACTGCACTTGCTACCACTCCTTTATGTTCTTCCTATTCTCTTTTCAGCTCAGACGAAGAAGTTTTTAAGGCATAAGCGCTTCAAAACGCGGTCCTGTTTTGGCGTAGAGACTCTGCGTCCGGTTCCTTTTACCTATTAGCGGAACCGGTATTCTTGAGTTTGGAAAGAAATCTACTCACTGTCGACTGATTACAAGACACTCTATAGGCAATATGACGGGAAGAACATCCTTCCTCACATAAAGCAACAATAGCTCTCTTTCTTCGTGACGTCAACTGCACGTAACTCGTCATGCTGTGACACAAGCAGGAAATGACTAAAACTCTTGCAGAGCGTGCTTATATAAGCTGAAAGTAACAGCTGATGCAACATTACGTCATCACCTACGCGTGTCAATCTTATCTGATGCAATCTGTAAGAAATTTTTCCATATACGTACGTTATTCGGACGACAATTACAATTTTAAGGGGTAATGCATTTTCTTTGAACACCAGTGTGTGTATAATTTTTTTTATTATTATTTTATTTATTTTTTTTTCCCCACAGAAAGGATGAAATTCAGTATACGGTACCCCGTGTTACGCTATGTAACGAACAGAGGGTTGCGTGCAGGATGTGAACTGAGAAAAATAACACTAATTAGAAGGAAAAAAAAAAGCACTTATTAGAGGGGTAATGCTTTTAATCGATTTTCATTTTTGTTTAGTGAAAAAAGGCTAGGTTTTATTTCTGTGAAATAATAACAATACTAATAATAGAATTTGGTCTAGACAAATGCAAGACCTACGAATTGCACCAGGGAAAATTAGTCAACCGAAACTACCAGCTGCGTACTGGTAAAGAGATCGAAGCCATGACAGAGGGAGAGGCCTACTTGGGGATGATGCTGGCTTAGCAGTTACAGCACAAGGAAATTAAGGCCTGCTTGACCGAAAAATACCATCAGAGACTCAGAAGCCTGCTGAAAGCAAAACTGAACAGAGGGAACACAGTTAAAGCCATAAACACCTATGCAGTCCCAGTGCTAACATACTTCTTCTGTTCCTAGATTGGACTAACACCGAGCTGGAGGATATCATGAGAAAGACAAGGACAATGATAACCAAGAGCCGCCACCACCCGAAGTCAGCCATGGAGAGACTGACAATTGCTCGGAGAGGAGGAGGAAGGGGCCTGATAGACCTCATCGAGCAAAAGAAAACAGCGATAGTTAACCTGAAGGATTACTTCCAGAAACACACAGCAGCACTCCACCAGGCCATAAGGAAGATAAACAAGCGGTATATCCACTCAACCCCTAGCGAGGAGTCCCTCCCATCCAGATGGCACAAATGAAGCTAAAAAGATGGGCAAAGAAGACATCCCATGGCAGACACTACAATGACCTTCATCAAGATCACATAGATAAAATTGCTTCCAATGCATGGCTCACGAGCGGGACGCTCTTCCCTGAGACTGAAGGATTTATGCTCTCCATCCAAGACTAGGTAATCAACACCAGACTCTATAGAAAATACATCGCCAAGGAGCTCGGAGGGTTCGATGACACCTGGTCTCAAAAACGATCCAACTCATCACCGCGGGTTGCAAGGTGATCACCCAGACTGAGTACACTAGTAGACACGACCAGGTAGCCAGGATAATACATCAGAAGCTAGCAAGGAAATACCAGTTTATCAATGAAAGTGTACCGTACTTTAAGTACGAACCCCAGGCAGTACTAGATACCTCATCCCACAAGCTGTACTGGGCCATAATAACGGATAAGACAATCCTCCCGTACAACAGAACGGGCATAACCCTTGTGGACAAGAAGGAAAAAGGCTACCTATCTGATTGACATAGCGGTACTCAATACTGGCAACTTTCAGAAAACCCATGGGGAAAAAATCAGCACGAACCTAAGAAAGGAGATCAAAGAGATGTGGCATATGAACAAATACCGATCATCGTGTCAACCACCGGTATGGTGCCAAAGACCCTACATAACAGCCTAGCAGCAATAGGTCTTCCAGCGAACACCTACAAGGAACTCCAGAGAGTCGCAATCCTGAATACCCGTAGGATAGTCAGAGTTCCTCGACCAACAGTAACACCAGATATAACAACAACCTGCGTACTTGGTAGCAATACCCGTCACGAGATGGAACCCCCAATAAGGGAGAAATAATATAAAAGAGTAATAATAATAATCTATACTTCTTTTAACAATAAAAACAAGATAAAATAAATAATATAATTAAATCTATTTTTCTGCTGAGTGAATTTTTCTTAATAATACTTTATTATTTGCAATTTCTTCGTAAAATTCTTCAGAAGAATTAGCAAAATTTCACTTAACTTGTAGTATTGCTTTCAGCGTTGCTACGGTCAGCTGTGTTTTTGTTGACGTCCACAGCTGATTTACTGTTGAAAATACTCTTTCCGTTTACCATTGGTCCCGGTATACATAATGCAAATAATTTGCATTATGTTTGCCATTAAGTATAGAGGCTACATGTCCAATCCGGGACAGTTTGCAATGCGGGGCAAACGACTGAAATCCGCGACGTCTGGTCACTTTAGTTATATCTCATATTGTGAAAACCATCACAAGTGAGGGCGATACAAAAATTTCATTCTAATTTACACTGCAGTCGAGTTCAATAATTCTTCGATTATGCTGGTTCTGTAGGACTCGTCTTTGCAAAACAGTTCACTATAAAATTTCCATGGTGTTGAAGAAAGTGAGAGTATTATAAGCAAGTATTGTTGAGACACTTATTTTATCCATAGATAAAATAAATGTTGGTGAGTGATAGGTTAAGATTTGGTACCTAAGGGTGGTTTCATTTTCCGACTGTCAACGTTTTTCAAAATGGCTACCATATCCAGTACTCATCATCATCTTCAGCCATTTTCAATCCACTGCAGGATGAGGGCCTCTCCAGCAACTTTCCAGTTCCTTTTGTTTTGTGCAATGGCCATCCATTTACTACCCACAGACTCATGAATTTCATCTATACATCTCCGCTGTTGCCTTGCAGGTTTTCTTCTAGCTCCTCTTGGGTACCATTCTGTTATTTTCATAGTCCATCTGTGATGTCTTCGAGCTATGTGTCCTGCCCAATACCGTTTTAGTTCTGATAAGAATGTCCTTTACTTGAGTTTGCTGCCTAATCCATGTGTTTCTCTTTTTATCTAACAGTCTGATTCCCAATATAATTTGTTCCATTCTTCGCTGTGTAGTTCTCAGCTTCTCTTCCATTCTTTTGGTGAGTGCCCAAGTTTCACTTCCATAAGTCATGGTGGGGAGTACACATTGGTTCATTTTTCTTTTCAGGCAAACTGGGATATTGATCTTCAGTATGTGACTATATTTCCTGAATGCTATCAATCCAAATTTTATTCTTCTCTTAACTTCCAGCCATTCAAAGCACTTGTACTTATGTTGTTATTTGTTGTTTAGGAACATTAGCAACTAAGGCCATATTGCTCCGGTGATATGCGGTGGTCATTCCCTGACCTTTCCGCATCCTCCGTATTTGGTGGGCACGGGCTCGAACCCCGGTCTAATCAAGAAGCGTGTGCTACGCACTGCTGCACCTGGATACGGAGGCGCATAGTAAACAGTGTTTATTAGGAAAAGAATTACTGAAACTGTTTACTTGTACAGATCTCTAACTTGCAGTGCATGAATTAGAAAACACCACATCTTAAACATTCGTGATACATTATAGAAATAAAAATTAAATAGTTCCAAGTTAAAGACATACGTTCTTAAAAAGCATATAATAACATAAGTATTATCATATTCTCCTCAAAATAAATTGGAAATTGTTTTTCTCTACTATTTTATAATCCGGAGAAATGACAAAACCTCGAAGCCCAAACATGGTATGCTTAAATCTGAACACTCCGAGTAGAGGTTATGACTGTTAAGTGGTTATGATTATCTCTTTTCCTCACCTAGTGAAAAAGGCGTGTTTGAATTGCGTCGAGACGAGAGGAAATGTTGAGCTTTTTCCAGAGGACTCCTCAGGAAAAAAAATTCGGGGAAGGTTCGACATTTTTTCACCTGAAATTACTCTTTTATTATTATTTAAATTAGTTTTATTACTAATAGTTCCACCCCCAGAACAACCATCGGGACAGAATGTACATTCCAAAACCAGACTGGTCTGTATTTTTAAATTTCATTGATTCATATAACATCAACCGAACTTTATCTGTATTACATATACTTCACCTTACTTTACCTAGACGACTATCACTATTTATATTTTGATACATACAGAAACTTAATTGCAATTAATTTTATTTTTATTTACATTATTATGTTCAGTTTTTATCAAATGAATGTTTACAAATTTCTGAATAATCCTTTAACCTTATAAATAAACACTATATTCATATAACTAAACAAAATTCGAATAGTGCTGTAATAATTTACTAATCTCTTCAAGCCTTTTTATTTTTAAACAGCCACTTCCAGTGCTCTTGTTTATCCTACGAAATTATAGCCTGAAACTGTATTTCAGTCTGTCTCCTGTATTTTTTTCCATCACGTTTTCTAGATTTATATCCGTCATTGAAATATCGTAAGGTGTTCCCTAGAAACATGTCATTCAAACGGGCTGTATTTTTCCGGAACATCATCAGTGGTAAGATATTGATTTCATTGGTTTCTACATCTGACTGCTGGACTAGTAATGATATCACATTCGGCTTTTCATCAAGCAAAACTGGCAAACTGACAACCATAATACACACACGCAGCTTATATACACTTTACGCATATTAACTTAATTGCCTGACGAAAAACAACCCCCTCTCTCTCGCTCCAAAAAAATTAAATTTCCATCTTGTAATGTTTTTGGTTCACGAAATTTAGAATTTTCTATCAGAATGCAACATTTTCCTATTTCTGTTTCAAACTGTCGTCAAATCAACATTGACAGAAATGGAAAACAACTTAACTTCTAACAGAGAAAGCATATACCGCACTGTGTTTTTGAGCGGTGGCAACTATTGTTTCTCATCTGCGTGTGTTTGATCAAAATCCATGGTTTGATTCAGCCTCCCTAATTTGTACTACGTTGTTTGTTTGTTATTTGGTTTTTAGGAGCATTAGCAACTAAGGCCATATTGCTCCGGGAATATGCGGTGGTCATCCCCTGACCTTTCCGCATCCTCCGTATTTGGCGGTGACGGGCTCGAATCCCGGTCTAATCAAGAAGCGTGTGCTACGCACTGCTGCTCCTTCCCACCTGGCTACGGAGGCGCCCTTGTACTACGATGTTTCTATATGTATATGTATATAAATAAATTTTCTGTTTATACTCCGGGACGACCAAACGGTCAGAGGAGTTATATACGTATATATAATCCAATTAATCCAAAAATTAAATAGAGATAGAAATTAATAAAAATATATATTAAAAATAAATAAGAAAAATAGTAGGAAAGCTAACATCAGTTGGCAGCAGAAAAGCACAATCCACTACATGTTGCTTATAATAAGCTAAATTAAAAAAGGATATTTGCCAGTAGCATGGCAATCCAGTAGAGTGAAAAAGAACTTAGTCAAATAAAATAACATAACAATAACAGAAAAATATATAGGGGGGATAAAGAAGAAGAGGGTAGTGTTGAAGCAACGTTCCTAAAATAATTTAGAAAATTAAGCCAATTAAAAGAAATTTAGCGGCGGCGCCTTGATGGCACCCGTTTCCAAATTATGTGAAATCTCACTAAGGTGGAAACGTAGACAAACAACATTACATGACCAAAATTTTCTAAATTATTATTTTTAGATTAATTGGATTATATTTACATGGGGTTAGCGTGACAATGTGCTAACGCTGCGTTCGTACCGCCATCTATAGCCTAATTTGTTTCTATATACAGTATTTTCAGTTCAACTATTGTTTTGTCAGTGGTGTGGTTTGGCCATGCGAGTACTAGGCTTTCTGTTTTATTATTTTTCGCTGCGTAAGGACCACCGCTATGCAAATCTATTCCATCGGCGGTCTGATTTTAGTATCATTCCGTCGTTGCATGGATTTGTTTAGCGTTCGAAATGCAGTGATTCCACGACTATTATTGGCCTCGTGGTCCTTTGTCGAGATGGGGTATAACGGTCAGTCTATTTTGTTTCATTTTATTAATTATTATTTTCAATCAGTTTTCTGAATTATTTTAGGAACGTTGCTTCAACACTACCCTCTTCTTTATCCCCCCCCCCTTATATATTTTTCTCTTATTGTTATGTTATTTTATTTGGCTAAGTTCTTTTTCACTCTACTGGTTTGACATGCTACTGGCAAATATCCTAAAACTTTATGACCACCTACCTAATATGATGTTGGTCCTCCACGTGCAGCCAAAACAGCTCATACCCGGCGAGGCATGGACGCTACAAGATTTCTAAATGTGTCTTGATCTGATACCAACACGTAACCAGCAGATCCTTTAACTCCTGTAAGGTCCGTGGTTGAGACGCCGCAGATCAGAGTTGCTGTTCCAACACAAACCACAGATGCTCGATGGGATTGATGTCTGGGGAATTTGGAGGCCAGCGCAATACTGGAAGTCATATTCCGCGAACCAGTCTCGAACAATTCGGGCGGGGTGGAATGGCGCATCATCCTGCTGAAAGACGGCACCGCCAGAGGGGAAGACTATTGCCATGAAAGGGTGTACCTGGTCAGCAATGATGTTTAGGTAGGTGGTATACATGTGTCCGGCACATGGATGACTGGACCCAGGGTATCTCAGCAGAACATCGCCCAAAGCATGACACTGCCGCCACTGGCTTGTTTTCGTCCCACAATGCATTCAGGCGCCATCACTTCCCCAGGTAAACGACGCACACGTACCCGGCCGTCCACATGATGCAACAGGAAACGTGATTCATCAGTCTAGACGACCTTCTTCCAAACACTCTAGGTCCAGTTTCGATGCTCGCGTGCCCACTGTAGACGCTGTAGCCGATGAGCCGTGTTTAGCCTGGTCACTCAGAGCGGCCTGCGGCTACGCAGCCCCATTTTCAGCAGAATTCGATGTACAGGATTCGTGTATTGTGACACATTACTCCCGTCACCAGCATTCCAATTACCGGCGAGTTGCACCACAGTCGCCCTTCTGTTGCCATGTACCATCCGGGAGAGCCTTCGCTCATCTCAAGCATTGATGAGCAGCTGTGGTCGTCCAACACCTCGCCAGGGGTTCGTGGGTTTCTCCTCCTCAGACCACTTTTGGTAGGTAATAACCACAGCTGACTGTGGGCACCCTACCAGCTGTGCCATTTCGGATATGCTCTGACCCAGTCATCTGGCCATTACAATTTGGCATTTGTCAAACTCGCTTAAGTCCGCTGCCTTTCCCATCTGAAGAACAATAGTAACACTGATTAACGGAGCTCAGTATCAGGTGTTTTTTATACCGTGTC
Organism: Mastigoproctus giganteus; assembly: GCF_048544385.1. Taxonomy (NCBI): domain Eukaryota; kingdom Metazoa; phylum Arthropoda; class Arachnida; order Uropygi; family Thelyphonidae; genus Mastigoproctus; species Mastigoproctus giganteus. The sequence goes on from NC_143576.1 coordinate 28,015,974, forward strand.
CCGACCCACGCACGCACCGTAGTTCTCCTGCAGTTGCTTCGATATGCATAACGACTCGCTGGTCATAATGTTTTGGCTCATCTGTGTATATATAAGAACATCATAGTACAAATCAAGAACAAAATTAACAGGAAAAAATGGCACGGAAGTTGAATCAAAATCCATGGTTTGATTTTCATCAAACAAACGCAGATGAGAAATAACAATATATATTTTCCTATGTAACTTTTCCTTTTATCCCAGTTTTTAGTCACATTGTATAATTTTCTGCCTTAATGTAAAACTTGCCATGTCGCCGTGATGTGATTATTATTGTTCCTAGTACTTTACCGTGCTTAGTAGCAATAAAGAGATTTAATTAATTAAAAATAGTTTTTTTTTACTTTGACAACTCGCACAACAATTAAAGACAATGATTTCCATCCAACCGTTTTATGACTAATTGTTTAACAGGGATGAAGTGCCCAATCGTTTTGCGATCTTGTGCCCTGCATAATGCCCAATCGTGTAATAACTTACCAGATATTAAAAAGGATTTAGTAGCGAATTGTGATAAGCCCAAAATTTGAATGTATACAGAAGAGATTATTAAAGTTGTAACTATGCAGGAAGCATTTGTTTGTACGTGGCTATTTCACTCGTAACTGAGCAGGCAAATTTCATTGTTTTCATTTGTCTTTTAAATATGCAGTGAATTGGTGTGATGATTTTTATATAAAATATCATTCTTTGTTTTTGTTAACGGTGTATGCGCAGTTTATCTGGAGAAAACTTATACTCCTGTATTTTATTTTTACAAATAAGTTTTTTGTGGTTGGTGCGAAGTTCGTTTATCTTTCATTCATTGCATTAGAAAGTTCTTGAGACACGTCGTTAGTGATCCCATAGGTTCCTTAACGACACTCTCTTTATACTCTTTCGCAACAATGTTATTCTTGTAGAAGTTAATTACGTGAAAACTACAGGCGTAATTTAGTTTTGAGACATTAATCGTAAGATCATTAATGCGCAGGAGGGTACTTGCCGCATATGGGTAATTTTCCTGTCTCGCCTGAAATTCCAGACATAAACAACGAGTTACGAGTCACTGCAGGAGAATACTTTAGATTTTACGAGAAAACAAAATTTTCCTGTGAGACAGATGGATGGAGAGTAACTGTCTCGCACTTGGTCTAGTCATTTTGAGGTTGATGTTCCTTATTATCAGTTATGGAACGGAGCCATCCTCCTCTCTGTTTGAGCATATCTCTCTGTAGCAGGTTGGCTAAAGCCATATACTTTAAGCGTCAGTTTTATAAATGACTTCGCAAATAATATATTTTACAACTTATTTAAATAAAAACTTAATTTCCTTATCTTTCCGTTAATTTTCTAATCAGTTTTACACAACCATACACAAATGGGAACACCTACTTTGCCCCAGCATTGTTCGATTACCGTACAAGTTGAAATTGCAATTGCTACATTGAACAACTTGTGTGTTCATTATATAGTTTAAAATACTGTATCGGATAAAGAGAGAACGAGCGTACGTGTTGGATATACAGGGAGTCCATAATTCGCGCACCAGAGAAAATTTTCTAAATTCATTTTCCCACCTTTTCAGGACTTCAGCAACATTGCTTGCTGAAAGCTTAACAAAATACGAAAGAAGAATTTTAACAAATAAATTGCAAATCGGAGAACAATTTATTAATAGAAGCGTATGATCAGCAGTAACCTCTCTTTGTCGCACACACCGGTATTCTCTGCACATAGATATAATATACATGTCAATATAGTATGATGTAGAAAACGTTACCGTCATTTGCATATATCTTTTACATATTCATGATATGTAAATTTTCACCTACAGTTGTCAATACTGAGCTCATTATTTCTCATTGAAACTCAACTGTTGGTTTATTCATTTACCACTGACCTCACTTTTACCAATTACTCACTTAAAATAAATAAATTTTCTGTTTATACTCCAGGACGACCAAACGGTCAGAGGAGTTTACAAGATACACAGAATACAAGAAACAGCACCGTATTCAGCAGTCACGGGCTTGAACCCCGGTCACTCAGGGCACGTGTACTTATGCACCCGCGCGCCTGACCACTAGGCTACGGCGGCCTCTTCCTTTTTCTTTCTTTCTTTCTTTCTTTCTTTTTAAAAGTAGCAGAGTATACTTTTATTACAAGCAGAGCCATTGTAAGCAAGGGTTATTTTTGCTACTACAAAAGTTAATGATACACAATGCTCATCTAAGTCTGACCATAAAAATGTATCCCTCCCCTCTGGCATTTTAGATATTTTACGTCTCGAAATTCCATCAGCTACGTGTCTGTTATCTTTGGAGCGTCCCGCTATGCTCTAGACAGTTGTCCCCTTAAAACAGTTATTGTTCAAGACATGCTCAAATAGGAGATTAACCATATTTGGTGAAACACTGACCTATTAGAATAAACGGTTATGTAGCTGCTAGAGAACTGCAAAAGGACAGGTCTAAGTATAGTTTCAACGTAACAACAATCTGCCAGATTAGTCTGAACAGAAACCGGTAGTTAATGACTATTATAGGAAACTGCGTCTGATATTCATGATATATAGTTTGTGAATGCCATTGTTGAATACAGACAGAAACACCTCTTTCAAAAAGGTTATCACACATCATGAATCTTTCTGTCGTCGCTTCCCAAACAGAACCTTAAGTCATCACTAAAGACATCCCATGACCATTCTGGCTTGGCTGTGTCACTGCTTCTGCTAGTCATCTACTGAAGGTGCTTCTTGAATATCAGTTAAAATCATATATCTAATCCTTTTCAGAGACGTAAATCTGTCATCTGCAGCATGACTTATTCTTACGCTGTGATGGTTTGTCCGGATCCACAACCTGGATGACGTCTGTGGGTGAGTTCTGTTATCAACTGGTGCAAACGTGAAAAGCAACTTGCTAGTTAAACCATCCAGCCTCACAGAGCGAACAATGCCACACACCATTCAAACTCAATCAATTTGGAATACGCGGCTCCTACACCTGGCATCTAAAAAGCTTTAACCCTTGTTTACACGAGTTATTTAGTTGACCAGCTCGCCTGTTAAGAAGACTGTATTTCTTCTAGTGATCATTCATACGTGCTTAACTGTATTTCGTAATAATCAATAAGTGAATGCGAGAAGTTTTTTCTTGAACCTAATCACTCATTTTATTCTACGGCACTTTAATGAGGGATGCTACACCAGCGAGAATATAAAATTTGTAAATAGCATTGCTATACCTTGACAAGATAGAATGGCACGACGAATTTAATTTAAACTTAAACTTGTGCTAATTGGAAAGTTGAAGTTCCGCGAAATTCAAAGTATAACCTTCGTTCCACTTTGACTTTTTTTTTTTTTTTTTAACACTGGCAAAATCACATAAATTATATAAGCACTGGTTGGATTGGTTGGTTGTTTTAGGATTTTATGGCGCACTGGTTGGAAATGCTACTAGAATGAATGTTCACATGTCGACTGAGAAAATCGGTTGGTGGCGGAAAGCACTTAGTCAAATTAATAGAACGTCTTCCTCTTCACTTGACTTAAATAGCTTCTGGGATCCAATCTCCACCTGACAATTAAAACATAATCTTACACTGATCCAGATACTAAAAGCTAGTGACTTACCTCTCAGCTAAACCCGTGAAAACAAGACTTTTGCGACAAATTATCCACCAATAATTCGGTCTGCTTCTTTTGAAATTAATAACTTGTTACAATGATCACTTCATTGACACTTGTATCCTACTTATTTTTGGTGCAGACTAATATTTTCTTTGTTCATTTGCATATGAACAAATAATATATATATATATATATATATATTCCCCCTCCCCCAGTTTCTAGTATACATAATGGTGCATATCTAAATGGGGAAAAATATATATTCAGTGATCACGTGGACCTTAATGACACCAATAACCCATTGGGAAACTTCCTACAAGTGTTCGATACGTAGAGACTGGAATCTTATTGTATTCCTCCCTTAAGGCTGTGGTTAGTTCTCTACTTGAACGAAGATATCTTGTTCTGGCTTGCAATTGTTATTTCAAAATATGCTAGATGTGCTGGATTTAGATCTGAGCTCTGGGAATGGGCAGGTTCATCATATTATTTTTTTTCAAACCAGCGTTGTACTGACCATGTTTTATAGCACTGAATATTTTCATTCATATACAAAGACAGCCCAAACCATCACACTGCTACCACTAGACTTTACTGTTGGTGCACTACAGTCTGGGTTGAAGTTATTCTTTGGAGCATTGATATGTCCACCTGATGCTTAACTGTGTAGTGTGACATATCCATTCGCAGCGGTGATGATGTGCATTACTAGGAAACAGCTTCAGCTGAGGAGCAGCTTCTCAACCATGGTAAGCATTGTACGAAGCCTGTTTCTGATGATTGTTGGACTTACACCTGTCCATACAGTCAACTTGCTCTCCATAGTAAACTCATTGACACTTTTGCAATTTTCCGTCACTATCCTTTCATCAGTCGACATGATCTGAGGATCATTAATGGTATACCTGGCTTGTAAATGTTTCCAACAGTTGATTTTAGGTACCTTACTCTTGATGTCACGCCTTTTGTGAAGGGATCTGGGGCCTTTTTTCTCCCATTTCTCTCTCTCTCTCTCTCTCTCTCTCTCTCTCTCTCTCTCTCTCTCTGCTTGGCATGTTGTCATGTGGCCTCTGGCATTAACCATTACAGTATTTCCCAGGGTTCTGCGTCCGAATATGTGTTGGAAAATATTTTATATACGTATACCTGAAATAACGTGGTCCATACCGGTGAATCGTTTTTATTGTATGTTTTCGAAGAAAAAAAGTGAAATATCTGATTTTTTTTAAATCATTAGGAGATCAATCATTAAAAAAAGATATGTGCATTGTCATTAGCCCTCTAGAGTGCCTTCTCTTTTGTGTGTGTGTGTGTTTTCTATTTTGTTGTTTCTATTTATGAAGAGTAAAATCAATGTTTACTTTAAAATATTTAATTTTACCTTTAAAAATGTGTATTCCACGGACTCTATGAGGACGCATAAAGTCATTAGCCCAGAGCGTCCAAATTTCAAAACAGCCCTGGGTTTTATCCCTCAAGTACGAGTGTAAACAGACTTACTTTATGTCGTCTGATGAGCTAAGTTTTAATTCAAAATAGTCGCGGCAGTTTTTTACGCACAACCTTGCGGAGACGACCGGGCTAGCCGGGTGGGTAAAGTGCCTGCCTGGCAACCGAAAGGTCGCGGGTTCGAATTCTGCCTCGGGCTTAGATCAGAGTAGTGCAAAAAAACCTTGGTAGGTGCATTATGGCAACAGAAGCCGATGTGCCAACAACTAACAAAAAAAAAAAAAAAACCTTGCAGATTTCTAAACATTATTTTTTGAATACTTTCATAAATACCCCCCCCCCCCCGCGCACAATATAAGCTGCACGGGCTGTGATTTTTGCTGAATTCCTGTGATCCGCCCCTTCCCCGTTTATTTTCAATAGCTTAGCAACTATCGTATATGAATAACATCAAATACTCATGGCTCAGTTACGCATGAAAATTGGATACGTGTTCATAAACAATTTCTATTGGGAAGTTATGCAATATCTTCTTTGCTACGTAAATAAAAATGAATCTTTAATATTCTTTAATATAGCTTTTTCGTGTACCGGCTGTAATTTTAAAATCCTCACACCTAGCACAGCGGCTGTGACCACTGTTTTTCTACGCCGTATGGATATGACTTCGGTTCGATTCTAGTCAGAACGAACACCAATTTAAAAACGATATACTGAAACCTTATGGTCATAGTTTATTCTAAATAACCTCTGCGTTTATTCTAAATAACCAAACCAGGCAACAGCGATCTAACATTTAACAGCACTGCGCAATATAATTTATAAATAAATAAATAAAAATGTAGCTGTCAACACAATGAGCCTTTCAGAATACTTCGTTTGAAGGTAAGCTACTGGTTGTAGTTGGCAAAATGCCCTGGCCACCTGCAGCATTTAATTTTTCTTTCTTGGAACTTGAGTACGTTTAAAGCGGAAACACCCAAACACCGTCTAGTTTATCTAACTCGAGGTCGAGTATATATAGAATGCGGAAATGAAACTTTCATTCTACTATCACTGAGTGGGGGAGATGGTACGGATTAAAGATAATAGTTATATGAATTCAGCATTATTGGCAAATCTACCTAATTTTATCATCAATAAAAAAAGTATTAATAATAATAATCGATTTTCGTGGTGACTAAGAAATTACCGTGCTGCTAAAATCCTATAATTCTCACGCTAACGTACAAGATGAGCCAAAAATCAGGACAGGTCAGTCACTATTGGTTATGGTCATATGAATCAGTGGCGTAACTGGAACAGACGGGGGATCATTCCCATCGTTCCCTAGCTTTGAACTGAAGCGGATATTTGTCGTCCCATCTGTGAAGTTTGGCAGTCGTGCTCTCACCATCTGGGATTGTTTTTTGTGGTTGGGGCTTGGAGCAGGAATAGAGCATTGTTACAGGAACAACAAATTGTTGTTGTTGCTGTAACAATGGATGTCATGCGGTACATTAACATTCTGGACAGTCCGTTCTTACTACACTGCGATAGAAGCAGTGTTGCCAACTCTTAATAATATTTCCCGCTAGCCGCATACTCAAAATCCGCTATTTTTAACACTTAACCCGCCAAATTTTTAAAATTTTCATTTGTTTGTACTTTGTAGTGAATAAAAACAAACAAACAAATAGTATATATAAATAGTTATTTATTTTCTGTTTTTAATATAAAATCAATATCTAAAAATCTAAATTAATTTCGAAATTCAATATCTCCTCATCATATGCTTCTTGTGTACTATTTTGCGAAGCACTTCTTCAGGTAAAACTATTTTTACAACACTTTTCAACTCTTTTGAGCCCATATCGTACTGATAAGATTGCATTAACGATGCCAACACTCATTCTGTTGCGTGTTTTGTTTTTTACTAGATTTAAGTTGCTGAATATTCTTTCCACATCTGCATTGGATAATGGCAAAATTAAAATACCCAATGCAAATTAGCTAATTTCTTTAAATGGATTTTCACCGCTTGCATCTGGATAGTTCTAAACTTCTGACCAAAACTTCATTGTATTGTTGATGTTTTCTCATTTAACAAGAGTAATGTTTATATACTGTGGCTCATTTTTTTTTCAATTTGATTCAAAAGATTTGTTTACTCTTTGTACTTCAGATAAGATAGGTTTTAAAAATAAAATATACGCTAAATTACTTTCATCTTTGAACATTGAATAAAGAAGTTGTGCAGTATAACGTTTGTCAGTCAAACGAGTTATTTCAAAATGGGCTTTTATTTCAATATACTGTTCTAAAATTCTTGTTATAGCAACTTCAATGGATAATCACCTTGTTTGACACGAATGAACTATCTTTTTCGGATCTGCACCATCGTTTATGGCCCTTTATAAATATTTAAATTGATTTTGTCAGCTAGTGGATTTACTAAACCAATTATAAGTTTCAGCTATCATGAATTCTAGACTTCTAGGGAATATTTCGAGGGTTGCATGAGATACTGCTAATTGCAAAGAATGACATACGCATTTAATTAATATCAATTTCGGTACATCGGACTTCAAATGTGTATAAACGCTGTTATTAACTCCAATCATAACGCTAGCATTATCTGTCCCAATGCCCACAAATTATTTAAATTCTGGTTTAAATCGTTTCAGCTAATTCTTAATATTATTTTTGGTATATTGTAATTATGGAAGGTAGATTAAATGATACTGAAAATAGACTGGCTCTGATGCCGTAGCCTAGTGGTCAGGCGCTCTGGTGCATAAATACACGTGCCTTGAGTGACCGGGGTTCAAGCCCGTGACTGCTGAATACTGTACTGTTTCTTGTATTCTGTGTATCTTGTAAACTCCTCTGACCGTTTGGTTCGTCCCGGATATATACACAGAAAATTTATTAAAGGAAGTTTAAAATTTTCCAGCGTTATTTTTTTTTTAATTGAATTTGAAATATTTTCAGCGTTACATTGATCTAATTCTACAAGAGCTAAGAATGTAGAAACTCTTTTATCGAATTGCTCATCATAATACACAATTGCAATACCTAATAGTTTTGTTACACTAATATCGTTTTGATTCATCTAGTAACAAACTATAATTTGAAAAGTCATTGAGCACTGACTATAATAAATCTTTCTGAAAGTGGGGGTGTAGGATATATTTTATAACGCCGTTGCATTTTGTTCGATGAATTTTTAAAGTTTTGGCTGTTTGATCTTGGAATGCATTCTTACATAATTCACCAAGGTGGTCTATTGCCAGTATTGACGAGTGAGCACAAACAAACAAACTTCACTTTGCTTCAGCTTCCACTGTTTGTAAATTCTTGGTGGGAAAATTTAATTTAGATTGGTTGCCTGATCTATTAGGTGAAAATGGTTCTTCTACTGACTTAATATGTTTGAAAGTTTTTAAATGACTTTTAATGTTATGTCGGTAATTCGGATCGCATTTCTTGGAAGCCAATCAAATACGACGAATAAAAATTATTCAATGCCATTTCTTCGCGGTTTCAAAAAAAGGCGTCATTAGAATTTTTCCCACATTTTTAGATTTGATTCAACAATTAAAGCTATGACCCAACAGTCAGGTCGTTTGACCGCGGGCGTAACTACGTAAAATTGTTGGGGTTCTCCTCAGGGAAATTCCAGAATAATATAAAACCGATTCTTCGCTTAAAAAAAAAAAAAAAAAAAAACTATGAAATATGATATCCCTACTATGTTTACGATGTATATCGATAAAACATTTCAATTATGAAATATTTTTATTGTTAATTAAATAATTACTTGAACAATTAATTTAATATTTGTTAAATAAATATTTCTTAATTTAAATGTTACATTGCCAAAATATATAAAATGCTAAACATTTATACTCTTCCCGCTAAAAAATCCGCTATCCGCTATTTCATATTTTAATCCGCTAAACCTGAAGCAATTCCGCTAAATCTAGCGGGAAAACCGCTAAAATGGCAACACTGGATAGAAGTAAGGTGAGGGACTATTCTATGTTTCACACGCTCACAATGGTTAACTGAATTGATCGCTGTGCTTGAGGAGGAATGGACCAGAATACCTCCTTCCTGTTATCAAAAATTAGTTCAGAATCTTAAAAAGTGTTGTTATAATATATAACAACACTTTTTAAGGACTATAAGTACTATGGTAAACCCTTTGCCGTGTTTTTCCTTGGTAAAATTGGATGAATATTTAATAATATACAATATTTAATAATTTATTAGTTATTAAATATTATATAAATAACAGGTTCTTTAAAACATATCGTTAGTCGGTTAATCTTAAGCAACATAGTGTGTTTGTGTTAGTCATAGTGCGCAGCCCGTAGTAACTGGGTTTGAAGACCTGAGCATACAGAGCTTCATTTGTCTGCTCAGAGCGCCGACCTACCGAACGCCCTCTGAAACGCCGACTTTGGCCAGGTTAACATCCACAATCCGTAGATGTATTGACCATTTGTTGGATTAAGATACCACCCTCCTTTTCTCAAGAACTGTTTCGGAATATGCCGAGGAGGACAAAATGCGAAATTAAGGGCAAAAGTAGGCCGATATGTTATTAAAGGTTCTGTGGAACATGCAGGTGTGCAGTTACTTTTTATAATGCAGTGTATACACACACACACGCACGCACGCACGCATAATGATAAAGTGTTTTTCGTTTGAAGGAATACTCGAGTCGCGTCCTTGATCATGTGTTTTCAAAAGAGTACGTAAATTATCTTTTGACCTAGTTTTATCACTATGAGCAACCAGCATCATATAAGAGAGAGAAAAACGGTCAGACGGATAGGTAGACTAAGGCAGCCTGCTTTTCCTCTCGGGGGATAAAATAAAACTGAATAAATAAAAACTCCGAGCTGAAAGTGTGTCAAGGTCGAAATGAAAGTAGCATCTCTTCCACGATACTTTCGATGCCGAATAAACAGAGATGTGTAGTATAACTAAAAGCAGCAGCGTAACAATCGATACTGTAAGAGAAATTTCAGAACGTGGATATACCGCGATCTTTGTACCAAACGCTTTGCTGCTAAAAGCTACTAGTAAACTCAATTCTGGTTTAGAAACTAGGTTACAGCACTAGATAGGGTAAATAAATCTTACTTTAGAAATGAGAGTGCAGTCATGTATCATCCTCAGCGATCTTCATTATCAGCACTAGGCAACAGTAAAAGTTGTTACATCATGACGAGTACCATTTAAGTCCTCTTGTTCTGAAAAGCATGAAGGTTGAATAAATGGTATTTTGTGCTAATGAAAACTGATTTTCACATGTTCAAAAGAAAAAATTAGGAATTAATAAATTAAAAGAAAGAAAAATTGATTTTTAATAAATCGTCCCTTATCTGCCCAGATAATTTTTATGGATTTGATTTGAGTTCAACTGTAAACCAAATCACTTCCTTAAAAAGTAACTCTAATTTTTAATTAGGCTAATAACCATTATGTTCTGCTTGTTAGAACATGGTGAATAATAGAAACTAGGTTACAGCTTATTTTAATATCCTTTCAAGAGAAGAACCGAAATAAAAATATCCATATCAAGTAAAAAAAATTACAGGCCAATTTTCTGGCGGGTGCACATTGGTTCTAATCGCCGTCCTCTGACACCAGGTGAAAAAGGTCCGAGTTCGAATCCCATTAATGGCGCGAGGAAATTTTATGGGCTTTTTTTTTGTTGTTTTCCCCCTCCCCCTGAAACTTGGGTTTCTCGTCCAGCTGCAGACACAATATGGCGCCTCGTAGCCTTAGTTGCTTTGGCGCTTAACACACACACACACACACACACACTTAGCCTAAAGCCATAATGGAAACCCCGACTGCCTATATACCATTCAGAAAACAGCACTAGGAGGATGCCGAGGTAGATGAATAACTAACTGGCCATCTTAATAAAGCACTCAGAAAAAAAAAAAAAAAAAGGTAGGAATCAGTTAGTGTGATGAATGTAATAGTAATAAGATGGTCTGTAACAGTAGTACAGAAGTAGTTGTTAGGCATATATACCCGAGGCCCGGTATGAAAAATCACTGACTAAAACAGCAAAGAAAGGAACAAAGATTTATATACATACGTAAATGCAAAGAAAAAAAAAGATCAAATTAGACTGACCTCTTACGTAATGGTTGATTGAAAGTCATTGACAGCCCAGATGAACTGAATGAGTACTTCGCATCGCTCTTTAGGGATGACATTATCTTCACAACTTGGAGAAGCTGCTAGTGAAACTGAATACTGTACTGTAAAATCAGAGTATTGCAAGGACATCTAAACTGGAATGGATTTTTTGTTTGTTTGTTTGTTATTTGGTTTTTAGGAGCATTAGCAACTAAGGCCATATTGCTCCGGGGATATGCGCTGGTCATTCCCTGACCTTTCCGCATCCTCCGTATTTGGTGGTCCCGGGCTCGAACCCCGGTCTAATCAAGAAGCGTGTACTATGCACTGCTGCTCCTGCCCACCTGCCTACGGAGGCGCCGTTTGTTTGTTTTTCTCCAAGGAAACACCGCATGTTTTTTTTAAAGTGAAAATCTTGTTCCACTTATGAGCTGGACGCTTTCTTCTGATGGTGTTGCTTTGATTAATATAAAAGAGTAATATTTTTAAAATTGTTGCCATCTTACACCGATGAGCCTACCTAATAAGATGTTGGTCCTCCACGTGCAGCCAAAACAGCTCGTACCCGGCGAGGCATGGACTCTGCAAGATTTCTAAATGTGTCTTGTGATGTCTGGTACCAACATGTAACGAGCAGATCCTTTAACTCTTGTAAGGTTCGTGGTTGAGACGCCGCAGATCGGAATTGCTGTTCCAACACAAACCACAGATGATCGATGGGATTGATGTCTGGGGAATTTGGAGGCCATGGCAATACCTGGAAGTCTTCCTCATGTTCCGCGAACCAGTCTCGAATAATCCGAGCGGTGTGGCATGGTGCATTATCCTGCTGAAAGACGGCACCGCCAGAGGGGAAGACCGTTGTCATGAAAGGGTGTACCTGGTCAGCAATGATGGTTAGGTAAAGTGTGTTTAGGGTCAAACGGCACCATGGTTCCCCCCCCCCATCTCCGCGTAGTTTACATTGTGGTGTGATACAGTTCGCTGTAAAGGCCACAGATTTAAAAGTATATGGATCTTGAGGTGTATGATGTCGTGTGCTGTTGTTCCTCTGGCCATTTAGCCGCCAGACCCCTGCTGAGGCCCGACGTTGGCCACACTTCGCCCCGTGGAGGCAGTCCAGGTACCCAGTATTGTGTTTACTCTGGCAGGTCCTGCAACCTAGCTTCCTGAGATTTCAGTGGCTAGGATCTAAAAAAAAAATATTTTTTTTTTACGTTTGCATGGGTTGAACGCTAGATTGAAGACCGAAATATATACAATTTTATGTGCATTCTTATTCTCATATATAATTATCCTAGCATATATATATTGTTTAATATACAATTGAGGAAACAGTACAAAACGTGTGTGTGTGTCCTGGTATCAAGGATGGCCCCTAGGCATAGCCCATCTCCACCTAGTGGACTGTATTGAATGTAGGACCTCTGCAAAGGAGCAGCGAACACCTGGGCAGCTGCTGCCTGTCCCCAGCTACGAGAACCCGGGCCTGGGTTTTTTTATCCTCTTACATGCCAAAGCGCACAAAATCCCGCACCCACTGGATGTAGTGCAATACCAGTGGGTGCCAGCTATCCCGCTCCCAGGCTGCCCAGGCCCGGGAGCCCGCAAAAAAAAAAAAAAAAAAAAAAAGGCCGGAACTCCAAAAACCCATCGAAGTCACACAGCCGAGACAAACATTTTTTAAAGAACCCTGCAGTTTTCAATAGCATTATGTATGTCAGTTACCCTATTAACATTAGCATTAACAAGGAAATAAACTATTAACATTGATTACACATTCCAGTGAGGTTTACCGCTCTCTCTCTCTGTTTGCCAGTCATAAACTGTTCAGGACATTTATAGTCTGATTTAATTTCTTCCCTAGTAGGAGGATCTGGGTTCATTGGGTGGGTCTATAGAAGGTCCTCAGGGCGACTTCCATGTAGAGAGTTCACATAGTATTCCTAAGCTTTAGGCTATAGGAAATGAAACCTTAAAGGTTACCTTTAAAGCGATTTATACCATTCTACAAAATTTATACATCAGGTTACTTACCAGGAGAGGAAGTTCCCAGCATGCACTAAAGCACTCGCAGTAGCACTGAACGTTCTTGCAGAAGGTTTTCCTATAAGTGTATTTATAAGTTTCAAGTCAGAAAGCAGAAACTGGAGACCGCCTCCTCCCCTGCCGCCGAAGGAGGGGGAAAGAAAGATGAGCCCGGCAAAGAGTGCCGGCACCGACTGCCATCATGGCTAGCATATGCAGAAAAGCTCTGCGGTCTCATTCGGCTGGTTGGAATTCAGCTGAGTAAAAGTCACTCATGAGACTGTGTCCCGTCCGGGGGAGCTCCACATATCGGGTGTGCACGTTCGTGGGTCAGATCCGGTTCGTACGATCCTCTTATCATGTTGGTTTTTTTTTTTCTCTCTCTTTTTTTTTGCTCTCTCTGAGACAGTTAGTTGTTGGTTTGTATTGTTTGCTGTCATTGATACTTGGTGGCTGTGAATTATCGAGGCTGGTGAAAGTAGGGTTATGACTTTTAGACGCAATTCGGCCAAAGTTCGCAATTGTTGTTGCTGTTGTGGTGGTGGATGCGGGAGGGTCTGTCTTCTTGTGAAGAGGTCTTGTGCATATCGAGTGAAGGCACTATAGGTATCTCTTTCGGCTAGTATCAGATATTCCTGGTCTCGTAGCATTATTTGGGTGGTGGTTATAAATCGGCAGCGGAGATCGTCGTACAGTGGGCAGTCGTACATCAAGTACCCCCATGTCTAGCGTAGACCGCAGTGGCATAGGGGTGTCACTTAATCCGAATCCATGGAGTTTTTCTCTTATGGTGCCATGGCCGGTCAACAGGTAGGTGGCAAGAAGTCCAGGAGAAAGCCAAGGTGGATAGTTTGAGTACACCAGTTGGATATCGGGAATAAATTTTTTGGTGATTTCACCTTTGGTTGATGTCTGCCAGCGGTTTTGCTAAGTCTGGTTGAGCTGTGCGAGGAGAAGCTTGCGTTCCACTTTGTGGTCGGTTTCGGGGTCCACGGTGAAGTTCAGGTAAAGTGTGTTTGGGGTCAAACGGCACCAGGGGTTTCCCCCATCTCCACGTTGTTTACATTGTCAGGTGATACAGTACGCTGTAAAGGCCAGAGATTTAAAGGTGTGTGGCCGCCTTTTAGCCGCTGAACCTCTGCTGAGACCCGACGTTGCCCCACTTTCGCCCCGTGGAGACAGACCAGGTACCCAGTATTCCAAGTTCACTCTGGCAGGTCCTGCCACCTAGTTTCCTGAGATTTCAGTGGCTAGGGCCTAAAAAAAAAAAAAAAAATCGCACGTGCGCAGTTTAAATTCGATTGCAAGGGGATGGCGCTGAGCATGAAAAGAGGTCGAATATTTGGCGAAAAAGTTTTGGTTCGGACTAAATTTTGACCTGTGGGGCAGTGTATGCTAAGTTGCAGGTATAAAGGGGAAACACTGTGGGGGGGAGAAAGATAGGAAGAAACTGGGGTAAATAGAGGAGACATCCCCAGCGAAAATCAGCGGGGCATGCCCATGCCCCACCAGAGGGAAAAGGAGGGGGTGGAGATAGTGTGCATAGTGGTAGGGTCAGGCGCCACCTGTGGTTTCCCACATCTGCATCACATATACACTGTGAAGAAATACAGTACTACTGTAAATGCCCGAAAAGTGTTGTGTGTTGAATATGCACTATTTTATTTGGTTCTGTTGTGTGTCATGGCATTTGGCCGCAGGGCTCCTGGTTGAACCCCACGTTGCCCGCACACACCACTAGGAGGTAGCCAGGCTGCCCATAATTCTCTGGTTAGTCTCCATCAGGGTCACCTCAGCTTCCTGAGCGGAGACCAAGTTAAAAAAAGAAAAAAAATAATAATAGTAAATAAAAAAAATAAATCAGAAAATTAATAACAATAATAAAAGAGAAATAATAATTTAAAAAAAAGCGATTAGATAGAGTGAGGTAGTACAGGGTTTATGGAAGAAGTGAGGGAATGAAAGTAAGAGTAAGGGGATATAGACAAAGGCATCCCCAACCAGTCAATGGATACGCAGTCCATCAGGCGAAGAAGGGGGAAGGAATAGGGTCGAAAGTGACTGTGCAAGGGGAGTACAGATAGGATTGCCATTTGGCGCCTCTGTCAAGTCCGGGTGGTGTTCAATCCAATGGAAGCTTTCAAACTCCAATCGTTGGATAGTTGTCCGTTTGATGGTGTGATGGTCAGGTTCATGACTGTCTAGTCTGGATGGAAGTCCATCATGGTTTCAAACCGTCTGTTGTCTTTCTTGGGATCGTTGTGATGCCGGTACAGGTACTGTAGATAAGGATTTCCTTCAGCTGAAGAGCTCTTGTGCGAAACGTATAAAAGCTGTATATTCCTCCCTACTATCAAGCAGGTGTGTTTCTTGGTCTTTGGGTATGTAGGTCAAGGAAGTGATGAAGATGCAGCGGAGATTCTCATACAGGGGGCAGTCGTACATAAGGTGCGACCAACTCTCAATCCCACCACAGGTGCAAGTGGGATCGTCGATGATTCCCAGGGCCGTCTGTTTGCCTTTTAATGATTCATGGCCAGTTAACAGGTATGTAGCATAAAGGCCAGGGGGAAAGCTGGGGGAACACCCTGTTATTGTAAGGGAATAACTTTCTAGTGATTTCACCTTTGTTGGAAGTAGTCCACCTTGCTTGCCACACCTGCTGCAGATGCGTGAGGAGACACTTCTTTTCTGCTGTTCTGTTGTTTGCGGGGTCTGTTGTGAAGTCGAGGATGGTCTTGGAATTTGCTTTGGAGAGGTGGAAGAGTGTAAAATGGGGGAGGAAACAGGGAGGACGTCGCCTTCCCCCCTCGCCTGGGTAGGAAAGTGGTGAGCACGGCAAGGGAGCTGGCTCAGATCGCCAAAATGGCACCACAGCAGCTGGTCAGCAATTTGTCTCATCAAAGATGGTGATGGCTGGCAGGTACTGGCACTAACGCCAGCTGTCTTTCAGTGCAGCTGCCATTTGTGGTATGTAGTCTCTCCATGATCGGTGCCAGAGATCACGTTATGTCTCAGGACGTCAGGTCAGCATTTAGGCGATTACCAGGGAGCTGCTCCGTCCTGGGTGGCTGGCATTTCTGGGTGTCCATGTGATGGTATCTTTGCCAGTTTTCTGGCCTGTGAGTTCCAAATTCAGGAAAAGTTTCGTCTTTGGGTCTGTCTCTTCAGTGTTCTAGTTTCTTGGGGTGTGGTCAGTTCCAGTCGTTGAGTCTTAAATCCATGTGAGCAAAATGCTCTCTAAGTCCGATGAAGAAATGACGGTTACGTCGTTTGCTGTTGCCTTGATTGCAGCACAGGGACGGTCCTTCTGCCGAAGAGGTCTTGCGAAAAATTGGTTAAGGCCTTATAGCTGTGTTCTTCTCTCAGTATACGGTCCTCTTGATTTAGTAGCACGTACTGGGTTTCTGCAATTAGACGACAGCATAAGTCGTAAAGCTGACAGTTGTGCATCAGATGCTACCATGTTTCTGTTTGTCCAGTGCCATAGGGGTGTATCACTTAGCCCAAAGTCTACTAGTTTCTGTCTGATGGCACCATGGTCAGTGAGAAAATAAGTGGTTAATAGTCCTGGTGAGAGCCAGTGCGGATAAACTGGATATGCAGAATGTACTTTTGGCACGAATTTTCTGTTGATTAGACCGGGGTTCGAGCCCTTGACCACCAAATAGGGAGGATGCAGAAAGGTCAGGGAATGACCACCACATATCCCCGGAGCAATATGGTCTTAGTTGCTAATGCTCCTAAAAACCAAATAAATAAGAAACAGCACTTATAAAGATTGGTTGGCAGGTTAGCTTCCCAGAGACTGCCGAGGATGCTTGGCCACTAGAGGGTATCAAATGCTCCCGAAAAATCCACTGCTATGACAAGAAAGTATTTTCTGTTTGTTGTTGTGGCTGCTTTGATGATGTTCTCCAGGGCATCAACAGTTGAGTGTCCTCTCCGGAAACCGTATTGGTTTGGTGATTGGAGTCCTGAGTTGCTGTAGTGATTTTCAATCCTGCTTTGCAAGAGGTGTTCCAGGAGCTTGCTTAACACGGTCAATAGTGCTATGGGTCGATAGGACCCCAGGAGGTCCTGTCGCTTTGTAGGGTTTTTTAAGACAAGATGGAGAGCCGCCATCTCCATGCGAGGGGGAAGTATCCTTCTTTTAAGCATCTGTTGAAAAGATTTAGTATTTGATCGGGAATGGCCTCAGCAGCCTTTTTTACAATTTCGGGCTCTAGGAAATCCACGCCTGGTGTTTTTTTGTTCCGTAGTTTGGCGGTTGCATTTTCCAGGTCAATCCTGGTGAAAGGATCCTCTAATTCTGCTGTGGTGTAGTCACTGATTTGGTGGCATAGCAGCAGTTGTTCCGGCGTAATTGGGTCCTGGTGTTCCAGAAACATGCCATCCAAGATGTTATTAATGGAGTCTTGGTATATTCTCCCTGTGGCTTCCTGGTTGCTGGGATAACTTAACCTCTTGGAAGCTTGTTCGTGGTCACACGAAAAACCACTCCCCAAGAATCGTTTCCTCTCTCAGAGACCAGGTGCTCCCATGTACACTGCTTCTGTTCCCGGATCTTAGCTGTGTATCGATTTCTGATTGTGCGGTATTGCTCCTGCAGTGCTTCCACTTCAGCAGTAGGCCAGGTGCAGCTGGCCTACTGCTGAAGTGATGTTCATCTCCTGTCTGAGTTGTTGGAGCTAAGGGGACCACCAGGGGATGGCCTCTGGGATCAGTCTTTTCTTTTTGATAGTTCTGTCAGCAGTGTCAGTGATTAGTTTTGTTATTATAGTTTGATGTTAATCCAGATTTAGTCTATCCATTTCAAGTGTATTGGGAGTCATACACAGCATCTCCTGAAACATAGGCCAGTCAACCTTGTGGATAGCATATTGCTTTTGCTTGGTGTTGTTGTTATGGATTGGTTCAAGTTGAATGTGATTGCTCTATGATCAGACGTCCAATCTTCGGTAACAGTCCACAAGGTAATGTGGTTAGCAATACATCTGGTGGCCAGTGTAAAAGCTATTGTGGCCTCCCCCATGGTGCTGGAGAAGGTCGGCAGATTATTTGGTCGGTTTAAGATGATGAAGTATAATTATTTGTTCGGTTTAAGATGTTGTGACGAATTCGTTTATAGAACTACATTGTTCCAGGGTTTTATTGGGCCATGCAAGTGAGCAACAGTTTATGTCTGCACCAATAAAAAATTGTCTGCACCAATAATTAATTCTGCATTCAGGAAGTCTGCAGATATGTTATGGTAGGTAAGATATCCCTCCTGGCCTGCAGTAGAGTGAAACTGCATAGAATTTGCCCAGGGCTGTGACAATGTGAGTGCATGTCGCCCAAGGGAGGCAGTAATTTGTTAGCTTGGTTACCGTGTAGTTAGGGTTTCTTATTAGAACTGCTGCCCAAGTTGTAATTCAGGGGGTATCCCCTGACCTCTTTACTTCAAAGTATATTTGTTTTTGTGTGGCCTCCAGGGTTCCCCCTATTACCACGGTATCATCTGTAGGTTTTAAAGTGTGTGTGTGTGTGTGTGTTGTTTGCCGGCACCTGGAGTCTTAGCAGCCAGGAGACAGAAACAAATATATCGTGACTCCCGTCCCTAGCCACGAGGACTCCAGGGACAACTAGCGATAACATCACTAAGTGAGGGTCTCAGAACCTCTGACCTCTTTACTGTGGATTTAGGGCTCCTGTATAGTGAAGTTCAGGTAGAGTGGAGTGTATTTAGTGTCAAGTGGCACCAGGGGTTCCATCGAAGTTCAGGTAAAGTGTAAAGTGTATTTAGGGTCATATGGCACCAGGGGTTTCCCCCATCTCCGCGTTGTTTACATTGTGATGGGTGTGCCAGTTTGCTGGAAATGCCAGAGATTTAAAAGTGTATGGATATTGTTCATATGTAGTGTCGTGTACCGTTGTTCATCTGGTCATTTAGCCGCTGGACCCCTACTGAGGCCCAACGTTGCCCCACTTTCGCCCCGTGGAGGCAGACCAGGTACACCAGTATTATAATTAATTTACTCTGGCAGGTCCTGCCACCTAATTTCCTGAGATTTCAGTGGCTAGGACCTTAAAAAAAAAAATTCGCACGTTCTATGTTGATCACATATGTTTCCCGGTTTGAAGGGGTTTCATTTGAAAATTTAATGGCCGAGGAGAGGGTGAAATAATTTAGAGAAGCTAGAATTTTGGTGTGAGTCTTGCGCTGGCATAGAGATAGAGAGGGGAGGAGACTGAAGGCTAGGGGGGAATAGCTAGGAAAGACTGGGGTCAATAGAGTAGACGACCCCAGCATGTGCCAGTGGGGCATGCCCATGCCCCACCAGAGAGAAAGATGTGGGATGGCAGGGGGGGAGGCAACAAGAAGGCTGTCGCCTCCCCCTCTGCCAGGGAAGGGAGGAAAGTGTGCCCGGCAAGGGAGCCGGCACAGGTCGCCATATGGCCTGGCGGCTGCATATCTGCTTGAGTCAGGTCCTTGTTGTCCCATCCGTGTGTAGGTTCCTGTCTGTGGTTGTCACTTGGCAGCAGGACAGGTGCCTTAGTCAGGTCCGTAGTTGTGGGTATTTAGTCCAGTCTGTACTTATGTCTCTATCTGGAGTCATGGTCATTAGTTATTGGATCCTGGGTCCATTTGTTGGATCCGAGTTTGTCGAGTCCGGGTGTTTTTTTTTTTTTTTTTTCTTATGCTGTTTCTTCCTGGGATGCAATCCCTTTGTGGATTGTCTTGATGGTGACTGTCCGTGCACCTTATATGGTTGTTTGCAAAGTCATATATTGTGGGCCTGAGAAACGCTATTGTGGCTGTGGGGGCGGAAGAGTATGCCTTCTGTGAAAAAGATCTTGTGCAAAGTTTGCCAGTGCTTTGTAGCTGTGCTCCTCCAATAGGCGTTCCTCTTGATTCTCTGGTACATAATGTAATTCTGTAATTAGTCGGCATCGGAGGTCTTCATAAAGCTTGCAGTGGTACATTAAATGCTCCCACGTTTCCACTAAGCCACAATGACAGAGGGCAGTGTTGCTCAGTCCAAAGGTCATTAGTTTGAATCTGATGGCACCGTGGCCAGTTAGGAGGTACGTGGCCAGCAATCCTGGGGAGAGCTAGCTTGGGTATTTTGGGTATACGGCCGAGACAGTTGGGAGGAATTTTCGCGTTATTTGCCCTTTTGTTGAGTTTTGCCACCGTGTTTGCCAGGTTTGCTGAAGATGTACAGTTAGTCTTCTTTTCTCTATTTTCGGTTCGCTGGCTACATTTAATGTGAAATTTAGGCAGGTATCCGGTATGCCTCTGGAAAGGCTGTAGAGGAGTCCACTGCGTATCACTTCCAGGTCCAAGGGGAGGGCACCCGTGAGCACCTGAAGCGCGTGTGTACTCACTGTTTTGCAAGCTCGTGAGATAGTCAGTAAGATGTACCTCTGTATGGTTTCTAGTTTTCTTTTATTAGTTGCAGTGGTTGCTTTCTTGTACCAGACACCGGAGGCATAGAGGATGACTGGCAGGAACACAGTTTTGTGAAAAAGAGCAAGGGTTTTCTTCTTTATGCCCCAGTCCTTGCGGGTGATTCTTGCAAATAGTGACGAGTAAATTCTGATTTTATTTCTGAGATAGTTAAGATGGGGAGTGAAGGATAGGTTTCTATCAAGGACAACCCCAAGAAATTTCATTTCTGTGGTCAGCTTGACGGTGGTTCCTTGTACTTTTATTTGGGGGGGGTCTCCTAGTGTCCAGGGTTCCCCGAAGTAGGATGGAGCTTGTCTTAGTGGATGATATCTTCAGGTTATTTTCGTCAGCCCATTGTTGTAGAGTGGCGAGCGCCCGGTTTGCTGTGTTTTCCAGCTGTGCCCTGGAGTTTTCTGCCAGTGTCAGGACAAGGTCATCCGCATACGCATGGGAGGTTGCATTTCTGAGGTTGAGGAATCCGTCCAGGACCACGTTCCAGAGCAGTGAGCCCAGGACGGAGCCCTGTGGGCATCCTCTGTAGATGCGTCTGGTTATTGTACAGTAAGGAGCAGTGACTTTTACTGACCTGTCGCATAGGTAACTGCTGATGCAATTGTATAGATTACTTGGGAGTTTGGCCTCACGGAGCCTGCTGAGGACGCTTGGCCACCAGAGGGTGTCAAATGCCCCAGCAAAGTCAACCGCGATGGCAAGAAAGTATTTGCGGTCTGTTTCTGTTGCAGCGTTGATGATGCTGCGTAGGGCATCGGTGGTGGAGTATCCTTTTCGAAATCCAAATTGTTTGGGTGACTCTAGGCCTGCGTTTCTATAGTGCTTCTCTATCCTGTTTCGCAGGAGATGTTCAAGAAGCTTACTGAGAACTGTCAGGAGCGCTATTGGGCGATAGGACCCTGGGAGGTCCTGCCTCTTCGTGGGATTCTTCAAGATTAGCCGAAGCGTCGCCACCCTCCAACTGCACGGGAAGTAGCCTTCTTTGAGGCATTTATTGTATAGTTTCAGTATTTCCTCCGGGATAGTGTCCACTGCTTTCTTGATGATCTCTGGCTCTAGGAGATCTTCCCCTGGGGACGTTTTGTTTCTCAGCTTGGCCGCCGCGATCTCCAACTCAATCTTGGTGAAAGGTTCCTCAATTTGCTGGGTTGTGTATATCCTGTTCTGTTGGCAGAGCAGTATTTGTTCTGGCGTAGCGGGATCAGTGTGCTCCAGAAACATAGCATCCAAAATATTATTGACAGTTTCGTGCCACGTCTTTGTGAACCCCCCTTGCGGTTTCCTCATTGCTGGGAGTACCTCGCCTCTGGGAAGCCTATTTGTAGTCACCCGATAGACCACTCCCCAGGGGTTGTCATTTCCTGTCGTGGAAACTAGGTGCTCCCATGTACGCTGTTTTCTTTCTCTGATTTTTGCTGTGTATTGATTCCTTGCAGTACGGTATCGTTCCCGGAGCGCCTCTACTTCTGCATTAGGCCAATCACGTCTAGCCCGCTGGAATTTTTTCCGACAGGTGTTTGCTACCTGCCTTAGTTGCTGAAGCTCAGGGTTCCACCAGGGTACCGCCCCCGGAGATGGTTTCTTTCTTTTGATAGATTTGTCCGCCGCTTCTGTGATAAGTCTCAGCAGTTTTGCCTGGTGTTGGTCTGGGGTTGTCTCTTCTGTATTGAATGTGTGGGCGGCCACCCGTATGGTTTGTTGGAATTTGGGCCAGTCTGCTTTTCCTATGGCGTATCTGTGCTGTATTTGTCTGGGTGTTGTGCTTCTGGCTATTGTTCGGTTTAGTTGGAAGGTTATTGCTCTGTGGTCCGATGTTGTCCAGTTTTCCGTTACTGTCCAGGCTGTGATGTGATCAGTGACGGATCTTGTGGCAAGGGTGACATCAATTGTTGTCTCCCACATAGTACTGGAGAATGTTGGGAGGTTGTTTGGCTGGTTAAGTATATTATAGCAACTGTTTGTGAGGTACTCTTCCAGATGCTGCCCGTTCAGCACGCCTCTCCGTCCTGGGGTTTCGCTATACCATGCCGGTGAGCGGCAGTTTACGTCTGCGCCTACAATTATTTTGGCGTTCGGAAATTCTGTGTGCATGGTCTGTAGGTAGTTAATTGTTGGGAGGATATCTTCCCCCGGATCGACTGTATATTGAGACAGCATAAAATTCCCCTAGTGCGGTGACTATGTGGGCACACGCAGCCCAGGGCAGGCAGTAGTTTGATAGTTTAGTCACTGTGTAATCCGGATTTCTAACTAGGATGGCTGCCCACGGGGTTTCAGCATCAGTATGCACAGTCTTGTATTGCATGGGGTATCCCCTGACCTTTTTGCTGTATGTATACGGCTCTTGCACGAGCATAATGTCGACATTTTCTTCGTTGGCCTTTTTTACCAACTGGGCGGCAACCGCCCTAGACCTTTGCGCGTTGAGCTGTGTGAACTGAACTTTTAGTTGGTTGTACTGTTTAGGGCGTGCTTCCATAGTCGAGTCTTGTTTGGTGTACTCCCTTGGCCTTTATGTATACAGGACGCTTGTTGTTACGGATTGAATGGTCTGCCTGGATTTTGTGCGCCTTGCAGTTTGCACATGTTGGTGGATCCTCTCTTTTAGGGCATGTCTTAAATTCGTGTCCTACTTCAGCACAGTGCCCGCATGTTGGTTGCGTTTGGGCGCATGTGTGGGTGGTGTGTCCGAAGCGGCCACACCGGAAGCATTTGGGGGCTGTCACATGTTCATTGTAGCGATGACTGCCCCAGTTTATGAACACTCTGTTGTGTTTGTTTATAGTATTCCAGGCCGTAGGCGAAAGCTCAACCACCCAGTTTGTGGCGCTACCTTTTCGGGATTTGGTTTCATACCTCGGATTTATAAGTGATGCTGGATCTACCTCCGGGTGTTCTTGCTCGAGGTTTCTCATATACAGTTCTTCTCGAAGAGTTGTTGGTGTGAGGTCTTTGTCCGTGTTGAATATAATTATACTAGGCCCTCTGTTTTGGGGGGGCGTGGCCTCCAGGCCAAGAGTTTGTATTCTCGGATTGGCTATTATTTTTTGGACATCTTCCTGCGTATGCGTTTCGATTATTATGCCTGTGTTGCGCGTTTTCCGTACTGATTTAATTTTTGTGGTCTTGAGATCGTCTGCTAGTTTTGTCATTACTGTGGTTTTGACTGCTTCGCTGGAGGTGTGCTCCTCTGTGGAAGTTGGTCTGAGGATGACCAAATTCGGCCTTGGGAGTAGTGTCTTCCGTCTGGATGCCGATTGGAGTGTCGTCTCTGGTGGTTCCTGGGTTCTGGTCCTCAGCGCTTGAGCGTATGTGGAGGCGCGCTGTGGCATTTGGTTTGCCCCACATTCCATGTATGCTTGTAGTCGCGAGGTCGCTCTTTCACATTCGACATGAGTGTCTAGGAGTATCGTTTCCATTTTATGGAAGATCGTAACTATTTGGGCCCTAAGGCCTGTGGATACTCTGTTTGAGTGGTCCTTGAATAAGTTTTCGAGGGCCATCTTTAGGAAGAGAGACTTCTGGTAGACAGTACCCTCTGGGAGAGCAGGATCAAGTAGTGAGTCCTGTTGCTTTTCGTCGTTCTGGTCCTTCTGTGAGGTTATGTTGTGTAATTGGTCTCTCGCTTCAGTCTGAGACCGCGTTTCACGTTGTTCTGATTTTGGTGCCATTCGTTTGACATTCTTCCGTTTGGTTGAGAGGGCCCCCGGGCGAGTGTCCTCCCAGTCCTCTGATTGCTCTGTGGTTATCTGGATGTAGTCGCATTGATTAGGTTGCTGTGTGTCCTTCATTTTGTCTATTTCCCCGTCCATGTCTACAAAATTCGGATTAACGGGGTCGTCCGAATTAGCGGGAATTTGTTGATAGTGTTTGCTAGGGCTTGGATTTTGCTGGCGGATGATGTCAGCCACAAGTTTGTGGGTATATTAGTTGGCTTGCAGTAAGCCGTTGAAGTTTGGTTTGTGCCCCCAGTTAGATTGTGGGGGGGGGAGAAAACAGCTCGGTACAGAAATACTCCTAGGAGAGCGGGGTCACTTTCTTTGCGGTTTTTAGGGACGGCGAAGTTTCTGGTAATACTAAAAAGTTATTTGGCGCATCGGGAAAAGATGACATTTCGCCATTGTAAGTCTATGGTAATGGAGGGGGGGGGGGAACCGTTTTGGTCACTGTTCCTTAAAATGAAGAGTACGAAGATCGCTGAAAATTTGGGACTAGGTCACAGTCCGAGGTTACTAAGCTTGGGTCACCTCCCTAGTCAAGTTGCTCGATAGAAGCGTGGCGACCGCGTTATGTCGGTTGCCTCTCTATATCCCAAATGTCAGCCACATGGTGACCATGCGGTCTGGCACAAAGAATACAAATAGTGACGCTTCTAACCAGCCAAATTCCCAACAAAGCACAGAAAGTTTCTCACCTTGAGAGTCCACTGGAGTTGAGGAATCACTGTATATACTTTTGATGAGAAAAACACTTTAAACTGAAATCCACGAGTGTGAAATGAACAACGCTGGCAGCCATATTAACGATCGTGAAGGCGGCCATATTGGCTCTATGCATACAGGCACAACGCTAACATATGTAAGAATTTAAAAACTCACATAAATTCTTTAAATCCGCACAGAAATTCACATAAAATCACCTGATGATTCAGTATCGTTAGTTCTTCAAGTCCGAATCTTTGGCGAATAGTAAATCCATGTTTAATCAACACTAAAATCACTTATTAATCAGAGCACATAGAAACGTGACCGCACGAGGTGGTAGATATTAGACTGCCCGGCACATTGGTGACTGTACCTAGGGTATCCCAACAGAACATCACCCAAAGCATGACACCGCCGCCACCGGCTCATTTTTGTCCTATAGTGCATCCAGGCACCATCACTTCCCCAGGTAAACGAAGCACAAGTACCCAGCCATCCACATGGGGCAACAGGAAACGTGATTCATTGGACCAGACTATCTTCTTCCAATCACTCAAGGTCCAGTTTCGATGCTCGCATGGCCATTGTACCCGCTTTTGCCAGTGAACTGTGGTTAGCATGGGTGCTTGGAGCTGCCTGCGGCTATGCAGCCCCATTTTCACCAGCTTCTTGATGTACTATGTGTTGTGACACATTACTCCCGTTACCAGCATTCCAATTATCGGCTAGTTGCACCACAGTCGCCCTTCTGTTGCCACGTAACATCCGGGAGAGCCTTCCCTCACCTCGAGCATCAATGAGCCGTGGTCTCCTTCACGTCGCCGGCGGTTCGTGGGTTCCCCCTCGTCGGATCACTTTCGCTGACCATGGGCATTCCACCAGCCGTGCCATATCAGACCCAGTTGTCTGGCTTTTGTCAAACTCACTTAAGTCCGCAGCCTTTCCCATCTGAAGAACAAGAGTAACACTGATTAACGGAGCTCAGTATCAGGTGTTTTTTATATCATGTCCCGACCCGTGCACGCGCCGTAGTTCACCTGCAGTTCCTTCGATTTGTATAACGACTTGCTGGTCATAATGTTTTGTCCCATCATGAAGATTGTATTATAATGAACAGTTGATTTCATATGTCGGGTTTGCACATTTCTACTGATTATTAGTACAAATTTAGTCCTGAAACTTCTCCATCCGTTTGAAATGTCTACACCATGCTGCCAAATAGTAGTACTTCCACTACAACTAAACATTTAAGACCAATCTCTCGGTCCTCATACCTTCTCAAACTATTACAGAAAACAATACGCACAGCCCTGACCATCCACATTTTACCTCATAGACCTTCGCAATGTCAGGCAGATCAACGATTGGCAACCTTAAAATGACATCTAGCCATATCATCACAGAATCTGAAATAGTGATAACTCATCTGGTTTTGGACGTGGCTGTTGACAGTGTTAGTATTCCAGCATTCCTAAAATATCTTCAATCCTACTATAATTTTGAAGGCGAACTGCTCAAGTTCCTAACCCTGTAGCTGATCAGAGAAACATCAATGCAGGGTGTGGCCAACAAGTTGACGTTTTATCAAGCCTTCGATTTGCAGTGATCATTGCCCTTTAGTGGATAACAGAAACAACTTACCAGACAAGTCCGCTTGCAGGACTTGTCTGGTAATGCAAGTCTTCAATGGGAACGCAAGCCTTCCCATTGAAGCCCGATCCGACAGGCGTTCGCCTTGTGTATGATGGCAGAATGATCAAAAGAGTTGCAAATCATCGTGACCTCTGGGTGATCTTTGACACTAAGTTGTTTTAACCACTACCTTGAAGAGGTTTAAAATGAGTAGGAATCGCTGGATGGCAAAACAGCACCTACAGTATATCACAGACCCGTTCACAACAAAGAGGCAAAAAACATGGCATGCTTTATGGAACCAAAATTTGGAGTTGGGCAATCAAAACTACACTAAAACCACTATATTCGGCCACATGGAAGTTTCAATTATCTTCCCAGCATTGAACTACAGCTATTAACTCCTCTAACCGTGTGGTCGTCCTGGAGTATAAACAGTAAATTTATTTATTTATGGTCAAGGCCTTCGTTTGGAACGACTGTCGGTGATGACTGAAGAGAGACGTTTGTCCTTTACTGCGAAAATGATTGCAGGAGAGATCTCTGCCCACCCCACCTCGTTGAGCGCAGGCCACAGCTGTGCTCGAGCCATGGCAGACTGCATGTCTGATTCTGCTGACCTAAATGCTAACTGTGGAACAATTACTGGCCGCGGAGCCTGTGGTGAGGGACATAACGAACGCACGTAATTCCCCTCTACCCAGTATTTTGATGATTGATTGTTGTACGATTTTAGACGCATCAGCAACTTAGGCTATGTGCTCCGTATATAATATGACTGTAAATTGCTAGTGTTCTGTGGTTGGTTTACTGTTTGTGAAAACCGAGTTTCCGGAGGGTAAAACCATGCTTCCCTCTCTTGAGACAGACTAACTCGGCCAAGTTGTGAAAAGGATCCACAAAAAATTCCTCGCTTCATTGACAGGATTCGAACTCGGGTCTTTTTCAGCCGGTGTGGAGTGATTATACCAACTGTGCTACCAGCGAGGGAGTGGTGTGATGAACTCGAATATATACAGTATATGGAAAGACTTTTTAATATGGTGTAATGTAATTTGCTGTGTATCTTTCGGCTACAGTTCCCAATATGACACTATCTAATTGTGACGTGCGAATGTTCATTACATCTAATCATGTTAATATGTTCCCTGTTTTCATACTTTGTGGTATTTGTACCAATTAGCTACATTTGCATAATCATTTATCAATGGGAGTCGCCCCAACTACCACTGTGTCTATCTGTGAATCGCGAAACCATCACATTATGTATAGAGGACTTTTTCACAAAGTATCCGTATATATCGTATCTTTCTTACGTGCATTAAAGATAAATTTACTCAGGGTTTTTCAGCCCACACAACACAAATATCGGCTCGTGAACACACTCTGCGTAAGCGTGTGTTCGTGAGCCGATTGGATTAGATCTGGATCACTCTGATTAGATCTAATTAGAGGCTAATCCGCTGTATAAATTAAAACAGCTAACCAGAGGAATTAATAAAACGATGTGTTATTCTTTGAGGTAAGCTAATGACGTTCTGTAAATCAGTGAATAATGATATGAAATTCAGTGTTCGTGTGGTATCATATTCTTTCTGCATCGCTTAAATAATCATTTCCTTCTAGCGTTTAATGTTTCTAGTTATATTCTTGAATTATTCATTGCTGTCGATCTGTGGACTTAATTGTCCTTTCTCCCACACTTTCTTTTAATCTGCTGACGACTTCGTATAGTGTATATGATTCTCTCTTCTCCTCATCAAATACAATTCCCAAATCTGTTATTAGTGTTCTTGTTATCCAACAGTCATTTCCACGGACACAAGATAGACAAGTTTTTAGTAACCTGCGCTCCCATCTTTTTGTCTTCACTTCGTCTGGATGAGTACAGTCGTCGAACAGGTACAAACAACACGCACACCTCTAGTAAAACAGCCAACGCAACGACCGTTATTGCTTCAAGGTCACGGTTTGCTGATTTATAGACATGCTGTCGACACCTGAGAGACAACTTTCACTGTGATTGACTGACAACAATTTTATAATAGTTTCAGTAATGGTAGTCTAAATTGTTGAAATATAGATTCATGTTTCAATCTGGTAGCTTCATTCCAAACAGTTTTTGCCGTTTTTCTTCACGTTGCAAACAGTTTAATTTTTTGTATCGCTTCAAGACAAAATTAATAGCAGAAAAAATTAATCCATGTCATCCATCCATGCCAAATTTGCTATAATAATGGAGGCTTATTCAAATCGAGAGATGGCAGACACACATCTCATGTATGAAATTGTTTAAGCACGGCCTAAACACGCCAATGTTCATAAATGAGAGCTGTACATTACTTTAGAATAAAACTATGAAAGTTCGATATAAAACTTAATGCTTCACCTATGCATTATTATACAGGGTGCATCATAACATGTGGGATCCAGCCCACTTCAGGGATAGATTTAGGACCTAAAATAAAAAAAAGTTCATGTAAACATAGATATGATTTCGCCTGGTTTCCAAGTTACAGCCATTTTTGTGTTTCAGCAATTCTTTCCATACTTCAGTTAGCATAGCTGGCTCCATTCAACTGTTTACAATGGTTGATATCTCATAGATGGCCCTGCCGTAATTATGTAAACAAGATCCCGTGGTGCTCTTTGGAGAACTACTACGTTTTGAGCTTGTTATTAACATTTTGATATTGTAAATTTGCTATAATAATGGAGGCTTATTCAAATCGAGAGATGGCAGACACACATCTCATGTATGAAATTGCTACATGCAGTGCACTCGAGCATGATGTCTGTATGCAGAAAACTTCCTTAATTGTCATGTGCCAAATAAGACCTTTCAGAGAATACATGAACTCCTTACGGAAACTGGTTCATTTGGAAAACGAGTTTCAGATATTCGTAACACCAGCACCAGAACTGTTGATTTGGTAGAACGGATCTTCGATCACGTTGAAGAAAATGGTGACTCGCGAAGGAATAGCAACAGCAGAGAACGTGGGACGTATGACTGTGTGGAGAATTTTACGTGACCAACAGCTTTATCCATATCATCTTCAGAGAGTACAAGGACTTACTGAAGCTGACTTCCCGCCCCGAGAAGCTTTTTATACTTAGTTTCTGCAAATATATGCTCGTGTTCAGATGTATTGTTTACTGATGAAGCTGGATGGTGTAATCGAATTTCACAACGCTCCCAATGGGCTAAAGAAAATTCCCATGCCATCGTTCAATCAAGATATCATCAACAATTCAGCATGAATGTGTGGGCAAGAATATTTGGTGACATTTTAATCGGGGCTTATTGTTCTGCCTGGGAGATCAACAGGAGCATCCTACTGCAATTTTTTAAGATAACATTTAAATGAGTTGTAAGAAGTTACACTTGATGTCATTCGTTGCATGTGGTTTATGCAGGACGGTGTCTGCCCAAGTTTAGCCGTGTTGCTAGAAACATTTTGGATGAGCGATTCCCTAATAAATGGATAGGTCGTGCAGGATCCATTGCCTGGCTTGCACGCGCCTCTGACCTAGTGTTATGATACACCCTGTATCAATAAACGATCATTTATTGTATCGGGACGTAGCAGCTGCTTCAGTCATAGTGTGCGCCAATTCATATGGCGTTTGTCTGTACAAACGTTTGTCCACGGTACGACAAGCATCTTGTTCAAAATGAAAAAAACCAGAAATTACTCGAGGAGGATTTTTACCTCTAGCTGATATCAGTTAACCAGAGCAGCGAGCAATTTTTGAAGGCCAAGAGGTCTTCAAGAATTTCTAGTTTCCAGAGATATTTGGAACCTCATTGTATACTTACTATAGTATATACAATGTACGATATCCCATTATAGCTAGGAATTTTACAGATTACACATATGATGTTATACATGCTTTATGACGAACATACCATTGATACCTTATAATACAGAGGTATCTATTAAATGAAAAGTGGTGTTCAGAAACTATACAGGGTGTTTCAAAAATGATAGTCAATAATTTAAAGGTGAAAAGTACACACTAAAATAAGCAAAAAAGTCCCAGTGAACATCGGGCCGAAAATGAACCGTTTTCGAGATAATGCACATTTTCTGATGAGATCCGCCACTGACTGTGGGAGCACTCTGGGAGGGTAGTCTGTATTGCTGAGACCTTGTACACGCTGGATGTGGTAGGGGTACAATAATCTGGGATGTAAAATTCGCCACACACGGCTATGACTAAGTACACACTCTTGCAGAGCAACTCTCCTTGTCGAAATTCCTGGATTTCGTTCTATTCTTTCTAATACCCTTTCTTCAACGTCAGGTATGCATCTGGGCCTACCTGCTTTGTACTCCATGTGCGAAGCGCCCATGTTCTCTAAGGCGTGATGTACCATGATTAATGTGCGCCTGTTGGGCTGCCCTCGGCGTGGAAATGCTTCTTGGTACAAACGTCTCGAGTGCACTGCCGTTGGCTTTACCATACATGAAGTGCATGTCCGCATACTCTTCGTTGCTGTAACCTCTTTCCGTGTTGACCATCCTTTGACAAGTACTAGTATGCCTGCTACGTCTCAGAGCACTGAGAAAGGGGGAGAATGAAAGAGTTGGAATCCACCACAATTCAGTTAAAAAAAAAAAAAAAAGTAAACTGCAGCCATTATCATCCCACTGCAGGACGGAAGCCTCCTCAACAATTCATGCTGAGGGAAAAGTCAGTGGCGGATCCCAACTAGAAATGTGCAATATCTCGAAAACGATTCACTTAATGACCCATGTTTACTAGGCTTTTTTTTGCATATTGTAGTCTGTACAGTTCACCTTTAAATTATTGACCATCACTTTTGAAACACCCTGTATACAATTACAGTAAACGAGAGAGAGAGAGAGAGAGAGAAAAGCTGATGCATCAGCATAGGTACAATTAATTCATTGATTTCAGAGTCACTTCCGACAAGGCAGATTCCCTAATTGCAATTGAAGCACCGTTTAGAACACAAACTTGCTCATTTTAAAATAAGGTTTGAACGTTAAAAACAATTACGGAAAAATCATAATTTCTGCAAGGATAGCCCTCCTATATTTGCTATTTTCCACAATGCATTTCAGATCGGCCTTGTGCTGCCTAAAGCATTTGAGGAGGCAGGAATCTGCCAGCAATATGGAAGCGATCCAGATATGACCTAAGGGATCTTCAAGTGGCATAATCCCAGATGTTTGGGGAGCTAATATGGCCTGTCATCATCTTTACTGTGGTACACAGTCTTTTCGTGTAGATTTTATGATGTAGCCTGGTATACTGCATGTTCTGTGCCAACTCTATAGTTCTGACTTGAGGTGCCAGCTGCTGGAAGTTCAGTCATATAAGAAACCAATGCTCATCTACAAAAAGTGGTCATAAGGTTGTAGTGGCAACAGAAGCCAAAATTTCTGATGCCTACAATTCTATGTGAATCATCATGTGGATATATTTGAGTGACGTTCCCGATCTCTGACATAAAGCAGAGGTTACTTTGTAGTCCATCTAAGCTGACTAAATCTTCGATGAATGGTTTTCGTTTGGGCATGACAGTTAAGTTTGGGATCAAATGTTACTCCTAGATCCTTGTGTTGAGTCACTTAAGGAATGGCAACCCTCTTGAGAGATGGCTGTATCTGTGAAGGTTGCTATTTGAAGGAGAAAAGTATGATGTAAGGGTTGAGTCAGTGAGAATTGTGCCAGGTAATCAGAGAAGTTGCTGAGAACTTTGTTGATAACATATTGATAATCATGTTTAGGATTAATAGTAGTGAGAAATTTGATGTCATCAGCCTAACATAAACACTTTTTTTCCCTGGTTGGTAAATGGGAAGATGAGTGCAGAGAACAGAAGCCCAGAGATAGAACCTCCATGGAGAATGCCAGCAGTTACCTAACAAGAGAATTACTGGCATCCAGCTGAACTCTGTAGAACTCTGCAGGTCAGGAGTGAGTGAAGGAATGCCAGGGCATTTCCTTTAACCTGTAAAAACATTTCCAGTAGCTGTAGAAGATCCCCTAATATTAACAGAATCAAATGCTGATTGTATGTCAAAATACACAGCAGCAATTTCAGAATTATCAAAAGTCTGCAGAATGTTTGATCTTTGAGGATGCTCATAGGAAGTTGCTGACTGTGGATCTATGCTTGAGGACATAGTGAATTTGGGAAGGATTTCGAATCCAGACCTCTCCAAACGTTAAAAATGATGAGCCACTACTGTATGCCGTATAAATAAATTATCTTGTATTATTCTGTTTATACTCCGGGACGAACACGTAGGATCAGAGGAGTTTACAAGATAGAGAGTACAAGAGTATTACTATTTCACAAACACAACGGCTCGAACCACGGTCATCTTAAACGCATTTTCTGTCCTGTTGACCACTCGGCTATGTCAGACCAAAAAATGCTGTTTATACTCAGCACGGCCTAGACAGGTTTACAACTAAACCTTTTAACAAGAATACAATCATTAACCTCATTAGTTCATGCGCTCTAACCACTGTCAACTCAAACGTGTGTGCTATTGCGCTCCCATGTTAACCACTCGGGTTACGTCATGAACATAGGAAGTTTATTAGATACATCGAAGGCCTGACGTAGCCGAATGGTCAGGAGTGCGAGTGCAGTAGCACACACTCTTTGAGTGGACCGGGGTTCAAACCCGTGACTGCTAAATACGATTAAAATTTGTGTTTATTGATTTATTGTAAACTCTACTGACCTGGCAATCGTGCTGGAGTATAAACAAGAACATAAATAAATAAATTTTCTGTTTATACTCCGGCACGACAACCAAGTCAGTAGAATTTACAATAAATCGTCAATACAAATATTTATCGTATTTAGTAGTCACGGGCTTGAACCCCGGTCCACTCAAGGAACGAGTGCTATGCACCCTCGCTCCTGACCACTCGGCTACGTCCGGCCTAAATAAAGGTAATCCCTATTGATTTATAACAAATATTTATCGTATTTAGTAGTCACGGGCTTGAACCCAAGTCCACTCAAGGAACGCGTGCTATGCACCCTCGTTCCTAACCACTCGGTTACGTCAGGCCTAAAATCTAATAGCGAGCAGCACCCCTTTACCTCTCAGGACAACCTGAAGTCATTAAGGGCATGGAATCTACAATGTGCCAAAAGTGTTTACAGGGGTGCTGACCCATGCAGGCTCGAACGCAACTCGTAGCTGCCTCAGACTGGATGGCAGCGGATCCCATTGAAATAGAGCTCAGTCCACCTCATCCCAGAGATGCTTAATCCGGTTGAGATCCAATGAATGAGCTGGGATCAGGAAAGTATGGTTAAGTCATTTTGATGTTCCTGTAACCTTTTCTGAATGAACCGTGACATGGCACATTGCTCTGCTGGTAGCAGCCCTTAAGACATATATAAAACTGTGATATTAAATGGACGCACCTGGTTGGCAACGATGTTCAAGTAGACTATGCCATTTAGCGATTGATCCACTGCTACCAAGGGACTTCACGTGAGCCATGAAAACACTTTCTGCAGCATCCTGCTTTCACTACCAGTTTTGAAGCCTGGCATGATGGATCTATTGATTCATTCTACGGTTGCCACACCGTGGCCTGTCTCTTAGACTGGTCCTCTATGCAGTAGCTTCGTCGGCACGATATTGCCATCTGCCACTTGTTTGGAGAGTAATAAGTTCGATTCCTCTCAACGACTGTAGCAATTTTTTTAGTCTTCTTCTTCAATCAAGGTTGCTGTTAGCCGATTTCCGGTGAAATGGTAAGGTTTTCACCCATTAGTTATTCTGAGTTTCTCAGACTGCACAATGTACAAATCGTGCCATGAACACACACCTCTACAGACACACATGCAGATATGAACGACAATTTCAGTGCCATTAATATATAGTAATAAAATGTCTCTTAGGCTGTACGACTCTTTTCACCCAATGCGTATGTATATACTTTAACTTTGGACTTTCGCTGAACTTTATTTTCGCCATATGTGTTTTTTTAAATAGATTTTATTTTTTTTTATAACCAATTTTTAAATGTATGGTGGCCCCACACAAGAAAGGTATTAGAACCTTCACTTAGCACCATGCATGGATGAAAGGTTGAGAAAACAAAAGAGGAATAAGTAAATTTCTATTTATTCTCGATCCGGACAAGGTGAAAAGAATTTACATACTCATTGTGATTGCAGACATACTGAATTGATTAACAGCCAGGTTTTCAGTGCCACAATTCAAACTGGGGTCGTGCATTTTCGTGGTAGCATACAGGTTAGAATCCACAACTTCCATACTTGTGACAGCACACATTATGCATGTTGACAGCCAAAGAGGTGCCAAATGATTTTACTAACAGGTACATGCAAGTTATGTCTAAGCAGCAGCGATTGTTAGGGAGGTTACTCAGGAATGTATCTCCAGCGGGTCTACCCTGGGGGCACACTTGGATGACTTCACAGTGGTTATATCAGGAAAATCCCGTTCATAATTGTAGGCTGATGTTGTTCTTACAGATCTTAAATGGACAGTCACTAACGAACTTACCATTACTCCCATTCAAACCTAAGATGATTGCTTTTTGTGGAAAGCTCCACTACAACATGCCCCCAAACTTTAAAATCAATGGTCTGCAGATTCCCTTTGTCCAAGAAATAAAATTCATTGGTCAATCAATGATAAATCTAACTTCTCAGCTCATGTTAGTACCTTTGCTGTTAAAATTAAAAAATTCACTTTTAATGAACAAAATAATAGTTTATTATTCTTTTTGAAATTTTCTGAGAAGCAACGTAATCTTTTTAAATACAACCTATTTTTTTTTAAACTGTAAGGAGAAATATTCTGTGAAATTATAAAGTTTGAAAATAAACATGCTTACAATAAGATGAATTATAACCAGAAACTATAAAGTTAAATGAATAAAATTGAAAAAGCTGTATTAGAATGTAACTTGACATGATTTTTTAAATTTTAATTTTCTATTCTAAACTGCAATATTCTCTGAAATTAAGTTTAAAAATAAATATTCATGTGTGTAAAATAGTGTAATTTTTAATTTCTGAAAATTATAAGGTGAACATTCCAACCGTAATTATAATGTTTTTCACATCTAAACTAAGGGAACACTTAACAAAGACAGGTTTTAATGAATGAATTCTTTATTGAATCCTTATTTACAAAGGAGACATCAATAATAAAAATGTGCACGACTCTTTTCTAATAATGAAGTTCTCAATTCTGATAACATACCACTAACACTAAATATTTGATAGGATGCAAATTGGAAGGAGAGGCATTTCTTTTTCATTTCCAGTTCGAATTCGCGAACCACATATGAGGGTACGGTCTTCAATTATAGTTTGAGGAAATGTTCATCACCGCTGTTCATAGTATGAAAAAAGGGGACCCCCCCCCATGTCAGAGAAATACGTCGGGACACCGAAGTACGTTTCCTGTATTTTCTCTACCTTGTGAACTCCTCTGACCATGTGGTGTTCCCGGAATATAAACAGAAAATTTATTTTATTTTTATTTTAATGTGATGTCATACAAGTTTAAAGTTTGAGTCCACTCTTCACCTTTTAATGACCAGCACACAAGTGTCGGACTCTATTTGAATTCACTGTTGAATTTTCAAAAAACTAACACGAACAATCCACTTTGAACTTACACTTATTTACATTAACAGTGAGTAACTTGTATCCATAAAACTGCCTTTATTTGGTTGAATTTCATTAAAATGGGAAATTTTGAGGGTAGCTAGTCTCATAGGATCTCCGAAGTTTGTCGTATTAATTACGAAAATTAATGTCGTACACATATGGAATGTCAACTGCTTTTTACATTATGCAAAACTGAGGGGAAAAGTACACGGAACACTGATAACAATCAATTTCTGTAACTGTGAGCGGGGTGCTTCTTTCCTTCAATCCAACTGCAGAGTGTCATATGATTTCATTAGTCAGAAGGTCATAGGGTCATAGGTCTTTCAATGGAGCAACGCATCGATGCGTATCATATGAATATGTGTTAACTTTTGCATTTCCGTTGCACCAGGTTTGGCCAGATGACTGTTTTTATGTTCAGCTTCTGAGATGTCCATAGCAAAAATTAATAAATGAAAGATATCTGTTGAGAAAAAGAAAGAGGAAACATTCCTACATGAATGTTCTGTTATTGCAACGGAAAGGAGAAATACAGATTTAGATCTATTATTCATGTAAAAATAATCTTTTTCTTATGCTCACTCTCAATAATACCCTTTGTGCGAGTATAACTGTATTTTTAATCCTTAGGATTAACCCAGGGTGTTAAATTAATCTATCATCCTAAAAATGAAGCATGCAAAAAATTTTAAATCACATATATGTTTTGCTACTACACTAACGATGCAACTTCTAACAACACAACGTGGTGTTAGAAGCTAATTGACGAAGTTTCGAGCAAATTCTTTGTTAATTCTGACACATGACTAGTACTCACGTGTTAAAGTGCGTATGATTCCATTGGCACTTTGCATATCCATTTCACCATGCCGACACGAATACAGCAGATCGAACTCACACGACGAAAGAAATTATTACAGACTCCCGGGAATGTGGTTCTCCCATCGCAGCTTAAGACGACCATAGACACGGCTGTAAATGTATATTAAATATGCATTTTCACAAGTGAAACATGAGCACGAAATTTAGTTCACAGTTATGCACGTGTTTAATATGGTCTTCACAAAGATGAATTCAAAGTTGCCTGTTTTTACATACTAACTGCTCAATTTTTGAAATTTAGGTGAGTTAATAAATCACTTTTCTTGAAAGAAAAAAAAATTAATGGTAAATAAATGTACATTTATTGTTCTTCTTATTAGAGCATCAGCGTTATATTCAAATATCACACTAAATGAAAGCATTTCATTAGGCAGAAGTCTTAGGTCTTTCAATGGAGTAATGCATATCACATGATTGTGTCCAGTTCAGTATTTCCATTCTCAAAGATCTATAAATACGTTGGCGTTCGTGTGTTCTTTGCTCCGGCTTAATTCGAAAATGCTATGTTATTAAACACAACATAGCATTTTCGGCATAATTTGCGTAGGTATATACACATACGACACATATATACACATACGACTGTGGGCCAGTGGCGGATTAAGGCACAGGCTAGCAGGGCCCCTGCCCGGGCTGCCAAAAACAGAAAAACAATGAGGCAAAAATATCTATATCCTTGAGGATAAATGGGCCTGTTGTACTGGAATCCATAGTGATATGAAATAATAACGTATACATCCAGTAAAAATATCTTTAATTATACTTTGGAGCTTTCGAGGCTAAATATGACTCTTTATCCTCATACGTTCTCTTTATGGCCAAAACGTTTAAGATGCTTGCGTTCAGTTGCAGAAGTCCTTCAGTTCGGTAGCCCGCAACAGACAACATTTGCGCTTTGCGCATAGGTGCAAAATCAACCGCATCATTCCTAAAGGCTTCCGCTATAAAGCCCCATTTAAAAACACTAGCATGGAATGCATGTTTCAACTTCAGCCTACAAACATTGAAATTGTGGATTACCCATCTCCACTACGAAATCAAGAGAGCTGACTACAATAAATCCAGACTCTTGCAGGAACTACAGGGTAGGATCTCACTTATATATTTTCTAACCTTATCCATACCATCTGTCGCCAAGCTAACCGTATCTCTGATGTTTACCGTTCGCGACAACAACGGAAATTTGTTAATTTAAGCAGAGAAACCCACTCCTCAAGAACGAACACCCGTTCAACTAATACCGCTTCCTTCGTACTAAATCTGAGCAGCAAGCAGTTAACCACCGAGCAGCTCAACGTTTTGACCGCCGGAATGAAGTTCGCCGTCGAAGCCACCGATCACACAGCTTGCTATGGGAGTAGAAGCAAGCATTACCAACCTCCCTGAAGAAGCTGCTAACGAAATCCGCTTCAAAACGGCCTCCATCCTCCGATGCACACGGCCCACCCGCTCCAACCTTAATCACCAACAGCACGCCGCTCTTTCTTATATAAGAAAGGACAACTCCATCATCGTGCTTCCCGCTGACAACGTACGTCGCACTATCATATTAGATCGGTCGGGCTACCTAGAGAAAGCCCTGGTCCTCCTACAAGACCCCAACGTCTATGAACCCGTTACGGATCCGCCCATCAAAGTCTTAGGACGTCTGGAGTCATACATTAATAAACTTGTCTATGCATGGTTTAAAGCTAAAAAATTTCTACTCCGACTCGGTGGCTTCTTCATGCCACAGGCTGCGAACTGCTCCAGTTTTATGGCCTACCTAAAATCCATAAGCGAGGTATTCCTCTACGGCCCATAGTGTCCTGTTGCAATGCACCTACATATGAACTATCCAAATATATTGCATGACTCCTTACTCTTATAGGAAATACCACCCACACTGTCACTAACAGCGGCGAATTCATTCACCTTATTAAAAAGCTCTCAATTTCTGACAACGAAGTTATGGCGTCATTCGATGTAGTGTCCTTGTTTACATCAATCCCAGTCCAACAGGCCGTAAATTGCACCAAGAGGCTTCTAGAAAATGACCCAAACCTACCAAACAGAACATTACCGTCCACTGACATCTGTACCGCCCTCAACCTGTGCTTGTCAGGCAGCGTCTTTACCTTTGAGGATTCCTTATACCAGCAAGTACATGACACTGCCATGGGTGCCCCTGTTAATTCCGTTGTGGCCAACATCGCCATGGAAGAATTGAAAGAACAGATATTTCTGAACCCACCAGTACCTATTACAACATGGTGCAGATATATCGATGACATCTTCACAGTCATCCCACATGGCTTTGAAGCAACATTGCTAGAATATCTCAATTCCTTGTCAACGTTCATCCAGTTCACTCTAGAATTAGAAGTAGACGGAGCTCTCGCATTCTTGGATGTGCTGGTAAAACGCGTGGGCCCACATTTAGAAACCTCAGTATACCGTAAGCCAATGTGGTGCGGACAGTTCACAAAATACAGATCCGGCTATTCCCCTAGCCATCTCAACAGCACTGTCCGCACTCTATTCTCCAGGGCTTGGAGCCACTCCAGCACAGATGAAGCTAGGTGCAACGAGATTTGCAGAGTGGGGACAGACTTGATCAATTGTGGCTACTCAACCCACGCTTATTACAAGCGCAGGAGCTCACACTCCACCCGAGACCCCCATCAACTCAGGACAATGTCTCTACCACATACATTCCCTACTATCCAGGCATGTCAGGCTGGATCTCAAAAATCCTCCGAGAATACCACATAAAATGTGTGCAGCTGCCTGGTAGAAACTTACATTTTCTAGCTTCCAACGTAAAGACTCCGGTCACCCCTCTCTTACGCAGCGGTGTGGTATACCTCGTAGCCTGCAAAGATTGTGACAGCTGCTACATAGGAGAGACCTCGAGACGTCTTCAAGACCGCCTCGCAGAACACGACAGATCGATTCGCCTTGCTGAGACCGATCAGTCCGAAATCGCAGAACACTACTGGTCGACCCACCACGACCTCAATCCCAAGCGGGACTACGAAGTAATTGACCAGTCCGGACACTCTCGCCACTGCCTCTGGTTAGAGTCACTTAATATATTGCGCATTATAGCCTCAGTTGCTGATGCGCCAATAAAATACAAACAAACAAACAAAAAAACTTAATATATTGTGTAATTCGAGAGCCATGAACCGCTACAAAGGCATGAGACTACACCCCATCTTAGAGGCAACTGTTTTAAGTCAAGATAAGCGCTAGAGGAAAAACTACACACGTCCATGGAGCAACAATGAACACCGGTTTAATGGATGAATGGCCTACCTTGTGCCCTCGCACGCCTCACTGCACGGCACAACTCTGTGTCCGTTAAAATAATTTTAATCTCTAAAGTTTCCATTCTATTTGTTGATAAAGAGGCACATTCAGCCTCGAAAGCTCCAAAGTATAATTAAAGATATTTTTACTGGATATATATATATACACGTTATCATTATTTCATATTTATATCCTTAGTAAAGGGCGCGGAAAAATCTTTCTACCTGGGGCGCTGAAATCCCTTCGTCCGGTCCTGCTGTGGGCAAAACCTAAAAAAAAAAAAATTCAATTTTGTTGCTACTAAAAGCACGAACAGATATGTGCTGTATAGTACTATCGGCCTATCACCTTCATATTGTTTTAAGTAATATTTAAAACAGTACCAAACAACCATATTTTCATGATTTTGCTAGAAAAATTAAAAAAGTAATTTTAACAGTTGTGAAAATAAAGCATTTTCTGTTTTCTTGAACTGAAACTGAGGTCTCGTACAATAACAGAAATCGACCATGGCCATATAGCTTTCAAACAATTTATGTAAACACGGAGGAAAGGTATATGTTCATTCAACAGCAATGTGCGCCTACATTAATATTATAAACGCGTGTGTGCGCGATGTAAGGAGTGTAGGGAAATCAGGCGACAACTCAGCGTTGTTATGGGCCTATATGAGAGTTTGAAGGACAGGGTGGATGCCCTCGAAGGAAATAAATTGAGGGGCCCATCAAGCTCTCAGCTGCCCACATCAACGCCAGAGCTTGCACTTGGTCATCGCGCAACACAGCGGCAAACCCCAAGGCAGAATGCGCTGGTCCCACAGGAACAATTAGTTGTTGGTGACTCTATTGTCAGGGAAACGGGGAACATGCTATGTAAAAAGGATAGGTGGAACAGGACCAGGGTATGTCTGCCAGGGGCAAAGGTTGATGACGTTGTAGAGCGGATATCATCTTTCAAGGGCACAAAAGGTGATATAGTTGTACACGTTGGCACTAATGATATTAAGAGTAGGAGACCGGCAGAATTACTCAACAAGTACAGGTCACTGTTGAAAAAAAGCCGAGAATTAGGGTTGCATTTGAAAGTGTCTGCAATTCTGCCCAGACACGATAGGAGGGAGTATATGATGAGAGCCTTGTCGATCAATTCGGCCCTGGAAAGATTGTGCAAGGCTCAAGGGGTAGAATTTTTTTCAGCCTGGACTGTACTTGTTAACAGGAGAGACTGCTTCTACAGGGATGGGATACACTTAAATAGAAAGGGTGCAAGAAGATTTGCTGATGCTATCGAGGCAGTGTTAGGTGGGTCGGAAAACTGCTAGCTTGGGGGGATACAAAGACTAATAGTTTAACAGTAACCGCAGGCAGAGGTGAAGGTGATTCTTGCACAACTTCTATTAGAATAAGAAGCGACCTGGAGCGAGGGGTGTTGGGGGTTTCAGGGACGGATGGCAGTCATCCTGGAATAGTTGGGTATATGGGATGTGTTAGGGTAACAAGGAATAGGCATAGGAGCATGTATGCTTGCATGTATACCAATGCTAGAAGTATAGTAAATAAATTTGATGAATTTGAAGTGTTGGTCAAGACATCAAAGGCGGATATTGTTGGGATAGCAGAGACGTGGTGTCACAAAGATATAAGGAATGCAGAACTGGAATTTGGGGAGTACAATGTGTACAGAAAGGATAGACAGGACAGAAAGGGAGGAGGTGTTATGCTGTTAATTAAGAAAAACATAAAATCAAAAGAAGTGCATCCAGTTGATATAGATGGACAGTGCACTGTTGAGTCAGTTTGGTGTGACATAAGCACTGCGAAAGCAAAAATAAGAGTAGGAGTGTGTTATAGGCCTAATGACTCGAATGAGTACAATGAACAATTGTACAGAGAAATAGAGTGGGTCAGTAAATCAGAATGTCTTATAATGGGGGATTTTAACTTCCCAGATATTGACTGGAACTTGTGGGTTGGTCACTCACACACTAGTCAGACTTTTGTGGATTCATTGGATGATTGTTTTCTGCAGCAGCATGTTCGAGAGGCAACCAGAGAAAGTAATACTCTTGATCTGGTTATCAGCAGTGATCATTCGTGTATTAAGAATTTGCAGATAAAGGAACCACTAGGTGGCAGTGATCACAGTGTGCTGAAGTGGGATTTACTCAAAGAGGTAACTACCGTCAGGGGTAAAGGAAAGGGATTTTGCTTCCGTAAAGGGGAGTACAGTGGTCTCAGACAGTTTTTAAATTCTGTACAGTGGGATCAACTGACGATGTTACAAACAGTAAATTCTAAGTGGGAAGCATTCAAGGAATTAATCGTGGAAGCTACTAGACTTTTCATACCGATGAAGAAATATTGTTCAAGGTTTAGGCCTAAATGGTTATCAAATGAACTAATGAGACTCGTGTCAGAGAAGAAAAATGCATGGGATGCATATAAATTATCAGGCGACGCAGAAGCCTGTAGCAGATATAAGCTAGTCTGTAATCAGGTCACAAAGGAGGTTCGGCAGGCAATGGCGGATTACGAGAAATCTTTGGCAAAAGATGCTAAGAAAAGCAGCAAGGATTTCTTTACTTATATAAACTCTAAAAGGAAGGGAATGAATATGATTGGTCCACTTGACATCGATGGTTCGACTGTTGATGATCCTGCTCAGATAGCAAACAAACTGAATGAGTATTTTGCATCTACATTCACACGTGAGGAATTATTACAGTTTGAAAATGGAAGAAGGTTATCAAATTGTAGCAGTGTGCTTAATGATTTTGTAATAACTGAGAGCAAAGTGGAGGAGAAATTGTTGAAGTTAAACATAAGAAAGGCACCTGGGGTGGATGGGATCTATCCAGTTATATTAAAGGAGGCGGCAAAGCAACTAAGCA
Organism: Mastigoproctus giganteus; assembly: GCF_048544385.1. Taxonomy (NCBI): domain Eukaryota; kingdom Metazoa; phylum Arthropoda; class Arachnida; order Uropygi; family Thelyphonidae; genus Mastigoproctus; species Mastigoproctus giganteus. The sequence goes on from NC_143576.1 coordinate 28,059,495, forward strand.
AACCCTTAGCCATAATTATGAGAGCATCCTTGGATTCAGGGGAGGTTCCCACGGACTGGAGATGTGCAAATGTATCCCCAATTCACAAAGGAGGTTCGAAGGGTGACACGAGTAATTACAGACCAGTTAGTTTAACTTCTGTTCCGGTTAAAATAATGGAGTCACTGGTTAAAGATGCATTGCAGGATCATCTAGACAAGACTGCAGCAATAATTCAGACACAGCATGGGTTTGTTAAGGGAAAGTCTTGTCTGACAAATTTGATTGGTTATTATGATGTGGTCACAAAGGAACTGGATGCAAAAAATAATTTTGATATCATATACTTGGATTTCAGGAAAGCTTTTGACACTGTTGCGCATGGAAGACTACTGTACAAATTGGAGCAGAATGGTATTAAGGGTAAGTTGCTACAATGGATAAAAGGATGGTTAAGTGGGAGAAGACAGAGGGTGGTAATCAATGGGTGCTGCTCTTCGTGGACTAATGTTATTAGTGGAGTCCCACAGGGTTCGGTGTTGGGTCCACTGTTGTTTTGTATATTTATCAATGATATTGATGAAGGTATATCAGGCTTAATGTCGAAGTTTGCAGATGACACGAAGGTTGGCAGGGTTGTTAATGACAGTAATGGCAGTGTGCTACTGCAACAGGATCTAGATAATTTGGGCAGATGGGCTAAGAAGTGGCAACTGAAGTTTAACCTTGACAAATGCAAAGTACTGCATATGGGTAGAAGTAACCCCAGAGAAACGTACCAACTGTGTGGTACTACACTTAAGGTGGTAGAAAACGAAAAAGACCTGGGAGTAATTGTGCAGTCAGATATGAAGTTTTCTGAGCAATGTAGACAGGCTGCTAGGGCAGGTCATGGGGTTTTGTCAATGATATATAGGAATTTTGCTAGCTGGGAAAAGGAGGTGATTGTCCCTCTGTATAAGGCAATGGTCAGGCCACGCCTTGAGTACTGCGTACAGGTCTGGAGGCCTCATTTTAGGAAGGATGTAGATTTGCTTGAGCGTGTACAGAGAAGAGCAACACGATTGGTGAGGGGAATGAAGGGATCCTCTTACCAAGAGAGGCTTAAGTTCTGCAAATTGCAGTGGCTGGAGACTAGGCACCTGCGCGGTGATCTGATTGAGGTCTTAAGGCCTTGAATGGGTTGAGCACGCTGAATTCTGATGGGATCCTCCCACTTGTTCAGAATACGAACCTACGGGGACATAAGTTCAAATTAAGAAAGGATAGATGTAGAATAGATGTGCGGAAATTTGCCTTTAGCCAGCGGGTGGTTAATTGCTGGAACAAACTTCCATCTGTCGTTGTGGAAGTTGATAGGTTAAATAAATTTAAGGAGGAACTGGACAGGCATTTGGAGGGTATGGTGTGATTTTTTTTTTTTTTTTTTTTTGGCTGATGCTGCATAAGCTCCTACACTTGCTTTCTTGCATCAAGTGCCACTACTACTACTACTACTAAACATTAGAATCAAATCCAATCCCTCTTAGGATATGATCCGATTCACCATTTTCCTGTGCAATATTTTACTCATACACTAGAAAAAGCTCTTTTCCGTGGCACTGAGGATGTGTTTGTCAGATAATTCAGAGAAACACCACGAGGTGTTTCTCTGAATTTTCTGATCGTGAACAGTGCCTGCCAATGATGAACATTTTCTCGAACTATATTTGAAGATCCGTGCGTTACGATGTTATTCGCGAGTTCAGAACAGGAAGTGAAAAAGAAAAGGCTCTCCTCCCGATTTGCGTCCAACCAAATATTTAGCGTTGTTAATGACATATTATCAGAATTGAGAAGTTTATTATTAAAAAAACACTCGAGCACATTTTCATTATTGATAATGTCTCCTTTGTAAATAGTATTCAATAGACTCATTCGTTAAAACCAGTGTCTCTGTTATGTGTTCCCTTAGTTTAGATGTGAAAAACATAATTACGGGTTGGAATATTTACCTTATTTTCAGACGATGCACACTATTGTTCTGAAATATAATAATAAAATACACTGTTATTTTAAACACATGAATATTTATTTTAAAACTTTATAATTTCACAGAATATTCCAGTTTAGAATAGAAAATTCAAATAAAAAAGAAATCATGTCAAGTTACATTGACATGATTTCTTTGTAAGAGATGAGTCATTAATTAACGTGATACCCTCCTTTAGAAGAACCTTGAGAAGGGTTTGGGTGGCACCCTCCAAAAATTGTGGGAACAATATTAAAGATATGTGGTTTTATCTAGAAATCTGAGTGTTATCGAAATGAGCATAAGTGCAGCAGACTGTTCTGCGAGAAATAACATAGCATTGGTTTTAAATTGATTGAAGTTAACTAGTTTTTCTTCTTTCCAGATAATAATTACCTGGTTATTGGCATTTAAGGAATTGGTGGTGGATATTCCAGGAGTTGTAGCTGTTTGTGTAGAATAAGATTTCTCAAATCTGAAAGGTGGAATGCAGTACGCTAACATTTGCAAAACTATGTTTAGAATTTCTAGTCAGTGAATCTTGACGAACACAAGCATTAGTTGAGAAGTTAGAAGCAGAAACAAGGCTCTTCTACCATCAGCCGCCGACCGGGCTAGCCGGGTAGGTAAAGTGCCTGCCTGACAACCCAAAGGTCGCGGGTTCGAATCCCGCCTCGGGCTTTGATCAGAATACTGCAAAAACCTTGTGAGGTGCATTATGGCCACAGAAGCCGATGCGCCAACAACTAACAAAAAAAAAAAAAAAAAAAAAACGCCATCATCCGCTTCGAATGGTCGATAACGAGCATTCGCTGCAGATGATGGTAGATATGGGCAATATCAGATTATTATGGGGACAAAATGAAGATACAGATTCGAATGCAATCCAGTTACGATAAGTTGCATCCTTACCTTGATTGAATGGCCTTGGATTATTTATTTTAAAACCAAGGAAATAAAGGCCTATAGTTCAGGATGGAATGAGAAATGAAGGATTTCATCCATACAAGGACAATTTCACAAATGATCTGAGCAAACATTAGGATTAGAGGATTTTAAAACAGTAGTCACACAAAGAAAAGGAGGAACAAAAACCATGCATATTATGAGTGACGAAATCAGAAATTTTTCGCTTCCTCTCATGAAAATTCCGAACTGGCCCGACGTGAATCTAAAACATTCACACCTTATCAATCGTCGGACTCCCATCCACAGTGGCAGACGTATCGATATGGTAGTTTCACCACTGCAGATAATCCTATTTCTCATCTTTCTAATGCAGATGGAGAAGATGGTTTCTTCATTGTAGAAGTCACCAAGTTGTGATCGGAGATGACGGTCCTTACTGTGTGGCAGGACAAGTCTATGGACTCATGCTGTTTTCGTGATATTTTGGCCCTCCTAACAGTGCAAAACAGCAGGAACCGGGATTCGTCAGACACGGCAACGTTTTTTTTTTTTTTTTTTTTTTTTCCAATCTTCCAATTTGGTGTTGCTGAGCCAGCTGTAACTGTTGAACCTTGAATTTTGCTAACAGGAGTGGAAGCCGGTTCGGGTGTCAGTTGCAATACTCTATTCATGATGAGTAAGGATACTAAAATTGGTCTCCTGCAAACGCGAATATACAGGTGTGTGGACAAAATAATGGAAATACCTGATATGGAAAAAAGAAAAAAAGTGATTTTTTTTTTTTTTTTTCCCTGTAGTACCGTGAAGGAAAGATGATAAAAATTTGTTTATTTAGAGCAGAGATTCTCAACGGGGGCGATATCGCCCCCAAGGGGACAAAATTGGTTTTTTGGAGGCGAAAAATCGTGGGTATTACAATGGTTTGTGGCCCCCTCAAGTTCAACCCTACCCGATGACATCTTATTCCTTAACATTTCATTTCTCTGATTAGGTTTTCTTTCCCCTGAGACAATTGATTTTTTACATATAGGTATATTATATTAACAGTGAGTGAGAAATTTTGATAAAAATTTTGTGCAGGAATATCAGCAGGTAGAAGACAAACTGAAACAAACTGAAATACTTGCAGAGATTGGCTAACTTACAGTAATGAAAATTCTATTCAAATCTTGACAAATAAACAAATCACTGAAAGGGGGGAAGTAAGATGGTGGGCGTGATTTAATTCAGCCACCTTTGTTTTTCATTAAATGCCTAGGTGCTTTCAGAGGTAGTCTCCGAAATCCTTGCCGTTTGCGCCTTTCCGACAGCCGCGATCGTGGCGGCGGCATGGTTTATTTATTTATTCTTTTGTTTCATTGGTCAATATGTGAGGCATGGATAAAATAAAATAAATTTTCTGTTTCTACTCCATTTGACCCAAATTTGGTCGTCCAAATGGTCAGAGGAGTTCACAAGATAGACATAATACAGAAGACGTGACTGCTGAACAGCACCGTATTCAGCAGTCACGGGCTTGAACCCCGGTCACTCAAGGCACGTGTACTTATGCACCCGCGCGCCTGACCACTAGGCTACGGCGGCCTTAAAAATTAAATTATCTGTTTATACTCCGGCACGACAACCAAGTCATTAGAGTTTACAATAAATCGCCAGTACAAATATTTATCGTATTTAGTAGTCACGGGCTTGAACCCCGGTCCACTCAAGGAACGCGTGCTATGCACTCTCGCTCCTGACCACTGGGCTCCTAGGATGAGGAAATGTTTCAGTCTGTTGTTTCCACTTTCTGAGCGACAATTAGTATTGATTTATTGATTCCTTGTGGAAGTTGTTTAAAAAATAGTTTATATTTTATTATTTAATTCTTTGTAGTTATACAACCTATCATCAATCGTGTTAAGTGCTGGAAAGAAAAAGTGTCAACAGTGTCTAGATGAATATCTAGCTTATAGTTTTATTGAAAGCCCATTCGACTCAAGCCAGCCTATGCGTCTTACATGTAATAGTTCTTTTTCACATGAGGCTGTGAAACCATCAAGACTTTTAGATCACTTAAAAAAGGAAACATCCTGATAAAGTTGGTAAACATATCGAATATTTTATATATTTAAAACAGAATTTTGAGCAACGTAACAGTGTTGCTTCCTTATTTAAGAAGAACACACAAACAAATGATTGCATCTTATAAAATTGCAGAAATCATTGCAAAAACTGGTATTGCTCATACAGTTGCTGGGATTGTAATTTCAACAGTGATGCATCAAAGTCTTTCCAGTATTTTAAAAGCATTGCCATTGAGCAACGATTCAATTCGAAAACGAATCGATGAGATGTCAGTTAACGTTGAAGAGCAGCTAATTGACAAACTAAAAACGAGAAAATTTTCTATTCGGATTGAAGAATCCACAGTTACTGACAGTAAGGTCCTTCTAATGGCATACGTTCGTTATTTCGATGATGATTATAAATTGCAAGAGATGTTGTTTGTAAAATCTGTAGAAACTGACTGTACTGGAGCATCCATTTTTGCTGCTGTAAAATCATGGACTGATGAAAAACAAATACCATTGGAAAATTTGGTATCCTGTTCCACCGATGGTGCTACGTCCATGGTTGGAAGACATTTTATATCCCACCTAAATGAAGTATGTCCCGAAGCGAAGTTCTTTCAATACACTGCATTGTGCACCATCATCTGGTTGCAAAAATTTTAGTCCAGTTCTATCAATCTCTCAGTATAGTTATTAAAACCATCAATAAAATAGTCACATAGCAAATATGATCGCCTTATCAAAAAATTTTGTGTTGATAACGAAGAACAGTATGTGAGGCTTCTTTTACATACAAAAGTCAGATGGCTTTCTAAAGAAAAGTGTCTAACAAAATTTGTAAATATTTTTGATACGATAATTAGTTTTTTATAAAGCAAAGGGCGCACACATTTAGCAAAGGAGATCACAGCAAACACAAAAACAACTTATACTATATGGCTTGGATTTTTCGAAAACTTAATGAAGTATCACTTCAACTTCAAGGGAAATTAATTACGGTGATAGGCTACAAACGCGTATTAAAAGTCTTTGCTGAAAAACTGGAAATATTTAAAAGCAATTTAATGAGAAAACAATTTCATGGTATGCAAGAGTTAGCTGAAATCAATGCTAAAATAATGTTAGAGTTAATAATAGCCATTATTAATAATAAAATAATAGAGTTGGCTGAAATAATTCTTAAGATCACCGAGAATGATCTTAAGAATTATTCAGATCATTTGTGTTCTTTAAAAGGTGAAATGAAAAATAGATTTTCAGATTTATTTTCTTTTGAAGTGAAGCCAGGGATGTTAGATCCAATTGGATGCGATTTTGGGTATGCTAGTGAATAAATTCAAGAAGAATTTAATTAAAATGTAACGAAGAATGCAAATATAAATTCGAAAAAGGTGGAATGACTGAGTTGTAGGGATCAAAAATAACTGAACTTCATTATCCAACAATGTGGTCTGAAATGGCCAAAATACTGTACGTACTACTTTATTTTCCAACGTCTTATATGGGTGAAAGCTGTTTTAGTTCAGTGAATAAAATATTAACAAAGGAAAGAAACAGAATTGATATACGTTCAAGAGGAGATATTAGAATTAAACTTACTAACTTCATACCGAACATTGAACTTTTAGCTAATAACCATCAGGCTCAGGGATCCCAATGAATAAAAGGAGTAAGTATAAGGTATTTTCTTTTTAAAGTTTCATGGAGGGGCGATTAGGGAAAAATTGTCTAACAAAGTCCTTTAGGGGGCGATAATTAAAAATAGGTTGAGAAACACTGATTTAAAGGTTATATAAAAAGGTACACGAAGAAAATGAACAACCAGTCTGAATTCAAAAGAGGTCAAATTGGTGGTTTACGTGTAGCAGGGGCATCGGTTACTAATACTGCTGATTTCTTTAATGTATCCAGAGCAACTGTATCGAAAGTGATGTGTACATTCACCAAGTTTGGAAAAACAAAATCTGATAGGACAAAGTGTGGCAGAAAATGGAAGCAGACTGAAAGAGACTGCCAGACACTAAAAAGGATTGTGGCCCAAAAACATAAAACTACTTCCTCAAAAATAATTGCAGAACTTAATGTGAGTCTCAGCAATCCAGTTTCTAGCAAAACAGTTCGGCGAAAATTTTCTAAAATTGAAATTTATGGCAGAGCCTCTATTGTCAAGTCATTGGTTACTGGTGGTAATGCCAAAAATAGGATGCAGTGATTATGGAGCAGAAAAAACTGGACACTTGATGATTGGAAATGTCATTTTCAGACGAATATTCACTTTTTCTAACAGTAGGTCTAATATAAGTATTAGACCTAGTTACGGTAACTTAACACGGTATTTGAAAAATAGTTATTAATCTATTTTCTTGTCAGTTTAATCTTTTTTGTGGTCCGTGGCTTCTGCCTCAAGTATAAAAGTGATCCTAAATCTGAAAAAGGTTGAGAAATACTGTTCTAGAGGATAGAACAGTATACTTCTCAGGTTCCGATTCAATTGCCAACTTTTCTTGAATCTAGACGATTCAAGAAAAGTTGGCAATTGAATCGGAACCTGAATTTCAGCAAATAAGAATTCGCCGTCGAAAGAGTGTTTGTTAGCGAACAACAAAACGAAGTTGGAATGATAGAGAAGGAAAATTTTAGGACAATTTTTTCCCCAACATTTTTATACAGCGCAATACAGTCATTGAAAGACATATTTAAGTTGATCTTAAAGCATAACGTTTAATTCCAATATGGATTCAAAAATTCTGAAGTGAACAGAAAGTCATCTCCGTCATCAATTTGTAAGAAGAATTAAAATATCTACGAAACCATTTCGAAGGCAGATATTAGAGGAAACTATATTATCTCGAAAAAGTTCGTATGCTGAAACAATTTGAGGCTGTCATTAGCAATTTTTTTCGTGGAACTGAGAATGCTTGTAACGTTACTAGTATCAGTGGCCAGCGCTAAACGAAGCTTTTTAAAAGATGAAGTTAATCAAAACCTATGTCCGTTCCACGATAACGCGGGATTAGTTGGATGGGTTGGCATTAAACCTTAGCGCCAGCATATTAATTGAATATGCCGTTGCTAAGGTTTTAGACCTGGATGAAACGATCCAAAAATTTGCAGCTGTTAAGGCCTGAAAAATTAACTGTTGAAGCAGAAAATTTAAGGAATAATTAATGCTACTTGTGTATTAAATTTAAATTAATAAAATATTTTTTTATTTTAAGATTTAAAAAAATGAACTGCGTGATGAAATAAGTAAAAAAATTATTAAAATTATATTTCATTTTTGAGGTTTGCAACCATATCTCATTCAGCTTATGAATGGGATTTGGTGGGGGGGGCGACAATTCGAAGTTTTCTCAGGGCGCCGACAGCACCTTGAGCTGGTTCTGCATGCAATTTAGAAAAAATACAGTATATTAGCACCTCATGATCTTAGTTACCTCAGCACCAATTCTAAACTCCCTAAAATTCCCTAATTGAAATCCATAGCATTATGGTAAAAAAATAATTTAAGAATGAAAAAAGCTTATTAATGCATTTTAAGTTTGCACCTTAGTATGGCAACATGCCATTTCTCTGGTATTATCAAAGCATTTCTCCTAAAATCTTTTCCCTAAGCATGAAATCATTTAAACTACAATTTAGTTTTAAATTGCTTAGCTTCAACTGTAGTTGCTTCAACAAATGCCATTAGATGGCGCCACGTGACAAATTAATTTTTACATAGAGGGCGTGAATTTATTATCTTTATTACATTTTTGAATTATTACATTTTTGAATATAGTTAAAAATGCGTCTGGAAACTTGGAATTCTTCGTGTTTAAAAAAAAATGAAGAAATTTCTAATTACAAATTAAACAACATCGCACTCCACATAAGTTTTATAGGCAAGAAATGGAAGAAAGTAAGTTTTTTAACCTGTTATTAGAATTAGTCAATTCACAAGTATGTCTTTCTTCCAAGAAATTAAATATATTTCCACTTTATATTCGGTACGTCTACAGCAGCCAGAGTAATTTACAGCAAAAATCTGTTTTTATTGCAGTCCATATACTAGTACAGCTGTTGATAGTTGGCCTTTCGGATTTTGGTATAGCGTATGGGCTCTCATTTAACTAGAAATTCTGACACCTATTGTCAGACATCAGAAATGTGAATTTGTTTTCAACAATATAATAAAATTAGAACTTTATAAAAATAAAAAATAAATAAAAATAACAATTATAATAATTGTCATATAGTTAAAATATAAATTCAGCTATAATAAGTCTTAACTCCATTCTGTGCCTACGATTAATCGGCGCCTGTGGCTGAGGCCACTCTCCCTAGTTACGCCTCTAATCCCACAATGTGAGTACCCCAGTCCACGTGCAAATTTTTCACAGAGAACTTTTATAAAAGGTCCTATATTAACTACGCTTTTATCCATCGTGGATTCCCGGGAATGCTATTTATGCACCATACATGAACAACCAATCTAAACAGTTTTGAGCGAGTTTAAATTAACACTTGCCAACATGAATTTTACCCCACTAATATATCCCGTTTGCAGTCAGTTTTAACGCTTAGATTTCAAAAATAATTCTTAAAACTTCACATCATGTCTCAGTTTCTAAATATACATATTTTTGTTTACCCATAATATCATTATCTTATAATTTAGTGATGTGATCCGTTGTATTACCTGTAAATAATAATGCTTGCATGTGCTTATAGATGGCGGTAACATTGGGGAAGGTTAACTTATTCAACCTTGTCTATCTTCTCGGTTCTCTCTTTCAGCAACAGAAAAACAGTTTTGGTGCGAGTACTTGTACAGTTTACCTGCTTATCTATTGCATATTCTTTACTTCTGTTTTGCATAGCATTGTATTGTAAAATGTTTAAGTAGAAGCAAAGGAAGTGTCTGAATAATCATCCTGACGATTTCTGCTGCTGCTTGTGTGGACAGACACTCAAGGAAGAAAATTCTACAGTATTACTAAACGCGCATATTCTTTGTCCTTGGTTGATCAGGACAAAACTTGGCTCCACATATGTACTGCATTACTTGCACCACAAATCTGAGGATGTGACTAACTAGGAAATTTTAAATTATGCATTTTGCTGTTTCTGTGGTATGGCGATAACTGTGCAACCACATTGACGATTGCTATTTCTGTATAACAGAAATATCAGGGATGTCCAGAAAAAGCAAGCACATCAAATAATTTATCATCTGTAGCCGACCGGACTAGCCGGGTGGGTAAAGTGCCTGCCTGGCAACCCAAAGGTCGCGGGTTCGAATCCCGCCTCGGGCTTGGATCAAAGTACTGCAAAAACCTTGGGAGGTGCATTATGGCCACAGAAGCCGATGCGCCAACAACTACCAAAATAAAAAAAAAAAAAAAAAAAAAATATCATCTGTAATAAAACCTGTTCCAACTAATGAAGACCTGCCGATGCTAGATCTCCATTGTTTCCTGTGAAGTGATGAATATAGCTACGATTCTTTTGTTGCAGACTTGGCTGGACCGCCCACTTTAACACAGACTATCAATCAAAAAATTATAACTCAATGAAAGAGTATAAAAATAAAATAGGCTGTCTTCTTCTATGAGCAGAATGTTAATCCTTTTTAATATTTTCGGCTTTATATATTTCCAAATAATTGTTCCTTGGATATTAATGATTTTGTGGGCGCCGTACTTATTTCTACGCCCTGAATTTTCAAGTAAAACTGAACTAAGCAATTTGACTGGTGAGAGAATCAAACAAGGTCGACTGCTGACGTGAACCGTATTACAAAAATGGATTTTCCCATTAAAAGAAAAGAGTGGCGTTTGAATTATTTTAATACGGTGTAAGGTACCTTTGATACAACTAGTACATCACCAATTCCTGATATGCATCAAAAATGTTTCACAATTTCTGCAAATGCTGGAATTCTTATCATCGCCTTGCAATAACCATAAAGATCGTTTGAGAAGCGGGTTTTTTGTTTTCATTTTAAGTCAAGATCTGTGATTGAATTGGGGACCGAGTGAATAATGAACGGCTTTCCAGTTAACATTTTCCAGTTTGAACACTGAACATAGCATACAGTAAAATTAAATGGAATACCTACCTTGTGAACCGAGGAACTGTGACTGAGGTAGTCGACCAGAACATAAAAAAAAAAAAAGTGATACTGTATTAGGTTTTCTATCCAGAGTTGCCTATTTCAAGGGAGGAAAAATCATACGGGACGAAATTTATTTATAGTTATTTACTTGTAAATAAATGCATCGTAATTATTTTGTGACAGCTTCCCGACTCCATCTCATAGCGTGCCGGTGTCTTTGTGAAGTTCTGCACCACAGGTCCACATTCAGCTCCTTATTGTATAACATTAAGTATGTATTTGAATAATATTTAGCCAAGTATTGATAGTACCTTTGCGGGTTAATAATAATGGCTGCAGTCGTAGTTCTTCCACATCGTGTGGTCTGACTTTGAATCCAGTCTCGACGGGAGAAATGGCCATGGGCTGTTTTTCGTTCCGTAGCCGAGTTAGCCAGTCTTGGGGGAGGATTTTCTTGTCATACAAGAAAATCCTCTCCTTTACTTTACTTTAAGTGGAAACAGGTGTTTCCACTTAAAGACAATACATTTACGCCTCATAGCCTTAGTTGGTTTGGCGCAAAAAGAAACCAACAGGATTCTCGGAAACTCCGATTTTTTTATCCCACAAAAAACAGGAAACCGTCCATAAAATGCGAGCAATTTTCAAATACAGTACAGTACACTGAAGCTTCGTAGCCTAAAAGGCTTCATGAACAGCCAAACCCAAGCAAAGTAAATTGCTTGACAAAGTTTTATATAACTTATCATATTGCTATAGTACAGTACTGTTTTTGCAACCAGTCATTACAGAATTGCTGCTTTAAGCAGAATATTGTTTTCAAAATAAAGAAAATTTAAGCGTAAATAAAATTTTCTAAATAGTACTTAATTATTACAATTATTATCATACTGATAGTTGCTTGCAGCAATTGCCATGGAACGGAATGAAGTTAAATATTGTTACGGTGTGAGTTATAAATTTATTAATTGGGGGAACTTTAACTGGGTTCAGAGATGCATTACTTTTGCATGTAATGATCATTCAATTATAAATGAAATTTTAAAAGTTAGGAAAACCATTAAAAATATATTTGTAAATATTCCATCTAACATTAGACTGCATAACTCAGTTCTGCGTTTCACATTTACTAAATGTGCTGGCTCTCCTCACCCCCTCAAGCAGCTAAACCCACTGGAAGCGGAAATCGTTGTGGTTAGTATTGATTTAAAAGGGGCGTGGGTCTCAAATCGTGTACCAGCATTCGAATTTGCTGTTAGAAAAATGGTTGGAACTAATTGCATACCATGGATGGAAGGAGTTTCGTATGTAAGGATAACTTCTTTCTGTACGTCACCGTAGAACTGCTAAGCTCTCCCATATCAGGGTGCTAATTATACATTGTTACTTGTTTTCGATTCCTTATAATATCCACTGACTTTTTTGGTCTGAAAACCAAAATTTTCATTTCATAACAATGTGAGAGTAGCAGTGGGTGTAAAGGATTTGCCATTTCCTTGTGAACGATAGTGCACCTGCCCCATAATTACTTCTGCCTTTCTTTTCCATTCATTTCACGATTCACAAATTCCTTCCTCTTAGCAGGCGTGCTGGGCTTTGTGTTTTTTTTTTTTTTTTTTTGCTAGTAAGGTGCTTCCACCTTTACCTTCCACCTCTCCAAAATTCTCTAAGCTTAGTTTTAAAGATAATTTCAATTTACAAGGTAGTTTCACAAAGATCCTTCGCTGCCATGTGCATGATACATAGCTTCTAATAATTATACTCACTGAATTTCTGTGTGCGTATTATTTTCTTATATTTCAACGATACGCTGAATAGGACCGCCGTAGCCTACTGGTCAGCCGCGAGGGTGCATAAGTACACGTGCCAGATGTGCCCGTGACTACTAAATAAGGTGCCGTTTCTTGTATTCTCTCTATCTTGTGAACTCCCCTGATCGTGTGGTCGTCCCGGAGTATAAAAATGAAATTTATTTATTTATTATTAAAGTCGGGGAAGAATTCTAAACCGAGAAGTCCTATGCTTAATGGTGATGGTAAGAAAGGAATAACCGTATAACAATATGTTAATGTTAGAAAATAAAACAAACGGGTAGATTATGTAACAAAACCGCAGAAGGGTTAATATAAAGAGTTCAAGAAGTTTCAAACTTTAAAAAAAAATAAGTCTGACAAACTTTTTAAGAATCAAGAAGATTAAGAATAAACATTAAGAAGCTAAAAGCTCTGTAGGAAAGAGTGTCCAACGAAATTTAAGGAATCTTTAAAGTAGAGTTGGAAAATTAATATATATATTTAAAGATATAACAGTTATGCAAATAGGATTTTCTTAGTAACCCGATCATCCGAATTTAAACAATAAATTAGAAGCATTGAGTTATTTCCTGATTAATTTCAGTTATTTCTACTTTTTACAACACAGTTGATACATTTATTAACGTTGTAATATAGGTAATTACATTTTTTATTTTGCCGATATTTGGGCATCGTTACTATTTAATTTAATCGCCATATCCCTTCGGTAATTAGTATTACAATGCCTTGTACAGTGTATATAGTCTTGTGCAGATTGATGTGAACAAAATGGGAATTTTGGTATATTGTTTTTTTTATCAGATGTGTATCGATGATTTATTGTAAACTCCACTAACCTGATGGTCGTGCCGGAGTATAAACAACAACATTTATAACTACGTATTTTCATTTGTTTCGTTGCAGGGTTTTTGATGTCATTATAAGTGCGTTTTAAAGAAGAATTGAATGCTTTTTTCAGAGAGCTGTGCTTTTAAATAGAAATCCTGGAAGTTTTTTTTTTTTTTTTTAAGCTTTCATATACTTCCCGAACATACTTCCCTTACTCTGAGGAAGATAGCAAAACAGCCTAAAGTTACTTTGGGAGCTGTTAACAAAACAGTATAGACAGGTTCAATTTCACCTGAAAGACAAGAAACGAGAGACAACACCCAAAACTGATGCCTATATAATCAGAGGAAGCAAAAATAGACGATCGCATGACAAGTTTTGCCTAAGAAAAGGATTTAGCTGGAACTACTGTGAAAGCATGATTCAACTTCGCAGTCTTTTAGAGGTTGGCCGGAGAGCTCGTAAGCCAATTAAAAAGTAACTTTCAACTCGAGCTATAAAGGAAGAAGAAGGAGGGGGGGGGGGACCCACTGGACTGGTTCAACGGACTAAAAGTTGGACTAAAGACCATTGGGGAAAAAAAAGTTCTGTTTTCTTATGAAAACTATTTTGAGGTGCAGGAAATGAGCCTTGCACATGTAGGGAGGTCAGATGGAGAAAGTGTATCTGCTAAGCATATGCAGCAGACTACCAAACACTCCTATTAAAAAAACGTTTTGAGGTTGTTTTTCATATTATATACTCACAAAATCGATGATGAATAGTAACAAATACATAACAGTTTTAGAAACAAAAGTGTTTTCAGAACTGAATATGCTGAAAGCAACTGGGAATACTATTTATCAGCAGGACCTTGTTCCCTGTCATTCATCCAAAAAAAAGTCAAGCAAATTTTTTAGAGGAAACAATATAAATTGCCTAGAAACTCCCGACCTCAATTCTGTTTGTATGATAAGAATCCGGTTGCTGTGTTCCCGTCGAAACAGTTTAGTTGTTAGTGTACAGATGAAAAAAAGAGCAAAAAGCTTAGAGAAACACCGATGTTCATATTAAATTCCGACGAAGTAGTATTATTAATAAGGACTCTGTAAGATCGGCCGGAATTATAAATCTGAATGCAACGCCATATAGGATTACCAAAATCACTTAACTTTTCGCACAATAGATCACAGTTGGAATCAAAAGCACGAGAAAGGTTGTTGTACAACACATCGACAGAATGAACAACATTTCGCTCTGAAGAAAAGACCAAATAAGTTAGAGGTAACTCGCTGCTGAGGCTCGATAATATTACTGAGAGACTGATAGTTTTCAGAGACGATAGAATCAAAAACTTTAGTCAGAAAATTTAATAGTAATATGACGATGATAATAGGTCTTTGTTACAAAATGGCATACAATTTTAATCAGACCAGATTTTAAGGATGCATTAAACAGATGTATTAAAGATGATACTGAGTGATTTTTTTTTTTTTTTTCTTCCAAACGGTTAATGGAATTCCATCAGGCTCAAAGGAGCAGTCTTTCCTAGAATGACTTAAAACTAATGTTAATTCTGAATTACTGATATGTAAATTTAAAATGAGATAAATGTTTTAAATGTTAGAACACTCATTGCTGCTAGTGGCCGTTAACAAAAAATTACGCAAAAACACAAAAACTAATATGTGCAAACACCTGTGTGCACAGGCGGATTTAATGGCGGGAGCACCGGGCGCGCGCCCTGGGCCCCGACTTCTGAAGGGCCCACGCAAAACCCTAACTTTATACGCAAAACCCTAACAAATTAGTTGAACTAATATGTTCAACTATTAGTTCAAAACTTTGTGATTATTATTAATTATATTATGCATATATTATATTCGAATTTTATTGGAAATAAAACATTAATAGTACATAATATTTTTTATTTATTTTAAAAAATGGTTAACATTTATTTTTATTTTCCCTGTCTCTCTCTTTTTTTTAAGGGGCCCAATATTTTCTTCTGCGCCCGGGGCCTCAACCGACCTTAATCCGCTACTGCCTGCGCGACATCTAGTAGACTCGTTACAGCAGGCACAGGAAGTTTTAAAGAATGTATATCAGCAGTTTTATAGGTTCTGAAGCGGTGTCACGCAAAAATTTCGACCTGAACCCCTTTTGGTTGCTAGCTTAATTTTAACCTACAGATAACAATAATAGAGGCATGTAATGCAAGAAAGAAAGCTTATGCAGCATAAACCAAAAAAAAAAAAAAAAAAAATTCACACAACCATTCCCTATAAAAGTTTGTCCAGTTCCTCCTTGAGTTTATTTAAGCTGTCAACTTCCACAACGACAGATGGAAGTTTGTTCCGGCAATTAACCGCCAGCTGGCTATCTGCACATCTATTCTACAGCTGTCTTTCCTATTATTTGAATTTACGCCCCCTTAGGTTCGTAATCTGAGCAAGTGGAAGAATCCCATCAGAAATCAGCGTGCTCAACCTATTTAAGGCGATATACACCTTAATCAGATCACCTCGCAGTTGCCTAGTCTCTAGCCGCTGCAATTTGCAGAACTTAAGCCTCTCTTGGTAAGAGGATCAATTCATTCCACACACCAATCTTGTTGCCCTTCATTGTACACGCTCAAGCAAATCTACATCCTTCCTAAAATGAGGCCTCCCGACCTATATGAAGTACTCAAGGCGTGGCCTGACCTTATAAAAAGGGATAATCACCTCCTTTTCCCTGCTAACAAGATGCCTGTATATCATTGACAAAACCTCATGATCTGCCCTGGCAGCCTGTCTGCATTGCTCAGAAAACTTCACATCTGACTGCACAATTACTTCCAGATCTTTTTCATTTTCTGGCACCCTCAGTGAAGTACCACACAGTTGGTACATTCCTCTAGGGATGCTTCTACCCATATGCAGTACTTTGCATTTGTCAATGTTAAACTTCAGTTGCCACTTCTCAGCCCATCTGCCCAAATTTTCTAGATCCTTTTCGAATAACACACTGCCATTACTGTCATTAACAACCCGGCCAACTTTTGTATCATCTGAAAACTTCGACTTTAAGCCTGATATACCTTCATCAATATCATTTATAAATATACAAAACAACAGCGAGCCCAACACCGAACCCTGTGGGACTCCACTAATAACATTAGTTCACGAAGAGCAGCGTCCATTGATTACCACTCTGTCTTTTCTCATTCAACCACGCTTTTATCCATTGTAGTAAAAAAAAAAAAAAAAAAAAAAAAAAAGTATAAAGTGCAGCCATTATCAACCCACTGCAGGATGGAAGCCTCCTCAACAATTCATGCTGAGGGAAATGGACGATAATCTGCCACGCTGGTCCAGTGTGGGTTGGTAGATCGACCGTATTCAGCAGCCAGGGGCTTGCACCCCGGTCTACGCAAGGAGCGTGTTCTACTGCACTTCTGTTCCTGACCACTCGGCTACGGAGGCCATCCATTGTAGTAACTTACCCTTAATACCATTCTGCTCCAATTTACACAGTAATCTTCCACGAGAAACTGTGTCAAAATCTTTCCTGAAATCCAAGTATATGATATCGAAATTATTTTTTGCATCCAGTTCCTTTCTAACCACATCATAGTATCCAATTAAATTTGTCAGACCAGACTTTCCCTTAACAAACCCATGCTGTGTCTGAATTATTGCTGCAGTCTTGTCTAGATGATCCTGCAATGCATCTTTAACCAGTGACTCCATTATTTTACCCGGAAAAGAAGTTAAACTAACAGGTCTATAATTACTCGCGTCACCCTTCGATCCCCCTTTGTGAATTGGGGATACATTTACACATCTTCAGTCCGTGGGGACTTTCCCTGAGTCCAAGGATGCTCTCATAATTACGGCTAACGGTTTGCTTAGTTGCTTTGCCGCCTCCATTAATATAACAGGGTAAATCCCATCCACCCCAGGTGCCTTTCTTATGTTTAACTTCAACAATTTCTCCTCCACTTTGCTCTCAGTTATTACAAAATCATTATGCACCCTGTTACAGTTTAACAAACTTCTGGCATTTTCCTCCCTTAATAACTCATGTGTGAATGTAGATGCAAAATACTCATTCAGTTTGTTAGCTATCTGTGCAGGATCGTCAATTGTCGAACCATCGATATCAAGTGGACCAATCTGATTCATCCCCTTCCTTTTAGTAAAGTAAATAAGTATATAAGTAAAGAAGTCTGCTGTTTTTCTTAGCATCCTTTGCCAAAGATTTCTCGTAATCTGTCTTCGCTTGCCTAATCTCCTTTGTGATTTGATTACAGACAAGCTTATATCTGCCATAGGCTTCTGTGTCGCCTGATAATTTATATGCATCCCATGCATTTTTCTTCTCTGCCACGAGTCTCATTAGTTCATCTGACAACCATATAGGCCTAAACATTGAATAATATTTTTTAATCTGCAAAAAAAATTCCACGATTAATTCCTTGAATGCTTCCCACTTAGAATTTGCCCTTGGTAACATCATCAGTTGATCCCACTGTACAGAAATTAACAACTGTCTGAGACCACTGTTGTCACCTTTACGGAAGAAAAAACTCTTCCCTTTACTCCTGATGGTAATTATCTCTTTAAGTAAATCCCACATCAGTACACTGTGATCACTGCCACTTAGTGGTTCCTTTACCTGCAAATTCTTAATACACGAATAATCATTGCTGATAACCAGATCAAGAGTATTACCCTCTCTGGTTGTCTCTCGAACATGCTGCTGCAGAAAACAACCATCCAGTAACTCCACAAAAGTCTTGCTAGTGTGCGAGTGATCAACCCACAAGTTCCAGTCAGTATCTGGAAAGTTAAAATCCCCCATTATAAGACATTCTGATTTTTTAGCCCACACTATTTCTCTATACAATTGTTCGTTGTACTCATTACAGTCATTAGTCCTAAAACACACACACACACTCTTATTTTTGCTTCCCCAGAGCTTATGTCATACCAAACTGACTCAACATTGCACTGTCCATCTATGTCAACTGGATGCAATTCCTTAGATTTTGTTTTTCTTAATTAACAGCATAACCCCTCCTCCCTTCCTATCCTTTCTGTACACATTGTACTCCCTAAATTCCAATTCTACATTCCTAATATCTCTGTGACACCACGTCTCTGATATCCCAACAATATCCGCCTTTGATGTCTTGACCAGCACTTCAAATTCATCAAATTTATTTACTATACTTCTAGCATTTGTGTACATGCAAGTAAAAATGCATCTATTCTTAGTTACCCTAACCCTAACAAATAAATACGCCCATGTATTTATTTCTTTCATGATGACTGCCATTAGTCCCTGAAATCCCCAGCAGGCCGCTGCTCATACTAATAGAAGTAATGTAAGAATCACCTTCACTTCTGCCTGCGGCTACTTTGAACCTTTCAGTCTGTGAACCCCCAAAGCTAGCAGTTTCCCGACCCATTTAACGCTGCTTCTTTATCATCAGCAAACACTCTTGCACCTTTTCTATTTAAGTGTATCCCATCCCTGTAGAAGCAGTCTCTCCTGTTAACAAGCACAGACCACGCTGAAAAAAAATTCTACCCCATGATCCTTGCACAATCCCTCCAGGGCCGAATTGATTGACAAGGCTCTCATCATATACTCCCTCCTATCGTGTCTGCCAGAATTGCTGACACTTTCATTAACCCTAACTCACGACTGTTTTTCAACATTGACCTGTATTTGTTAAGTAAATCTGCAGATCTACTCTTTAATGTCATTGGTGCCAACGTGTACAACAATATCACCCTTTGTGCCCTTAAAAGATGATATCTCCCCGGCAACCCAAAGGTCGCGGGTTCGATTCCCGCCTCGGGCTTGGATCAAAGTACTGCAAAAACCTTGGGAGATGCAATATGGCCACAGAAGCCGATGCGCCAACAACTACCAAATCAAAAAAAAAAAAAAAAAAAAGATGATATCTGCTCTACAACATCAACTTTTTCTCCTGGTCCTATTTCATCTATCCTTTTTACACAATTTATTAACCGTCTCCCTGACAACAGAGTCACCAACAATAACTAACGTCTGTGGGATCAGCGCATTCTGCCTTGGAGATTGCCGCTGTGTTGCCTGATGCACAAGAGTGAGCTCTGGCGTTGAGTTGGGCAGCTGAGAGCATGACGGGCCCCTCATATTAATTTCTTCGAGGGCACATACCCTACATCTCAAGCTCTCATAGACGCCCATCAGAGCCCTGAGTTGACACCTAATTTCTAGACACTCTCTGCACCTAGCACACACAAAGACATCCTCCTTGGCTAGATGATGTTCTGTTCCAGAGAGTTCGGCAAACATTTCACAAGTTGCACATATTTTTTAGGCTGTGAAGCGTTGGAGAATCGCCCCCCCCCCTCTCAGTTCTCCCCCGAGTCACAGCACTCCTGCCACTTTGTGTCCGTTGCTTTGCTACTCTAGTCTGGAGCATGGTATTTAAAATTAATAAGATCAATAAATTTAATTAATTATCAATACTACACTATCTAATAGAATCCTAAATGCAGTGATGAGTATTACGCTATATAATTTTACATTAGAGATACCTATTTACCACAATTTAAAATTTGAATTCCCGTGAATACACACTGAGTGATCATTGAATTATGACCACCCCTATGAAAACTGAATGCGACCCGTTGACCACATGAGGTACGAGAGTGATGAGTTAGTCGACCTACGTAGCATAGATAAGGTGTCAGTGGTTCAGTAAGTAGTAAAATTCCTCGAGAGATGGGTAAAAGGAAGGATTTATCGGACTTTGATAAAGGACAGATTGTGGATGCTCGACGAGCATCCACAATCATCCACAATCCTAGATTTCCGGCGAAACGACTAAAATGGTGGGTGTTCGATAGCCGCCGTAGTTAAAGTGCACCAGGACCGGCGTCAAAATGGTCAAACAACGACCTGACGGCAAAATTGCAAAGGCCAGCGAAAGGTTGCTGTTAGAAGTGAGCGGCGGTTCCGGCGACTCGTACAGGCGAACAGGCGCAGCACTGTTGAAGAGTTGACTACCCAATACAACATAGGCCAACTAGGAACAATATCTGGCATAACCATGCGACGCACGTATAGGCTATACCAGCAGACGACTCCTACGGTATTCTCTCCTAACCAAGGTTCATCGGCATAAAATACTTGCCTGGTGCAAAGAGCATGCAAGTTGGACGTTAGAAGACTGGAAAAATGTGTGCTGGTCGGATGAGTCACGTTATTTACTCCACACCGTGGATGGTCGTGTACGGATTTGGCGTCAATAACATGAGGCTCTTGATACATCATGCATGGTATCAAAAGTGCAGGCCGGTGAAGGCGGTTGTATGGTGTGGGGCATGTTTCACTAGCAGGAACTTTTACCCTTGGTGCATGTGGAACAACGTATCAGTGGTCTCCGCTATCATCAACTGCTTGCTGACTGTGTACACCCCGCTATGTTACACTTTTTCCCGAATGGCGATGATATCTTCCAAGATGACAATGCGCTGAGCCATCGGGCACTTATTGTGCAGGAATGGTTTGAGGAACACAGTTCTGACGTCCAGCATATCGATTGGCCTCCGAACTCCGCCGATATCAAACCCATAGAGCACTTGTGGGACACTGTGGAAAGGCATATTAGGCGTCTGGATACACCAATCATGTCCATACCCGCATTGCTGACCGCATTACACACAGCTTGGTTGGCCATGCCTCCCAAACGCTTCCGACATCTTGTTGAATGAATGCCACGTCGGATAGCTGCTGTACTGAGGGTAAAAGGAGGATCTACGAAGTATTAGGTAGGTGGTCATAATTCAGTGATCACTCAGTGTATAGATATATTACAAAAGATATGAATATATATATTTATTTATTTATTTTATTTTTATTTATTTATTATTTTTCTTTTTTCAAGTTTGAACCTGAATAAATGTAAAAAATTTAACATCGAGCTGTAATAAAATATCTGTTTAAAAAAAAAAAAAAAGGAGAATCATCGAGCAAGGATATTCTGTTCAAATGTTGTGTTCATACTCCAACACGACCAATAGGTAAAAAGAGTTTACAATTAATCATTTCGATAATGAATGTAATCGTTAACCGCATTTTAACAGTCACGGAGGATTGAACTACGATCCACTGAAATGCGTATGCTGTGCACTCTCGCGCTTGACAACTCACGAAGATATGATAAATACATCCAGAGACTCGACCCCATCATTTGAAATTGTTAAAAATCAGGCGGCTGAATTTTAACACAGCAGAACCAGCATCGAAGATGAACAGCGCAGTGGACATCTATCAATAGCATTCACTCTAGAAAACATGGTGCTGAATGATTGCAACTAACTGTTAGAGAAATAGTAGAGATTACAAGCATCTCAATTGAACGGGTGAAAAACATTCTATCAAATGAATTATGTATGACAAAATTGTCTGCACTTCGTGGTAGCCTAATCGGCACGATACATCGCCGTCTCGTTTTGAGCGGTTGGGGTCGATTTCCAAGAAATTTCTAGTCTTCTTCATTCAGTTATAGTTAGCTGATTTCGGGAGAGGAGAGAGTCCTGGTTTTCAGCCCGAAAAATAGGCCTACGAATACACCCTCTACAGACAAGTTATTGTTAAGGGCGGCTCCTAGAACCTTAGTTCAAATCACCTCGTATCACTGTAATTTTACAGACTAAAATTGGATCAGACATGTAGTAGTGTAAGGTTTGTGTAGTTAATGCGTGTTGTGTTGTTTGAGCCGGTCACTTGACTACCCAGAAGCAGCAATCACATGGAAAGCTGTTTCTGAGTACTCGTCCACACCACGGGAAGGCGGGACAGTTCCAGTAGGTAGGATTTAGGTTCTCAGTTTATGAGACAAGAGAAGAAGAAGAAGAGAACCAAAAAAGGGGGGGGGGGGAGAAGAAAATACAAAGAAAGAAAAGGAAAAAAAGAAAGAACCCTTCTACAGACATAATATAGTTAAGGTTAGAGCGCATAACCTAACCAGAAACGACTTCGATTCAACGCTTCAAAGCAACTTACCTGAAACTTTCTGGACAGATATATAACAGCAGGACCTGAAATATTCTCGACAGATATGTAACTGTGGCTGAAGCGTGGCCTCATCGCTACCAACCACAGTCAAAACTGCAATCAAAACAATGGAAGAATGCTGATTCACCACATCCAGAGAAGACCATGTCATATGTCAGGCGCCTCCGTAGCCAGGTGGGCAGGAGCAGTAGTGCGTAGCACATGCTTCTTGATTAGATCGGGGTTCGAGCCCTTGACCACCAAATACGGAGGATGCGGAAAGGTCAGGGAATGACCACCGCATATCCCAGGAGCAATATGGCCTTAGTTGCTAATGTTCCTAATAATCAAATAAAAATAAATGTCGTATGTCTTCTGGGATTCAAAACGAACAGTGATGGTAGATTACACTAGCCAGCAAAAAATATTTTTTTGTCACAACCTCTACAATGAAAATATGTGATTCTGGAGAAAATAAACGCACTGATTTAGAAAATCACCAGAAAAAGTCTATTACGTCTACATCAAAAGATGTACCAACGTTTAATGTTCTCTATAACTCATTTGACTTCGTAAAAAATATCATAAATCATAGCGAAATACAGTAGTTATATTTCAATAATATATAATCAGCATGCATGTAATTGTCCTTAAAAATGTTTGCTACTAAGGGATTTTCTCTTGTATTTCTGCTTACTCTCCCTCACAAGGAACCAGCAGTAATCCTCCATCATTACAGGATCCCAGCGACCTTGATACCGCTTTTCCATCGTGGAAATATCTTGATGAAACCGCTTCCCTTGTTCATCACTCATCTCCCAGATTTTCGGGTCAAAATTCGTGATGGGAATGGAGAAAAGAATTTAACGACATTCCACAGCCCATGTTTTTGTAGCACTCGAGTAAATTAGACACTAACATTTCATAGTTTCTTCTTTCCTATTACTCAAAAACCATGTACTACCGCCTTAAATGATCGCCAAGCTGCCAATTCAACCTCTTTTAACGGGTTTCAAACACATCGTCTTTTAGGAGTTTCGTAATTTGGGGTTCTACGAAAATTCCTTCCTTAATTGGCATATGTTAAATTAGGAAATTCGTTGCCATTGTGAAGCAAAAACTTCTTTTAAACTTAATTTTGAGGCATATATGAATAAACGCCATTCATCTGACTTATGCACGACACCTACTTCTTTCAGAAGTCCAATAATGTCTTTGCAAAAACCATAGCAAAATATTACTGTCAAAATACTGTCCTCAATAGAAGAATCTGGGGCATCGCTGAAAAGAATGCATTCACGTAACAGGAAAAAAATAGTTTAAAGTCTATGTTAGATAATTCCCGTGCTAGATTTATCAAAAAAAAAAACCTATGAAATAACCCTAATACCTTCAAACTTTTCCCTTCACTTTTCAAAGAAAGCAAATTTAAAAAATAAAATTTTAAAAAAATTAAAAATCTGTCCGCCTGCCTCTTTTAACTTAGTCTGCTCGATACATAAATCATTTTGAATCTCGTTACTAAGTTACACGAGGCACTGGTTGGTTCCAGTGCTGCATGTGTTTTCTTCCATATGTGAACTCTTCCTTTGGTGCTGAAAGCGTAACGGGACTCGCGGGCCACGTAGTTTATGGGTTTGATGATACAAGAAGACGTGACTTATGTCCAGTCTTCTTGTGTCATTCTTTGTGTTCCTGACATCAAAGTAGCCATACTTTTTGGTTGGTGTCCGAGGTCAGTGGCTTCCATGAAAATTTCCTATTCCTGCAGTGCTTCTTTGAAATGTTCTGATGTTCCCGCATTTACCCTTTCACAAGTAAATTTTCCGCGCGCGTGTGCGCGCACCCTACTCATAGTGAATTTTCTAAAGTTCTAATGAGATGTTTCTTCATTAAATTTTGAACATTTTATTAAAATGGAAAACTTTATAACTAAATGTTTTTAACTAATATTTAAAAACATATTTATTATTTCGGATTCGATTTTTGGCCAAAAATTGAATTCGAAATTTTTAAAGATCTTGAAATATTAACGGACACCTTACTTGAATCGTATGTGAAATTGCAATGACCTTGGAAAACGTAAATTTATGTAGGTATTCCTGAAAGTGTTAAATGCAGAGATTAATGGTTCCGTCCTTTGGCGATGATTACGCCTGATAATCTGCTTCCGACTTGGAACATCTTGCTCTGCCAACTTACATTTTCGGCCGCAGTTAAAAAATAAATTTTCTGTTTATACTCCGAGACGACCAAACGGTCAGAGGAGTTCACAAGATAGACAGAATACAAGAAACAGCACCGTATTCAGCAGTCACGGGCTTGAACCCCGGTCACTCAAGGCACATGTACTTATGCACCCGCGCGCCTGACCACTAGGCTACGGCGGCCTTATTTTGTCACTGATAGCTGTTCTTTTCGGAACGTTTTTCCCATTTATTAAAAACTCAAAGGACACTAGGCTTCGAACATATGACTTGTGGAGCTATACTACTCGCTGCCGCATCTTCTAAACCACATGTTCCTGCGAATACTCAAAAGAAACATCTTCCAGTCTTCGCAGGCAGGGATTTGATCTCGATTTTTTAAAAACGTTTTCGCTCATCAGTTTCACAACACATAAGAGCTGTAACTTCGAAAAAATAAAAAGGGATATAAATATATGCCCAAATCTGAACGGTTACGGATCAATAGCCGTTTGAATTTTACAAAATGGCTATATTATAAAGTTTTGAATGTTAAAGGGGGGGGGGGACAAGAAAGAAAGAATAAATAGACATGGCTGTGTCTGCTTATTCTTATTTTTATTGCGTTTTGTTTTGTTTGCCTATTCTTATTTATTTTTTGAGATTTATTATGTATTTTGAGAATGGCGAATAGTGAAATACTTCATTTTAACACTTGACCACGGATAGCACTTCTTGAAAAATTAGTTGTGTATAAATTTTTAAGGTAGATGTTATCGAATAGCCAGCTTAAGACAAATCATCTTTTTTTTTTTTTTTTTTTGATTTGGTAGTTGTTGGCGCATCGGCTTCTGTGGCCATATTGCACCTCCCAAGATTTTTGCAGTACTTTGATCCAAGCCCGAGGCGGGAATCGAACCCGCGACCTTTGGGTTGCCGGGCAGGTACTTTACCCACTCGGCTAGCCCGGTCGGCGACAAATCATCTGTCATTCTTTTGTTCAGTTTATCCTTGATCATGTATGTGAGAGAACTAGCTTGATAAACGGTAAGGAAGTAAAGATCTTAACTCCTATTTGTGTAGGGGGTAAAAAGAAGTTAATCTCTATAAAAAGACTACAGTCAAGCAACTGAATAACCAGTTTCTAGTATTGCAGGAAAGTTGGTTTCAAGCATCATTTTACCATACTCTCCTTTTGGTAATTTTAGTCCACCTATTTTATAATTTATTCTTGCTTATTTATAATGAGTACAAACACCTTAATAAATCATATGGTTAGTTGGTACCTAAGTTTGTTTAAACAAACTATGATTATCTGAACTTGAGTTTAGTAGGAATAAAAAATAGATGGTTTCTTGAACATCAATTAGCTTATCTATGGGGAGGGGATAATCTGGCAGACCATGAATTATACTGCATTACAATTAAAATTTAACTGTAACTTCTGGTTGAACTGCCAAATTTGTTTACAGTGGTAATCTAATACACAACTACAGATACTTTTGGAGAACTTTTTTTTTTTATAAAAATAATTTTACTTGATTTTGTACTAGTCAGAAGGAGAGCACATAGGGAAGTGGAGGCCAGAAGCTTATCAAACTCTAGCAGGAAGCTAAATGATTTTGTAATAACTGACAGCAAAACGGAGGAGAAATTGTTGAAGTTGAACATAAGAAAGGCACCTGGGGTGGATGGGATCTATCCAGTTATATTAAAGGAGGCAGTAAAGGAAGTAAGCAAACCCTTAGCTATAATTATGAAAGCTTCCTTGGACTCAGGGGCGGTCCCCATGGACTGGAGATGTGCAAATGTGTTCCCAATTCACAAAGGGATCAAAGGGTGACATGAATAATTACAGACATGTTAGTTTAACATCTGTTCTGGGAAAAATAATGGAGTAACCGGTTAAAGAAGCACTGCAGGATCAGCTGGACAAGACTGCAATTATAGTTCAGGCACAACGTGGATTTTTAAGGGGGAGTCTTGTCTGCCAATTTGATTGAATACTCTGACATGGTCACAAAGGAACTGGATGCAAGGAATAAATTTGATATCGTATACTTGGATTTTAGGAAAGCTTTTGATATTATTGCACATGGAAGACTACTGGACAAATTGGAGCAGTATGTTATTAAGGGC